>NW_026851274.1:0-661688 GCF_030913485.1 Colletotrichum godetiae | reverse complement strand
AGTATTTATTTAGTAGTATTTATTTAGTAGTCTTACTTATAAGTAATGAAGTATTTTTTATTTATATATAGGATAAAATGTAATAAAAATAGAAAGAATCTTTATAAGCTTAAAGAGTAATAAAATATTAACTACATTGGCTCTTTCTCTAGAAGCCTTTGTATTAATATTAGAATTTAGAATATTTTTATCCGCCTTTAACCTTTATAGCTGACCTTAATAGTCGATCTTTATTATCGATCTTAATAACATATAACGTACATAATAAGCGAGTAGGCTAGATAAGCGAGTGGGCCACCTAACCGCTATAATACTACCTATATCATCATAATACGCATTTCTCTATTAAAAACGATAATAATATATATCAAAAATACTCAATTAAACTTAGCAGTTTAAGCTATTTAAAAAGACCAAAACCTTAATATTTGGGCCGTAGTAAAGATTTATAATATTAATTACGTTATTTTAAGCCGTAGATTAAAGGGAACGTTATTACGACGTAATAATATATCTAATTTATAGAATTTAATGTTATTAGAAAAGAAAAAGCTAATTAAGTATATTCTCGACCTAAATATTAGATCTTTTCCTCTCTATCTTTATAGTATTAAAAAAATAATAAATTAATTATTTATTAATTATAATACGTCCTATATATTGCGATTTCTCGTAGATGTTAGGGAGATTTCACTATGATTTCTCCGCCACTATAGTAAAAGACTTTATAATAAATCCCGTAAGAATTCATTAAGAATTCTCAGTAAAAGGCCACTAGATATTACGGAAATTTCCCTAGGATTTTCCTATAATTTCTCTATAAATTCTTAAAATATTTCTTAAAGATTTCACCGTAAAGGCATAATGAAATCCTAGAGAGGACATCTTAATATTATTACTATTTTACTATATATAAAGCATAACACTATATTAGGAAGCGATAAGCTTCGAACTTTATAAAGCGATAATTATAATTATAAATATATTATTTTCGTAAATATGATTATAAAAAGACCTAATATAAAGATCTAATTATAATAAATATATAATTCTCGCTTATAGCGAATATAATTATAAAGTATAATATCGTAAATTTAAATATTTATAATTTTAATAAAACTAGCTTTATAATAAACTAGATTTTAATTAGTATAGTTATAATTAATACCGAAAAGCGTTTAAATATAAAAATAATATAGCTTAATAATTATAAATAAATTATAGTTATTTAAACTATTAGTTCGTTAGGTTATCGCATTCTACTCTATATTATTATTATGCTTTATATACGGTAAAATAGTAATAATATTAAAATATCCTTTTTAAGATTTTACTATACCTTTACAGTGAAATCTTTAAAAAATACCTTAAGAATTTACGGAAAAATTATAGGGAAATCCTAGGGAAATCTCCGTAATATTTAATAGCCTTTTACCGAGAATTCCTAATGAATTCTTGCGGGATTCACTATAAGGTCTTTTATTATAATGGCGGAGAAATTACGGTAAAATCTCCTTAATATCTATGAGAAATCGTAATAATTATCGTTACGGGCTAGTATTACTTCTTTACCTAGTATATAGAATTTAGTTTCCTATATAATTAAGTTATTATAACGTTTAAAAGTAGATAAATAATAAATAGAAAAGGCCTAAATTAGGCTCGGTACTTTAAATAATATATAAGACTATATAAAAAGGGTTAATATCGCTTCTTTATTATTAATAAATACGAAAGTTATTATTTTATGGATTTTAAGCTTTTTTATAAGGAAAATAATATTATTACCCTATATATACCAGCTTATTCGTTTTATTTATTTTAGCCTTTAAATATTAAATATTTTAGGCTTTTTAAAACGGTATACGGTTAAGAAATCGAGGATAAGATACGTTAAGGTAATATATATATTATTAAAGAGGACTTTTTTTTAGTATTTTATAGGGCTTTTATATAAATAATTATAGAAAAAAATATTTAAGGAGGATTTAAAAGAGTAGGGCTTATATTTTTAAATATAGAAAGTATATTTTTAAAGTTTAATATAAAGTTATATATTCCGACGTTTTTAAGATCCTTTTTAATAATACCCCTAATATAGACTTTTTAAATATTAAGGGAATTGATATACGGGCGTCGCAAATTGATATACGGGCGTCGCTCTTATACGGGCGTCGCTATTCGACCTTTTAATTAGTCTAAAAAAACAGTACCTCCCTATAAAGGCGGTGAGGGTGACTATACTAACATGGCTATTCCTACTATCCTCTCTAACCTAAGCTCTAGTTTAAGATTTATAAAAGCTGAATTATAGTAATATAAGCTTTTATAAATCTTAAATGGGCAAGGCTTCCTCTTGCTATATACTCAAGATATATAGAGAGCAAATCATGGCGACGTTAGTACTATATAACCCCTAAAATAGCCTATTACCTAACTACCTCTTCCGACGTAGTTATAAAGATTCATCGTTACTATAGACCACTTCCTACTAGCTCCGTTTCCTCTAAATACTAAGCTACATTAGCCGTCCACTTATATAATTCCCTATTATCCTCCCCCTACTAAGAACGCTAGACTAGCTCTTTATTTATCGCTAGGATGAGATTAATATCTGGCTTTAACTTAGCTAACTTATCTCTTCTATAAGCCTAGCTAGTATCGACTTGTTCTTACTCCTAGATAGGCAGCCTCGCTTCTTACTACTTACGCCTTAGCTATTATAGGTAGT
This sequence comes from Colletotrichum godetiae, assembly GCF_030913485.1. Classification (NCBI taxonomy): domain Eukaryota; kingdom Fungi; phylum Ascomycota; class Sordariomycetes; order Glomerellales; family Glomerellaceae; genus Colletotrichum; species Colletotrichum godetiae. Next base: position 658,957 of record NW_026851274.1, on the reverse strand, counting down.
ACGGGCTTAATTAACTAACCGGCCTTCTTTAGGTAAGGCTAGTTATAATAGAATAGGCTACACTATATTCTTTAGCCTATTGCGGAGGGATACAGCAATCTTAAGGTTAAGGATCCGGTGGTATAGATTTAAGGAAGACGTCTTTCGAAGACGTTACTAAGGGTATACCTCTTATTTACTAAAAGTAAGTAAATCTAATATTTTAGAGTAGATTTTATAGTAGTATAGGATACTTAGCTTAATCGAAATAGTATAATCTAGACTATAATATCCGAGGGGGGCTAGGAATAGCCTCTTACTAGACGGTATTACTTTCTTTATAAGCCGGCCTTACGTCCTAATTAAAGCAAGACACTTTAAGGAAAGTATTATTCGAAGTTCGCCTAGGTACTTAAAGCAAGTACCTATATACTCCCGGCCTATAAGCACCTCGTCCTCTACATAGGCTTAGCAAAAACGTAGCTCTTAATTGCTAATCATGTTCTGTATAACGTCGATAAGCCGATATAAGTAACTAAAACCATTTAAAAAATAACCCTTAATATTATTATTACTTAACTCAGTACTAAAGGTAACGCGAATACTAAAGTTCTAGTATTTTCGGATAGAGTAACGGGCCCACTATGCTCTTAAAGGTAGGTATATTACGTAGAGGTACTGGAGGATTAGGCGTTGATCGTTAAACTCTTTACAGAGCTTAGTCTAGGCTTTTTTGAAAGTATACTCAGTTTTAGTAAAAATAATAAGCTTCTACATTATAAGGACCCTACGATATGTATAAGGGGGGGGCTCATCAATAGGTATATTAATATAAGCCTTATCCTTATTACTTAGTATAGCTATTGCTTATATTAATAGCTAATATCCCTTATTATCAGACCTACTACTATTACTACTATAGCTACGGTCCTTAACCCACTTCTATTTAGCCCTAAGTATAATGTTAAAGTTAATATAGTGGATATAGAGTTATTACTAAACGTCTGGGAACTACTTATTTAGTATAGCCTTTATCTACTTATTATAGTCTATAATAATAATAGTAGGGTAATGGACTAAGTATTAGTCTATAAGTTAGCGGATACTTACTAAGAGAAACTAGAAACCCTCTAGTCTCTCGTTATTAATAAGGCCGAACGCGGCGTTATAAATAGATCCGAGGTAGGTCTACCTAGTAGCTTAGAAGAGAGGGAGCTTAAAGCGATTAATATTATAAGTATTATTAAAGCTAATCACCTTAGGGAATCACTTCTATATTTAGAGACAGTAAGGAAAGGTCTAAATAAGGCCAATAAGGCGGTTTAGCTCGTCGTCTACCTATTTCACTACGTATAGGATATCTCGCTTATTAAATAGCTTGATTAACGCTACAGTTGGCGAATATCCAGCTAGTTTCTCTCGGCTCATACGAGCCCTAGCGTTATAGATATCTCGCTAGGTAAATAAGGACTTTAGGAACTACTCTTAAACAACAGCACGCACATCGCGAGCCCGAATCCCAACTCGTTAGTTTATAGTTTTAATAGTATCCTAAACTACCTCGGTAAGCCTATGATATAAAGGGTACGTAGAGGCTTTAAAGCTAGGGCTATAATTATATTAATTATGCTAGGGGTCTAGATAATAACGTAATAGCCACTTATCCTCCTCTTAAGCCTTGGCAATAACTTACTATTTATAACCGCATTTATAAGACTTACGCTATTAAATACTAACGCCTTCTATAGGCCTAGGCTCGCTAAACTGATTATATTAGAAGGTATATCGAATAATTCGGCCTCGAACTTTATACTTATTCCGCTTTATAATACCAAATCCATTAGCTTTTGTAAAGTTATTAACTCGGTCGAAGAGGGCATTATAGGTTTATTCTAGATCGCTAGGAATCGATAGGTTTAGAATTTAGGTTATAGGAGGAAAGGAGGATTGGTTATTTGGAGTGTAGTAGGAGGCTATAGTTCGGAAAGACGCTACGCTTTAAATGGAGGATAGCCGTAGGGGTGAATAGGGTGGTAGGTTGACTTAGGGACCCTATATTTCTTATTATTAACGGATATATTCTTATTATCGGAGTAGTACCGTTGTTAGCTATTAATTAGTCCTAATAACCTGTTTAATAAACTAAAGAGCACTATTAAACTACTCTATTATAGGATAGGAAGGTTGTTAGGACTGTTCGTTAGGGGGAGAGGGGTTATATTCTAGATAAAGTTATAGGAGGGTAGTCCGCTAGGTTTTCGTTATTCCCTTAAAGAAATGGCGAGTAAGGTATAATATAGGCTCCATACTAGGGTAATCGTTTGCAAGAGGTCGCGTATCTTATAGTATACCGGCTAAGAGCTCGGTAATAAGGTTGTACTACCCTTTAGGATCACTAACTCCATAAAATTAGTTAACGCTAGGGCGGCTACTTTTTAAAGAGGGAGATAATAGTAGTTGGCCGGATAATAGTAGGAGGCCGTAATTAATTAATAGTTGTTCTTGTAGAGGGGGAAGTCTCTTAGTAGGGGTATTATTTTAAGATTAGCCTTGGGGAACGTCTCTGACTCTAATTACAGAAGCTATTATAGGCAAATACTATAAGTCAGATTTCGAGGCTTGATAATATAACCTGAGCGTAAAGGGAGCAAAGGAACAAAGGCTTAGGATACTTTGTAGGTATCTAGTAGAATTTGACTATACTAACAAATTTTTTTTGGACTAATTAAAAGGTCGAACAGCGACGCCCGTATAAGAGCGACGCCCGTGTATTAATTTGCGACGCCCGTATATTAATTCCCAATATTAAATAACCTAACCAAGACGTCTTTATAGTTATAACTTATTAAAAATAAAATTACTCATTATTAAAATAGTTCCTTAATTTTAATTATTAAAACTATAAAATATCTATTTAAGGGGGCTTATAGGTTTATATATAAAATCGCTTTATTAAGATTTAAAAATTAAATCTTTTGAGAGGAGAATAACCTATTTAGGTAATATTAGAGAGTTAAAAAAACCGTCTTTAATAAGAAGGAAGTTTTATTATAACTAAAAAAGAGGACCTTTAATTATAAAGAGAAGTTATAGCCTAGATAAAAGAGGAAATATATTAAAATAATAGTTACCGACCGAGGATTAAAATAGATTAACGACGATATAGTATCTATAAAAATATTAATTATAATATATAAATATATTAATTTAATAAAGAAATGTCTAAGGAAGAGGACTTTAAATAGTTTAGATTAAATATATAAGGCGGTTATTAATATTTATACTTTTATGTTATATAGTCGTAGTTAGGTGGCCTATTCGTTTGTCTAGCCTACTTGCTTATTATGTACGTTACTACTATATAATTTATTTATTTATATTATATTATATTATATTATATTTTAAATTAAAATTATTATGTTAAATCAAGTATATATATAGAGTATATTATATATATTATATAATTAAATTATGTATTATATTATATAATTTTCTTTAAAATTAATTTTGTTAAAGTTAATTTTTACGTCTATAAAGCTAGAAAAAAACCACTATATATTACTAATTAGAATTATTATATAATGAATATATTATTAATTTTTAAATTAGTTATTAACTTTTAAATTTATATAGTAGTTATTAATTAATTATATAGTCCTAATCTTTTTATAGCCTAGGCCTAGCTTCTTTTTAATTTTCAAAAAAATATAATTAATAAAAAAATAGTTTATAAAACTTTATTATATAATTAACTATAATATCAAAGACCTAAGCGATTAGGTATTAATGTAAAGGTGCCGGCAGGCAGGCACGAAGCCCCTGGCCGAGGAGCTTACTTAAGCGTACGTGTGGTGCACGTCTGGCACGTAGTGCTAGAAGTGACTGATCTTTTAAGTTAATTGGTAAGAGCGCAGCACACCACCTGCCCCTTTATAATTAGGTTTGTATTTTATTAAACGTTTTTAATTTGAAAGAACTAAACTTAACTTTTAATTATAAGAAATCTTAAACTAGTAAAATAATATCTTAAAGTTACATTTTATAAAATTAATAATAACCTAGTATTTTCAGTTAATTATTTATTATTTAAGATAAAAAGAGTTAGGTATTCCATATTCTATCTTACTTATAATAAAAAGTAATAACCTCTATTTTAAGTTATTTAAACTATTATAATAAAAGTAGTATACGCTTTACCTAGAAAATACTAGTTAGGGCCGGATTAGTTGTTAAGTCGAGAACGACTAGCGAATACCTAGTGTTATATATCTTTTACCGTCTTGAGGTTATTCTCTTTTACTGTTTAGAAGCAAGGAGATTTAAGAGTATCGTGACGACATGGCTCACGGCAATTTCTATATATATTCTATTAAATGACCCTTTAGACCTCATTAAGGGACTATGTACGTGGCATGACTGGCAAGTGAGTAATATAATAGATTACCGCCTAATATAAAGTACCTAGCTCTATTTCTAGCCTTCCTATCATTCACTTTCTATATCATTGTTATTACTACCACTTTTTATCTTGAAAATATTTGATATAGAATATCGCTTAAGAAGTATAACATAGATGAAACAATGATAATAATAATGGTAGTAGTAATAAAAACAGTAGGATAAGTAATAGGGAGGGTATTAGGCGGCATCCCATTTTCTCGCCCACTTGACTGGTTAGCTGCTACTTCTCAAACGTGAAATAGTCGACTCAACTCGGAATGATGGTAGCGCTCCATCGACTTACAAGGTTCACGCTCCCTGCTGCTCTCCGCAACTGAAATCCCCTTTCGGTTCATCTTTGGCAACATTCTCTTGCTTGACAATCCTGTAACGACCCTCATCAGTCTCAAGCCTCCCATGCAGGCTTCCCGCAAGCTTCTGTGGCTTCTCGCTCGCCTGCGCTCCCTCCACATAGATTTCATCTTGCTCCCAGTCTCTCAGAGGATAAAACAACAGAGCGAGAAGAGAATCCTTCAGCAACGGCGTCTGCCTGGTCAAGACGACAGTCGTCAAGAACAAGCCCAGCCCCAGCACCACTGCTGCCACGGGAACGGCGAACCACGCCCACCGCACTCGTATAAAGGTCATACTGCCGAATTGCTGCCCCTGCATAAACGTCGTCGCGTTGCGGTCGTCCCCTGGGTCGCTGCTACGCGCTTGATCCATGAGGACCACCTTAAAGTTCCTGGTGAGATTGGCCATGTCAGCCCGGTACAGGAGGTGCTGCATTTGCATCGGCGAGTTCGCCGTCGCTTTGTTGGTGGCTCAATTTCCTGGGCGTTCTCTGTATTCGGTCGTGAGGATATACTCCAGATAACTGGGCAATTCGGACGCCAATGTCCTCGTGAACTCGTATCTGTCTCCCCCGTCCAACGTCTCGAAGACGTCAACGTCGTAGGGGTTGTCCTTGTCAGTGTCTATCCTCTCATGGAACTGAAGAAAGGACTCGGCGACGTTCTCGTCGCGGATCTCGATCACGCCATTTGTGGCATTCACGCCCCGGTAAGTCTTTCGACACCGCCTGAAGTCCGTGTCGAGGACTTCCGGCGTGGTAGGATTGCTCGGGGAAAACCACTCGCCCTTGTCTTCCCACTTCTTACCTGGGTGTCGGAGGACGATGAACTGCCCGATCCAACCGTCTTGGTTCTTGAAGGGCAGGAAGATTGTGTTAAGCATAGATGAGACCAGTGCACTGAGATACGCATCGTGATCGATATATCTCATTGATATTTGGTACGTGGCATCATTTTCACGGGGTCAGTCATCGCTCAACGGGATGGAAAGTTGCAATACTGCAGTGGCGAGCCCGGATCGTCGCAGTTTCGAATGGTCTGCTCCGTCACGTTGCGAAAGGCTCGACACACGGCCGGCGTGCTAAACTCGCCCCAACTGCAGCGATTCGCTGCCGGCGGGCAGAGAAACTGCGGTTGAGATGAGGTACCTGCAAGGGCTTGAAGAACTTTGCTTTGAAATGCCGGTAGATCTTCGTTCGGATCTCTATTTTGCCCTGTGACCGAGTGTATGTCAGTCCAGATCCACACTTCACTTCATCCGCTCGGTGTATGCCACTTACTAGTCTGAAAGGGTAGTTGACGAAAGCCCTTTGAGAAGTACTTATCGGCCCTGCCAATGGCAACATCAAGGTGCTGGAGTTCCTGGTATAAGGTAGGGTATTCGAGGATCTGCTGCGCGCTCGGGGAGATGCCGAGCATGAGAATGGTGGCCAGAGATAGGGCGCAGGCCAGCTTCGACTGAACGAGTAGATGTCGTATCATCAGGATCGAACCCCACGGGCCCCGGCTCGCGTTGTCAAATAGTTGGAGATGTTCGAGGGGTCGGACCTTGAGTAGTAAGTGCCTCCACTTGAGCTGGCTGATGCTGCTCCCCAGCGGCACCAGGAGAGCCGTCCTCGCAACGGTCGTCAACACGGCGACGATAGTGTTGGGGGATACGAGCAAGGGTCAAGCGACCAGCGGACTTCCGTTGGCTTTGGAGAGAGTCACGGCGATGAGGATCATGCAAATGACGGCAAATACGGCGCCTGCAAAATCCCAGTACCACCAGAAGTGGGTGGCTTCGATAGGGTGGTTTCCGGGGATAATTGCTGACGCTTCGGCGTCTTCGTCTTCAGTCGTTGGGAGTTGCTCTGGTGTGGAAAAAGGAACGTCGCAGCAACCTGTCTCGGTGGACAGAAGCCTGGGCAGAGGCCTGGGCAGAGTCAACCATTGATGTTTCGATGCCGCTTGAAGTCGACTAGTCATGTTTTCTGGCCTCGGCGGAATCCTCATGATGGACGGACTCGTCTGTATGCTGTCGATAGGAATCCAGGAGATATTGTTCTTGCCCCTGATGATGCTCCATCATCATGGTGTATCCGATGGTTGACTGTGGAACGACTCCAGATCGTATGGGAAGTGCGGACTACGTGTGTAGAAAGGCTCGGAACGAAATGGCAGCCTGGCGTAAGTTACACAAGTCAGCCAGGCACTGTCATGATGCGTTGGTAACAGGCTGGATGGACCTTCGGTAGAAGAGCAGGCTGTGGCGCACATTGCTATAGGCGAGCGCAAGCTCGTTGTCGAAAAATCGCACAGCATAATGAGGGAACAGACTGAGTTTGTACATATTCAAAAGGGTCGTTCACGCACGAGACTAGGGAGATACAGGCAAGACTTCTCATGACAGGTACATTGTTATCGACTTTTACAAAGAGGAATCCTAAAATCATTCCGCATCAGAAATGACCCTCAACTTAATCATACTAGACTTGGGCTTCGTGAAAAGCCCCTCTGTCAATCCAGGATCCTCCAACTCGGCAGGCAACTTCAAAAACTCCAAGTTCCACACCAAAAGCGTCACAATCATCCTCAGCTCCAGGTACGCCAACCGTTTACCCCAGCAGCCCCTAGGTCCGCTGCTGAAACTCATAAACGGTCCCGCGTTGTTGTTGAACTTGACTGCCTCGCCCTCTCCCTCAGCCTGCTGCAACCACCGCTCAGGGGCGAAATCCTCGGCCGGGAAATCGCTATGTGACCAGTCGCCGACGCCCTCGCTCGAAGCCTTTTGCGAGGTCTCACTGCGTTTTGCGTCATCGACGGGGACGCCTGGCTGGACGAAGGTCGGGCCTGTCAGGAGGAACATGATTGTCGTGCCCTTGGGGATGATGTGGCCAAGGACGTTAATGTCGCGAACGGTTTCCTTAGTGATGGCGCCCGCAGGACTACACAGGCGCAGCGTTTCCTCGATAAAGGCGTCCAAGTAGGGCACCTGAGTCCTGAGGATCTCTTCGATGGTGGGTTCGCGCTTCTGTGCGTATGGTTCGGTGTAAGTAGATCGTAGGGCGCTTCGCAGCTTTTGCTGGGCTTCCTGGTGTGCGCCGAGGTATTTGACCGTGAAGCATAAGGTGCTATGGGTAGAGTCCTGGCCGCCGGCGATGTATCCCCAAAGCATGTCGTTTAGACGCATGCCATTGTACTTGGGCTCTCGACCTTCCTCGATCGCTGCCGTCTTCTCGCGAGAAACGACGTAGTCTACTGCCGACTTGTGCTCCGATGAAACCCCCTTGGCGGCCCTCTTGACGGCGGCATCGATCTGGGTCTGTACTGCGTCCTTCTTCAACTTCAGAGCCTGGCGCGCTTTGGGCTTCAGGTTCTCGATGAAGACGGACAGCTTAGGGAATACGGAGCCAAAGACCGCCGTGATGGAGACGTTGAGGGCGTGGAGAGCTTTCACCAAGGCCGGGGTCTCGGGGGACGGGAATTTGGCAACTTGTGCGGACGAGCCGCCTGGGTTGATGCTGTCTTCGTTGGCGTCCTCCAAGAGCTTGGAGTACTTTGTCATAGTGCTCTCCTCGTACCCGACCCCAAAGACGGCGGTCATCATGATATCGTAGGTGAGGCCCTCCAAGTCCTCGACGGTCTCGAATGGCAGCCCCTGCGCGAGAGCTGCCTTGCGTTTCCATAGTCGGATGAAGTCGGAGATTGCTACATGAGATGCCGGGGCAGATACCTAGAGGACGTTAGTATTCTTGTATTCATATGGTGCTAAGAAGGGGATATCAAGAGGGAATATCTTACAGAGTGAAGAAAACTATTTGTCATCAAATCCTTGGTAAGAAATCTTGACGTCTTAAACGAAGGGTGAGCATCTTCCATGGCAACAAAGTGCTCCGACAAGAAACCCTGCCACGCCACATTGTTCATGTACCCGCGACTGAGCTCTTTGCTCCGCTTCGCCATGAGATCCCTCGACTCGCGATAGTCCGCGACAATAACGAGGGGCTTCGAGAAGGGCAAGAGGACCTGCACGACGGCCGACTTGTGTTTGGCCACCAGGTCGTAGAAGAACCTCGTCCGGAAGCGCGCCGCCTTGTCGTATTCTGCAAAGTAAGGGACGTCGCCCGAAATACGACCCGCTGAGTCCTTGTTGTGCGGGAGGCCTGGGATGGGTTTGGGCATGAGCCAGAGGTAGACGGAGCGGAGGAGGAGGGCGGCTGCCGCTACGGCTGCGGCGATGGCTGCAAGTCCTGCCATGTTCGTTTCGTTTGTCAAAGTGTTTCCTAGTTACACAGGTTTGAGAATATGATCATGTTAGGGGAAAACATCAGACCTCCCGGAAAGGCAAGAAGCTGTCTTATATGATACATGCTCTTCTCCCAACTCTAAGATGAGAATGCTCGGGACCTTCATTATTCTCCGTCAAGATAGACTCCATTGGAGACTCCGCTGGAGGCAAGGTAAATGTTACACCCGCTTGGAGTACTCGGATTGTCAATGACCGACTGCGCAGTGGCCTTCGGGCAACTCCTCTAATCACAAAATCTATAGAATTATGGATCTGCAACGGTTCTGGGGAACAATCCTAGCCACACTGACTACAACAGGGATATTTTGAATTTAAAGACGGCCTCCGGGCGGACTAACATTTGTAAATCTCGTAACGTAGCCAAGCAAACGGACACGGCACTTGAGTGCGAGGAAGTGGGCGGCCAGGGCGTCTAGCCTTCGCGCCAAGAGTCAACCCTATCCCCTTACTTCTAGATGAATGAATACAAAAAAGGATAGTGTGCTCATGGCGGAATTTCGGCTGAGTGCCTCTGTTGCTAACTCTAACTTCTTTCTCGTCGCCTTGCGGATCTGTTGGAAAAGTCCGGGCGAGGCGCAATGTTGGTGTTGTCCGGGACCGCCTCCGCCTCCGTGTCCGCAACTACCAGTATTAAAATTCATACTTGTAGCACTATCATCGCTAGCCAGGTTATATTCTAGGTGAAATAAGACCTCCATGGCAATGCTAGGATCAAAGATCTGGGACTGGCACATTGTATGGGGTCGAACACAGTCACACGGGCTTTTCACACATGGCTTCCCACAAGAGCTTCTTTGGGCTTCCGAATTTTTCAATAGATGAAGGATTGCACTCTAGGTAGAAATACTGCATCGACCAATATGCTTGGAGGCTGGTCGAATTCAACTTTGACTGAAGTACCCTCTACCTAAACTTGCTCCTAACCAGTCGATCATCTCAACCGGCGACTTCATCCGCGAATCAACGAAGCAAGACCCAAGACGAACACACAGACGAGGATATCGCTCCTCACCGTCAAGAAGATCTGTCCGTATCGCAACGCAGTCTCGGCATAAGTCTTGATCGATCCAGGCAAGAATCCCACAACAGTCCACAACATGCCTGGCGGAGGCGCCCGTCCACGCTCAATGAAGAACCTTGTCGTAAGCAACACAGCTTCGGTTGTCGCGAAGATCCAGAAGAAAATTTCGCGGCCCTTTTCCATACTATTCACGTCCGCAACCGCCTCATCGCTGCCTGTAGGGTAGTTGTAAGACAGCGCCGTGCGCTCACGTTCGAGCTTACTGCCGGAGAAGGTCGTCGTGAGGGCGATGTAGAGACCAAGGGAGATTGCAAAGACGGCGTGGACGATGCGCCAGAGGTAGGCGGACGAAGCGGCCTTGGCCTGTTCGGGCGTTTGCATACCGGGCATACCGGGCATGCCAGTCATACCAGGGAATCCCGCAGGGAAACCACCCTGCGCACCACCGGCGCCAGGGAAGCCTGGCATTCCGCCAGGGCCGCCGCCACCGGCCATCATCTGAGAGAGCATCTTCATCAAGGGATCGTCTTCGCCGCCGGGCATGCCTCCTCCCATACCAGGACCCGCAAAAGGGTTGGGCGGGGCTCCGCCCGCACCAGGGCCCTCGAAGCCGAGCATCATTTGTCGAAGCTGGTCCTCGTTCATGGAGTTGGGATCGAAGGGTGGTCCAGCAGTAGAGGGACGGGGTGTTGAGGCTGGTTCGTAGTAGTGCTGGGAAATGTCGATTTCCTCGGGGTCTGCATGGTCGACGCTCACGTTGGGCTTCGGCAGACCCGACGTGGCAGGAGCTGGGGACGATGATGCTGACGGAGGCGTCGATACGGGCTCATCTGGATAGAAGCCAAGAATTAGCATTTGTGAAGCTCAAAATTGTCGTCTGCAGTTACGCAAGCTGGCGAGAAGGGTTGGGTCGTCGTACCTCGCTGGAGTCCTCCACCAAGACCAGTAATCTTGTTGAGTCTCGCTGTACCACCGGCACGAATTTTTGCCTCGCGTTTCGCCTTGCGCAGACGAATCTGTTCGGCTGCGCGCTGAGCCGCGGCATCCTCTGGCGTTGACTCCGTCATCTTGGGTGGTTTGGTTTGTTGACTGTGGGGTGACAGGTTGTCGAGGTGTGACGTTTTGTGGATGATGTTGGCTTTAACCCGCCCGCGCTTATCTTATCTTGGAAAGGACCAGCTCAGGGAGCTCCAGCCGCAAAGCCACTCAAGAACGTCCTGCAAACAAAAGAGGTATTGGCGTGGAAAACCATAGGCAGATGCTCCTAACGCAGTGAACAATCTTAGTTGCTCCAAGATTTGAATTCATAGTCAACCCAGCGCTTAATTCGTCTAATTGGAGAGCTGTTCACTCTCTCAGTCGAGATTTCGTTTTAATCATGTTTCCTCTGACTGTCGTGAGTCTGATTTATCTGAGCATCCATACTACGGCAGCATTGCAAACAATCAATCACAGTGTCAACATTCGATTTAAGCTCTAATGTATACGTAAAAGCGCAGTTGGCTATCATCAACGTCTAATGCCCCATGACATCCCACCCCCTTAACTTCTAGAGAGCACTCATGGAGTGGCTTTGCTCATGCTGATCAAACGCTTCACACCGACCTGGGATAAGATGTTAGTAAGTATTGAGTCAAGTGTCAAAGCAGCAAACTTACCATCCAGTTACCACATTCATCAGTCTTGTCCCGCTGGATCTCAACTTGGATCTTGTGGGCAACCTCGTAATTTTTCTGCTCAATGGACTCGCCCAAAGCACAAAGTTGATCGATGGTGTCAGGCTTGACCAGCTCCTCGTTGTTCAAGTGATCAAACAATAGATTGAGGCGCTTCTGGGTATCCTTGACTTGCGCAGCAAAGGATGAAGGCGCTCGAGAAGCTACACGTTGCATATCCGAGCTGAGGGCATCAACCAGTCGCTGGGCGTGAGCTGGAATGTGCGATCGGTCACCAGCGGGGTGCCTGGCCTTGGGCGGAGCAGCCGCCTTCGGGGGAGGAGGGGTCGGCTGAGCTCTGGCAGCAGGCGGCGGCCCCCCGAAGGGAGGAGGAGGGCCAGTAGGCGGCCTCGAGGCTGCAGCAGGCGGGGCTCCGTACGGCGAAGGCGCGTACTGGTTCTGCGGTGTGCCCGTCGATTGGGGCGGTGGCGCATAGGGATTTCTCGGGGGAGGCTGGCTTCCGGGAGGTGGCATTGAGGACCCCATGGGTGGTTGGCTTGCTTGCGGTTGGGCCGAGGGAGCGGGTGCGTAGCGGTTAGAAGGAGCAGGGCCAGATGGAGGAGGATTGTATGGAGACGCAGTGCGAGGCATGGATGGTGGTGGCATGGACGAAGGCATCGCGCCGGGCTGAGGGGGCGGAGGAGCGTATGCGTTCGAAGCCGATGATGTTGGCCTAGGCGGGGCTTGGAAAGTCTGGGGAGGTCCAGCCAAAGGAGACGTGACACGAGGCGGGGCTGGGCCCTTGGGCGGAGGAGGAGGAGGCGTTGAACCACTGCGTCCGTACGGGCTCTGAGGCGGGGGACCCGGCTGATTAGGTTGCTGAGAGAACGGCGAAGAGATTGCAGAGACACTAGGAGTGGTCTTCCTTGGAGGAGGTGCCTTGGCAACCAAAGGCACATCATTCCAACTCTCCTTGGGGCGGAAGGACGTAGTAGGCGTGGAGTTCCGCGGCGGCGGCGGCACGGAGCCGAAGTTTGAGGGAGGCGGTCCATAGCCCGAGGGTGCTTGGTAAGACGGCTGGGCGACAGGAGGCTGATAGCCTTGGCTTGGGGCGTAAGGTGACTGGCCGGCAGGTGTGTAGCCACCAATCGCCGGGGCAGCCGGGGCATATGGGTTGGACGCAGCTGCCGGTCCGGTTGCTGCAACGAGAGCCGGTCCCGCCGGCGCGTACGGGCTAGCGCCGACAGGAGTCGGGGCAGGAGCTGCGGGCTGATAGGGCTGGTAGCCGGGGGTGGCCCGGGGGTTGACCGGCGCAGGGGGCTGTCCCGGGCGACGTCCAGCAGCAGGCGCCGCCTTTGGTGCGGCCTGCAAGACGGCCGCCTTGCCTGTAGCCCGTGCCAGACGCTCCCTCGCCAGCTGCGCCTCAGGGTACTCCTTGGGCAGCAAGTCCAGGTATTTTTGGGCAACCACGAGTTGACCGTGAGCGGCAATGATCTCGGCATACTCGGTGTACTTTTCGTACAAAGCTGAAAGCTTCCAGTCGGCGGATTGCTCCTTTCCAGAGTCCTGGAACTTGGTGACTTGACGGAAGATAGTCACCTTCTCGATGAAATGCTGAAGCGATCGAGCGTGCACAGAGAACGTCGAATCGTCGCTGGGCTCCTGCATGCCAGCCTGCTCGGCCTCCTCAAGCTCTGTGATCCAGATGGAGACAACCTTCTCAAGCTTTGACCCAACGAGGAAACAGAAAGAAGCATCCTTGCGGGAGCCGTTCTCGAGGATCCGGTCTCCAAGGGCCTCGCAGAGATCAGGGAACTCCTTGGGGTCAGAAAACGTGCAAAGAACGGCCATTGACTCCTTCCAGTTCTCGAGATCGGCGTTGTAAACAACATCCCACAGGTTCTTGGCAATGACCGATCCGAGCAAGCGGACATAGCTTGGGACACCGTCCTTGCTGGCAAGGTAGGCAGTCTGCACCTTGTCCACCAGCTCCTGTCCACCGCAGTTGGCAATGAGGAAAGCATCTGCCCAACGCTGTTCCTTGAGAGAGATCTCAGTGGCCTTTGCAAAGTTTCCGAGCATCAAAGCCTTGGTGATGGACTTTTCCACTGTGGTATCCGTATCAGCCAGCAGGTGGAAAGGACTGTCCGTCTTGGCGCCCTTGGTTGCAGAGAGATTCGACAAGAAATCTTCCTCTCCTTCTCCGTCGGCCTCGCCCCAAATGTTGTCGGACTTCTCTGCCTCCTTCGTGTCCTCCTCCTTGTCCGCCGCGGTATCTTCAGGCTTCGCCTCTTCTTTGCTTGAGACTCCGTTGGTGATCTCTTCCTCGTTGAATCCGAGGTACTCAACAATGCGCTTGCGCGGGTTCTCGCCAGTAAGGGTTTCCATGACAAGCCAGTCCGCTTTCTCCTCCTCGGTCTTAGCCTGTTCCTTACGGGACTCGCACAGACTGACTATGTCGCCTGACTGCAGAGACTCCTCGAACTTTTCCGTGGAGGCACCGATGGACGAGTCAACAGAGAACTGGGAGATGGAGATCTTGGTTGACTTCTGCTGGGCATTTTGCTTGAAGATGACGAGTTTTCCACCAAAGCCAAAGGTGGCTCCGACGGGACGCTCGAACCACTTGGGAGCTTGGCTCAAGGAGAATGACGCTCCCTGAGGCTGCGTCTGAGCACTGGTAAAGAAGTCTTCACCATCGAGGTTGTTGTTGGTAGCGGCCTGCGTGTTCGTAGGGTTGGTGTTCTGGAGGGTCTGGACGGTGATTTTGCCGTCAAACCCAGCGGTGGCGGAAAGGTTGGGGTTGGATGGGTTGAATCGAGTGAGGAAGGTCCAGTTTGTAACCTCGGGGAACTCTCCCAGTCTCTCTCCCGTTTGAGGGTTCCACACCAGAGTTCTGTTGTCCTTGCCGCAAGAAAGTAGCAAATCGCTGTCCTGCTGGCACCAAGACAGGGAAAGGATACCCTGCTCGTGTCCCTGAAGCGTCCTCTCGGGCGCATTGGCATTTCTGAGATCCCAAAGGAAGATGACGGGAGCGGTGTCGTCGTGCGTGGCGGTCAGGAGCTTCGTCGAGTTGTTGGGGTCCCACGCAATGGCGCTGACGGGCTTTCTGTTGTTGTTCAGGGTCAAAGAGGCCTTCTTGGTCTTCAGATCCCAGACAGTTACAAAACCGCCAGAACCTCCAGTAGCGAGAATGTGCGCAACCTTGCGGTTCCATGCGACAACTTCGAGGTCGTCAGCGCGAGCAGCGGCGGTTCCCAGTCGGAATGGGTTCTCCACGTCGTTGATGTCGTAAACGAACAATTCTCCCTTTGCGCCGGCGGTCGCAAGAATATTCGGTCGGAGGGAGTTAAACTGAAGGGACTTGATCGCACCGGTGTGCTTCGTTGTGCGGGACATGAAGGCATCCTCGGCTCCGTCGATGAGCTTCTCGGCATCCCACAAGTCGAGAGAGCCATTTTCCAGGGCACCTGCGATGATGCCCTTCGGATGATCGGAGTCGGCCGGTCCCCATGCGAGGTCATAGAATCTAAGTGTCGTGAGCCAAGATGTTTGATTGGTAGTTTGGCAGGAAAGCCTACCTCGAGTCGGTGCTGATGCTAGCTATGGGCTGCAGCTCGAGGCCTTGGTCTTGGTTGTCAAGGTTGAGGTCCCACAGCTCCAGCTTGGTCTCATCAGAAAAGTCGGCATCAACAGCTCCAGCTCTAGTGCCGGTGATCAAAAGAGGCTTCGACGGGTCGGGGGACCAGGCGAAAGCCGCGGTCCTTGGGATCTCGCGAAGGCGAACCATGTTTGCGAGAATCACTCAGTCCCCAGGACTGCACTCGGAGGGAGGGGAGAGACGTTACTATAAGGAAAGTCAGCCAGTCTAAGAAAGACAAATCTAGCTGCGAATTGGCATTGGTTGACGTGAGATTGAGAAGAAGAACTGGCGAGGAGGGCCAAGATTCTCTGAAGTTGAGAAAATATAAACCAAGCCTTATGGGAGAGGTGGCTATTAGTCGTTGAAGCGGTAGTGTCACAGTGCACGCTGGCCCTTAGGGAAATATGATGCCAGATTGCAGCCCCATCCCAAGCTCCCCAAGGCCTAAATCGCAGCCATCCATGGCCCCCTAGCACTGGACCGTGCACCTCTCAACTGGCTTGAGCAGGAAAAGTGGCGTCACGTGCATCGTCATCACAGCAGGGAGAATTCGAGGCGGAGAGCAAGCGCGAGACATGGAACCCATTACATAAGCGGTCTCTATTTACCATGCATTCTTTTTCGCCAGAAACCTACCACCGCCTGATTCAAGATTTAAATGTGAATAACTGTAGAATAAAATTAAAACAACTATGACATGGAAACAGGGATACCTGGCAGAAGATGAGTCCTAAACTCAATATTGAGAAAGGACTATGAGTGGAGGGGAAGCAGTGAGCAAATGTTGCTCTACATGGCTTACGTAACTGCAAGCTCAGACACGTAAAGAACCACGGCACAGCTCCAGGTAGCTAAGATCCATCTCAGCCAATAGAGACTTACAACAGCTCTTGCGCAGAAACTCCACTTACTATCTGAAAGATTCACTCAACTGTCATCCAACCGCGCTCATTTTCACAAGGCGTTGCCGAGCAAGTTGACCGAGTTCAATTACCGCCAAACAACTACATTACCAGCCAATATGACGGACGCGGCGCGCTGGAAGTCGACGGTCTTCGTGGGCGGTCTGGCCTCGATCGTGACGGCCGCTAACATTCACGATGCATTCATCCCCTTTGGAGAAATCGCCGACGTATCGCTACCCAAGAACGACAAGCCAAACTCAACAGACCCTCACCGTGGCTTTGCCTATGTTGAGTATGAAGACACGGAGGATGCGAAAGAAGCTATCGACAACATGGATCAGTCAGAATTCTTCGGACGAGTTATCAAGGTGTCAGCCGCCAAAGTCCCCAAGAGCGCAGAAGAAGGCCTCGGCAGCAAGAAGGCTGTATGGGAACAAGTTAGTCATTTCTCACAGTTTCGTCTCATCACGCGTTACATTCCCTGTTCTACAAAATCCTTCTCTTCTTGCCTCAGCACAATTTCCACCACTCTGGTTTTTCGCTTCTCTCCTCGCTTACTCTGGCTTATCAAGCTTTGTAATAACTTACTGACGTTCATCATAGGAGGGTTGGCTGGCAGAGCATGCTGTTGGCGAGGAGGATGGATTGGCAACCGATCAGGGTACGGCGCAAATTGAAATGCGCGGGGATGACCCCATGCAAGGTTTGGAGGGACTCGACGTTGCAGGACCACGACCAGAGTGAAGATGTGGTGTGAACGGAGGCGATTGGAGCCTCATTCGAATTACATAGCGACGGCGTTCACATGATTTGACTGAGATATAAAAGGGGCACGGCTTTTCTCTAATACTCGAGGCGGAGAAGCACAGTGAGAAAGGAAATGAAAGCAGCGTCTCTGGTGCTTTTGATCTGTCTTTGTCGTAGACTTATACAAACTGATCCTCCCTAATAACACATGAGCGCCATGGTCAACCGTTCTCCCGTCGTCCTCATAACCTTCGCTTAGTGGTGCTCCTCTCCGTGGCCGGCGTCGGCGGCAGACTTGCCCTGGCGCTTGAGACGGATGGTCTTGTCGGTCATGAAGTGACGTCCAACGGAGTAGGTGGCAGCGGCCAGAGCGAAGCCAACGACAACACCTATGTATCGTCAACAACAATTTGACGTGACCTTGAATGTCCAATGACGTACCGAGGGGGATCAGTTCGGGGGGGATCTGGCGGAGCTTGCGCAGTCTCTGGGAGACGGTGTGGCCTAGGATCGACTTTGTCAGCTCCTGCTATTCATTTCGCAACACCATAGTCTGTCGTCGAGATGTATATCGGGTATCGTGGGAGCCTTCAATGGCTGGGGGCGGATGTCGACGTACCGACTTGGTCCTCGGCCTAAGGGGAGACATGAGAATTAGCGATTGCGCTCATCCGGACCGGCGAAATTTCAACGTACGGGAACAGGGGACATCATGCGCAGAGTCGGGCGGAAAGCACGGAGACCGAGAGTAGGACGCATTTTGGCGATTTTGTTTTTTTGTCTGAAGAGGGGAGATTTTTCGGTCCTGTCGGTACGGCGGGAGGGAGCGTAGTTGATCGGGATTGGATCTCAAAATGAGTGTTTAGAAGTTGGACTGGACTTCCATCGGTCTGGTCTGATGTTGGACTCGAGCTCGACCCACCTTTCTAATGCCTGAGGCCCGATTGGCCATCTTCAGGCATCCACCCGTTCTCGCCCGTCACCACCTGATTCTCGGTGCAGAAACGACCATTCAATTGCTCTCAAAGCATCAACACCGATCGCACGCCGCTGCCCACTCGACCCCATCACCAGATCCGACTCCCAGTCAATTGAACTCGCAAGCCGCCAAAATGTCTGACGATCAGGAGCTCGTTACCAAGCCCTTCAAGTTCGTTACCGGTACGCTGAAGAAATATCCCTCTCCAAATTATGGTCTGATCTTTTTTCCGAGGCTAACTGATGACCACTATAGCCGGTATGAACCCTCCGCCCGAACCACCGAAACCCGCGATAGCGTCACCTCAATTGAGAGCGGGAATGATGAGCGACGTGAATCTAACATGAACTGGACAGGCACCGATGCCCGCTACCCGAACATGAACCAGACCAAGCACTGCTGGCAGAACTACGTCGACTACCACAAGTGCATCAACGCCAAGGGCGAGGACTTTGCCCCTTGCCGCCAGGTCCGGACCGTCCGCGAGTTTTTGTTGAAAGACTACAGAAAACTAACTTGTCGCAGTTCTGGCTCGGCTACCGCTCTCTGTGCCCCTCTGGCTGGTACACCCGCTGGGACGAGCAGAGAGGTCAGCACTCCGTTCGTATCTCAAAAGCACGCATACTGACATACAACAGAGGCCGGCAGCTTCCCCGTCAAGCTCGACGCATAAGCAAATTTGGACTCTGTTGTGACCAGGTTAGACGGAGGAGCCGGGCGACTGTATTACTTCGAGATGGATCGAGACCTCAAATAGAGCATGGGGGGATGTGTCGTGCGACGAAGCTGATGACGCTCCAGGGCGCCGAATTTGATTTCGTGAAAACTATCTGTAGTGTCCGCCCATTTGATCATTTGTACAAAACCTTGGACCTTGATACCGTTCCTTTAACCCGGCTGACCAGAAACTCCGTGCGCTCTCATTTGTCGTTGAACTCCTTACCCAAGCCAAGCAGTGTGATGAAGATATTTGAAGTAAAGCAGTGAAGAGGTTGTGAGAGGCGAAGCGATTCGTCGACTCACTTCTTCTTGCCTTTGACTTCATCCTCGTCAGAACTCATAAACTCATCATCCTCATCGAATCCAAAGAACGTCCTTGGCTTATCCTTGGGCGCCTTGGCCGGTTCCGACGGCGGGGTTGACTCCTTCGAGCTGCCGCCTTCCTCCTCCTCCTCCTCACTCATCTCCTCGTCCGTCTCCTCTGATCCTGTCGATCCTTGCGACGTACCAAGGAGATTATCCTTGTACTTTCCGGCTTTCATGGCAGCAAGTACCGCTTCGCGGGTTCTCTCGTTGGACTCTTCCTTGTCCTCGACCCACTTTCCGTCGAGGCGACCTTTGCTGCCGTTCTTGATCTCGTCCTCGCGCTTCTCTGCAAGCTCGACGATCTGCTCCCATCTTTCACGACGCTTCTCCTTCTCCTTTTTCTCCATCTCTGGTTTGATGGCGAGGTACTCGGCCAGAGCCTTGGCCTCGGTGACGGTCCGCAAACGTCTGCCGTCAAGGTTTCGGCTCGAGTTGTTGGCATCTCCTTGGTTGCGCTTCTTCTTTGAGGACATGCGACCGCCAGCGGCTCGAAGCTGGGATCCGAAACCACCCTTGCCACCGCAGAGCGGGACTGAGAGCCGCAGAGAAACAAAGTCATCGTCGGTAGACGACAGAAGATCTGATACTGGCTTGGTGGATGACGTTGACAGTTTTTTGTTGGAAACGGTCGTTAGGATAAGGCGGTTATCTGTGGTGGGCAGTCGCTCGTCAAGCTGTTGTCGCAGGTCGCATAGGGTCGTCGTCGAGGGAACGGGTAGTACCAGTGTCGATGGCAGGCCCAATCCAGCAAAGGTACTGACGAATACGTTGACGTTCTTGACAGCCATTTTGCGAGTTCAGAATGCCTTGCGTCCGTGGTTGAAGTAGTTGATTCGTCGATTTGCGCCGACGCAGTACTTAATCGATGTCTGGGCGACGGTCTCAAGGCGGAACGACGACGTGAAGTGGCAGGCAAATGTTGAGTGTTTGGATACAAGGATGAATATTACCCGCGCCTGACTTATCGCCGATACCTAGCTAACGAGTGAGGCGCAGGGCCTTGAGGAACGGAAGTGTGGCGGACGGGCCTTGGGGATGCATCCACTTATCAATAGGCGTTATCTACACGTGACCACTCTGCGTGCCATCAAAGCGCCCCACACTTCGTCCGTTCCGCGTAGGGTTGACGCCCACTAGGCTATTCTACCTTCCCACGACGAATTTCGAAACTTTTTGTTAGTTCTCGACAGCGCTCGATCAGACATCCCACTCATCGACCAGCAGCGACCACGACAACCGCCACGATGTTGATCCCCAAGGCCGACCGCAAGAAGATCCACGAGGTTAGATTTACAATTTTCAGACGTGCTGAAAAATTGGGAGGATAGCGATTGCTGACGACGAAAATTACAGTACCTCTTCCGTGAGGGTGTCCTCGTCGCGAAGAAGGACTTCAACCTCCCCAAGCACCCCGACATCGACACCAAGAACCTGTTCGTCGTCAAGGCCTGCCAGTCGCTCACCTCCCGCGGCTATGTCAAGACCCAGTTCTCGTGGCAGTACTACTACTACACCCTGACCCCCGAGGGTCTCGACTACCTCCGCGAGTGGCTTCACCTTCCCGCCGAGATTGTCCCCGCCACCCACATCAAGCAGCAGCGCTCCCACGCTCCTCCCCGCGGCATGCTCGGCGAGGGCGAGCGCGAGAGAAGACCCTTTGGCGGCCGTGGCCGTGGAGGTGACCGTGGTGACCGTGAGGGTGGCTACCGCCGCCGTGATGCTGGCGAGGGCGGCAAGGAGGGTGGTGCCCCTGGTGGATTCGAGCCCCAATTGTGAGCCTCAACCCCTCGAACGCTTTGCGCCATGTCGATATGGCGCATAGTAAGGGCTGGAACATCTTTCTTGCTGACACATTTTACAGCCGTGGTGGCTTTGGCCGTGGCCGTGGCGCCGCTCCCCCCTCGTAAGAGGATTCTTTCCTATCGGCTTTTACTCTCGAGACGCATTGGCAGAAACAAAAAGGCACCGACATGTACTCTAAAAAGTGGATGGCCGGAACAGTCGCGCGTCTGTTAACGTCACAGACAACGGGGGAAACATCGTGGGAGTTTGGAGGTTAGATCCTCGGAAATCGTTTGCATCAAAAGGTCATGAATTGCAGCCTGCGGCTTGTGCCGCTTCCTCCAAACTGTGAAACGTCCTTTTGTCCTTCTTACCACGCTGTGATGAGCAAGCAGTGTCTGCCGGCTAGCACGTGGGGTGGTGCTGAAGTTGCGAGAGGCCACGCTCAAGACCCCTTCTGCATGTCGAGGCCAGGCAAAGACGAGAAAAAGAAACGAGGACAATGCGCAAAGCGTTTCTCAAGTCGAGGATGGACGAGAAAGGGGTCCGTCTATGAAGGAATGTTGAGAGCCTGGGGTAAGCGCCGACGCACGTAGGATAGCTTCAGCAGGCTTTGCACGAATAACGTATGGTTCCAGACATGAGTGCGTTTTGTGTGTAGCGCCGCCGCCCCCTCTGTGCAAAGAAGCAATGCGCGATGTTCCCTTGCCTTAGCGAATATGCGTGATAGCCTCGAAAGTTGAACGGGATGGCCAGTTGGAGGAATCCCGAGGCGGGTTAGTAACTTAGTATGGCCATTGGGAAGTGGCGGTGACTGCGTAAATCTCATGACTGCCAGGTTTCTGGACGCCGAATGGGCGAGAGTCTCAATTGTGCCCCCGCGTAAGGTCGGAACTCAAGCACCCTCTCCACACTTTTGTAAATGCTGTCTGGTTGTGTGGCTTTGTCTCAGCAAGTGAGATGTGCTGCATTGGCTCAGAAGAGACCAGGACGCCTTCCTCAACGTCCTGCCGTGCCTTGGGTGCCATTGCTTGCACCTCGTTCAGTAAGAGGTTAGGGTTCATCCCCCTCCCCCTCACTCCTACGTACCTGGCCTCCTCCAATCTGCACCTGTGCCAGCTTCCGGACGCGGTTACCTCGACATCCCCGACCCGTGGGATGAGAAGGCAAGACAAGGTCTTGGGGACGGGTACTTGCCATGAAAGTCACCTCACTCAATCGATGCCTTTTACAACTCAACCCGATATCAACTTACACACAGCTTCACCACACCATCAGCGGCAGAACATTGACTAACCCAGGGAGCTGCAAGCGAACTTCGATTCTCCTCTAGCCGCGCCAGCACGGACGGACATTCCATCATGCTCAGCACCTTGTCGTACAGAACAATAGTCAGAGACAAGATTAAGCTATGAGCCACCAAACGCAAACCAAGCCCAGCCTCAGGGTGACAGAAATTCAGAAACATATCAGAGCACTCAGCGACCCATCCCACTATCTTCGTGCCAACCCGGTACGTAAGTCGATTCCATGTGGAGGTAGCGTCTCCACGCCAAGGTCTGGCGCTACAAGGCCAGCAAACCGGGGAACAACCGGCGAGGGGGGCACTCCAAGGATAGCGCGTGGAGAGAGAATCGCGGGCGCGGATACCAGCAAGAGCCATGGCGCCGGGGCATGGTCGAGACGAGGAGACTACTGTAAGTTCATGTCATGTGCCATGGGGTGTCACCACTCTCCCTCTCTCCTTGGCCCGGCTCTGGGAGTGTTTTGTTGAGGTAGTGTACCAGGGGAAGGGCGCCGGAAGTGCGAGATAAGCAAAGCGGCGGAAGTGGACCACCTGGCGGGAAGGGAAAGCAGAGATGGTGTTGTTGATGATGGAAGTGGTGTAGTCACTGTCTGGCTCACACACTTACAATTCGAGACCAGCACTTGTTGCACGCTCCCCACTCTCCAATTTGGATGCACCTCGCTAGCTCTCGCGTCTCTGAGTGGCTCGATGACAGAGTGTCGACCCCATACAATGGGAAGAGCTAGACAGCTGGACTGCCTGACGGTTGTTGGAAGCTCATCTGTGGATGCGTTGCCATGGCCTTGCCCCTCACACTCCGATTCTTCTCTCTGCTTTTCGATTGCTCCCAAAGCCATTACCTCCCGACTTTCCCGGGCTTGGAAGTCTGGTGCTGGTGGCAGCCCTGCCCTGCGTGATGACGCCAGGTTTGCAGCAATAACTCCGCTGAAAGTCTGGGGGCGGGGCAATTTTTGGACGGACAGGGGGTTTACACTTTGCTCAGCTCTGTGGTTTGCCAACAGCTCCGTTCTTTCTCAGGTGCTTTTCACCCTCACCGATCAATGTTTGGCCAGACCAGGCTGGAGTCTTGCTCGAGGTGTGGCATGCCGTCTCGTGTATGTACCGTCATTTGTTGGCCGAGTGGCGCGTCGATATGGTCGAGGATGCGTCTGCGGACGCGGGATGCAGCTACCTACGCCAATATGCCGGATGGCAACGCACGAATGAAGAGGTACATGCACTCGGTGTAGCCATCGAACCTCGCCGATTTGAGCGTACAATGCAAGTTCAAGGGAGGGTTTAGATGTAGGTACCCTGACCTTAGACACGCCAGCCAACAACACCTTGGACCCTGGTCCCATCTCCGTCCCAAGATGCGCCCATTCCCCGCGCTGCTCGAAGAAGGCCGTATATATAGCTCCCATTTCCACTTCCCAAAGCTTGCCGTAGAGACACCAAATCAAGCTTCCCCTCACTCTATCTGTCATTCAGTGAGTCCCTACTTTGCGTTGTTTGCTTCCATGCTTGCTTGTCCGCTTTGAAATGGACTGAGCTTCACTTACAATAAGGACATTCGCTAACCGAGCATCAACCTATGACAGCACGCCTACCACCCAGCAGAATACAGGTCGAAAATCTTTCAATATGTCAAACCTTCCCAAGCAGATGAAGGCCCTCCGGTATGGCTCCTCTCTACCGACCATGTGTGATCATCGGGTCAGCGTGACAGTTCACGCGACTTTTGTCGCTGGATCATCTACCCCTCCATCGGCGCTAAGCTGACCCCTCATCCAGGTACGAGAAGCCCGAGGATTGGTCAATTGTCCAAGTTCCTCTCCCTGAGCTTCGGGAGAACGATGTTCTGGTCAAAGTGAGGGCTTGCGGTGTTTGTGGCACTGGTAAGTAAATCACACTCTCTCTTGTCTACCACTGCATACGCTGTGCAAGCTGGGACGATCTTTTGCTTTGATCTGTACGACTAACACGAAGGCCACAGACTTGGTAAAACCTCCGAAACCTCGCGACCTCCAGTCGGCCTCTAGCGGTGTAACTGACATTGTTGATAGCACATTCACGAGGGAGAGTTCATTGCAAAGTTCCCGCTGATCCCTGGCCATGAGACTGTTGGTGTCGTTGCCGCGGTCGGACCTGTAAGCAACCTCATTGCTCACAACATCTGACGACATGGCTGCTGACAAGAAGATACAGAAAGTCAAGGACTTCAAGGTCGGCGACCGCGTTGCTGCCGATAACAGTGAGCTCTGCAATGAGTGCTTCTACTGCCGACGTGGAGAGCTTTTGCTCTGCGAGCACGTATGCCCGGCCCCACTTCACCACTTACACGGACGGATGATGAAATAACACTTTTTTTTTCTTTTGCAGTTCGAGGCTCACGGTGTCACCATGAACGGTGGTTTCGCCGAATACTGCGCGTACCCTGCCGGCAAAGTCTTCAAGATCCACAACCTCAACGACGTTGATGCCACCCTTCTCGAGCCTGCTTCCTGCGCCTGCCACGGCTTGGACAAGATCCGGCCCCGCCTCGGATCAAGCGTCCTCATGTTCGGCGCTGGCCCCACCGGTCTCGTGAGTCCCACCTCGGCCGGAAAACGGCACCCCGTGCACCAATGACTGACCGGTGTACTTCTAATGTAGATGCTCGCTCAACTCATGCGCCACAATGGTGGTTGCAACGTCACGATTGCGGCTCCTCAAGGTCTGAAGATGGACCTCGCTCGCAGCTTGGATGCCGCCGACAACTACGTTGAATTGTCGCGCTCCGACCCCCAGGTTCAGTTCACCCAGCTTCAGAAGGACCACCCCTACGGCTTTGACGTCGTAGTCGAGGCTACCGGTTCCGTCAAGATTCTCGAGGATGCCATCAACTACGTCCGTCGCGGCGGCAAGCTCGTCGTTTACGGGTAAGGCTGCAGCTCACCGTTCAGTGTGTCCGGTTGCTAATAATGTCGAAACTGTAGTGTCTACAACAGCTCCGCCCGCGTCTCATGGCCCCCTTCCAAGATTTTCGGTGACGAGATTACCATTCTCGGCTCCTTCTCCGAGACCTACATGTTCCGTACGTATCAAATCTTTGAGTTTTGCGCCTACTGTATGCATGGTCAATGGCTAGTTATACTCACTCTCACGCAGCCGCCACCATCGACTACCTTGACTCGGGCAAGGTCAAGACCAAGGGCATCGTCAACAAGACGTTCAAGCTCGAGCAGTTTGGCGAAGCTCTCGAGTCCATCAAGAACAAGAGCGCCATCAAGGCCGCGATTGTTTTTGATGATGCTACTGGAGTGTAAGGGCTCTCTGTGCCGCAACGCAAGCATGACAGAACAGGATCTGGTTTCTTTCCCACTCTCTCTCTCTCCCTCCCCCCTTGTTTATCACTCTCTCCCGAGCATAAAGTTGCCTTTTGATCGTATATTGTTTGTTGGAAAAAAAGTCTCATGCTCGGCTCATCTCATTTCGTCACTTAGACAAGCATCGGATCGGAGTCAGAAGCTGGTGGGACGGCTGTAGATCGAGACGGGCGGTTGTTGTCGAATCAAGCGGTTGGGGTCAAATCGGGCGGTTGACGAATTGTGAACTTTGGAAAAAGGTGGTCGGCGGCGCAGAAACAGGTGGTTGTTTGAAACGGTTGATGACTTGATGACGACTTTTGGGTGTCTGGCGGTTGAGAATTTTGGTTGAGGGAATAGCGTAGGGCGGGCGGCTCGACGGTTGCGGAGTTTTGACAGAGGAGTGAATCCGAAAGAGAGAAAAAAGGTCCTTTCAAGGGGGGTGAAGGAAGAGATAGAAACCTGTTCTTGTTCTGTTCGTCTTTTTTCCCATGTACCCAGTTTTTCCTGCTCGACAATTAAAGAGCGATAAATCACCACAGATTTCTCGTCAATGTCGGACCCCAGTCCGGAAACGTATCTCTGCCTCAGCTGGAATGTTGGCCTACTCTACGCAGTCCTAAAGGGTCCTTCTATCAAAACTAATAGGATCTCGATTTCGCTAGACCTCTCCAAGATGGCCTACCATTAGACAATCTTGGACAAAGCGAGAGGAGGGAATGGCATCCCGTAGGGTTTACTCCGCATCATCCATACGGCGCACATGGGACCGAAGCCTATTCCCGTTTCTTTTCATTCGTGACCCCTCCACACCTTACCTGGACTCTACCTTAGCTGGGCAAATTCACCCCCGCCTTCGTGATACCACCACATCCCTACTAACTAGAGCTTGTGTCTACCACTGCCGGGAGGAAGCATCTCCAATCAATAAACATCCCGCCCCTTCTCTCTTCTTCTTCTTCTCCTCCTCCACCTGTCCCTCGGTGAAAGGCTGAGGCACATGCCAAAATTTCAATTCGTCCTTTCCAACGTTGCGTACCGAGATTGTCCCCGCATCAACAACTTGCGTCACCCAGCCCGCTATTGCATTAACTTACAGACGTGTTTTAACCCTCTTGGCTCCAAGATTTCGACAACCGTGTCAACGTAAACATTCCGAGTCAGCCTTGGGTGTATCAGCGAGGAGGTGGGCAGTGTGTTCACAGCCCTCATATCCACTTAGGTTTACTACTTCTGGAACGTGACAAAAGGATCCTGACTGGCAGATGTTGCGCCGCTGACACATGCGGGTCGGCAAGAATACAGTCAAGTATGCGAGCGGGCGAGCGAGCTGAGGCTGAGACTGAGACTCTTCTTGCCGCCAGCCGGCCGAGGCGCGGGTTTCGTCCCCGGACTCTCTCTCTCTCTCTCTCTCTCTTTCTTTTTCTTTTGAGTTGAAGGTGGGGAGGGAGAAGGGCAGGTAAGCGCTCAATGCTTCCCGAAACGGGACGTCCAAGCGAAATGGAAACCAAATAAAGAAGTACTTGTATTCACTCGCATTACGGGGTCCGCCGTCGAACAAAAAAAGCTGTGCGAATGCGGGTGCGGGTGCGTTGCGTAGTGTGCGTGAGCTGGCTCCTGCTTCTGTAGCTGCGAAGGAAACCCTCGCTCTCCATTGGTGTTTCACCGCACAGGGAATTGCCGTTTTGAGGAGGCAAAGAGGATCGGTGGGTTGATCGATCTGTCATACACGCAGGGGTGTAATCCGAAGTGTTGGGCTCACCGAATAGCAACCATTCTTCGTCTGATGGGCTGCCCGTTCTAAACCCCCTGAGGCCTTGTCAAGTTTTGGACGGGGTGTGGCAGGGTAGCAAGCTATGCGAAGAGCTATGCGAACTGTGTTGTGACGGTGGGTTTTGTTGGAGACGAGACTCAGGTTCCGAGGCAAAAAAGTGAAGTTGTGGCAGCTCAGTAGCACATGGCATGGTAGCTAATCCTGCATGTGTTCGTTCTGACGACAGTGAGGCCGTATCGGGGTTGTGAAGACCAGGATATTGGACGATTTGGCGAGCGTGTATAAAGCCCAATGTTCCTCACCTTGCTTTTCCCATCAATTCGTCAATCAACTTCAACTGCATTGATCAAGTCTCACTTACAACAAAACCCAAACCAGCTTACTGAACGTCACCACTCCCCTAGCGCTTCCACAAAATCAGCACACTAGCCAAAATGGACGCGATCACCCAGGCCATTCTCAACCGCTCCAAGCTGGAGGTGGAACACATCAAGATTTCCCAGCCCACGGCTGAGTAAGTCAGTCCTGCACGTTGGTGGCATCATGTAGCATTAACTGACTGTTGTGTGAATTATAGCACCTTCGTCATGGGAATTGTAAGCAGGGTCACAGGAACCGGACCCATGGGCGCGACCATGGCACCGATGACCGTCGATATGATGTTCAACGGAGGCTGCTTCGGCAAGCTGGATCTTCCCGAGGTCAAGACCAAGTCTGGAGGTACGGAAGTTGTCGTCAAGGACCAGCTCATCAAGATTCTCGACCGCAATGCTTTCATGGCGTTCGTCAAAGCCATCATGTGCGACGAAAACCTGGTGCTGCGACTCGACAACGGCGACTGCACAATCAAGGCGCTTGGCTTATCAGCCAAGGTCAAGTACGCAAAGGACGTGCCCATCATTGGGATGGGTGGCCCCAAGATCGCGCAGGTTAACTCTCAAGAGCGTGGCGGTGGTTTCGTCAACACTATGAAGGTGTACAACCCCAGTCCGTTGGAAATTGACCACGGCATCAGCAAGTTCGAGCTCCGAAGCGAGAGCGGCGAAGTACTGGCAGAGCTCGAGGGTGACCTGAAGATTGTGAAAGGCGACTTTGAAAGCACATTGCAGGGCACGCTCAAGAAGGGCGCCAAGGCATCGGATAAGGCGAGAATGGTCGGTACCGGAACAAAGGAGTCCAACTGGTGCAACGACACGATCAAGTTTATCAACTGCCAATTCTCGGTATCGCCGCAGTTTGCGCAGATGCTGTAGAGAGTTGGGAGCGAGGTGATGACAAGGTAGCTGTTCATATGTTATGACGAATGAGAATATGACCATGTTCGCAAACACCCACATCTTTCCCGTGTATGATGCATTGATCTGGAGTTGTCAGCAGAGAGACGATAAGCGAGCCACATGGAGCCAATGGTAAGCACCACTCGTCTCACTGTTGCCGACACTTTTGGCAGCTTGCATATCGGTTGACAGAGTGACGGTCAGGAGTAGAGCAGCAGGTTTCCCTGCTATTACTTTCGTTCTCCGTTGGTTTCCCTTCAATGGCCCGTCCGTAGACTATTGAATGAACTATGTCATTGGCCAGGAGAACAGGAGTAACAGTTCTTGAAAAAACCAGCTTCGAAGACGATAGCGACCAAGACTACAGGGACCGGCCGATGCCGTCCTACTCTTGATCGCTCGTGGGCTCGCGTGCGCAGACAAAGTGACTGGAGCTCATGGGGCCCGAGAAGACAACAATTGACGTCACGGCAGCCGTCAGGGCCGGAGCTGTTCGCCTGAAGCTTCCTCCGTAGTTTGGGGGACCCCGGTTGTCCGGGCCTGGACGGCGGGGTTGAAGAGTCGGGCTCGAGGGTGTGTCATGGATGCGTCGAGATGCTGAAACGGCCGAGGCAACGTGTTGTGCCAGTTGTCGTCTGCTGAAGCTAAGGTAACGGTATGTGATGAAGGTCGACGATGCAACAGCGCAACAGCAAAGGCCCGGAGCAGAGATCCAATGGCAAGGGCCTGTCACTGACGAAACGGGGATCCGCGATTACCTACTTCTTTCCCCCACATTCGACGTTTCCATTAGCCGGGCTTGGCGCTGGAAGGCACCGACGGGACTCGGAAGGACACAATGAGACGTGGATGGATGGGGGCATTTCACCTTACCTAAGGTACTTAGTGTACTCCGTACAGGTAAGGTAGTTAGGTAGGGGGGCAGAAGGAACAAACCGTCCGTCTCCCGAAGTCCCCCCCGCCGAGTGCCGGCCTCGGGGAAGTGCGACCTTGGACCGCTAGCTGCAGCGTGAGTGGTGTGCTAAGGCAGGGCAATAGCGGGAGGACATGCACGCTGGAGACTGGAGTGTTCCCCTGCAGGGATTCCCACAGCCGCGGACGGCTTGGTTTCGTTTGGTTTGGCGAGTTGGGTTACACTGGAGTCTGGAGCTGAGTGCTGACCCGTCGTCCCCCAGCGAAAATGGCCCCCTGCTTCAGGCACTCAGCCCAGGACCCCTAAAACACACCTTACTTATCCGTCCCTCAATATCATAAAATAAAAACATTTGAAGCAGGGGTTGTCATCAGGAAATTGCAGCATTTCATGTCACTCCACAGCTGTCCAGGCTGTTCATTCTGTTACCTTATATGAGATTGGCAACGTGGCTGATCATATTTGACGTTTCTGCGACCTTAATTACAGCAACCTCTTTAGCAGTTCATGCATCGAGGTAGGGTACATAGCTTCGTACGTAGTCCAACAACACAAGTACCTACTTACGCAAGGAATAGTGAACCATGTGTCAGTGTGTATTATGTACGGAGTACACTTGTTTCTTTCCAGAAGGTTATTCGGAATCAATGTCAGGGAGAGAAACACATCCGTATGACACTCGGAAGGGCACTCAGTCAGCCACCCGGCGCTTCACAGGGATCGGCTGTTTAATCACTTTGACGTGCTAATATGTCTGCCCTAAGATACGCAGCCTGCTGATTCGCTCTCGGCTATGTGTTCGCCCAGCGTCGACTGTCGAATACGAGACTTGACAAGATTGAGATGAGAGAACATGGAGCCTGGCATACCGTAGAAACTCGAGCAACTCGAACTTGCGCTAGCCCGTGCCAGCCCTGCTAGCGCTATGGCAGAATCGTAATACTGCCTAAAGTGGTTAAATGCGGCCGCCACCTATTTTTGGCGTAGGTTAACATTTCGATCGATCTGACCAATGAGAGCTCGCCGTCGAGGCCGGACCCACAATTGATATAATTCAATAATTATTTTGGCTTTCTCGTCGGTTTTGAGCTTTTCTCGTCGAATTGGCAAAAAGGGCAAAAGTGTCAATTGGAAGCAGTCGTACGTAAGCAACCGAGCCCCTGACTGTCCCCTGGCCCACTGCCTCCAACGGGCCCCTATTCATACGGCGGTTGGACTGTCGGGTCGACGAACTGCCCATTGATGCCATCACGGACTTCCTCTGCTGTGAAAATGTACTCTAACCCGTCGTTCAGAACAGCGAAGTCTGGAATCTCCTCTTGCAGCGTCTCCTGCTCAATGTGGGCTTCTACGTCGAAGAGCTCCCACCCAGTGTAATCGATGGCCTCGGCGGGCACGTCTTTGATCCGGATCTCGTCGACCTGGCTGCCATCGGGCCGAATAGATATTCCGCACTGCAGGAAGGCCTGGCTGACCATTGAGCCCTTCTCGTGGGCCAATTTAGCGGCTGCCGTCTCGACTGTTTTGGTGACCATTATTCTCTTCATACCCGTCTCCCACTTGAGCTCCTCCTGCTTATTCAGCGCTTTTTCTTCCTCGTCGAGTACGTAAGCGTCGGTTGCTTCTGAAAGCCACTGCTTGAAGGGCTTATTGACTGCGGTATCGAGAGGTTGGAGGAGGGAAGTGGTCCCTGGCGGTATGAGGCAGGGTGTGATGTGGTGCTGACGTAATAGCGCAAGGATGGAATCTGTCTTATGGAAGGAAGCGACATCCATTACCAATAGGTACTCGTCTCCCTTAGTCAGCGCTACCAATTCCTCTTCAATCCATCTTTTGAACAAGTACTCATTGTTGTAGGCAGTCTTGTTGAACTCAACTGTCACTCCTTCTGCGTATAATAGGCCCTCTTTTTTCCATAATTGACCCCCTTCCTCTGCGGGCTTGCCGTGGAATATTATTTTCGGTTTAATTCGTTGTATGCCGTCGGCGAAGATGTAGAGTATTAATGTGGCCTGCCGCTTGCCCCAACCGCTGCGGTCGCTCTTGCCAGCCACGGTTTTGGCCCCGACGTCGTCGTATGTGTAACCGTCTAGGTATTCGAAAGGAACTGGGGTCTCGTCGAGGTTGAGAATTCGCGAGTTAGGAAATCGACGGGCTGGACTTCCGAGTAAATCTCCGACGTTAGACCGCTTCACCTTAGCCAGGGCCATTTGATTAACTCGTCGGATAAAGGAAAGAAAGCTGTTGACAACTTTGAAGTACTCAGTGGGTAACTTCGTTGCCTGTTTGGTAAGTCGACGTCGGGTAATTCTCATACGATTCTGGAAGCCACGAAACCAACCGGGGGAAAAAATAAAAAGATGTTTGCTGTTCGGGTTCTGCTGGGCGAAAATCCGCTTAGCGGTCCTTTTGAACCAACTGGTACTAACGAGCTTTCCCTCACTTCGTCGCTGGCGGAAGGCGCCGTATAGCGCTGTCTCGAGCTCTGGCCACTGAGGGTGGTAGGCGTAGTTGGAGGACCGATTGACGATTGACTCGCGGTTCTGATACCAGGAGATAACCGTGCTTCGAGGGACTTTGAACCAATCTGCGGCTTCCTGGTATGTGGGACGTCTGTATATCCCTGGGAGCTCGGTCTCGCCCTGGCGCAGCCTCGGGGGGCAAATCGACTCTTCGTCGAGCTTCCTCACGCGGTGATGCTCTAAAAACATCAGGACGTTGACTTTGGTATCGTGGGTATAGTGGTGCTGGCGGCGCTTGATTGGGCCACTTCGCGGTGTATATTTCCGGTCTTTGATGGGGGTAGGAGCAGGCCCGCGGCGCTTAGCTGCTGGAGGTGTAATTGGCACTTTTGCCGTATTCGAATCCTTCTCGGCAAGGGCCCGTCGTGAGGGCATCGTGGGCACGTCGACGAGGCCCGTGGTGGAGGTGTAATTGGAGGTATAATTGACAGTATAATTGGTGGTCAAATCGGTGATGTAATCGGTGGAAGTGGGCAGTTGGGTAGGAGTAAAAAATGGAAAATAATCACTTACCGCCTTCCGTATACGGTTTAGTCGATTATATAATCGGATAAAACTGATCCCTCGAAAGGGCTTAGTGTGGGCCGCTAGCAGGGCTGGCACGGGCTAGCGCAAGTTCGAGTTGCTCGAGTTTCTACGGTAGGGAATGTCTTGGTTCGGGTCACTGCTGCCGTTACATTGTTCAATTTTTGTCCACTCCCTCGGCCGAGCTCGAGTCGAGTCCCAACACTCACTCTCTTACCAATTCTCTCGGCCTCTCATTGATGTGGCCAAGCATGGATGGATTTCTAGAGGAACGGACAGCGCAGCGGCGCTCAGTTCAAAGACCACCACCTCCGAATGCCCTTTGCGTGTCCGTACTTTACCGTCGTCTGATATCCTCATGTATGTGTGCATGTGCTCGGCGCAAATTGTTGGCTGGGACACTAGAGGCGGTCAATTCCACTACCTCCAAGCCGGACCCAAGCACCCCAAGCTCCAAGTAACTAACCATCTGCAACCATAACAAAAACAACGAAGCTGTTGTCACTTCTACTTAGTCCTCTCTTGGTCTTGGTATTGGATCAACTCTCCTACCTAGCTGCTGGGCCATCCGCCTTGTCGGCGTTGCTCTACCTAGCTCTATGGCCTCGTGCATCTGGACAGTAGGTATTCTGTAGCTAGAACCCATCACAACAGCATAATCCCAGCATGGGTGCGTCGGATACCTCCTTGCGCACCTTATTATTACCACCTGCATCGTGAAGCCTGTCCTCTCCTGCAGCAAGTGTCATGCCGTGTCCTGTCTCGTCCTTTTGACTTACATCCACGCTTGTTGGACGAGACACGCCTTCAACTCAATTCAAAGTGCAGGCTCCCCCCTCCCTCCCTCCCTCCAACTTCCAGCCGCACCTTACCTTCCCACCCCCTCGTCTTCCATCGTCTCACTTTTACTTCAACTACCTGCCTTGGGCACGGCGGCACAGCAGAAACCATTTTGAGAGAGAGAGAGAGAGAGAGAGAGAGAGAGAAAGAGAAAGGACCTACACACAAGCAAGACAGACCGTGAGGGAAAGAGAAAAAACCTAACCTTGCCTTCCTGTACATCCTCATCTCTCCATGCCGATTCGCTGCTTGCAGACCAAGCTGGCCAGGTGCCCTTGCTGTTGTCGCAGAGTTTAGACGGCATCGCTCGCAAACATGGCTCCTTGGTCGTCGCAACGTCATGCTCCACCTCCTCGCCCTCCTACTCTCCGTCAAACTTCCGCCGACCTTGTCTCCCGAATACACAGCCCCTCGCACACTGCACCACCTGGCCAGCTGGGACGACTGCCCGACAGCTATGCGATTTTGGATAACTCCCACCTCCAAGCCGACTCGAGCTCTTCCGAATCCGATTTCCACCCAAGACGTCCGCGCCGTCCGACACATTCCCGCTCCATGAGCCACCCATTCCCCTCGCTATTCTCCAGCAAGAAGAAGCGTCCCGACACCTCCCATGACACCGATTCCGAAGACGATGCGCCCGTCATGACGAAGCCGCCCGGCAACAACACTAACGCCACACATAAGAGGGGAGGCACCAGCAATGGCAGCAGGGACTTTGCGACTGGCAATTGCATGACCTGCGGCTCTCTCGTGCGCTGGCCACGCGAGCTGAAGGTCTTCAAATGCACAGTCTGTGTGACCATCAACGACATCCACCCGGACCAGCTACCCGCCAGATCCAACAGCGGCCCCAAATGGCTACAGCGCCCGTCCCAAGAGTCGACCTCGCCTCAGAAACAAACAACACGTCCAGCAGAACGATATGACACCAGGCCTATTTCACTCGACCAGACCAAGAGACTGATCCGGCAATCCATCCATGCACATCTAGCGAGGGCGATTAGGAGGTCCTCGAGCTCAGAGGATGAACAGCGCGAGGTCGCCGCCGAGAGGCACGCAACCCCCCGTCCGTTTCGGGAACAGAGTGAACGACCTTGCACTTCGAGGACGACAGGAGGTCCACAGCACAGGCGGGAGAAAAGCCAAGGTAACGGCACTGGCTACCTCTTCCCAGAGCAGCCTACGCTCCGTCCAAATCCCAACGTGCATCCGCTGCGTCTGCCCCCAACGGTCCGGTCGTTTTCGTCCTCTTACCCCGAGAGACCCTCCATGCGCCAGCTCACTGCAGACGCCAGTGCTCCACAACCCCCGGGCCCCAGATTCTTGGATGCTGATGATCCGAAGAGGATATTCAGGCCGTTGGAAGACTACATTACCACCTGCTTCAGTTCGTTCCACTGCGTCAACTCTTCGTTCCTGTCTCGTCGGCCCGTCATATCTACCCGCTCAGGGAGCGAGTCGGCCTCACGGCGGCCCCCTATCCCCAGGCCCGAGCCCAAGTTTGCAGAGCAACATTCCGAATCTCCCGTATGTGACCTCGACCCTAAGCTTCTGTTACTCGGTGACTTCGCCGAGAATGGAACGTGGTGGACCGGGAATCAAAGCCAGGGAGGGACACGCCACAAGCGATCGGCCTCACAGCGGATTGAGGATGCCCCTTCATTCATCACGTCTCGCTCGCCACAGGTGGAGTGGAATCAAGTTACGGAGTGGTACCGATCGGTGATCAATGCCGCGGAATCATGGATGTCCATATATGAGGAGATGACCCGAGATTCGGAGGCAGACCCTCTATCAGCAACAGAGCTCCGAGCCATCGAGTCCCAATTGCTATTCGGCCAAGACCATACCCACAGGACCCTATTGAAAGCCATCGAAACACTACTCAAGCGCCCTGGGCGGCCGATGACTGATCCAGAAGACTTGAGATATCTTCTCATCATCCTGGAGAACCCGCTGCTCTACGGAGAGTCGAATGCCTTCCAAGGCCGAGGAAACAATAACAGACGTCCGTCGGTGAAACGCGACGAGATTCTGAGGGAAGACAGATCGACCTTGAAAACTGGTCCTGTTTCTGGACAACATTCCGTCATTATCAAGCGAATCCTCGGCTTAATTTCGAATTCATCGACTTCATGTCAGAACCACTTAACCACTTGGTTTGCGCGGTTTTCCGAGTCCAGATTCATCAAGATCAAGGACCTTGCCGCTGGGTTCCTGACTTATAGACTTATTCGCCAGAATGAGAAGAAACACGAGGTTAGAGTTGACATAACAGCCGGGCTGATCCCGAACATGAGTGCCGGACATTCAGCAGCCTCGCTGCACGCAGCGCTGGGCACGCAGCGTAGCTCATCAAAGCAACAGAAGGAGCAACCGAAAAAGATGGTATATAATGAAGACTGGCAAGTCCGGGCCGCCGCCAGAGTTCTTTCTCTAGTGTTTGCGGCAAATAACATGACGCACATTCGGCGCCCGGATCAGACGGGAAATATGAGTAGCAGTACTCACAGGGGAGGCATACAGGCGCATGGGCAAATCATCCCTACAAGTGACTTTTACAACACCATGATTGACTACACCGACTTGGTAGCCGAGTTCGAGGCTTGGGAGTCGAAGAGGGGAAAGTTCTCGTTCTGCCAGTATCCGTTCCTGTTGAGCATGTGGGCCAAATCCCAGATACTGGAGCATGACGCACGAAGGCAACAGATGACCAAGGCACGGGACGCCTTTTTCGACAGCATCATGACAAGGAGGAACGTTACGCAATTCTTGGTGCTTGATGTTCGAAGAGAGTGCCTGGTTGACGATAGTTTGAAGGCTGTGAGTGAAGTCATTGGAAGCGGGAGCGAAGACATCAAGAAGGGGTTGCGCATCGTTTTCAAAGGCGAGGAGGGCCTCGATGCAGGTGGTTTGAAGAAAGAATGGTTTCTTCTCCTCGTCCGTGAGGTGTTCAACCCCGAGCATGGTATGTATCAGTCTGCGTCAGGTCTGAGTCTGTTTCTGACACCATATTGCAGGCATGTTTATCTACGACGAGGACTCTCAGTTCTGCTATTTCAACCCCAACGCCTTTGAAACTTCTGACCAGTTCTTCCTAGTTGGCGTTGTAATGGGTCTGGCGATCTACAACTCCACCATTCTCGATGTGGCGCTGCCGCCATTTGCCTTCCGAAAGCTTCTTGCTTCCGCTCCTAGCTCGCTGTCAGGTTCATCTGCCCATCCTCGACCAACCATGAACTACACACTGGAGGACCTGGCTGAGTATCGCCCGCGTCTAGCGAGTGGTCTCAAGCAGCTTCTTGAGTATGATGGTGACGTTGAGGCGACCTTCCAGCTGGACTTTGTCGTGGACATTGAGAAGTACGGAACTGTGATGCAGGTCCCGCTGTGCCCAGGAGGAGAAAGGAAGCCAGTCACCAACGCAAACAGAGCGGAGTACGTCTCACTATACGTCAGGTACCTACTCGAAACGGCTGTCGCCCGACAGTTTGAGCCCTTCAAACGCGGTTTTTATACTGTATGTGGCGGCAACGCACTGTCACTGTTTCGACCTGAGGAGATTGAATTGCTTGTGCGAGGCTCAGATACGGCACTCGATGTGGACGCATTGAGAGGCGTGGCTGAGTACGACAACTGGGGTTCGAAGAATCCTGATGGGGTAGAGCCAGTCATAGGATGGTTCTGGGATGCCTTCAAGAGTGCGACCCCCGATGAGCAAAGGAAGCTTCTCTCCTTCATCACCGGTACCGACAGAGTGCCGGCTATGGGTGCTGCTCTTCTTCCGATCAAGATTACATGTTTAGGCGATGATGAGAACAGGTATCCCATCGCTCGAACATGCTTCAACATGTTGGCCCTACGTCGTTACGGGTCGAGGGAGAGACTAGAGCACATGCTATGGACTGCCGTGCACGAGAGCGAAGGCTTTGGTTTGAAATAAGCGTATCATGTGTCAAATGAGCTACAGGGAGCATCGATATCGGAGTTACAGAAAGACAAACCGCAGCCCTGCAAAGGGTAGCAGCATGCATCTAGATGGTATGGCTGGCAGATTCACAACGACCTACAGCTTGTTGGTCTTCCTTGGGTGGTGGGCGGCGTTTAATTCTTGGATGAACATGGGCGATAAGTCCATGGGTAGCTTATAATGGGAAGGACTTCATTTCGTTTCCAACCACCATTGTACTCGACAGCATTTCGTGTCTCCTGAACTAGGATTTGTAATCGTAACCAGAACATGGTCCAGTAACCAATCAAGACGAACTGGCCATATTACCGCCCAGAGCATTCTCGTTTTGCAGATTCTTTTTGGTACATTTTGTACAGGATATTCATACACTTTTTTCAGTTTCTTCTCCACGCGCTTTTACACTTAAGTTTTGTTCTGCTTCTCCCCCCCTGAACCAATTCCCATCAACTAGCTCGCCTCAGCACGCGCCCTAGCAAGCATAGCCTTCTCCCTCCTCCCTTCCTCCAGAATCTTGGCCACCCGCTTCCGATCCTTATCGCCCTTGGCCCGCAGCTCTTCGACGGCCTTCATATCAGCCTCGTCTTCAGGGCCGGGCAGCACGGCCTCTGCTTTGGTCTCTTGGAGAAAGTGTTCGTAGATTTCTTCCGAGTGCTTGTTCTTCATGTCGATCTTGACGACGCGCTCTAGCCCTTCGAGGGGTGCGGGGGCCTTTGAGTTGTCGATTGCGCTGGAGGGGGGTTGCGGGAGGGTGGAGGGTTCGAGGGGTTCGCCGGTGGTGGAGAAGTAGACGGACATGATTGCTGCGCCTTCGTTGTTGTTTTTGCGGTTTACAATCATTGGGATGGCGGGATTGTAGTATTTTAGGCGGGGGAGCATGTCGCGCCAGAATTTCCTGTGAAGTGAAAAGAGGTGGTTAGACTAGTTTCGCAGAGAGCCCTTGCGGGTGAGAGACTGGATGAGAAGGATGGACGAACTTGGGTCCGTAGTGGCCGCCGTTCACGCGCCTGGCGAACTCCATGTGTATCCTTGTGACATTGGGAGGCAACTTGGCGGCGCCGAGGCCGAAGCGGATGTTGAGGATCTGGGGGTGTCAATTGAAGCTATTCGTGGGAGCTATGTCGGGTAGTTCTCGATTCTAAGTACCTTCTGATCACCGAAAGTTAGCTTTCTCAATACGTCACAAGTATATCGTCTGCTCAAGAAGACCTACAGCTTTTAAAGCGTGCCATCTTTGTCCTACACGAGTCATCTTGGCGGTGGTCTCTTCAGAAATGCTACAATCCAAAGGGTATCTCAATCACCAAGCAACTTCTCGATGTCAGTCGCGTGGTCGAGAGTCTGAAAATTGCCCGCGACCCTTGGATTTTTCGGACCGGGGGCAAATGATTGTCCGGCGATAAGCGGTGTTGGAACTCTTATCGGTACAGCTCGGACGTTGATCGTCCCCAAAATTTCTAGAATTTCTTAGATGCTTGTCTAGTCGAAAAGCTGCCAGGACCCCAAAGTCCTGTAGCTAACACCCAATTTTGTACTATCTTGTTCTTGGTTTTGCTAGTCTGCGACAATGCATCGCGCATTATCGTCGAGATGGCTGAGAAGTGCCATGAGCATTGGCGACCGGGCCGCCTTGGGTGAGGTCCCGGTCTACCTCTGCCCATCCCTCACCACCGCGTCTGCGCGGCACTGCTTTGCGCCGACTGGCGATGCGCGTCGCAACCTTCCTTACAGACAGCGACGATGCATGCACGTCGACGCGACGACGATGACCGAATCGGCGGTGGCGGCGGCCCCGTCACCTACTGCTAGCGAATCGACAAAGACCCCAAGGAGAAATCTCCCGGTGTCATGCAGTGGCTGCGGCGCATTGAGTCAAACGACCGAGGCTGGGCATGCTGGATACTACGACCTGAGCAGGAAAGCTGTGAAGGAGTTCCTTGCGCCCAAGGGTAGCGAAGAGGAGGTGGAAAATGGGGCGCGAGAGGAAGATAAGGTCATTGATGAGGTCCTGCAGAACATGAGCGAGGAGCAGCTTGCTCAGCTTGGCCTGGATCCGAAGACACTGCGTTTTGGGGAGGAATTGGGTTCTGGCGTTACGAGTGCGTATTCTACTGTTGAGCTGCGTCTATTGCAAGTACTAACAACACGCAGTAGCACCGGGCCCCAAGCCGAAGAGAGTACCGCTCTGCGATCGATGCCACAAGCTGGTACACCACCACGCCGGAGAGCCGATTTACCACCCGACAGTCGACGCCCTGCGCGAGACGATCGAGGAGTCCCCCTTCAAGAACAACCACATCTACCACGTAATCGACGCCGCCGACTTCCCAATGTCGTTCATCCCAAAGTTGCACCAGGTCCTCGACGCCAACCTGAAGCACAGGAATCGGAGAAACAGGGCTGGGAGGTACTTCAAGGACCGCAAGTTCGACATGAGCTTCATCATCACGCGGTCGGATCTGCTGGCGCCGAAAAAGGAGCAAGTGGACTCGCTTATGCCATATCTGAGAGAGGTCCTGCGCCGGTCGCTGGGCAAGTTTGGACAGCTGATCAGACTGGGCAACGTCAAGTGTGTCAGCGCCCAGCGAGGGTGGTGGACCAAGTCGCTCAAGGAGGAGATTTACAAGCGCGGCGGCGCGGGCTGGATGGTTGGCAAGGTCAACGTTGGAAAGAGTCAGCTGTTCGACTCGGTGTTCCCGAAGGGCACCACGGCAAAGCTCCCCTCGGGGAATCGCATGGAAATCCCCTTGTTTGCAAAGGAGGAGGATAGTGACGGTGCCAGTTACGCAGCGAGGGGGCTTGAGAACGATTCTGATCGTCTCGAAGTGGATGCTTTGCTGCCTCCTGCTCGTCCTGAAACAGACTTCCCGGAGATGCCTACGGTCTCTTCTCTTCCAGGCACAACAGCCTCTCCTATCCGAATCCCCTTTGGCAACGGCAAGGGGGAGCTGATTGACCTCCCTGGAGTCGCTCGTTCGGATCTCGAGAGGTACGTCAAGCCGGAGCACCGCAACGAGCTCATCATGCACCACCGAATCAAGCCGGAACAGCAATCCCTGAAGCCCGGCCAATCCCTCCTGCTCGGAAGCCTGATCCGCATCACCCCTACCACGCCGGACCTCGTCTTCCTCGCCTACAACTTCACCCCGATCCCCGAACACGCGACATCCACCGAGAAGGCCATCGAGTTCCAGCAGCAGACGAGGGAATCCGACCGCGTGCCCAACATCGCCGCCCCCGGCCTCGCAGAAAAGCTCAAGCTCGCGGGCTCCTTTGAGCTGAAGTACGACGTTACCAAGGAGCGCGCCGGACCGCTCACCCGCAAGGATGTCGGGCGCAGAAAGGTCGAGGATCTCCCCTGGCGCGTGATGGCTACCGATATCCTTATTGAGGGGTGCGGATGGGTTGAGATCGTGGCGCAGGTGCGGACCAAGGACCTATTTGCCGGCTGCGCGCCGTCCTTTACGCAAGAAGAACCTGAACCCGAGCCTGAACTGGAGGTCGACGAGCCCGAGCCCGTGGACGGTTTCGCCAAGATGGAGATGGCTTTGAACAGTCAGACGGGCGGTCCCAAGGTCGAGAAGCCGAAGGAAAAGGAGAAAGAGAAGCCCGCGGAACCTGCCCGGAAACCGGACGAACCGAATTGGCCCGTCGTCGAGGTCTGGACGCCCGAGGGCAGGTTCGTCGGCACTCGTCTGCCGATGAACGCGTGGCTTCTGAATAAGTCTCCCAAGAAGGAGATGAAGAGCCGTCCGCGCAAGAGTATGAAGGGCGCGAAGAAGGCGGCCAAGGCTGTCAAGAGAGCTCTTGCGGCGGCTGAGTAACTGGCCTTGTAACATCTCCCCACACAACCAACCACACATATGTACTATGTACACCACCTGTAGAATATTTGCATGCGATACCCATGTGTAAAACCCATGTATCAATACCCATAATCAACCATTCATTACAACAATTTTATCAATGACATATCCTTCGATGGCGACAGTGTCCGTCTCTAGTCTGTCTCTAATTCTGCCCTATTCCGAAATTATTTCTAGGAAAACGGAGCCGAGTTGATATATGATTTATCATGACCTATTTTAAAGTACATACTCGCTGTGCAGTAATTGATGGGATAGGCGTTGCTGATTTCGGATGCATCACTTTGATGACATTGAGATTTCCTAAAAACCACTTTACGCGTGAACAAGGCACTGCGTGTCATCAACCCTGGATGCAATCTCAAATGACGGAGTGAATGAACCGTTGAAAAGGGCCGGCACCCGGGACCGTTTGAATCACCGAATCCGGAACCTTCTCGCGGCGCCGGTGCGTTCCTGGAGATGGCTGGGCCGGCCGTGGCTTCAGGTCTTGTATGTGTGGATATTCAAGGAATGACGTGGGCCCGTGGGGTTGGCAGCAGAACTGCCTTTTCAACGCTGTTGAGTGAGCCGAAAATGTACGAGGCTTTCTTTCATACGCGGTTTTCTCATTAATCATCTATAGGTTACAAAAGCTTTTACAATCACCTATCGGCTTCAACTCCCGTCTCATTAAATAAGGTACCTTACCTTGATAACTAAGTTGCTGGGCTGTACCTGAACCATCGGGGGTCGGCCTGCTACCTTCTACCCGCCCCTCCAAAATTACCTAAGGGGATCAAAAAAGCATCCCACCCTCTTTGCCTTCCTTCCTACAACTTACCAATAGGCAAATCCCTACGACACACAGCCCCCTGAAAGTCTTCGGTTTTGTTCACCGCTTGACAGATCCGCGCGCAGCAGACGATTTGAGCACGCACAGTGGTGACAGCTTCGCGACAGCATCAAGTGGCAACCTCTACAGATTGGGGATACATTGGTGTGAGAAGCGACCCCGCGCAGAGAAGTGACCGAATCGGCACACGACCACGCAAACCCTCCGCCCTTCGACCTCGCAAATCTTTCTTGCACCGGAAAGTATCACCAAAATGGCGGCATTACAAGACCGCTCGCAGCAGCGCTCAGGGCCAGGCCCCTCCCAGACCCAGACAGAAACGCAGGGCAGGACGGGCACGCAGGCGATCTTGCGACTGCGAGGCGCTCACGCTCCGTCTAGACAGTCGGTGCGATGGGCGGAAGACGTGGTGGATAACGAGGGCCTGGGACGCA
Organism: Colletotrichum godetiae; assembly: GCF_030913485.1. Taxonomy (NCBI): domain Eukaryota; kingdom Fungi; phylum Ascomycota; class Sordariomycetes; order Glomerellales; family Glomerellaceae; genus Colletotrichum; species Colletotrichum godetiae. Next base: position 616,482 of record NW_026851274.1, on the reverse strand, counting down.
AGAGCTCAAAAGGTGAGTTGATGTCTCTCTCTCTCCTGGTCACATTTATGGATTAACTAACACTACTGGACAGTCTGCTGCATCTACCACCGCCCCAAGGGCGTCGACGAATCCAGCGACGAGTCCTGCTCGGATTCCTCTGACGACTCTTCCGACTCGGATGCGGATGACAATGGTGGGCGAAGGAGGATACCCTCGGGAGACCACAAGGGTAAGGGGAAGGGCAAGAAGAGCGGCAAGCGGGGAGACCATGATTATGACTGCGACGACCACGATCACGACCACAGCGGTCACGGGCATGGGAGGAAGGCTGGTCGCGAGGGAACCGAGAAGAGGAGGCCTAGCCCGAATGCATATGAGAGGGTGCCGAAGCCCCCTAAGCCCAAGGATGAGGGGAGCGGTGGTCCGCTAGCCAAGGCTTGAGTAATGAGAGCATGAAACGGTCTGGTTCTGGTTCGCTATGCATATTTTAAGGCGTTGGAGGGGATTGATACATGGTTTACGGATGAGCATATCTACAGCCGCGGGGGGCGGCAGCACGAATACAACATGGTGCATTAGCAGAGGTACTTGTTGTCTGCTGATGCAATTTGGGGCTTGAAGATTGAATGCGACCATTTCGAGTTGCTGCAAAGACATCGACGGACTCTACATCCCATTTGAGCGTGAGCTTCTGTCCTTGAATACCTACCTCACTCTACGCGAACCCAGAGGAGCGGTGTGTCCCCGCACTGAGCGCGCCGGCGGCGGCCGTGGGGGATCAGCTCTCGCACGCCCGGGCACTGGGCACCACGCGCTGAATTCTTATCGCTGCGATAAGCTGTACAGGACCCCGCGATCCCTTGACAGTGCTCAGACGTAACCCCGCCATTCTTCAACAGCTTCCTCCATATAAGCCAAACCTCTGCAACCTTCCAGATTCCTTGTACAATCGAGTTCGAAGAATAGGACGCCCTGCTTTTAAGCCTATATCAAGCCCTCATCCCATCTCACAGCCATGTCCCACGAGCACTCACACGATGGTCCTCATGGCCACGCGCACTCCCACGAGGGCGGCTTCAACGCCCAGGAGCACGGCCACTCGCATGAAATCCTCGACGGTCCTGGAAGCTACCTCGGCCGTGAGATGCCCATTGTTGAGGGTAGAGACTGGAACGATCGCGCTTTCACCATTGGAATTGGAGGGTGAGTTCACTTAAATATTCAAGTTCTAGAGTGTAATCCAAAAAACCGCTCATCCCCTGCTGTTTGAATGGCCTCAAATGGCTTGCTAGGAGACCCCCTGGCATACAATCTCAGTATCAAATTGCACACCAACTTGCCCCCAACGGATGATATGACGGAAAGACTAACACAACCAAAATCCAGGCCCGTCGGCTCCGGCAAGACAGCCCTGATGCTCGCCCTCTGCAACGCCCTCCGCGAAAAATACTCCATCGCCGCCGTCACAAACGACATCTTCACCCGCGAGGACGCCGAATTCCTCACCCGCCACAAGGCCCTGCCGGCCCCGCGCATCCGCGCCATCGAGACGGGAGGCTGCCCCCACGCCGCCGTGCGCGAGGACATCTCGGCCAACCTCGCCGCCCTCGAGGACCTCCACCGCGAGTTCGACGCCGACCTGCTTCTCATCGAGTCCGGCGGCGACAACCTGGCCGCCAACTACTCGCGCGAGCTGGCCGACTACATCATCTACGTCATTGACGTCTCGGGCGGCGACAAGATCCCGCGCAAGGGCGGTCCCGGTATCACGCAGAGCGATTTGCTGGTTGTGAACAAGACGGACCTGGCGGAGATTGTGGGCGCGGATTTGGGTGTCATGGAGAGGGACGCGCGTAAGATGCGCGAGGGCGGGCCGACTGTGTTTGCGCAGGTCAAGAAGAATGTTGCTGTTGATCATATCGTTAACCTTATGCTTAGTGCGTGGAAGGCGAGTGGTGCGGAGGAGAACCGCAGGGGTAAGGGCGGACCGAGGCCTACGGAGGGGCTTGACAGCCTCAAGGCTTGAGTAGGCAATGATGAGTAGGGAGAGAGCCTGTGGGTGGCACTTTGATCATCAAGCGTTGGAAGAATGTAAGAAGCCAGGGTTGACACACGAAAAGTTGAACGAATCTCTCTTTTTCAGAAAAAAAAACTCCGGAGGATGGCATCAGACCTGTATCTATAGCCGACGTTACTGCTAATATCTATGCATTCTTTTCCCGAGGCGCACCCCTTTTTGGCATTTCCATCTCATCATGTCTGACTTTTTATCCTTTTTCCTAATCTCCTTTTTTGTATTTGTTCTACTCCATCATCACATCACCCTCCTGGACCAATTCAGGAACGCCAGCTTCGAGCTCGAGAAGAGACCCCTGGATAGGGACTGCGTTACGCGGGAATACACGCTTATACAGACTGACGCCGACAGCGTCCTGCGGGTTGATGCAGGCGTCGAACGTCGCCTTGAAGTATCCGTGGGTACCGAGGGGCTCCTTCATGAATCCGGTGCGGCCGCGCTTGGTCCACAGCGGCAGGGCCTTGAACCACTCGACGTCCTCGCGGTTGAAGAACATGTAGCGGATGGTGACGATCTTCTTGTGGATGTGGTACGGGTGGCCCGTGAGGATGGCCCGCTTGGCGATGACGCGGTTCGTCGACGACGGCAGCGCGGTGCCGGTGCCGATGAGCGTCAGGCCGATTGTGGAAGACTCATCATCCTCGGAGCGCTCGCCCTCCGGCACAGGGACGGAGCGCTTGAAGAAGAGCACAGGCACGGCGCCCCAGGTGATGGGGCCCATGAAGGTCGCGACGGCGGACTGGCCCGGGTGGAGGTATCTCGCAAACTTGTGCACGTTGTTGGGCGTGTTGCCCGGCTGCGAGAAGACGGGGTTGATTGTGAAGCGGCGGGGTCCGCACTGCACGATGAGCTCCTCCTTGGCCTTGACGGATTTGTTGTAGTCGGCGCTCAGGTTGAAGAGGTAGTTGACAGCCGTCTTCTTCTGCTCGTGGCGCAGGAGGGAGAAGAGCGTCACGGGGCGGCCGGGCTGGTGCGACTTCTCAAAGGACGCCGGGACGCCCTTGAGGTAGACGTGGACGCGGGTGCCGGGGGCGACGCCGCCGACGAGGGCCTCGCGGGTGGACCGCGACCGGGAGGCCTGGTAGTCTGGGATCTGGAGGAGCTTGCGCCACTCCTCGGGCTCGTAGGCCCGGTCTTCGCTCTCGAGCCACTCGCTCGTCCGCAGGCTCTTGAGACCTCTGTACCGCTGCAGGCGCTCGCGCGCGAGGACGCCCGGGTGCAGCTCAATCTCGTCGGGGAACTCCTTGTCGTCCTCGACCTCGTCCGTCTTGCGCGCGCGGTAGGCGGCGAGACCGGCGGCGTCCTCCTCTTCGTCCGGCTCGATGAACTTTTCGGACTGTGCGTATGTTGTGGGTGCGCCCTCGGTGGGCTCTCTTGGCGCGGCACCCTCAAGGCCGTCTTCGGGACGGGCCTCGTCCTCTGAAGAGTTGCCGTCCTGCATCTCAAAGTCCTCCATGTCGGAACCTGAGTCTGACACGTCGTCGCCGAGGTACCATGCTGCTTGGTAGTTGGATGTTCCCTTGGGAACTCTGGTCTTGGCTTCCGCGGCCTCGTAATAGTCGTCGTTGAAGTAGTGATGGTCATCGAGAAGTACACCCTTCTTGATCTCTGGTGGCTCGTCCGCTTCCATCTCGTCGTCTTCCATCGGCGCATCAGGGGCCAGCTCTGCCAGATCATCCTGGTCTTCATCAGGGGTATCAAGAGTCTCCTCGGTCTCGGTCTCCTCCACGGCCATTTCGCCCCTCTTCAGCTTCTTGGGCAACGGCGCACTCGTAATCTTCTCGACCTGGAAGACACCAAAGTCGCCCAGCTGAACCAGACGGTTGGCCTTCAAGCCCCGTCCCCTGACGACACCGGTGATGACCGTTGAGTCAAGTCCTGAGCTGGCAAACTTGATGTCCTCGGCCAACATCCAACTCCTGTCCTCGCGCCACCTGACACCCTTCGGCGTGGTGTTGCAGAGCGACCTCATGAGGTTGGCGCACTCTTGTCTGTTCTCCAGCTGGTAGAGCTTCTCCTGCTCGGGGTGGAAGTGGGTGATGTAGGACCTCAGGGAACCGAGGGTGGACTGCTTGTGCTTGGCTTGGTCGATCTTGTCCACACCGTAGACGACGGTAAAGAGGGTTGACAGACCCTGGCTCTCCAGACTCCTCAGCATCAGCTCTCCAAGCTCATCGACCTCGACGTCGGCCGAGAGCATGACCACCACGAAGTCCGCAACCCGGGTGGCATCCAGAACGGCATTCAGATCCCTCTTAAGGGGGATGTACTGGACCTTCTGCTTGAATCTGTCGACGGAGACTCGGAACGGCGTCTCCCCCACCTCGGCGTCGACCTCCACACTCTCGTTCAATTGCTTGATGGCGACCGCGGCGTCACCATCGTGGCATAGGGGAACGACTGCGACGATTCTCGGTGCGCCATCCCTTCCGACAAACAAGCTGGCTTCCTCCAATCTTTCCTTGCGCTTGGCGATCTGGCGCTGCTTGGCCTGGTTTCGTCGGTCAAATTTGGACAGAACTTGCTGGTGGGGGGTCTTTCGCGTCCCCTTTTCGTCGCCCGGGAGCCTGCCTATACAATATGATATTAGTACGGGGATTCCAGTGACATCTTCGCCCTCAAAATTGGCGCAGAGGAAATTTTGCAGGCGAACCTTTGGCGGCGTCCCTCAGCGCACCCTTGGACGCATGCTTGGACTTGAAGGGCTTGTGGGTGACTTTGGTCGTCGGTCGGTGAGAGTGACTCATGGTCGCGGCGGGCGGTTTCCCCTCTCCCCCAGCCTTGAATCGAAAGGGTAGCGAAGCCAGGTTGGATAGAGGCTCCTTTTTCTACTTTTCACAGTCGAAATCGAGACTTGGTCGAGTTACGGCGCAATTTTTGGACTTTTTGGACGGATTTGCGCCTGTGATGCGGATGGAGGGGCACTTTGACCGACTATTTTTTTGAATTCGTGCGTGCTTTATCTAAGCAGATTCATTGGCCTGTCAAAAGTTTCTGCGGGGCTCTGTGTGGATTGATAAGATACGCTCCAACCAGGGTCCCGATAACGAGACAGGCCTAAGAAATTTTGAGCCGAGTTGCTGTCGTCGAGCCGTGAACCTTTTTTTTTTTCCGCAGTTGATCGGCTTAGGACCCTCGCGACAGCATTTCACGAGAACCCCCAGACCCTGCCAGCCACGAACCGAACTTCACACCCCGTTTGCCCAGCATGGATATCGACGTACCCGAGACGCAGACGATCTCGCGGAGAGACAACACACACTCCAATGGCGCCGTGCAGGTGAAGCGCCGCACCGACCTCGTCCCGCGCGAGGAGCGGGAGAAGATCCGGAGGCTCAAGGAGGCGAACAAGTCGTACGGCCGCGGCAAAAGCGTCAATATGAAATCGGTCAAGGACAAGAAGCTCCGCACCAACCTGTCCAAACTCGAGAACAAGTACCGCGACGCCACCATCAAGGCCAAGGACGCCGAGATCCTGCTCGAGAACAGCGGCGGCTTCCTCGAGCCCGAGACGGAGCTCGAGAGGACGTACAAGGTCCGTCAGGATGAGATCACCGAGGGCGTCTCCGTCACGACGGCACAGAAGCGTTTTGAGCTGAAGCTGGAGGAGTTGGGCCCGTACGTGGGCGAGTACACCCGCAACGGCAGGGAATTGCTGCTCGCGGGACGGAAAGGCCATCTTGCGACGTTTGACTGGAGGGAGGGCAAGCTGGGGTGCGAGATTCAACTCAATGAGACGATTAGGGATGTGCGGTGGCTTCACAACAACCAGTTTTTTGCTGTTGCGCAGAAGAAGTACGTCTACATCTACGACCACAATGGTGTGGAGATTCACTGCTTGAGGAAACACATGGAGGTTACACACATGGAGTTCCTCCCCTACCATTTCCTCCTAGGCACAGTGGTAAGTTCGCAAATCACGATTGCAAGCTCTCAACTTCTCTAACAACCGTCACAGGCATCAACAGGATTCCTCAAATACCAGGACGTTTCGACCGGCGACATCGTCTCCGAGATTCCCACCAAGCTCGGCCCCCCAACGGCCATGACCCAAAACCCCTGGAACGCCGTATTCCACGTAGGACACCAGAACGGCACAGTCACTCTCTGGTCACCTAACCAGACCGACCCTCTCGTCAAGCTGTTGGCGCACAGAGGGCCAGTACGATCACTAGCCGTTGACCGCGAGGGCCGCTACATGGTCTCCACCGGCCAAGACTGCAAAATGGCTGTCTGGGATGTCAGGATGTTCAGAGAAGTGAACCAGTACTTCACAAGAGCACCCGCATCCTCAGTAGCCATCTCCGATTCTGGCCTCACGGCCGTCGGGTGGGGCACGCAGACGAGCGTCTGGAAGGATTTGTTCAATAAGAGCGCGCCCGTCCAGGAGAAGATCCAGAGCCCGTACATGGCTCTCGGAGGCGACGGCAGACGCGTCGAGCGCGTGCGGTGGTGCCCCTTCGAGGACGTCCTCGGCACAGGCCACGACGAGGGTTTCTCGTCGCACCTCATCCCCGGCGCCGGCGAGGCCAACTTTGACGCCCTCGAGGTCAACCCCTTCGAGAACAAGAAGCAGAGACAAGAGGCCGAGGTCAAGGGCCTGCTGAACAAGCTCAAGCCCGAGATGATCGCCCTGGACCCCAACTTCATCGGCAACATTGACCTGCGCACGGCTGCGCAGCGCAAGGCCGAGAAGGACCTGGACGCGAAGCCGCTGTCCGTCGAGGAGGAGATCAAGAACCGCGCCAGGGGCAAGAACGGCGCGTTGAAGAAGTACCTGCGCAAGCAGAGGAAGAAGAACATTATCGACGAGAAGAGGATGAAGGTTGATGAAATTTGGGAGAAGCGCAAGAAGGAGAGGGAGAGCAAGGGCCAGGAGGCCGAGGCTGATCTCGGCCCGGCGCTGTCGAGATTCGCGCGCAAAGAATAATGTGGACGATATGAGGTGTGGTTCTAAAAAAGTGTTGACAAAAAGTTGGAACGGGGGGAGTTGGTTGCATGTAAAAAGGCGTTTTAGGCATTTGCTCCCTTAGTGACCATGAATACCCGAATCTGGAAGATATTCTCTATACTCTCTGTCTTCTCCGTAAGAAATTTCCTGCTCCTATGTCTACTGTGCTGAGTGTTTTCTTTCCATCGGGCCTGGCAAGGCAGTTCTCCCACAGTACTGAGCTTTTTAGCATACATATAACAGGTAGGTATCTGAGCGAGCGTCACAAGAACCAACATCATCGACATTGTCGTAAGCAGCGTGACTTTTGCTCACCATTTCGAGACATATCTGATGTCCGCATGCAAAGTGAAATACATACTTGAGTCCTTTGCCTACTTTTATGTGCCGTACGCCATTACGCTTCATTCGTGTATGTTCCCAGAGTCTATATTCCCATAATAACTTTTATTCCTTGGTAAACCACATGGACTTCCCAACCCCCCTTTACAACAGCTTCAAGTGTCCCGTAATCTGGTCAACCAAGCTTCTGGGCGCAGGACCAACACCCAGCACAGTCAGACTGCCGGCCTCGATCTGCGTCCGGCCAGCGTCGGCAATCACCTCGGAGGTGACACCGAGGCTGCGAGCCTTGCCCATGAGCTCAAGCATCTCGTCCTGGTTCTTGATCTGGACGGCAATCTTGGCCTGGCCGAGATTCTCCCAGCGGGAGAGAATCTTGGCGGCTGGAGAGGTGGGGTCTTTTGCTGCGGCCTTGGAGAGGGACTTGTAGCATGCGAGAGTCGCATGCGAGGCTTGCGCTGCCATCTTGCCTGTTAAGAAGAATTGGTAAGCTATCGATTGCCTTTCAGGGGGTCAGGAGGGAAGCAAGAACATACCCTTGGTCATGCCCAGGTCCGTCCGGACGACGAGGACAAGCTTGCACTCTTCGTTGGAATCTACCAGCGGTGTGCCAGCCGGGTTAGGCTTCTTGGAAGAGGCAGGCTTCTCGGAGGCATTGCCCTTGCGCTGGCGCAGGCCGTCGCGGCGGTCGGCGGCCAAGCCATTGGCCCAGTTGGGCGCGTGGTCGAGGAGGGTGTCGTCCTCGTCAATGTCGGACTCCTCGCTCTCGACGGGGTCGTCGATGTTGGCGCGGGCTTCGGAGCGCAGTTCGGGGGAGATGAGGTAGCCGCGGATCGAGTAGACGCCGAGGAGAAAGCCCGTCATGAGGGCGACGATGGAGGTCGATATCACCACGGCTGCCTGCTGGCCGCCTGTGTCCGCCATTGTTGCGCGGCTTGTTCGGGTTTGGAGGGTGAGGTGTTTCTTTGGTTGTCGGTTTAGAAAGTTCAGGAGAAAGGCCGCGACGACATGGGGGAGTTGGGCGGAAGAGATGGGATGAACTGCAACTTTTTTGCGGGATGGGATTGGATGAATGGAATTGGAGATGTCAATGCCAGAAGTTCCCGTCTATTCCACTGTACGCATATGGACAGCGCTCTGCCAGGCGGATGACGCACGCCAGGGGCTTGCCTTGCCTGCCTTGGCCTGCCCGGATTTGGCTGAAACCCCCTGGACGGCGGCCGCTACCGGGGACCCTTCAGCGGAAGACGCCCCCACTATCTGACCGTTCCTACCAGGGAGGGGTAACAGTGGTGGGGTTTGTTGATTTGGGGGATCTGACAATCAAACAGTAAGCTACTGCAAGCCGGAATCTCAGATCAAGACTTGGCCGTGACTATCTCCCGCTTATTCACAATTTAGCGACTGGCGGTCTATTCTCTCTGACGGATGACATCTCATCAGACGAGTCTATCTACCTCTCACTTTGATGTTGGTATCCCCCATGAAGTAGGAGAGCAACACCTCAAATAATTGTTGTTCTCGTAGACACACCCGCTCACCACTCATAGACTTGTCTCCCGTGAGGCGCATCACGATAAATCGTCAAGATGACGGGGAATAATGTGATCGTCGGTCTGAGTGGCTGCTCTTCCAGCGGGAAGACGACTCTTGCCCGTCTATTGAGAGACATTTTCCCCAGTACCTTTATCCTCCATGAGGACGACTTCTACAAGGCCGAAACCGAGTCAGGAGCCCCTTGTATTCACAGCATCGGCGAAGCCTTGCTAACATCTCCATCAGATTGCCAAGCAAGGATGGCCTTTTGGACTGGGACTGCCCTGAGTCGATATCTATCCCGGACATGGAAAATGCTCTGGTTCATATCCGTGAGAATGGAACATTTCCAGTAAGTGCTTGCACCCGTATTATAGAACTCCCTTCATGTTTCTCACATAATTCCCTCGTAAGCCTTTTGTAGATTCGAAAGAAGACCAGAACTCCGTCGGAAAGTGCCCAGTCTCGGACGACAAGATCGCCGCCATGAAAGCCAAGGTCGCAGCCTGGCTGCAGCCTGGCAAGCCAGGTCACACCATCTTCACCGAGGGCAAGCTCAACGTCTGTCTCTTTGACGGCTTCCTCCTCTACTGCAAGGAGATGGAGACGACCATGGAACTCATCGACATCAAGCTGTTCCTCCTCGTGAGCCGCGCCAAGGCGACGCAGCGGCGTGAGGCTCGCGATGGGTATGTTACTCTAGAAGGTTTCTGGCAAGATCCTCCGGGGTACGTGGACAAGATTGTCTGGCCCAACTACATTGAGTCCCACTCGTGGCTATTTGAGAATGGGGATGTAGAAGGGAGGCTGAATGCAGATGTATTAAGTGAGAAGAACATCAAGGCACAGGTCGGCAAGGGTTTGGATATTGACATGGAGACTACTTTGGAGTGGACTGTCGACACTATCATCACGGAATTGGAAAAGCGTGCCTCTGAGAAGTCGTAAAAAGACAATAGGATTTCATGAGATGTTGAACTAAATACTCAAAATAATATGTGCAAGAATATAAGCGTATGTACTTCGCCCCTTTCCCTAGAGTGTTTGAAACAACTCCAAAAAGCCCCTGCGAAAAACAGTGAGCCACCAAGGCATTTCAAGATAATTATCCTTGCCAGGTGTCAGACTTTGTAGCCGTCGACGAGCAGGTTGACGGGACAGTATAGCTGCGGTTGGGGTCACTCTCCCAAGTGACGACACCACCGCTGGCAACGTTGATGTACTTGTACTGGATCGTAGTACCAGCCGGCAGCTCAACAGTAACAGACCAGATGGGGTTGGCCGAGGTGTACCCCGAAGCGCTCAACGCAATGGCATTGCTTGGGTTCCAGCTTCCGAGAGAGGCGGTGCTGCCCACGAGTTTAATCGTCTGGCCGAACTGCGTCACGACCCGGGCGTTGAAGGTGACGAGCACAGAGCTGGCAATGGAACATCCCGTCGCGGTCGGCGTAGCTCCCGTAGTGGTTCCCGTGGGTGAACCGCCTCCTCCACCAGGCGTCTGGTTGGCGGGGAACGAAGTCGCCGTGGCGGTTGAATAAGAGCCGGCGATAGAGGTAGCCTGGCAAGTACCCGGGACCGAGGTGGCAGCGCCGACCCAGCCCTTGGGGACGACGTTGGCGCGGCGCTGAGCGGCTGTGAGGAAGGCCGCGTAGGACCAGGTGAGGTCGTCCGCCGAAAGGGGCTGGCCGTTGCTGCGTGAGAACTGCTCGGCGAGCGAGCCGTTGGACTGGGCGTAGGTCGCGACCACGTTCATGAAACCGTCCGCGTAGGCACTCACGGTGCTGATGAGCGAGTTATAGGTCGATGACCCGGAGGCGTACGTCCCGGGTGCCACGGAGCCGTCGCGGTCTCTGAAGAAGGCCAGGGAGGTCTGGGTGACAGTGATGGAGCCCTGCTGCTTCCAGACGTAGAGGGCGTCATAGAGCTGCTCTGCGGCGGCCAGGGTGTTAAGGTACCACGGGTTTCCGTTGTAGTAGCTGTCTTCGGGGTATCTGCCGACTGCGATGGCGGCGGATTGGGCGATGCCGTTGTTGATTGCGTAGATGGTGCGGAAGGAATCTACGACGACCTTGTGACTGGCGAGGGCCTTGTCGCTGCAGGGCTGGAAAGTTGCCGCGTCGCACGCTGCGGCAGGGTCAAAGTTGTGAATGGAGGCGAGGATGACGTTGGCATCACGGCCGGATCTTCCATTTCCGTTGACTTGGTGGTGTTAGGCTGCGTAATTCCCTTACAGGTGGATGAGATTATGCTCATGAACTCACTGTTTGCAACCATGAAGTTGCCCGATGGGTTCCAGAATCTGCCCAAGAAACACAGGACTTGAGGAGCCACGGCATCACAAGCTGCGCAGGCCTGGCCAAGGGAACGTGCCAACGCGCTGCCCTCGACAAGAGCTAATTTTCCGAGTTAGTCTCGATGACCGTTCATCACATATCTCAGGTGGACAAACCGCGATGTTGGCTAGCAACGGTAAAGAAGGAGCTTCCTTGAACCTCCTCCCACAGATCAAAGCCAGTCTGGTTCCTGGAGACAAGTTAGAGATGCTCATGATCGCTTATTGTCTGACCACCTTACCAGTACTGAGCAACGTAAGCCAAATCATTACGGATTACTGGCCACAAGACGGATGAGGCAGTAGACGAGTAGCCGTTTGATACTAGCCATTTCGCGTACCCTATAATGGCAATGGCTCGCAGCGCCGGACCATCTCTCTGAGGGCGTCCTAAAGCAACTATCAGTATGCGCCTCAAATTCAGTGGCAGGCATCTAACATACCCCAAGCACCCGTAAAAGGGGCCAAGTTTACTTCGAACTTGGGCTCGCCAAGACCGGCACCATCGCCCAAGCCCCCGGAAGGGTTTGAGACTCCCTGAAGGCGAGCTTGGGAAGCAATGTAGTTCTGGATGTTGGTCTGAAGGTTGGCATCATAGCTGTTGGTGAAGATGTCCACCACGGCCTTGAATACGAGACCAGCATCTGTGAAGCTGTTAGTTTCTGCAGTGTGATCACTGATGCATAATGGTTACCTCTAGTCCACGTGTAGAAATCTGTGGTACGTTAGCAATAGTCTCTGATTTGAGGTACCACGGTTCGCCCCTCGGAAAACAAGTCGGTGAACTTGGTCCTCCGCTCGTTTCTCCGCTTGAGGCATGTCACCAACGAACGTTAACTTACACGGTGGGTCGGTCTTGTCCGGAGAAGCGATAACGATGCCAGAGCTTACCCCTTGAGCATGGCAACCGTTCGGGCCAATATTGCAGAGCAACTGCGCAAGAGCTATGGGAGTCTCAGTGGTAATGAAGGAGTCGACGTCCCTTTTGACAACCTGGCCTCCGGGGTAGCCAAAGATCGTCTGGGTGGCGAGAGACCCGAGCAGAAGAGCGGAAGTCAGAAGCTTCATGATGGGCTGTGTAAGACGCTCTGTTGTGTTGTGTGCCAGGCTTCCTGACATGACATGTTGTAGGTAAACCATGATGATTATATATACTTCTTCGAGCGGCACGAAGAAGCTGTAGGGCAGGGGACGTGTTTAGGGTGGGTTGCTTTGATGTGCCTCGAAGGCCCGAATGCTGGAGTATCACCGAGCTGTCAAGCTGGCCTGCATTAGTCTCACGAATATCCAAGATGCCCCTCGTCACGAGCTAGAAGCTGGACCTATGTCGGCACAACGGCGAGAGAAATCTGATCGAACCGTTCGAATTCTCTTCCAAGCCCCCCCAGTCCTAGGACAGAAAGCCCAAGTTTCCACCTGTTGTCACGCTCGCTCTCAACTATTTGGACGGGTTCCTCTGTAGATAGTTTCAGTGCCGGTGACTGGCACCTACGAGTGCTCCAACAGTGCCGTGAAGGAAGGGTAATAACGATCCCAGACGATGCCGTGCAGGCCGCACGTGGATCAGGTTGGTTGTATTGCTAGAAGGTCTCCTCAGTGGGCAGCAAGGATAGCAGACAGGGGTTGAGTGATGTCGTCGGCAAGGAGATCAGACAACCTTGTTGTTCGGTCCTTTCCGCCAGGAACTGCGGGGTGTTATTGGTGGCTATGATGAACAGCTCATGGGGGTTGGGGTCGAGGGGCGGTGGAGGAGGAGGTTTAAGCGTTCCCCGCACACTCCGTCCCGAGGCTTAGGCTTGATCGAACGACTAAGACATGGCTTACACTGCTGATGAGCTTAATGCGCATTGGAGTTGGCGTGGCCTTTGTCTGCAGGACCTACACTTGTAGGAATCGGACGAACCTGGGCAAGGGAGCGGTGCTCTAAGTCACCTATGTTGAAAGAGAGATGAGCAACAGTTATCGTTGTTGTTGTTCCGTCCGAGCTAGCCTCATGTCTCATCGGCATCTGGAAGCTGGGCATGCGATGCTTCCTCACCCACCAGCGCTTGCTAGTGGTGTGATGCCATCAAGTCGACATCATCAAGGCGGAAACTCCATCTCCCCCAAGGCCGAAATGTCCTTTTTACAGCTTGCTCATTTGCTGCCATGCAGTAGCGTCAACCAAGCTATGTGATGTGTGACGATGTTACGGCGGAGTCTCCTGTTGATATCGGGCCGGACGAGAGAGTTAGCCATGCCAATAGCTACCCCAGATCACACGGCTGCACCCCGCACCGGCCATCCCACATGTTGGCCCCGTTGACATGGCCGGCCGGGATATCCAGAACGGGGACTCTGCGCCGCAACCGACAAACTCTGATGGCATTGGGAAGCGAGAGTATGGACACCTTGATGCAGGAGCAATATGCATTGTCGAACGGCGCAAGCTTGAGATGACAGCGCCAGGCACGGTATGCGCCGAGAAAGAGCCCGTGGAGAAAATCGTGGCTCGTCTATCAAATTTTACCCGTTGGTTTTTCACATGTCTTCTTAGGTAAGAATGGTACTAGGCATGGGATATTCTTACGAAAACCCTGGTAGCAACGTCTTCCAAAATGGGTTCTGCATCGGGCGCAAACAAGCTGACCACAACTCGGTTCTACACGATCCGCGAAGACTGTACGTATTACGACTTGGTTGCCAGTTTTAGGCAAGTACAGTTTTCATCGCTTGAAGCTGCCTTGCGCCTGACGTGCCGCAGTCGCGGGGCAAGATCTGCCTGCCACTTTACGCGCCTTTCACGGTGAGAAATCTTCAGCAGTAATTTACGTAGAGAACATAAATAAGTTCCCGAGGTGGTAGTTTGTAGGCAAGTCATGGTTAGCCCTAACCTCATAGATCAACGATCTCGGAAAAAGGGGTAGGAATATGACGTCCCCAGTGCAAGATTACACCACGCTCAAGCTTTTGACGGCGAACATGGCTGCCTCAAGACCGGTCACTCTTGAACCTGTCGATCGGAAGATTGACATCATGAAATTTGATGGCTCCTTGGATGATCGAGCTGCCGCAGAACTCGACCCTGACTCCCGTGGGAGCAGAGGAATTCTGGGCACAGGCCCGTGTTTGTTGAAGAAGGAAAAGAAAAAGAGAAGAGAATTTTCGCAAGGCTGCGCTATGTAGTAAAAATCAGGGACCCACCTCGGACGATTAGCTAAGCACGGGTCGCCGGCGGTGGAGAACGACCCTGACGAGCCTGGGTGCCTGGCAAAGTGCTGGTGAGCCGCATGCTCTTTGTGGTTGGCCACGAAGTTTGTCGCCTGGTAAGGTATCCTTACCGGCATCGCATTTGCAACTCCACCAGCTAGCCTTCCATCGTCCGCAGCCCTCGAATCGCCATCGCGTCACTTTCCGATCCCACATCCCTCTCAACACTGCACTTCGAATTAGACATACCGAATACCAGTAACATCTGAACCGCATACTACCGCCAAGATGGACGCCGCGACCATCGAAGAGACGAATCGCATTCGCGTTTCTCTGGGCATGAAGCCGCTGCCGGTCCCTGGCGCCGCTCCAGCCGAATCACAGCACGACGATTCTGCATCAGAAGAAGAGGATGCGTCTGCCACACTTGAAGGACGTCAGGCGCAAGCATACGACAACTACCAAAAGGTTCGCGACGCCGAAGCCGCCAAGCGCAAACGAGAAGAACGAGCCGCCGCCGCGAAAAGGGAAAGAGAAGCAGCGCAGCGCAATGCAATCTTGGAAGGCAAGGGTCTCGGTGAAGCCGACGAGAACGATGTGGACGCAAAGGCATGGTTGAAAGCGCAAAAGAAGCGGCAAAAGGCCATCGAGAAGGCTAGAAAGTTGGAGGAGGAACAGGCAGCGGCTGAAGCAGCTGCGCTCGCGACAGTCGAGTACACCTCCAAAGACCTTGCTGGTGTCAAGGTTGCGCACGAACTGAATAACTTTCTCGACGGCGACGAACAGATCTTGACCCTGAAGGACTCGACCATCGAGCAGAATGAGGAAGACGGTGACGAACTAGAGAACATGGACGTCAAGGCCAGAGAGCAACTGCAGGAGAGGCTAGATCTCAAGAAGAAGAAGCCAGCATACGACGTCTTTGCTGCAGCGGATGAAGAAGGCGAACGCGGCATCTTGGCTCAGTACGATGAGGAAATATACGGCAAGAAGGGCAAGAAGTTCACCCTGGATGGGTCTGGCGCAATTGCTGAGTTGGGAGATATCCTTGGGGCACCAGAAAAGATCAAAAAGCTGCAGAGCATTGATCTTGATGTCATGCGTAAGTACTACCCAGCTAAACCTTGTCATAGTGGGACGTCACTGACCCTCCATCCAGAAGACGCTCCTACCTCAGATTACCTTGATATCTCAGAGATCAAGGTGAAGAAGCCAAAGAAGAAGAAGAACAAGTCAACAAGGCAGAAGCCTGTTGATGAGGACGACATCTTCCCCCTTGATGCGACACAGGCGGAAGACAACGAGATGGATGTAGACTCTGGCGCGGCTGTCAGCAAGAAGAAACGCAAAGTAGAGGACGACAACTTTGTTGATGACGACGATTTGCAGGCTTCCCTGGCCATCCAGCGGAAGAGCGCATTGAAGAGGCGGAAGAAGAATCGGCCCGAGGACATTGCTCGGCAACTCAAAGAACAGGCAGATGAGCCGGACAATGAGGCTCTTAATGGCGGTGTAGTCATTGATGAGATTTCCGAGTTTGTGTCCAATCTGAAGAAGTCAGAGGAGGAAGACGAGCGCAAAGCAAAGAGGCCAAAATCCACGTCAGTAGAGCCTGTGACGGCTATGGACGCCGACGACGACAAAGATCACCCAATGGGCGAAGATGCCTATGAAGTTCCCGAGGACAGAGCCAGAGAGGCATCTGCAGAGATTGCAGCAACTGGAGTTGACGAAGAGAAATCACTCAACACCGGCATGGGTTCGGCTCTGGCTCTACTCAGGGAACGTGGTCTTATCAAAGACTCTCATGGTGCGGAGCGAAACATGAGCGAACGACAAAAGGCCGAATTCCTGGCAGAAAAGAGACGTCTCGAGAGGGAGCAAGAAGACCGGGCCAAATACCAACGAGAGCGCGACAGAAACAGCGGCCGGCTGGATTCCATGTCCGTTAGAGACAGAGAGGAGCGCGCCCGACAAGCAAACGCCCACCGCGAACTGCAGCAATCACGCGTCGTCGACGAGCTTTTCAAGAAGCACTACAAGCCCAACGTGGAGCTCAAGTACGTGGACGATCACGGTAGATCTCTCGACCAGAAGGAGGCCTTTAAGCACATGAGTCACCAGTTTCATGGCAAGGGCAGCGGCAAGGGCAAGACCGACAAGCTGCTGAAGAAGATTGAGGAGGAGAGGCGACGCGAGGCCAAGCCGACGTTCGACGCGAGCGAGAACGCAAACATGAGTTCATCATCGGCGAAGCGGCAGGCCGGTGTTCGATTACAATAAAAGGCTAATCGGGTTGGTGTCGGGACCATGGACCAGGAAAAAGGTGCAGACCCTTTAATATGTACAATCCAAATTGAAGTTTATTCCCTGCTGACACAACGCTCAACTCTTCAGACGCCCCCGGCTGGTTTGCTGACGCTTTCTTTGTGATACTCATTCATGCCTTTCCAGAGTCAGATGTACAAAGTTGTACACACTGGCATCCCTTGTGCTGGTCTCTTGCTTTAGAGCAGGGCAGAAAGCACGGTTCTTCTTTGATCATGATCGTTCCGGCCAAGTGTCTCGGTCCTTCTTTATTGTCCACTACGACTGCTCCAGTTGCCGGCCGTCATGATGGACCTAGCAGACTCTCCCAGCTCCAGCGTGGCTGGCGGGGTATTTCGTTTCTTGATCTTATTGGTGTGACAGGTGACTCGCCCAGGCTCTCGTACTCTCTCTGAGCCTCGTCAATCATTCTGAATATGTCGTCCATGTTGAACGCCGATGTCGTCCGCCTCGGTGGCATGCCAAGAAGCTCTGGCGTCTGACCGCTGCTCTCGATCGCATCCGTGACCTCCAACATGAGATCCTCCATCAGCGGCGAAACGCAGGGTGAAAAGTCGGCCGAGAACTCGGACGACGTGAAAGACAGCGGGCTATCTGGCTTGCTGATACTGCTGCTCTGGCTCGGCTGCCGTCTCAGAGGCGTGACGTTCCGGCTTGTTGATGTGGATGCGGTCGCCGCCGCCGGTGTCATGTCGATGCTGCCGCTGTGCGCTCGGCATCGTTGTTGTAAGCGGGCCCGTCTCTGGTCCCGCCGCGATCTGATAATGTCCCGGACGGCGTTGCCGTGGAACTCGCAGTCTGCTGCCGCCGGTGAGCCGCGGTAGCAGTCCTTGCGGCCGCAGATGCCGTGTGTAAAGACGTATGGGTGCGTGACTCTGAAATTGAGCATGCCTTGCCTGCCTGCGCCTTCACTGGTCATGCTGGGCTATGTGTGACAAATGTGTATATGGGTTCTTTGATGAGAAGAGGTGAGAAACAGAGCTTGAGAGGGGTTTGCTGCTGTGAGACGCTCATGCCAAGCCTTAATGTAGATCAAGAAACGTAGCGCTAGATGAGAGGTGAGTACACGGGGCTTGATAGATAGATAGCTGAAAATGGAAGAAGAACCATGATATTTACCTCTTGAGAAGTTGAGCTTGAGAAAAGTCTCAGCGTCCACGTTTTCCTTTCCCCCGCCTTCAGCTAGTCGTAAAAGCCAGGCTTCCGCCCACTCCTGTGAGTTTGAGTCGATCTCGCCTTTGAGCTTCTTCGGCACTTGTAACCCAACCCAGCCCTTTGGGAGCCCTCCTTCAGCTTGTTCTTCTTCTCGTTTACCCGTTTCAAGGTACGCACGCGAAAAGGCGTCTGCGGCGCTGCTGCTAAAAGGGAAATCTCTCACAAATCTTCTCTTCTTTTCTCGGTAGCGAAAAGCCCGGCCCCCGACTAATTCTGGAAACGGTGTGCTTGGAACAAAGGGCTGATCTGCCAGTGTGGCGTTGGACTTTTCCTTATTTCCTATTCTTTTTGAGTTCAGGCGGAAGAGTAGGCGATGATAGGTGAGAGCAAAGCCCGTAAGATCAGGTACTACACGCGCGCGGTGGAAAGTCTGATCGCCTGTCGTTTTTGGCGTAGGTCTTTGTGGAAGGAGAGGCGGATGAATGACAGGGCAGAAGAAGAAGAAGAGAAGTAAGAGGAGAACACGATCAAAACGAAGCAAAAGAAACAGGACGATCGAGGTAATATCTGCCGTACGCCTTTTCTCCCTTTCTCACCACTCGAACCCAAGGGAAAAAAAAACGCCCACGTTTCGTGTTGTTTCCTTTCGTCAAACTCGAGGATCGTGATGGTGCGGGATTGTTGGTTTTGCTTCCTTACACATACCTAACTCTTGTGTCTTTTGCCCAGCCAGTTCCTCCTCTCCAATCCCCATGCCCCAGAGGTCTGAGTCTCCCTTTGACGTTCCAATGAACCCAGTCGCAAGTCCTGTCCCTAGGCGACCTTAATCTCCAGGATGAACCGTAGCTCCGTCGGAGAATTTGCATTCCAATCGACCCTTCCTACCGCTAGTTGCTGTTTCGGTTGTCGTTCTTCCCTCCCCTCATATCTCCCCTTGCAACTTGAGTGTGAATACCCCCTCCCCCCACGTGCAATCGGGATCGATCCTTCATGTTTGACGAGCGGGAAAGTACGACTACTCCCCCGTGTAACAAGATTCTATTGAAGCTGAATAACGTGTATCAAGGGGCGAATTGAATGTTTTGGAAAAATCGTGATTCCCTCCTCGACGTCATCATCACGATGGGGGTGCCATGTGTGTGATGTGTCCTCCATTATCGCAATGTGTGCTGATATTCTTCCCGCCTCCACGCCATACCATTGCCTCACTCTCAAGGTTCAAAATCGTTTACAAAAGCGTCCAAGACGCAAAGCCGCGGCGCCGCCGCGGGGCGTGCCACATCAGCCCACATAGCAAGAAAAGTCCGGGTCTCATGACAGCGGACCTCTCCGTAGGCCCATATGCCTTATGCCATAGTTCCATTTAGAGGGCGGGTGCCTCTTTCCCAATGTTCCAGCATCTAAGACAACCCAAATAACCGAAAAAAGAAGGAAGAGCGAAAAAAAAAAACACCAGCTCGATGGGCCGATCCAGCCAAGACTGAGAAAGGGAACAATCAAAAAACAAGGCGTCGTAAAGGAAGGCCGAAAAGTAGAGACGATATCGTCAAGCACCAGCCTCGGGAGGGACGTCCTTGCCCTTGATCACGGCGTCGGCTTCCGTGAGTTGTTCCACGCCGCCGCTTCCTGCTGCCAGCCCGCCCGCGGACGACCGCCGCGACACGATCCACCACGTCAGCGTCAGAACCGTGAGCCAGGCGGCGACCCAGGTGATGACTACGCGCGGGGAACGGCGGCGTCGCGGTGCGTAAGGGGAGAAGTTGAGGCTCGGCATCGCGTGCAAGGGGGGGCCGGCGCCGCTTCTCGCGTAAGATGTATGTGAGATGCGTTGATGGGTTTGGGTTTGAGATTGTGCCCCCTTTCGTTGGTCGTGGATGACAAACGTTGAGAGACGTTGACCACGGGTTGTCGGGTCGTACAGAGAGCAGTAGGGATTATGAGATAGATAGCGTACTCTGATGCTATGATGAGATCAATTGATGATTCGATGTTGTAACGAGCGTGAGGTTCGATGAGAGTAGTCCTGCTGAAGCGGTGTTCATGCCTGGGATAAACAGTGAGTGGGTCACTTGACGCCAGGCATGTCAAGCACTGTTTTGCGCACAGTGTTTGTTTGGTGTAATACATGAACAAAAACGAGCAACCGTTTGCCCTTGATTTTCATATTTCTTTTCATATAGATTAACTGATAGCGTGCCAAAGATGCCATGCGAGAAAATTTGAATCAGAAGAAGAAGAAGAAGAAATCAAGGCAGTGGCGGAGACCCAAGAATAGGGACGATGTATATCGGCGGTGGCCATACCTAGCACTCGAAGGTTAACTTCAAGGGATTCTTCAGGATTCAGATCAATCTCAGGCTCATTTACCAGAAAGAGACTTAACTGAATAGTCGGGGTTGTCTTCAAGGAAAACAACCCCCCTGGACCTTTGAGAGCTCCCACAACGCTACATTGCGATACAGGGAGACATGAAAAAGAAACTATCTACATCAATCTTATGACGACGCCTGTAGAAATCATCAGTGGCCTACAGTTACGAAAGAAACCACCATGGATTCGTGAAAACTGAAGCTTGGTCATTGAAAGAGTAAGAGATGCTTGAGTGACCACACTGAGTCTATTCATAGAGCCATGCGGCTGTTCTATGCAGTGTACTGATATACAAGTTCATGGCTTGTGTTTTCGCGTCGCTTTGCGCATCAGGCGCTGACAGCCGCTCCAGACCGATTACTAAACCAACCAACGCCAAAGCCAAAGCCAATACCCTTTTTACAAACGAATACTTGCACCAATCCCCTGACCCTCGTACCAGACCGTATCTTTCCAATTTCCAATCCGCACAGTGACATTCGCACTTGCATCGAGAGTTAGGGACCCTCCAATCGCTCTCTTCACGGCGTCATAGCCCACTGATCCCGCAGACCAGTCTACGGGCAGCCTGGGCGTTACAGACGTCCCCGGGGGTGCTGCGAAGGGCAGGCCATAGACAATACGACCGACCGGCTCTGTGTGGTTGTACAATGCTGTAGCGTTGATCCAATCGACATAAATGGTGTTATACCGTAGCGGAGACACCAGGGTAAACGTCGCTGTAGAACCAAGCACATGGAAGGTCGCATCTCTAATGAAGTGTCCCTTCTTCTCGCCTTCTCCTGGAAGGTCCAACTTCGGAGCGGCGATGCTAATATTCAGCTTTGATAGCCCCTCACCTATCAGAGGGGCAGTCGGAATCGTGCCTCTGTGAGTCTTCACGTCTATTGTGACGTTGCGCCCGGAGAGATATTCTGATATCATATCACTGGCAATCTTGCGACCAGCTTCACCCTCGGCGGTCGGATCCCAATTTGCTCTAACAAGCAAATTGGTGTTGTTGCCCTTGTCGACTCTCATATTCTCGGCAGTAGCACTGCCAAGCACGAAACCGTCCCTCACAATGTGTATGTTGATATATGGTATGGAGGCTGTGTACGGTGTCGGATTTGTGATATTGACCAGCGCCTCAAGCGTCATCGCTGAGGAAGAGGTGCTAATGATTTTCACATCTCCCACTTGTGGGTGGATGCTACCAAAGGTGTCGCCAGGGAGAGCTGCACCAGTGTAAGCCTCTATGCTCGCTCAGTTCCCCTTAGTGAGCAGGGACATAAGAAATCAACCCACGATAAGACAAACAGTGCCGGACTTAGTACGGACGTTTTACCGGGATTTTGCCCTCAGCAGGGACATCCTTCAAGACCAAGTTTCCAAGAGCCGTGTTGACTCGAATGTCGACACCGGCCTTTACGTCCAACAGGACCGACTTTCCGCCGAAAAGGAGTCTCTGCATTACGTCGGTCAAGACATCACCATCGGTGATGTTCAGGGGGGCGTCAATAACCCGGGATGTGATTCTCAGGAGAGGCTCGTGCTTTTCGTCGCCGGCCTCTTTTGTCGAGTTAGCAGACTGCCACTTGTCTAGGTTGAGTTCCCCGAGTTTCTTGTGCTGATACATGACGTCTGCTGTGGCTCTCAGGTCCGTGACATTGATGTCAAAATTCATCTCTTTCGGGAGACTCGCGAGGACCTCGACCGTACCCGAAACCTTTGGCGCTCCATCGGGATCGTCTGGGTCCGCCATAGGATCGGGTAGTTGAAAGTTCACGTCAGTGAGGGAGAAGCTCTTAATGAGGTTGTCAAAACCCTGGCCTGGGAAGGGAACAGGAACCGTGATTTCGGACAGAATATCGCCGACCCAGTCCGGGGTGTCCGATTCGGGCATTTTGCGGCCGCGAACGTAGACAGTGGCGGCCTCGCCATGCATATACTGATCCAAGAATTTGTCCAGAGGTGACGACTTCGAGTTGGGGCAAACTCGTGTCAAAGACTTTGGAAGCTCTCGGATGATTCCAGAGACATTGACAGTTACATCAGTTCGTGGCTTGATTGAGAGGGGCCTAGTTGTGGCGTCGGCGAGAAGAATGTAGGGATCGAAGGAGTTGCAGTTGGGAACCAGAATTTCAAAGCCAAGTTCCGGTACATCTAAGCTGACGGGAAACTCATTATAGGCGGTGATGGCTACGTCGGCACCAACGGCTGTTCGCTGGCCGTCCGAGTCTGGCAAGTCCCGGAAGTTGAGGCGCGAAATATTGTACTGTGGCAGCGTTGGGATTTGGTTCGCTAAATGAGGCATCAGTATGGAGCTTAAGGGTACGTGTTGTGATTGAAGCATAATGATATTTAAAGCAGAACTTTTTCTCCAAAATACAGGGAAGCAAAGGAGCGGTAGAGTGATTGACCTTCAAATACCAAGACCTCGCTCACTGGATGAGTGCCGAGTGGGAGGATTCCGGACTTGAGTGGAATATTGGCCTTTCCAAGCACCTTGAGCTGGTCGAGCTTTCCATCTAGCCATTCGTTGGCAATTTTTCGATATGCTTCGGCGTCGCCGGGCGATAGTTCGGCGATAAAATCGATCGCGGTGGTTTGGCCATCGACGATGCTGATGGTGAGCGGCGGCACAACGGCAGTGCCAAGCAAAGCGTCCTCGTATTCTGGCAAGAACACGCCAACCTTTGTCTGCTCCGTTCCCAATTGCCTCACAATCCAAGTCGCAAACTTTCCAATCCTTCGAGACGTCGTGTCCTGCACTCTGGAGCCGTCGAGCTTGAAGTTCGCCTGAACCCGTGCCCGCACACCGTCTGTCGTGATTGATTCAAGGGCTAGGTTCGTCGGCTCAACGACCGCAGCTTGCTTCGCATACTCTTGAACTGCCGAGGGTACGAAAAAGCAGCCGGCCATGATACCGAAAACCAACAATATCAATATTATGATGGATATAACGGATGCCCATCGTATAGAACTCTTAGTGGTCGTGCTCGGTGGGTTCGAAGCAAGGGAGGCGGCGCGGGACCTCTCAGGGTCGTCTTGCTCGCCGTCATATCGGGGCGTCGCAGAAGAGCTGGATAACAGAGGCGCCGATTCGGACAACGAGGAATCATCTTCGGCCCTGCCTTTGCCCTTGCCCGCCAGCAGCGGCGATCTTTCTTCGTCTTCGGCCATTGCGCGTAGAGTATTATCGTGATCACAGTTGTGTGGTGTGTCGTTGTCAGATCAGAGCACGAGAAAGTCCGTCATCGCCGGTCGAGAAGGCGAACAGTACTGAAACCAGGAAAAAGTAGTACAAAAGGAAATCATGCAAAAAGGAAGTGTACGGGGTTCCGATCTTGCCCAGACAACCCAGATAGTCGGGATTCGTAATGGTGATGATGTCAAGTAACTTGGTTCATCCCAGGACGGGCAGTGCAGTTGAAGAGGCCGGGGTGGAGGTCAGCTGAAACCAATGAGACGAGATCTGGTCACCAGGGCCGACTTTCCACTCAGCGCCCATGTGGATGGCTGGGGATGATCTTCCCTCCCACCTTCCATTCCCACGCCGCAATTGCCCTCAGTGCCTGGCCCGGTGGGCACGGGCCATTCCTTCCTTCTCAGGCACACATGCACCTGTGCAATGTGCACCTCCCTCCGCTGCAGTTGGCAGTGACACTCGCGGCAACCACTGCCCGGAGTGCGGCCAACTTATGCTGTTGGCATGTTCCGGTTCCGGCGGTTTCAACGGACCAGTCTGGGCTCATGCAGCACCTAAGCACGCTAAGGTGCCTTATCGAGGTACACAGTGTCAGTGTCTTGCCTGTCTCTGCCTTATCGTGCTATCCCTTCTGACCTTGCATACGCCTTGCAACACGCTGTGTTTACAGGCAGGGTGACTCTGAAATTTTCGGTGTAAAGCGGTGAGGAGTTCGTTGAGTTTGCAGCCCGCAGGAGACTTTGTGGAGGTCCCGGCCGTTGTGGTCTCTCACTGAAGCTATCCATCCGATCCAATCGTGACTCAATCGACTCTTAATACTCATCAATTGACCACCACTTCGACTCAGTAGCCATCTTTTCTCGCTGTTTACAACTTTGCGTTTAAGCTTCATCCATTGACCCTCAATTGACTTGACTCTACCTGCACCAAGCGGTCTACAGCTTCTCATAATCCACACTTTTTTTTAAACTTCGACTCACCAAGACGCCCGCCATGAAGCAAACAGCTTTCCGAGTCACTCGTCAAGCTCTCAATGGCGCCCAGAGCCGCGCATACTCACAGTCGGCCGGCCCGCGCCATCTCATGTCCATTGCGGACCTGAGCCCTGCCGAATTTGCCACTCTCGTTCGCAATGCTGCGTCAAACAAGACCGCAGTCAAGTCCGGCAATGTTCCCCAGGCGCTTGCGTCGAGCTTGACCGGCAAGACGGTTGCCATGATGTTCAGCAAGCGCAGTACTCGTACTCGTGTGTCGACGGAAGCTGCCGTGGCTCTCATGGGTGGTCATCCCATGTTCCTGGGCAAGGATGACATTCAGCTTGGGGTACTTCAATTGAAGCTCAATGAGATAAGAGTGCACTGAACTAACAGCTGTCTAGGTCAACGAGTCTCTATATGACACGTCCAAGGTCATCTCTTCCATGACCTCCTGCATGGTTGCCCGCGTCGGCCCTCACTCTGATGTTGCTGGGCTAGCCAAGGACTCTAGCGTCCCAGTCATTAACGCGCTCTCCGACGACTACCACCCTCTGCAGATTATTGCAGACTTCCTGACTATCCACGAGGCCTTCCCGGCCTCTGCTACCTCAGACAAGGCTGACCTTGGTCTGAAAGGAATGAAGGTCGCCTGGATCGGAGACTCCAACAATGTCCTCTTTGACCTGGCCATCGGCTGCGTCAAGATGGGCGTCGATATCTCCGTGGCATCTCCCACCGGATATAGCATTCCCGAAGCCATGAAGGCCGTCATCAAATCTGCTGCCAAGGGCGTTGCCTCTCCCGGTAAGCTCATTGAGACGACCATCCCCGAGGAGGCCTGCAAGAACGCCGATATCTTGGTGACCGATACCTGGGTCTCCATGGGCCAGGAGACCGAGACCCAGAAGCGTCTCAAGGCCTTTGCTGGCTTCCAGATCACCAACGACCTGGCCAAGCGAGGCGGTGCTAAGGAGGGCTGGAAGTTTATGCACTGCCTGCCTCGTCACCCCGAGGAGGTACACGATGAGGTCTTTTACAGCCCTCGTTCCTTGGTCTTCCCCGAGGCGGAGAACCGTCTCTGGGCTGCCGTTTGTAAGTTTACTTCCCATATCTCTCGGCATACGTCATGATGCTAATTACTGAACAGCTGCCCTCGAGGGCTTCGTTGTGAACAAGGGCAAGATCTAAATGGGGACATGTGTCGGCGTTTAAAAAGGCTCACAGCTACAGCAAAAGGCGAGGCGTTTCTTTCTTTGGCAAACAAATGGTACAGATTGTATAGCAACTTGGTAGCATTGAAAAAGATGGCAATACCCCTTTTTTACCAACGCCGGATATTCTTTAATACAAAAAAGCTTAACCAGGAGGAAGCTGGCTAGCGTCGACAACCTCATCCGCTTCCTTGATAATCGTCTCCTCGTTGGGTCCATACAACGGCGAACGGGGCAGGGCCATCAGACCAGTGCGGGCGGACTCGAGAATACCAAAGGGTCCGATGAGCTTCAGGAAAGAATCGATTCTGGACGGCTTGGCGGAGCTGCGCGATTGTCAGTACATTACTTTCTTTTCGGCTTCCGTCGGCTGAGGAGTAGAGTAGACTTACACTTCCACAATGCAGCTGTTGGTGCTAATATCCAGGACCTTTCCTCCGAACTGGTGGGCGAAGTAGGTGATGGACTTGAGATGCTCGTGCTTGTGGCGCAATGCCTGACTGACAGCCAACTTGCTGGGGTGGAAGTCCTTGGCGACATCCTCCAGAGTCTGCTGCTGCTCGCCCTCGAGCGCATGCTCCTCGACGTCGATGGCCGTCATCTCACGGTGGTGAGCGAGCAGCTCCTCAAAGTACTCGGGTCCAAGAATGTTGATCTTGGCCAGCAGAAGCTCGCGCTGAACCAGGGCGGCGTTGGTGTAGTCCAACACGGCCCAGACGGGGACGAGATCCTCCAACTGGCGTCTGGCCTGCTCGACAACACCATCCTGTCCGGTCAGGACGATGGTCATGCGCGAGAGGTCATCGACCTCGGTGCTGCACACGACGAGGGAGTCGATGTTGAAGCCGCGGGCCGCGAGAATGCCGGAGACGCGGGACAAGACACCGGGCTCGTTCTGGACCAGGCAGTTGAGGATGTGACGCTTCGGGGGTTGCGACGACGGGGAGGGCATGTCGTAGAGGATGTTAGAGACGGCGGCCTGGGCGGACCAGGCGGGCGGGCTGTCGCTGACGGGCAGCGGCGCCGAGCGGCGTCGAAGTGCCTTGTAGGCGATGGCAGAGGTCGAGCTGGTTGTCGAGCTCCATCGTGCGGCGGCGGAGAGCGATGTCGCTTGAGCCGGGGCGGCGGCGGCCCGCCAGAGCGAGGTCGAAAGGAGGCGGCGAGACGCCATCTTTCCGGGTTCAAAGTGCGAGAACAGGCCAATTGCTCTCTTTTTGGACCAAAGGAAAGAGGAAATCTCAAGAAACCTTTGAAGTAGTGTGAGCTTCCGAGGTTCAATGGCTTGAGGGGAGATAAGAGGAAGCACCCTGACTCACCGTCTGTGTCAGTTCCCACTGGGAAAATTTGAGGAGATTGGGGGACGATTTCTTCGGAGGCAAGTCGGAGGCGCGGAGGCAGGGGAGCTGGCCGTTCGCAGGGGTAAAGGGGCACGGATCAGCTACTGACAAGGGTTTTTCACCGAGAGAGTGGACTCCCAACTGACACTGCATCGCGGGGTCGGCTTGGAGGGTGCGGGGTTACATCCGGCACTGTGTCAGTTGCTGACCTGTAGCAGCATTTCCAAAGTAATCATCGTGTGTTTTGTAGAAAGATAGGATTGGGATGGGAGAAGGTAGCCATTGGTTGTTGTGCAGTATCTTATGCAGGTAACCAACACAGGCTCAAGTGAGGACATTTCAGGCTCATGGACATCTTGAGAAAAGACTGAGCTTTGAGAAATGAATCGATTTGTTACTGGGCAACTACTCAAAGCGCAGCTGGCAGTCAATTTGAGTTCTAACGCTAACTCATTCTCACGACCTTCCGTAGTAGACCTTTTTACTTGACTTGAGTCTTGCTAACTAATTTGGACTTGAGAGACTTTGTTACGGAATTCAGTCTACAGCTCAACTTTATCTAGTGCCAGTACGGAGTAGAGATAAGGCACCCAAGCTACCTAGCGTTTGCGACGTTGTTATGTTTCTTTCTCGAGTTGATTATTGTTGACAAAGAAGATTTGAACTGCGGATTCAAGGCATTTAGTTTAGAATATCACAGTCTCCCGCCCAAACATTCAAGAGACCATACGAGGATGCAATTATCTTCCAGAAATGCCATGCTGTGGTCCACTAACCACAGAACTCAGACTAGCAAAAAGAAAAAGAAAAAAAAGATGCGAATGGTTGCTTGAAGAGGAATAGGTAGAATCTCAATTGTGAGGATGGTCCCGTCGGCCGCATTCTTCCTGCCGATATTCGCTCCGATGCAACCATGTGGCTGGTGTAGACTAAAAACAGCAGCTACGTCTGACACCTGAGGCGCTAAGTCCGTGACAGCCAGGCCGTGGGAAAATGGCATAGGAACGACAGTCGACAAGTCGTCTCGCCGCACGGGCCAAGCCACTTTATTTTGGCCCGTCCGTCACTCCAAGGCTCCACCTCCAGAGAGCTTCATACCTCGTAAATTTTACTGTCACAATCTTGTACTTCCCACATATCGATTGCCAGGCACTTGCGCATTACCCAGACGCACGCCGAACACGATTTCCGAACACGAGCGACTGTATCTTCAACACCACTGCTTTCAGACGTCGCAATGGACGATACCGAGCGACGCTCCGCCAAGCGCTCGCGATTCGACCAAACCGAACCCGAGCCTCGCAAGGCTTCGAGATTCGACCGCCGCTCCAGATCGCCGCCAGGAAGACGTTCAGAGTCGGCAAGAGAGCGCAGCCCTCTGCCCAATGACCAGGCGACAGAGCCGAAGAAGTCGCCTGTAGATGCTGCTGCTGCGGCTGGTACGGGTTGCGCCTTGCTTTTGCTATAGAAAACATGGCTAACAGACTCGCAGCTGCTGCGGCCGCGCGAATCAACGCGCAACTCCAAGCAAAGAAGGGCATCCAGCATGTCGACGTTCCCCCGATCAAGACCGCCGAACCTCCTGCAGGCGGTGCCCAGTCGCCCGATCCGGCCAACACGATCAACGGAGAGATGTACATCGCCGACGGTGACTTCATCAAAGACATTGAAGTCAACGACCTTCGTAACCGATACCTCTTGACCAAGGGGTCGACTCAGAAGATGGTAAATACTCCTGTGCAAAAAACACTGATTATACATCCTTCCCAGGCCTCATCTCGAGCGCATTCCGCTTTCCTACATATAAACAGATTTGTGTCGAGATCATCCTGCTTACTTGGCACGATAGCTCGCACAGATCACCCCTCTTTGGCACCTGCTGACTCCATTTTGCTTGATTTAGATCAAAGAAGAAACTGGTGCTGGTACGAAACACCTCCCACTTTTACGTCTAATTAGGAACAGAGGTTGACTTTGCAAGATGTTACTACCCGAGGAAACTACTACCCCGACAAGAGCATGGCGACTGCGGCGGTATGTTCATCAAACCCATGGCATCGTAACGCACACTGACCTTCTCCCTAGAACCCGCCTTTGTACTTGCATGTTACCAGTACATCCAAGACTGGCCTTGAGCAAGCCGTGACAAAGATTGAAGAACTCATGAAACAGGAACTTCCCGCTCTGGTTGATGAGCGTCGTTTCCGTCGACGCGACCAGGAGCAGGTTGAGAGAGACGAATATGGCCGAGTACGTATAGAAACCTGTGTCGTAAACCGCTTCTAACATATCACAGCGCAAATGGCCCGAGGAGAAGATCCCCATTGGTTTGGAGTCGGTCCCCGGATTCAATCTCCGCGCCCAAGTTGTTGGTCATGGCGGTGCCTACGTCAAGCACATCCAGCAGGAGACCCAGTGCCGCGTTCAGATCAAAGGACGTGGTTCCGGATACCTGGAGGCAGCCACCAATCACGAGAGTGATGAGGATATGTACCTCCACGTCGCGTAAGTGCCTTGTCACCCTACTGATGTTACGCCCTTGTACTGACTCTGGGTAGTGGACCTGACCCTAAGATGGTCGAGAAGGCCAAGGAGCTTTGCGTAGATCTGATTGAAAATGTCAAGGAGCAGTACGAAGAGTTCAAGAGCAGACCTCCTCGTAGCTACGGTGACCGCGGTAGCTATGGTGACCGCTCGCGGGGCCACGATGGCGGCCACGGCGGATATGGAGGCCACGGCCATGGCGGTGATCGTGGTGACCGCGGGGGCTATAACTCCGGATACGGAGGCCACGGCGGTCATGGCGGTCATGGCGGTCACGGCGGCGGCGGCGGTGGCGGCTATGGCGGTCACAACTCTGGACAATCGGCAAGCCCTGCTCCTCCCGGCGGTTCTAACAGCCCTGCCGCCGGAGCAGACTACGCCGCTCAGTACGCACAGTACTATGGCGGTCAGGATCCTTACGCTGCCTATGGTGGCTATGCGGCCTATGTTCAAATGTACCAGCAGTACTATGCTGCCGCGCAAGCGCAGCAGCAAGGCTCGCCTGCACCCCCTGGAGCAGCGGCATCCCCTCCGCCCCCGCCTCCCAGCGAGGCCGCTCCTCCCCCACCTCCTCCGAGCTCTGCTCCCCCTCCCCCTCCCTCAGGCGCGCCTCCGGGCACCGGAGGAGGTTATGGTGCTGTAAGTACCTTCACTCCGACGTTGAGTGAGACGACTTTGCTAATACAGAAAACAGGTACCACCTCCTCCCGGCCTTTAGAAAAGAAGAACGGGGTCTACTAATCATAGTTGAAATTGCAAAGCCACTAAGTAGTGAGAAGAGACATGAGAGGCGCATTTCACTACTGCCGTGTTTAAGCGGTGTTGTGCCGCAGATGGTCACTTGGACGGTGAAGGAGACACAGATGAAGTTGTATATGAATCAACAGACATAGTAATACGAACACTAAACAACACCCATGACTTATACGTACACACAATCCTGTCAGGGCCTCGTGATACGGGTCCTATTGTAGTTTCTATGGGTTGTAGGTAGCGTGTGCCTGCCTTGCTCCTTCCAACCTCTCCCCTCCTTCCTCGACCTTCCTACCTACCCTACCTTGGGTACCTTAGGCACCCGAGGGTATATACCCCCCCTCAATCTCATTCCTGTCACCGGCATAGCAGCTTCCGACTAGGTCGGCGGGTCAGGTCAAGCTGTGTACGAGGTGGTCGAGTGGTTGAATAAACAAGTGCTCCAATGAAGTCAGATTCTGGGTTGACTGAGGGGCGCGCCGTTCGAATCCGGGCAGGAGCGTGAGTTCTATCGTAAGTTTCCCCTCCTAACCTTCCTTTCTTTTCTGGAGTGGTTCGCAATATTCTTTTTGGAGTTGAGTGTAGTGGTTCCCCCTTACATCTCAAGGGTCGCATCCTAGACTTGGCCCCGACAGCTGAAGTTCCTCTGATACCTGACTCTGGGTTTCATCAGACCACCTCCCTCTAAACTTGGAGGATGGTTTTATTGTAATGTAAGAATGAATAGCTATATATCGTCGTACTCGCGGTTTTCTTCGAGTTGGCATTCGACCAGTCAAGACTTACAAAGCCATTTTTGAGAGGAATGATATAACTACCCTTGTACCAGGAAATCAACTTCAATATACTAGGTATACACCCCAAATCATAGCAATTGAGTAGTCCCATCAGCCAATGCGTGGACGAAGAATAGCGAAAGTATTCCTCAGAGCTTGGGTCCAAGACTTTTGAGGTGATTAGTCTCGTTAATGACACGATGCTCCAAGTGGCTACTCGAGTCCTGTTAGTATCAGGCCACACGGCCTTATAAAGGAACGACTGTACCTTAAACAGAGCACCCGTCGAGGTCTTCCAAGGATTATTTCCGAACAAAAGCATGGCATCCTATCTGGAGGTAGGTTCTCTCACCAGCATTGCAGACGTGAGGCGGACAAACCCTCAACTCAATCTTGAATCTCTACTTACTAGCGAATTGGGGCGGAGGTGTGAAGGGGATGTCACTGGCTCTGGTCTTCTCCAGAATGCCGAAAGCAGATGCTTGTTCCTTCCACTTCTTGGCCTACTCTTGATCGCTTTTGGCTGTCTCTCATGGACCTTACTTGCAAAGAACAAGAAAGTATCAACGATTTTATGCCAATATTTCTTCGTGTCATTCACAAGACGCTGATCACCTTTGGCCAATTTCTTGCCTGATGCCGATTCGCACCCGTGGGATAGTAGGTCTTGGCCAAACCCCCCCCCCACAATCGCTTCTATAACACTATTGCAAACCATACGTCTCGTGAAAATTGCAGGGTTCCATCTCATTCTAGATATCGATAATACTTCTCGGACTGTCAGATGTATATGTGTAGATATTCCCCAAATAAGGACGGATAAGTGCTTGTGTTGATGAAGCACGGCACATTCAGTCATCTGCCATCTCACATGGAGAGTTGAAAGTCGTTTTCAAAATCTTTTCATGACTGACAGAGGAAGCCCCGTGAAACTATCTGATTTACGCAACAAAATTGTAAATCCCCAGCTAGGAACAAAACTTTGGACGACCTCGTCCACAGTGCGCGGGTCCGTCCGTTCTCCCGTGGACCTCCAACCCGGAACCTCGAGTGGGACCACCACATGCGGGGGAGAGCTCCGCACGCGGGCCCGGCTCATTCCACACACCCACTCTCTCTCTCACTTATCGATAAAGACATCTCGGGACCCACCACAGCTAAGACCCCCAGTCGTCATTTCGTCCCAGCAGCCCATCTCTCCCGTATCTCTCATCTCTCCATATCTCCAATTGTCACATCAAGTCGCGCGGCGCATCCCCCGCTACCCGACCCCTACGACACATCGAACCCCTCTAAGTTTTTAATATCTCCCTATCGGCCGGCGAGACGCGGATACGGCAATAATGAGCCATCAAAGATACCCGTCACACGACCCCCTCAAGGAGCCTCACTCCGTCTCCTTAAAAGTACTCAGGTATAGATCCCGACTTACACGAGACTGAGTGCCTCGCGCACTCGCACCCCCTCCCTATTCACGAACTTTAAATGGAACAATCCACCTGTCTAACACGAAAGTCATCCATCAACAGACTATCTCGCCCCTCCCTCGTAATTCAACACCCGATCCGGCCCCCGCTGACGCCCTCAAACCTCCCCGCGGACCCGACCCCAGGCTCCCTCGCCTACGACACAACCGCGTCAACGAACCCCTCCCCCTTCCTCCTCTCCCCGATCCTCAACCTCCCGCTGAGCTTCGGCTCCGCCTACGTAGGTGAAGTCTTCAGCTGCACCCTCTGCGCAAACCACGATGTTCCCGAGCCCGTACCGACAGTCCCCGGGGGCGGAGGACCCCTCGGCGCCACCGGTGCACCACCACCATCAGCAGCAGCAGCACCCGCGGCGCCGACGAAGCGCAAGAGCATCCGCGACGTCCGCATCGAAGCCGAAATGAAAACCCCCGGCGCAAACTCGATCCAGAAGCTCGACCTCACCCCACTAGACTCCTCCGCCGCGGACAACAACGACGGCGACGACATGAAGGGAAAGGACCTGGAAGCTGGCGACACCCTTCAGCGCATCGTAAACTTTGATCTCAAAGAGGAAGGCAACCATGTCCTCGCCGTGACGGTGAGCTACTACGAAGCCACCGAGACCTCGGGCAAGACGCGCACCTTTCGGAAGCTGTACCAGTTCATCTGCAAATCCTCCCTCATCGTCCGCACGAAAATCGGCCCGCTCGCTGCGGCCAATGCAAAGAACGGCGGCGGCGGTCGGCGGTGGGTCATGGAGGCTCAGCTGGAAAACTGCTCCGAGGACGTGATCCAGCTCGAAAAGGTGGTGCTGGACCTCGCCGAGGGGCTGGACTACACGGACTGCAACTGGGAGACGGGCGGCGGCGCGCGGCCGGTGCTGCACCCGGGCGAGGTCGAGCAGGTGTGCTTCGTGGTGGAGGAGGCCGAGGGGACGAGGGCGCAGCCGGGCGAGGACGGCAGGATCATGTTTGGGGTTCTCGGGATCGGGTGGAGGGGCGAGATGGGGAATAGGGGGTTTCTTTCCACGGGGAAGCTGGGCACGCGACACGTGGCGTGAGCGCGAGAGGTTCCTTACTCGCGAAAGAAGAGTCGAGACCTAAAAGCCAGTTGAGGCGTTTTGTTGAAGATGGGGGGGGAAGCACTGGTGAGAAGCTGGTGAGATGAAGCCCCGGCGACGGTGACAGCTGAGGACGCGACGCAGAGCGCTCAAGGCGCTCCCCCGGATTAAGGCCCAATGTCAGACCAACACAGCTTTTCCCCGTCCGAGGATCCGACTATCCGTATACACACTACGCCCTGGGAGGAGCCATGCTGATGCTGGAGATCCCATCAAATCCCAAGGGAACCAATTACGGAAAGCTGGCACGGCTAGGATCGTCTGCACGGTCGGGGCGTTGAGCCGTATTTCCGGGGCAAACGCGGCATCACGATGAGGAGGAGGAAGAGGGGGAGCATCCTTCGTTTCCTGGATGTGCGCGGGGATGTTATTGGACCTCGCACGCCTCTCTTGTGTTGAAGGAAGGGGAAAAGAGCGTGTCGGTGCTCAGGAGGAGGCATCTTGGCATGCCAGCAGCTGAGATGAGTCTTGTTCAAGATACCTTAGAGTGAGATCCCATAAGCCGTGGCGTAGGAGTCTAGTCTACCTTGCCTCACGACGCTCGGATGCGCCACTAAACCCGCACCAATATGTCATATCATCTTAAAGAATGTGTTATTCTTACGATTCCGCCTTAAACAGGCAGTCTTGTCCCCTTTCTCCACCAAGTGGCTGACCTTTGACACCTTCAGATCTCAGCGGGCTCGAATCTTAGATCTCAAAACTCTAAAGAACGTCCTGAGACTATTGCACGAACGGCTCTTAGCGTCCCTCCCTCTCAAGATTCGTTTGCGTACTTTAGCACACTTCGGTCCTTTTGTCACAAAAGGGCTGGATATGGCTAAATAAAAGGGGTCACAGAGGCAAACCGTGGTCACAGCGCCCATTCCTTCCTGCTCGTTTTCATTACGAGTTACGAGAGCCTCTCTCTCTCTCTTTTGTTATTACATACCTACTGTTGTGGTACTCCGAGTGACATAGCTAATAGCCAAGGGCTGCATGAGAAAACGAATAGTAGGAGCAGGAGTAGCAGTGAAGTGCCATGCGGCTTTGGTTGCTCTGCGTATCTTCTGTCGTGTCTCCCGTCCGAAACAGGAACCTGGTTCTGTAGTTCTGCACTCCTACAGTCGCATTGCATGGGATCGACAAGTGGCTTCACCACATTTGAGTGGTTCCCCTTGCCACGGCTCGGCCGCTGTTGAGGATTGATTACGGTTGGTATTTGCCGGAATGAGACGGCCATCTCGTTTGGGTAACTTGCAGCAAAAAAGCGAATTAAGGTAGACACGTTGGGCTTTCAGCTTCTTTCAGAGTCCAACCCAACACGGGGATTTATGCAAGGAATGCTTCGTCAAGTAATAAGCGGCGGCTTCGAGGACGTAATTTGATTCTCGTGTTGCAACTGTGTTAAATCTCATTATTATCAGCCTCTCTGGTGTGGATTAGACTGCAACTGCACGACGCAGATTGAAGGATATTTCTGGGCGGCATGGGTGGGTAGATGAAGACAACCAGAATAGACGCGCCCGCCATCCGTTGACTGGCACGGAAAGCAAAATGACTCTATTTCGTACGTCAGCTGGAAGAGTCATGACTTGTGAGTCGTTGAACTTGGCAAGTTGAATGCTGGATACAACCAGCTTCTCGTACATTCGAAAAAAAAAAAATTCTGGACGATCCAAATCCGGCGAGATGATGAGGCGCTATCGCGGGCCAGGGGGCAGGGAAGGCAGACAAGACCGACAGATTCCAGCTAATAGATTTTTGTACACCGTAAAGTGCTTAGCGCATGGGTTGAGTCGGTATGCAGGCGAAATCTGAAACAAAGATTTCTTTAGTTCTTTGGCTGGCTGCAGAAACAGGCAGGAGTCTGCGGTGGCTGTCCTTCTCGTCGAGCCGTCTGCAATGCTAGTACCGGTAGTAGACCGCTGATGTGTCCATACCAGACCAACCAAACAGTCTCCGAAAATGTCACGATGCGGGCGGGTCCCTGGGAAGCAACAATTCGCGGCGTAACCTAGGTTCAAGGATTGGGCGTATGGCGACGCAATCGACTCACTCTGAGAGAATATCTCAAGAGAAGACATGGGTTTCCTGGACATGACAAGTACGTAGTACACCGTAGAGTGCCATGGCGGGCATCTGCCGGCGCTGGTATTTGCTTTTGGCGCCGATGAGAAGGGGTCAGCAAAGAGCTCTCGGGAAGGGGGGTGGTATGACGGCCACTGAGCACCGAGCACCGGCACAACCACCCACAGACACTTGAAGCTGTGCGCCGATCCTTGTCCGTCATGTTCGACATCTCGGGCCCACGATGGGCCATGGGCCGTGATATCAGGCCTATATGGAATGGTATGATCTTTCGCTCTGTGCGCGTCAGAATACACTGTCTGAGGAGAACTTCTGAGCCGTGTTCTAATCCGGCACTCTTCCCAAGAGACAGGTACTTCGTAGGGGTTTACATGTGTAACCAGAGATTGCGAGGAACGCCCATCGAAGCTGCTTGGTGCGCGATGGGCGTCGCGGAGAAGCGGAAGGAGACCCATTATGAGGGTGACAAGCCTCGAGCGGATTGCTGTACAGGCTTTTGAAACGTGCGATTGTACACCAAGGTAGACGCCCCATTACAACATGCAAGACAATTCGACAAGCCTGTCGATAAGCAGGTACGGAGTACACCATCAAGATGGCATTTGATGGATGCCGACTCGAGGCAAAGTGCATGAGGCGGGCGAGGAATACTCCGGAGTCTGTAGCGAGCATTGGAATGCAGATTGCAGACCGCCTTGGGTGCTTGCAAGTTGCTGCTTCTTTGCTTGCTTGCCCTGTACTGTCCTCGCTGAGCCATTCGTATTCGTCAGAACGCCAGACGTGCGGAAATGCGCTTCTATGCTGCAGTCTGCAGAAGCTCCATGGGTTGTCTTGCGTAAGAGGGCAATTGGAGGTCACCCATAACCCAAGAGGGTGTGATGCAGGAGCCTGATAACCCCTGGCCCGTACTGGGCGGCGTGCATGGTTGGCTGGTTGACCTGGAGTTGAGTTTACCAGGTTGGCAAAGGCTTTGTGCTCGCCTTCGCCGTGATGCCGGATGAACAGGTCATTTTCAAGTCTTTAAGTGGTTGGATTCGTTTGACCGCCATGGTAAAGAGACTTGTGCGAAGTAGGTATGAGTTGAATCGTGATAAGGTAGGGCAGACGACAGGCCTCAATGACAGGGAAGGTACTCCGTAGACGAGGACCAGAGTCCAGTGTTAGGCAGGCGGCCAAGAAAAGACATTGACGAGGGTATCGATACTGTCAACATCCATGAGAATGGGATACGATGGGTTGGTGGAGAGGGCCCACAAGAGAGAGAATTAGCCAAGGATTATCCTAATGGTGGTTTTGTTCCGAGAGAAATCTGGATCCGGTAGATTCTTTCATGTCGGGCGATACGTGAATGGAGATGCGGACGGGGTTGGACATGAGCCAAGCGCCGGTTCGCGGCATCTCGGGACAGGAGTTTGGGGATTTGACCGTGAGCCAACGAATGGCTGGATGTCATCTCCATTGAATCGATGGAGAAGAGGCTTGTTGGTTGTCCTGAGCTGGGAATTGCAGATTTGCGGGTGAAGAACCTATTTCGTCTTGTTCTCGATATTGTGTGCTTATTGGGTGCGTGTACAGGGCACTCGCAGTGTGTCCTGTGTCCTGATAGAGTGAAAAAAGGAGTTCGTCGCTCTACTGCCCGCCTGCGCATGGCTGATGGCGCAAGGTAAGTAAGCAGTGGTGGACGCATTCAGCGAAAGGCGCAGGCCGGGGTGGGCTGGTCCTCGTGGGTGAGATGCTTCTTACACGTGCGTCTGGAAGAAAACAGGCGTGGAAACCGGTGTATCTGCACTCTGCAAGACGGGCGCTTTCCAGTTGGGCAGCCCCGAGGTTGCTTTGCAGGTGCTGGGTGCATTGAACAGGACCTTCATCCTGGAAAGCGTGGTGAGCTAGCGCTGGGCCGCTCACAATTCAGATTTCCCCCCTCATTGGAGCAGGTCCCAAGACTTTCTGGAGACAATGGAAATCATGGGGGGCTCTCGGGTTGCTGAGTGGCCGCAGCCTATCATTCAATAACATGGTGTCCTGAAGGAGAGAAGAGAGGATGCGGGAGGGAGGGACAGAGCTGAGGGCGAGCTGAGAAGGCAGAGCTGAGAAAGATACTGCTCACTTCCAAGGTTGAGAGGTAAGGCACCATGAGTGTGTAAGAGGTACTTACTCAAAGGTACACGATGTTAGGCTTCTGGCGGCAGCAGCGAAAAAGCAAGTGAGGGGAAGAGCGATTTACCTTGGGATATTCCGTGATGGCATTGGAGCTGAAGAGGAGATCGCCGAGCAAAGAGGAGTTGAAAGTGGATGCTGGGCGGAGGAGGAGCACGCTGCGGAGCCTGTGGTGCTGCTTCAGCAAGGAGTATTCGTAGGTACACTACGGATATGGAGTACGGATACTGCGTATGTATTGCAGGTGGGTTGCGGATGGTCATGATGGTGGAGCGAATTCACGAAAAGGAATGGAAGTCCAAGGAAGTCCATGGGAGGGCATGAAAAAGGGTCAAAAAAGGGTCTGATGGGCAGAATCAGAGTGGCAGCAGCTGTGGACGATAGTGGGTGAATGTGGGCTCTGGCAATGGATTATGGGACTTCATCCACAGTTCGCAAAAAGGAAGTCGTCTCCCTCGTCTCCCTAGCGCTTGCGTCGATGGTAACCTCCCGGTTACGGATATTGTTGTACGTACGGGTACCTTCCTCGACCTACCTACCTGATGGTCACTGGTAAGAACAGTTGATCGACAAGCGGTTGCCCCCGACGGTATTGGTGATCCAGGGGTAAGGAGCCCAGGGCCCTGACTGTCATTGCCCGTTCCGAGGGTAGGTAGCGTGTACATGCTTAGGTACCGTTCCTTGCCTACCTAGATGTTAGGTAGCGTGGGTAGGTAGTGAACAGGTGGGTGTCTACGTTGCTAGGCTCATGCCTGGAACGCTAGTTCAGGGACCACAAGGGTGGCTTTGGACACTCTTTCTACGCTTCACCATCTCTGGTCTACCTTATCTCGCAAGTCTGGCTTCTGTAGCCACCGTTGAGAGTATACTATGTGATGGTGTAGAGTATACTGCCGACTATGCAAGGGGCAAACACGAGGTCATATTCTTCAAGAGCTTAAACCTTGGCCTCATTAGACCGAAAATGAGAAGAAAGACGGTTGAAGGAGAGGATGGGGGCCAAGAATGTCGCATTGGAGGCCAAGGCCAAAGACGACGCCGCTAGATGGTTCTGTCACAGAGTCTAGACCGTGGAAGTCAGAGTTGAACAACAACGGG
Source organism: Colletotrichum godetiae (assembly GCF_030913485.1). Taxonomy (NCBI): domain Eukaryota; kingdom Fungi; phylum Ascomycota; class Sordariomycetes; order Glomerellales; family Glomerellaceae; genus Colletotrichum; species Colletotrichum godetiae. The sequence goes on along the minus strand of NW_026851274.1, from coordinate 577,518 downwards.
GGATAAGACTCGATACCTACCTTACCTTGAGGTAGGTAGGTAGGTAGGTAGGTAGGTAGGTAGGTACTCTCTTTTTTGCCATACTCACACGAGCAGCTGAAAGTCTGAAAGGATACAGGCTCACAGCGCGCGCGAGACACGGCAGCGGCAATCGAGAGACATTACTCGATGGGGTTGTGAGGGTCTTAGTGCATATGTCATTGCTTCTTCCCGCCCTCTGAGATCTCGGTTCTAGGAAAAAGAAAGCGAGACAAAAAGTCGGTATGAAACACGTCAATTATCCGTCAGCCCGGTTCAACAGCTTCTGAGGAATGGAGGGGGACGGATACACCGGTTTTGCCAGCTTCGCTTCTTTGAGGTTGGCCAGAGACAATGTCAACGTGAGGTGAGTCGAGGCCGTTGTGATGTATGTTTCCATGCGGAGCAGCGGCATAATGTACCTTACCTTAGTATAAAGATAAGTTCGATAGAATTGTTGGGTCACCTCAGGTACCTTGCCTGGTCTTGGACGGGTGATGGCAGGCAGTGTAAATTGTATATTCCCCATTTCAAACACCAGCCTTACGGCGATACTTGGTACCGTACGCTGGGTAACCACGTAACGTAGACAGAGACACGGTACTATGGTAATATGCTCTCAAGGCAAAGGCAATATCCATCACATATTAAGGTAAGGTAGTGGTATGGAAGATACAGTCGCAACTGGGGCTCTAAAAGCGTCATGCTTCGGTTCACAGCAGAACAGGCGTCCCGTCTCCCAACCCCGACCGAATTAGATGCAAATTGAGCACAGCGTCCCATTGGGCCCAGTGTTTGTTGTGGTCTTGCGGCTTGCGCTTCCCTGTAACAGCTGCATTGCGACCTTTCAAGTCTCCCAGGCTTGTCAGGGGCCCTCCCAGGCTTGCAAGCCTCCTCCAGTGACCATCCCGCAGAAGGCTTCTGTCCTGCCCCTGTGCCCCTGTGCCCCTGTCCTTCGTGGCCTTCTCAGGTTTGGTGCCCTTTTCTGCCACCCCGGGCCCGCTGTCCCCCCCGTGTGCACTTGCACCCGCCCGCAACTGGCGTATGGATGGAGTACCTACCTTGCCTCAGAGTATTCCTTCCCAATTGACTGTCCGCCCGTCTACCGCCCCCCCGTGTCGGTATCCACTCTTTCTTTCTCCCACACCACTTCACCTGGCACCTGCACACCTCACCACACCATACCTTCCCGCCGAAACAAACTACACACCTTGACGCTATCCGTACGGGCAGTGACCGCACACCACCTCCTTCCTCCTTGAACGGGTAGCGCCAACACACTGCAGCAGCGAATGAAGGCGCCAACAGGTTGGTGCTTGCCCTCTTTCTCTCTCGCGTCGAGCGACTTGAGCCCGATCACCATATTAGCTTCCCATTCTGTCCCAAACCGTGCCATGGCTGTTGTTGTTCGTTGTCCCGTTGCGCTGACTTGACTTGTGCCTGGCCTTTTACTCTTCACTCTTCACACACAAATATGCGGACTACCTAAGGTACCTCACACTTGCAGAGTACCTTCCATATCTTTGCATTTAGAAAATACACACCTCCGCAAAAACGGGAAACCGAACAACGCGGCCAGAAGAAGAATAGAATTCCCGTCCGCGCGTGGCTTCTTGGTACCTGACCTGACCTGACTTGACCTGCTGCACCTGATTATTTGTTTCTCTCTGCTTTGCCTTTATTCCCCTACTTCTCTCCATCCAACGACTCGGCTCTTGTTTGGTCGTTTGTTGCCTGTCGCCGGGAAAATCTCTTTTTTGTTTTCCTTTTCCTTTCTTTTTCTTGGAGGCTCTGCGTCTGTTCTTCTGTCACCACCGAAAAAACGAAGAGGGGGAAAGGTTTATGCCGAGCAGAGAAGAGGAGAACAAAAAAAAACTACACCATCGCCCTCTCTCCTTGGTTGTTGTTATCTTTGCCCGACACGACCAACCTACCTACCTACCTAAACCTGGGCGACATCTGATCCGAGCCTGGTTCTGGCACCAATTCCGACCTGTGACGCCTCTCCTCACTCGTCAACTTTCACTTCCACCTCTCGACACACCCAAAGCCAATCCTCCCAAAATTCACTCCTTTGGCGGCTTCCTCTTTTTGTTGTTGATTCACCCTTCGACTGTTGGTCCGTCCGTCTACCCTACCTTACCTCACGGCTCCCGTTTTGCAACATACATCACAACCACACCTACCTACCGCCATCGACCTTACCTTGGCCTCGCGCTACGCGACGCTTTCACCCTCTCCGATCCGGGTTCGATCCTTTACCTCCGGCTTCCCTGCCTGACCTGCCCCTTTTGCTCCGCTGCTTGGGCGCTTTAGCTGTCGCTGGTCGAGAAGCAGTCGCATTTTTCCCTGGTTCGTGCGTTCACCGCCTTCTGTTCCCCCTCCTCTTCTCCAGTCCTGAATGGAGACCTCGACAGGATCCCATAGCTAAACGAGCCCGATTCCCTACAGGTCGTCGCCTGAGACTTTTCCATCAGAACCTCCCGGACCCTGGCACCCCTGCCCTGTCCACCCACCGCACCGCACCGAGTTCAACTTGTACCACAAAGTACCCCCCCAGTCCTGACCGACCACCCAACGACCCAAAGGACCCCGAGACCCTCTCGCGATTAAAAAGCCCGGGCCAGCCCCCCGTGCGAGAGCAACGAGACGCTGGGAAAAAATATCCTCGCCGGCTAGACATATCGCCAAATCGCCAATCCGGCTGGTCACCAGCAAGTGACATGTCATGGACAGCTCCTCGACGCCGCTCGCCGACTACTTTTGGATCGCCGGCGTAGAGTCCGTCTCCTATCAGGACTCTACCCCGCAGCCCCCCTCCAACAACGTCGAGTCTACCATCGCCGAGGACAGCGAGTATGAGGAGAGCGATAACGAGTTCAACGCCACCCCGAGCAAGCGCGTGGCTCGACATTCCAGCGTCGGTCGCCATTCCAGGCAGAATTCAGGTGGAGGTGGCCGCGCGGCCAATGGTCGCTTTTCCATCCAGACCGTCGAAGAGGTAGATGGCAACACGCGAAGCAACCGGAGCAGTGCTACCATTCGACCTTCCCAGGCGAACCAGATCAATGGCACCGGCACCGGCGCCGGCCTCAATGTCTTCAATGGCCTTCCCCCAGGCCTCAATGGCGAAGGCCCTTTCATCGAAGGATTCGACTTTGACAAGGCTTTGCTCAAGTTCGCTTCAGAACGAGAGAACTTCTTGGAAGACTTATCCTTCAGTGCCGGTGCCAAAACACAAGCCCGTGCTCCCATGGTCAACCCCAGAGCTGAGCGCATCAAGGCCGATGAGGCCGACGCGAGCGGCCGGAGGAGTCCTCTACGCAGCATCGAGCGGAGCATCAAGGGCAGCATCCGCCGCAAGATGAGTTTCAGGGACATGAACAGCATGCGCAAGCAACCTACCACTCCTAGAGCAAGCACGCCAGGAGCCGGTACAATCCCCCGACAAGGTCCACCCTCCTCTGTAGCGCAATCCTCAAGTCCTTTCCGGTCAACTAACACGCTAGCTCCAGCTTCAATTAGGACTGCCAAGCGACTCAGCAACTATAACTCGGTCATTCCTCCCCCGGAACCCCTGAACACGGATCCAGACATGCATCCCCTCAAGAGACGATTCGAGCCTGTCTTGCTGGACAGGTATCCAGCCAAAGATGCGACAGACGAGATCGCCCGTCGTGGGAGGTTCCCAGACTACGTACCCATGTTTGCTTTCCCGAACGATATTCAGATCGTGTCTTCCGATGACAGACCACGTTCCACCTGGCATGGTTTCACAATGACTTCGGACGATAACTCCAAGATATATGGTATTACCATCATCATCTGGCTTGCCCTGACGGCCGAGGTTGCAGACGAGGTGGAGAAGAAATGTGAGCAGTGGCGGCAGAGCCACATGTCCAACGAGGAGCGCGAGTTGGCAGCCAGCCTGGGAGTGCGACTCGCGGCTGAGCGTGCGCACCTCTCCCAGCTGCTTGCAAAGCTACCTACGATTCCCTCAGGGTCTTCCGCCCGTGACTCTCTGGATGACCAGATCAGCGCTGTTGAGGAGAAGATTAGTCTCATGACAGAAATGCTGAGACCACTTCGGCACGGTGCTGCATCCAAGATCGACGGCTTGACGGCTGGCGAGAGTGGACTTTGGGCCCCAAGAGCCTACGGCATCTTGGGAAGAGACGCCACGAGAATGTCGTTCTGGAAGGAATGGCTGCGAGCCATTGTAGTGCCCATGACCGACAGCGCAGTCCTCCGAGTGCCACCCAGCTCCCCCAAGGTTGGTCGTTGGCAGCCTCTTGAGCGTTATATCGTCAATCTTTGCACCGAGGCTTTCAGTCCGCTGGCATCCAAGACGCAGGTCGAGCTGGGCGTGCGAGAGCTGCGACTATATTGTCGAAAAGAGGCCATCAACGAGATCCCAGGGGCCCGGACTATTGACATTTACGCTCTCTTCAGGTGTTTATCAATGGAGAACATTGTTGCTTTGTTCGAGTATGCAATGTCGGAGTCTCGCATCATCTTCCTCTCCTCCCACACTGGCATGCTTCACCTAGCATGCCACGCACTGGTCAATCTGTTGTATCCCCTTAAATGGGCGAGCATCTTTATTCCGGTGCTCCCTGCGCGTCTGATTTCGGCACTTGAGGCGCCTTGCCCTTATATCGTCGGCATCGAGCGGCGATATGAGAAAATTGAGCTTCCTGAGGATGACTACGTCCTGGTTGATTTGGACCTTGATACGATCGACGCCACCAACCAGCCCGTTCGCCTTCCGCGGCAGCATCGTCGTAAGCTCATTTCCTTACTTCATGTGGCCGCGCCGCACCACATTCGGTACGGAGTGACTACTGGTCCCCCTCCATATGCAATGGAGTCGTACCCGTATGACGCCTTTTCAGTCGAGAACGATACGCTGTACAATGCCAGTGTCGCCTCGAGCTCCTTGGGCAAGTGGGTTACACAAAACTCTTCGTCTTTCGGAGAGCCGGCACCTCCGAACTCGGTGCGACCACCAATCTTTAATGCTTTCTTGCATTCCAAGGCTGGCGATCACAAGGACCGGCCAAACACCAGCAAGTCCGGTAAAACCAGCCCGCAGTCTTCCATCTCACCAGTTTCAATGAACTTCCCACCCATGCCGACTACACCTGTGTCACGCAGCGACTCCGGTTTCGCACAGACTCTGCGAGAAAAGAAGTCGGGCCACTTTGATGAGAAGTCTCGGCGCAGCTCGTCTTTTGGTATGGACAAGCACCCGCCTCTTCATCGACCAAGCTTGCCCTTCCTCAGCGGTCACAATCCCAGCATGTCGGTATCCGCCATCTCGGTCGATTCGCAGTCTTCGTACAATGGGTACACGCCCGGATATGCTCCTTCCACGTATGCTCAGTCTACCCTGGCGGCATCAACCATTATGCCCAACATGCTGATTCAGCCCGTACGGAATACCGACACGATGGTGTGGGTCGAGGGTCATTGCTTCAACTGGATGGCCCATGACTTGTCCTCGACATGTTCCGTTTGCGACGACAAGTCAGAAGGAGACGGCATCTACGAGTGTTCTCACTGCAACGCTCGCTCCCACAACCGCTGCCTGGGACAGGTCTCTGTGGTATGCAGCGAAGCATTCCACCCTGATCGAGTTCGAGCTGCTTTCGTCCGATGCCTTGCTAGTCTTTTGTACACGTACAGAAAGCATCTGGGCCGTCCTACTCGTGAGCAAAAGAACAACGGTCAGCTCTACAATTTCGACATGAACAGCTTCATTAAGAGTCTTCCATACGATCAACAAGAGTATGCCACAATGTTGAGAGAAACTCAGGGTAAGAAGTGTGCCCCTTAAGGTCACATGCCTTGGCAATGCTAACATATCATCAGCTTTCAACGAGTTCATTCACGAGCGAGAGACACACTCGGCAACGCACGAGTCGATCCGTCTCTTTGACGAGATTATCATGGCCAAGAAGGCTCGCGGACGGCCGGGACTCTCGACGGGATTCTCTCGTCTGTCGACCATTCGTATGTCGCACGGCGCATCAAGCAACGCTTCAGGGTTTTCTGCGCCATCCAAGCTCAAGATTCCGACGTATCTGGGCGATACTTCGGACCACATGTGGCGGACGGCTTCGGTGCCTGCTCCCAGTGCCAAGTTCCCGGGCGAGTACCGAACCGTCGTCACTCGGATTCCTACAAAGCTGGATCCCAGTCTGATGAGAGAGCCTCGAGCGATCCAGGGCGTTCCTCGCGCCGAGCAACGGACGCGCGGTTTCATGAGAAAGCAAGTACCCAGCATGGTTGGCAGTCCACCAAACTGAATGAATGTCGACGATGACGTTTGCCGGCGATTTACCGGTCATGATTCGACGACCAATCCGACTTCTGCCTCTCTGCACTGTACGATAGGGAGACTGTATGTTTAATAAACGGCAGGGGGCAGAATTGTACAAAATCATTTCGGGCATAAGGGGGGAGTCTGGGGTTAAAAGAGGGCTATGGGGTTCCTCATTAGGAAGTCGTTGTTCATGTTTTGCGAGTCTTTCAATTTCCAGCTGCGAGCCAGAGCTTGGATCCTTTAGCCATCCATTTTCGGATAACTGCATTGCTGTCGAGCAGGAAGTGCAAACTAGCAAGCAAAAAGAAGCAGGTAGAGAGAGAGAGCATCGGCGGGTGGCACGGGGTTCGTTGTTCGCAGCCGCGACACAACCTTTCCCCTCTTTGGTCGGTTTTTTGCGCAAATACTAGATTAAGAAGTCAAGGAGGAAACGACGAATAAAATAGGCCCCAAGGTCTTGATGATTCTTCAACGTTATCTGTATCGTGACTCTTACCACCGTGACTCTGACCCGAAGTGGATGCCGGGCATTTATATGGGGTGCGACCAAGTGATTATCATATCATGGAATATGTTATCACATGTCTCTTGACGCCATGGTTCACTAAATGTGGTGGATATGGATTTCTATTCAAACGGGAAAAGCAGACCATGCCGATTCTTCTGGTGTAGTGAGTCCTCTCTGTTGCAAACTCTCTTCCTTTCCGCCCCCTATCCCTAACGCATCCGTGTAAGCATACCATGTTTCGGCAACTTTCCTTCCCAGAGAAAATCTCATCCTCTCACTTGGCACATCCGGCCGTTCATCGTGCTCAACACCAACGATGCTGGACAACTCCGTTCCTCTGACCTAACCTCCACCAATAACTTAGGCAAACTCATCCTCGGGCTCCTCAATCGCATTCTTCACCCGCACAAGCATCGTCGTCTTCCACTTGTCGAGCTTGCTAACCTGGTCATACTGGAACAGCTTATCCGTAAACTCCTCCTGGTTGCCACCCTCGACGGCGGCGAGCAGGTCGTTGAGCAGCATGGCCTCGCGCTGGTTGGCGAAGCCGGGGTCCATGTCGGCGTACTTTTCGATGGCGCGGCGGGCGGCCACCATGTCGCCCGTCGCGAGGTGGCAGATGCCGGCCTTGAGGAAGTAGTCCTTGACGCTGTACTTCATCAGGTTGTTGTTGATGGAGACGGAGGCCACCTTTTCGTAGTTTTCAATGGCCTTGTAGTAGTCGCCGTCCTCCGAGGCCACGTCTGCTACCTTGAGCCAGAGCTTGTTGGCAAGGCTGTTTCCAAGTGATGTTAGCTGCTAGTTCATATCTTTGCCATGCACCGCCGGGTGTTTAAAGCCAAGGGGGTCACCTACGCAGCAGCGTTGTCGCCCTCGTACCACCCCGCCGCAGCCTCGTAGCTCTCGAGTGCGCGCTTCGAGTCGCTAAGCTCCGTCTGAAACAGCTCGCCGAGCGCCTCCTTGTGGCCCGCCGCGCGGCGGAAGTTGCCCTTGGAGCAGTACTGCGTAACGGCGACCTCGAGGCAGCGGACGGCGGCCTCGGGGTCCTCCTTGCGGTAGGCCTTGAAGGCGTCGACGAGGGTGTTCGCGGCGTCGTCAGGCTCCTTGAGGTTGGAGGTCTGTACTTGGGCCGCTTTTTCGAAAGCCTGGCCTGCTTCGCGGTCTGTAGAGAATGGACGGCATTGCCACTTGTTAGTCCTTGCTTTGTTTCACGAGAGCTGCGAGGAAGATGTTCGTAGGAGGGGATGGGGGGTTGACTGACTAAGCTTCTGCATCTTAAAGGCGTTGGCTGCCTGCATATACAGGTCCGCGGCATTCTGGTACTTCTCCTCCCGGCCGCCGAAGATGCTGAAGCCGCCACCGGCGCTCGAGAGCGTCTTGTCTGCCTGCGCGATCACGAAACGTCAGCGATCGTGTGCCGCCCTATCGATAACAACTAGCATAGATATGCATCGCGGGGTCACTTGAGCGGTGTCTCTCTCCCCGCCGTCTGCACCGTGAACAGTGTAGCCCCGCGGTTGAAAGAAAAGTCCAATATCAACGCACCTTTTGCAGCAGAGCGCGAGGATCCTGAGCCATGGTTTCGGAATTAAGCAAGCACTAGGCTACGATTATATGGTGGGTTGTATATGCGTCTCTCGATTGATAGATATCGGGGCCTCGATGGCTTGCAGTGCCGTCGTATACGTGCGTTCGTCGGGTAGGTTATCACAAACCTCTCTTTATACTGGGTGTATCGAGAGGGAAGGTCGCGGGTTGTAGGAAGAGAAAGGAAGGGTGTGCGTCGCTTTGGTCGTTGTTCAGGATGTGAGAGGTGGTAGTGGTGGTGGTTGCTGGCTGGTATCAGTGCTTCGAAACTGTAGCAGCGCGACCCCCAACCCGCCCACTTCGGCTGGCCCTGCGTTTTGGGCGGGCTTCTTCGGGGGGTGTCGGTGGCACCAGTGTTAGCCAGCAGCCCAGCTATGACGCGCGGGGTGAGTCGCTGTGGCTTAGCGGAAGCCAAGGTGAGGGTGGCTTACGTTTGCTTGCGAATCCCCGTGTCAGTTGTTGCAGGTTCCTGTGGTGGGGTTCTGTTGGAGTCGTGGTTAAACCCGCTGATTCGTCAAGAGTTTGAGGGTACCTTTTTCCTGGTCCCTTGGCTGCTCCGGAAGAAACACCAGGGTTCAAGCTCTAGGTTCCGAAATAGGTTGATTCCTGGGTCAACAACACCAAACCAACGATCGCGACTCCAAGCGCTCTAGACAAGCCAAAATTATAATCCTAGACCACACAAAAACGGGCATGGCCACGATGCTTCCATTCTGCAGCCGCTGCACCGCGCTCCTCCCCCAGACTCGCACATTCACATCCTCCTGCGTCCGCCTCTCAACCCCGAAAGTAGCATCATCAGTCCTCTCGAAGCCCACGTGGTCCGTCGCCTCTCTCCTCCCGCCCTACTCAAAAGGCGCCGCCGCAGAGGAGTCAGCAAGGGAGCCAATCTCTCGCGCAAAGCTCCATCACCTCCTTCGCCTGTCCGCCCTCCCGCTCCCCGAATCCGAGGCGGAAGAGACCGCAATGCTGCGCACACTACACTCGCAACTACACTTTGTGCGCGATGTTCAGAGCGTAGATACCACTGGCGTTGAACCGCTTCGTTCAATACGCGACGAGACAACAGAAGGCGTAGTAGAAGCAACAATTGGCTTGCAAGAGCTACAGAATGCGTTGGGCAAGGAAATCCGTTTCGGTCACAAGAAACGACCAAAGAGATTGCGTGGGGAGAAGTTTGATACCAAGGGAATTGAGGACTGGAATCCTCTAGAGACCGCGTCGAGGACGGCTGGAAAACACTTTGTCGTCCAGAGCAGCAAGAAAGAGGAGGCATGATACCCATAAATTAGGATACCCGGTGAGACATCCCATTGATAGACATATTCGTTTTCCCATTGATTGTATCCCGTCATTTTACAAGTGTGTGTACCCGTTTTCCCGGTGTAATAGCTAATAATGGCCCAATAGTCCATCCATCCATAATCCACGCCGTTTATCGCGTCCAATAACAATGGCTCATGTCTAACCATATCTCTGCCGATCACCGCAGCTAAGATGCTCTCCGTAGCCTAATCCTGGATCTTCATCTTGCTCATTTTCGAATCGAGCTTGGCGTCGTTCTTGTGCTTGACCTCCTCCTGGATGTGCTCAGCTTCCTTGTCCATGTCGACGTAGGTGGGCTTCTGGCTCTTGTCACGGCCGTACTTCTCATCCATGAGGCTGAGGACTTGCTCGTCCTTTTCGACCTGCGCGTAGTCGAGATCCTCCCAGCCGATGTTCTTGAGGATGGTACCAATCATGTATTGGTATCTCAGGTGGCCGCTAACCATGCTGCTCACGTCGTAGTTCTCCACGCCTTCGGCGCCCTGGATTGGCTGCAAGCCTGCAACACCGAACTGAAGGTTGGACGTACGGTACAGGAAGCCAAGGATATAATCGTTCTCCGAGTAGACGTTGACAAGTCTGCCCGCAACGACGCTCTTCAAAGCAAGCCAAACTCGGCTTTCGGATGGCGCCGGAGTGCCAATCATGACCACGGACTCAATGAGACCGAATTGGCGGCGTTCGGCAAGAACCATCAAGCAGGTGTAGATGGCTCGGGCAGCCAAGCTGTAGCCAATCAAGCTGACAGGTCGATCGCCCTGCACTTTGCGACTGATGGCCTCCGCTAGGATCATGCCGACCTTCTCGGCTCGAACCATGCCGACACTCCAGGGATTGTCGATGACCTTGCTGACCTTGAGAAGGCCGATGGGCCACATGGCCGACATGAGGCTGGCAAAGACTGATCATTGATTAGCACGGGGGTCTCGCGTTACGTGGCGAGAAACTTACTGGTCCGCGTGATGATTTCCTTCTTGGCAACACTCCAGGCGGTACTCTTGATGACAGTCTCGAGCGAGTTACCCATATTCATCAGGTTGGCAACTTCCCAACGTACAGCGTACACCTCACCTTGGTGGCCGATGCAACGCCAAGGGTTGACCACATCTTCCTTCTGAGTAAGCCAACCGCTGAGGGCGAGGACAACTCGAAGGCGTCGGTCTTTGGACGGGATCTCTTTGGCGTCACGATACTCGTCTCGCATCTCGCCATGCAGAGGTAGAAACGCAAAATCGGCGACATCTCTGGCGTACTGGTCCATCATCTTGGATGTCTGGCGAGCACCGTAAATGCCGAACAAGCTGCCAACCACAACGCCACTCTGGGCTAGAGTACCGAGCAATCCGGCTGCCGCCGTGGAACCAAGTCCAACACCGCCCATAACGGTGCCAATGCCAGCAGCGACCAGGGGAGCGGCAAGACCTCCAGTGACACCAATGATGGCAGCACCGGCAGCGCCAGCAAGGCCAACCTTCCAGCGTCTGGTCGACTTGTTCTCTGCAGACTTGTCCTCGACTACCTCATCGGCGTTAACCTCCTGCACAGTCTTGCCGAGACCTCGGGCAACCCGAACCTCGTCCTCTTGAAAGAAGCGGAGAGTCAAGTGAAGCGATGACGCCAACTTAAGCATGAAGACGCGAGAGAAGGCCGTGTACTGTTCCAACGACAAGAGAAGCAGGAGAATTGTGTGCAGCAACAATTTTCGGCGCTCAATGGGCAGAGCAGTCAGCGGTGTGGCACTCGGAGGGAATCGTCGAATCAGCCAGAGGTCGGTCTCGGGTTGACGGGTAGCCGGTGGGCCTTTGCAAGTCAGCATGGAACGATGGATGAAAGCTAGGGATTGTGAGGTTAACAGCTTTCGACGTACCTCCTGTTTTGACGCTGAGGGTGCCGCTTCTGCCACCACGGTCACGCGGGGTGGTGCCTCGACCTCCCTGAGGTGCACCACGATCACCGCGACCGCCGCGGGTTCCACGAACAGCACCACGACCTCCTCCACGGCCGGCTGAGGCGGCTGAAGCCTCGGGATCCTTGACCGAAATGTCCTTGGCACGCGTCAGGACATTGCCCTGCCACTTCCTGAAAACGACAAGACACTCCTTCTTGAGCTCCTGAAGCTGAGGTGTCATGGCCTCTTTCTCTTCCTTCTCGACAATCTCATGGGCCTTGTTGTACGTCAATCCACCCTTTTGCTGGTTCGAAGTCGAAGCAGAGCCAGCATTTTCCTTGTTGGCGCTGGGTTGGGTTTGAGGAACGGCAGGCTTGCTGTTCCCCTTCTTCAACAGCGAGAGGGAAAGCCACGAGTGCTGTGGGTCTTCGGTGGTAGCGGGAGTGATGGGAGGGGAGTGAAAGATGTTGCTGATCTGGTCCTGCATGCTGTCCAAGATGTTGCTGACCAGGTTGATGAGCTCGTTCTTCTCCTCGAGGGTGAGGACGCCGGTGAGATCGGTCTGGGTACGACGGCGCTGGCCGTGAGGGCGTCTCGAGCCGGCCATGGTATCGGGGTCGTCTGGGTCTCGTTCCCAATTGCCGTCTTCTTCTTCTTCAAAGGAGCAAATAGAAGATGCGTCCAAATTCTCCTCGTCAGAATAGGCGTAGTTGTACTGGTCCTCGTCGTTTTCCGAGCGTAAGGTGTTGATGTTCAGATCAGGATCAAGAGTCGAATCAGTTGCGGCCGCAGTGTGAGAGTTGGCAGGAGGGGTTTCTGTGTTTGTACTCCTTGGGTGATTGTGAGGTGGTACGCCCGTCACTGCCTCCTGCACAACCGCATCCTGCCCCTCGGCAGGTGCTGCCGCGGAGGGCGAAGAGCCAGGCGCGGTTTCCATACTGGGCAATATTTCGAGGTACCAACTGCCACCCTGGAATTAGGCGAAGGCGGGAAAGGGGCACGGTGAGTACACGGCGAAGGGCTACAAAGAAACCACGGGCTATGCTTAGACACCAAGCAAATGATGTGGACGGTGAACAAGTCGGTCAGCCTGTCTGTAAGGTATGTCTGTCTGCCTGTACCTTGTGTCTACCTTATTAGACACACATACACACAACGGGACGAAGAGAGGGCAAGAAAAAACAGTAAATAGGTGAAGCAAACATAAGCAACAGCAGCATCGTGTGAGGGAAACCGGGGAGGTGAGCTCTGTTTGTAGTCGCGCGGGAAGCCGCGTCCATCTCAGACCCCTGACGTCAGCTGTCAGGTCGCACCCAGTGATGCACCACCGCATCACTGGCGCACCGCAGGGTCACAGACGCTGCTTCCGAGGTACGAACCGATCTTATCGATAGACAACCGCCTGGGGGAGGATCACCGCTCTGGCCGGTCTGATTGGCAGCTACTACGGCGCCCTGCAACGTCTCCAGCGTCCTTCCCGTGCGGCCGCCCCTCCCAAGCCTCCCTCCCGGACGCTTGCAGTTGCGCTAATGCACGGTTTTTCGGCCCTCTTTCTGGAAGCTGGCAAGCTGGAGCTCCGGAGCTCCTACCTTCCATCACCCACCCTGGCACTTGACGTCCGATAACCACCGCCTAGACCCGCCCCTGTTGGCCCGCTATCAACTCTATTTCCGTCCCAAGATGTGGACGATAGTTCCAGTCACGTCGCCTTTTCAGTGGGTTTGTTGCAGAAAGGGGTATCTGTACCTACTTCACTAGGGTTCTAAGACTACAGTGTTGCTCAAACGCTCTTCTAAGGATGGGCACTACATCCTTTTATTCCTGTTGCGACGCATAACCACGTCCACTGTCTCTCCCTTGCGGTAAGATGTTTCTTCAGTCATTCAATCTCCGATAGAGCGATATGTCACATTGCGCAACCAGAGGAGACAATGGCGTATCTCCAAAAAACCTGAGAACGCCATAATCATCAGGGTCCTTCTTACGTGGAAACTGAGTTGCGTCTCGTTGATCTATTCGTGACATTACACACAAAAATGAAAACACCATACCTGCTTTCTCCCTGCAACTCTTCGCGTGCCTAAGTCTGAGAACCAACAGCGCGACCTCCGGTTCTTCTTACCTACTTCTCCAGACTCGTGAGAGTTTTATTTGCCATCTTCAAAGGTCGAAGTACAACCAAATCAGAGACGGTTCTGTCAGGTGTGAAACTTCCATACAGAGTCAGTCCTCGAGGTAGGGACTTTCTATACCATCTCCCCATAAGCCTTCCTGCAAGGTCGCGATCCAGCAGTTCGAGAGGTTCATGCGGCAGTTCTCGACGTTTAGCTTTTTCCTGTAACTTCACCCTCAAGGTCGTCGACCTTCATTAAACGAAACTCAATGGCCATAATTCGAGGAGACTCTTGACCTTGTAGCAAGCGGAGATTCCCTGGGTCATGGCCTTCCAGGCACCTTGATGTTTCCCATTTTCCTATAAGACGCTCCTATTTTCCCCTCTAAGCCCATCTCTCTTCTCCTCAGACATAGTCTCATCTCACCTCCATCACCACCATCACCATTTCTGTCTGTCTCGATAGAAATATCTAGGTGGGCAGAAATGTACACCGGTTCAGTATGAAGCACTTCGACAACGCAGCATACCAAGCCCTCAACGGGCCACTGATATCATATCTGCACGGTTACACACATACCTTATGCCCACGTAAGACTAGGGCGTGTCAGATAGCACAAATGGCACCCTCTTATGTACCCACCACCACCACTGTCGCGCCTAGCTCTCCTCCTACGACCCAAGAACCGACGACCTAAGGATCACTAGGACTATCTCCCCACCGACCGAGGATGTCTCCAACAAATCCACCACGATATTCGAGGTGGCACATCTCTCGGCAACCTTGAGCTAAAGGGAAGGGGCTGCGACAGTCCCAAATGCACCCAACACAGGCCTCCCGTAAGACAGCCCGCAACAAGCAGGAGACTACGCAGGCCCAGCAAAGGATCTAGCCCTCCTTCTTAAACCTCGTATAAGACAGCCTGTGGCAAGCAGGAGATTGTACAGACTTAGATGGAGCTCCAGTCCTCCCGCCTACACCACAGGCCTTGCATAGCACAGCAGTCACGAGCTGGAGATTATGCAGGCACTTCGTGAAGAGGAAGATCCAACCCTCCCGGGAACATACCCGACAAAGTGTAAGTAGTGCTGGCACTATTACCCAAAGAGTCGACTCAGGGACAGAGGTTGGCGATCCAAGATTTCAATGCCCTAAGGAATGAGTCCCGACAACACCACGATAGCTTCCGAACAACATAACCACACGTCGGCCGAGGCTACCACTCCCAATACTTTGTCGACGATCACGAGACATACTATTTGAACAAAGTCAGCAAGGCTATTCAGGAGACCTTGGTGGAGTGTGAGGAGTGTGAGATCGAATTGCAGGCAGAAGTTGAAGGGGGGCTTCTACCAGCGCCAAGACCACAATGCTTCAACACTGCAAACCTTCGAAAACGACTAAACGGCACGTATCGTACTGCTCATCAGAGCTGACGAAGATGATATCCATCCTCATCACACCCCGCATCACCCACTAATAAAAGAGAAAAAAGACCAAAAAATTGAAAAGATAAGCTCCATCACACTACACCACTTACAAACAAAACCACCAAACAAACACCACAACATCCACCAGTCTGCAAGCAACACACAGTCGGCACTCAGCGGGCTGAGACTCTCTTACCCAGCAATACCAATCGACAAGTCTGCCCCTCTCAGGCTGGGCGCCTTCTTCAGCCAGCTCAACGCGGGCGATCGTGGCCAACAAGGGTACGCCTAAGGGCTGGCGCAGAGCCTTCCGACGGTTCGGAATCCGACTGGGCGACAGCGTGGGCAGCTGGGCCGGCACCAACGAGAAGATTCGGCTGCCCCCTTGGTGACCAAAACGGCACCTAGTCGGCGTGGGAGGTTGAGAAGAGATGAAAATAGAAATTCGAGATATAGCAATCGCTCGTGCCAATAGAAACGGAGCGCAAAATACCCACGTTTTTTTGAATCGCAGTGCCGTCCCCCAAGACATGATTATATGTGATTACCAAGATTTTAGACCACAAAACCTCTACTAGAGATAGCATTGTGCAACTTGCACATCGACTAGAGACCACATCTGACACTTAATCAGATGGCAGTTCTCCTTACTTGATGGCCTCAACTTACACCGCCCCGTCGAGCCCTTGACAGACTCGAATTTTGGGGTCGTGGCGGTGTATATCCATGCAGCGAGAGGTTGTCAGACAGAATATTAAGAGTCTGTCCGCTTGCTTGAATGTGGTATGATAGTGACCAAAGTTTACATCGCAGATTGCAAGGAATAGAATACACTAGTCGCAACAGACAGGCGGGTGTGGTGCCGCCCGGAAGGTATTTTCAGATTAATTGGTCTTTTATGAACGCGTGTTACTCATATAAGTATTTCTTGCCCCAATCTGCGTTTATATTTCAAATATACTTAAACAATAGGTAGATGGCGGTATCATCACCCACTACTATACAGCTGCTATCCCTTTGTGGGGCTTTTGAACAATTGCCCCCTGCTTTGGCTAAACAGCGGCAAGGCTGGTCTCCGATGATCAAATACACTTCTAACAAAACTCTTTAAACACGGGCAGTCGGGTTATGCTGCTTCTCCTGCTTAAATGAATCCCGATGATAATCAACTCCTCCAGCATGCGGCACAGCAGGCGGGCTGATATCCTGCCTGAAGATGTATCTCCTCCAAAAGTAGAAGAACTGCGCGAGCCCGTACCGTGCAAATGTTCGCAAAGGAACGCTGAAAACGGCGTCCAGCTCCTCCAGTGTCTTCTCCTTAGTCTCCGGGAGAAAAAACAACACCAGGAAGAAGCCGACAATGTTCCAGGCGCCATACCATCCAAAGGCGCCCGTCGGTGTAAAGGCTTTCTGGAGAGAGGGCCAGGTGACGGCAAGGATGAAGTTAAAGAACCACGTCGTAGCCGTCGCCAGAGACATGCCAATGGGGCGAATGTACAGCGGATAAGCCTCGGCTGAGTAGGTGAAAGGTACTGGTCCCTCGCCGGGAGAGTAGACCATGCCAAAGAGATAGATGCCAAGGGCGATGCAAGCGATCTTGGCGGGGTTTGTAGGTATGTAGAACGAGAAGCCAGTAAAAAAGAGACAGATGGCCATCAACGGGAAGGTTGTCAGGAGTAAGTTGCGCCGTCCGAAAGTATCGATCGTATAGAAAGCCGGGAGAGCGAAGTTGATGATGCCAAAGCCAAGGGACGCCGCCAAGGCGCTCACTTCGCTAAACTCCGCCGCCAGGAAAATCTCGGAGCTGTAATAAGCTGCTCATAGTTAGCATGTGTTTGAGATAATATAGGTAGACCGGGAGAATCTTCAGGTCTAAGTCCCCCCCCCCCCCCAACACTTGAAGAGCATACGGCCGTTTGAAACGGTCTCTAGGCATTTAAACTATACCGTTATGCGTTTAACCCTAGCAAAAACATCGTTATAGTACTAAATATGCACCTACCGATGACATTCACGCCGCAAAATTGTTGCATAAACATAACAATTTGCGACGCAATCATACCGTTTCTATTACGGCGCACCGTAATAAACTCTAGCAAACGGTTCTGTTTACCGATGCCTTGTGTCTCCTTCTCCGCCTGTAGGAGGGCGTTGGCATAGAAGAGGTCGCGAGCAGCCTGTACCTTCTTGAAGCGTAGCTGGCACATGGACTTGTAGGCGTCGGAGTGGCGGTTCTTGGTCAAGTACCATCGAGGAGACTCGGGGCACATGTAGCAGCATGCGCATACAGAGACAGCAGGCAGCATGGCACTACCCATCATCAGCCTCCAGTTGAGGCCGACAATACCACCCTTGTCAGGCACGTAGTAGAAAGCCAAGTCGGCAACGTAGCCCATCATGATGCCAAAGGCCGTCCAGAGTTGCCACTGCATGACTAGGGCGCCACGAAGGCGAGGGGGCGCACATTCGGCGGCGAAGATGGGGGTGGTGGCAGACTTGGGGCCGATGCCAAAGCCAAGGAAGAAACGGGCGATGAACATGTGCCACCAAGTGTTGGTAAAAGCCTGCCAGAAACAGGCTAGAGCAGAGATGAGACAAGAAATGAAGACGGTGCCACGGCGACCGAACCGTTTGTTCATAGGCTCTGTAAGCCAGCAACCGATGATGGCACAGCAGAGATAGGGAGCAGAATTTGTCAGACCAAGGAGCCAGGTGTCTCGCTCAGTCTCTCCTCCAATGCCAAACTGCTTCTTGTAGAAGGACTGGGCGCCATTGACAACGGTCTCGTCCATACCCTGGACGACAGCGCAGAATGAACAAACTTGGGGAGGGTCAGTCTCTGCACGTGAAGAGGAAATCGTACACAGAAGGCTGGAGGGGTATGGAGAAGAAAAGACAGGGAAAAGGTGAACTTAGGAAGAGTAGAGAGACTGGAAGACCGACCGGCAACAACACCATAAAGCATCTTCGGGTTCCGCCACTTGTGAGTAGCCTCGCCGTCAAGCACTGCGCGTTCATCCGCAGTGATCTCGGTCATGCTGTCGTACTTGTTCATATTGCCGGAGATCATGGCGCCAAGGCGGAAAGCTCGAATGTCTTCTTCTGAGATGATACCATGTTCTCGACAGTAGTCCTCGCCTTTTTGACTCAACTGTTCGGGTGTGAAGCCAGCAAGAGGGTTCTCCAGCTTGCGGGAAGCCTCTAGGCGCTTTCTCTCTTCCTCGTCCACCGCTGTGGCCTCGGACTGCCGTCCCGGGTGGTCCATGTGAGCATAATCGGTCTCGGCATGGTCTGACGATGACTGGTCGCCAATTCTTTCTCGCTTCGGATCCGAAGCCATTTTGATGGCGACGACAATTGAGCCTCAGCCTGGCAGAGAAGATAGTCGTATGCCGGTACGTTTGGGGGATGAAGCCAAGGGAAGTCGGGACACTGTCACGAGGGAGAAACGTCCTGGCAAAGGGGTGCGAATTAGAAACTGTAGGAGAAATAGGTGGATGGATTTGATTCCCAAGACAGCCAAGGTAGCCTCCCGGCTTGGGACAGCTTGGCTCCTTATGTATCCAGACACTCGCCAAGAAATGAGAAATTGAAGATAGCTATGTACAACGACGTAATCGGAGACTTCTCCGTCGAGCTTCACCTCTAATGACACCGCGAAGGTGGAAAGCTAGGGCGGTCGCATCTGTGGATTGAATGGAGAGCGGGGGTGGGGTTGAGTGCGGGAGAGAAACCCTCATGAGTTGGTAAAAGGCTAGGATGATAGGAAATGGAACTGGAGCCGCTGGTCGACAAGTTCGTTTGCACTTACCGGCAGGTGTTGGAGGATCTTGAACGACGTCATGACGCTTCCCACGTCTGCGCTTGCAGACGGTGTGACGGGGTGGATAGCTTCATATTCGGAGAAGGGGTTGTGTTGGCTGAGGGAGCGAAAGGAGGCCGGTGCTTGTAAGGTAGGGTGTGGAGAGAGAAACTGTTGAATGTAGATCTTTTGTTTGATTTCGAGTGGTGGCCAGGTCTTGTCAGATAGGAAGGATTCGAAACCTGGGTGTGGAGAGACTAGTTAGCACGCGTTCCCTCGGTTGTAAATTATTACTGGATGGGTTGCTTGAATGTGATGAGGGTGGGATCGACTTCAGATCGGTCGAAGATGACAGGTTGTGTCGGAAACCGCCGGCAAGTTGGTCTGCTTCCGCGCGAAGTTTGTGGTGAGAAGAATGAGAGAAGGTGCTTGGGATGACGTTGAATCCGCAGAAGTAAAATGGATCCGCCGTAGTTTGCTAGGTAGAAAGGAGGGAAAGTGTGCCCCTGTCAAGTAAACCAGTGCGGAAAGAACGCCTGGGTGTCCCTGCCTGTGATGTGATGTGAGATGTAGGTGAGGTGAACTCGGAGCTTGCGCCTGCCTTGATTGGATCTCGAATGTTGGCATCACGTGCCTGAGGTACTATTCTGCTCTTTCCCTGACCGCCAAGCAGTCGGGACATCGCCCAGTAAAGTCAAGATTCAGTGCCTGGGACCAAGTGCTGTGCCCAGAAAGCGCTAAGCGATCCTGCCACTGCTGGATTTGTGCCGCATTTCTTGGCCGTCGATGGTCCTATTGACATCATTCCTCGGGTCTCACCACATCTTGTGCGATGCATCCGCGAGTGAGATGTCAGCTTTTTATCGCTTCGGCGGCTTCTTTTGTATCCGGAGTATCTCCGTGGTGCGAACCTTTGTCTTCCCATCGATGTTATGAAGACATGTAGTCGAATTCGTTTCTCACGTGGAAGGAGCTCGCGTGCTTGCCTTAGTAAGGTAGGTACGCTTTTTAAGGTTGAGACTAGACATGTCGCAGTGCCCATTAAAAAAGGTTGACGGGACCCGTTCAAACTTCAACGGCGCCGGTTTCCCAACGTCCGCCGTCGGGTCCATCTGAAAATCAATGCGCGTACTCTATACTTTGCATGACAAGCACAGCACGAATGGAAAGAAAACAGTGCAAAATTACCCTGTATCATGTGGCGATTGCTATGCGGACACAAGCACATCGCGTCGTTCTGTCTGCTGGAAGCCATGTGCCGTCTCGCAAACTTACGTCATACCACAAGGGCCGCCTAAAGAGGTTGCATCTGCAGTGGGTTCTCCACCCCGTGCTCACCTGCTTATTGTGTATTTCTGTAGGTGCCTCATGGGACATCTCATCACTTTCTGTCGTCATCTGTGTCTTCCTTCCCAGAACGTTTACCTATCTAGGTGCACAAATCTTGAGGACCTGGCCTTTCTTCGGTTATCTGGGCAAAGAGGCGGGTCGTTGGCACCGAGCATGCTGGGCAGCGAGCACTGATCCATCTGTCTGCTGCTTCAATAGCCGAAAAGACGATGACTGTGCCTACCTTGACTTGAAGGCCGCATCTTACGAGGATAGAGAGTCCCAAGACTTTTCTTGGACCAGTTAGCACCGGGAGAAGTCGATTGCATCTGCGAACGCATGTGCCGCTGCCACAATTCAGCTTTGACCCAAGTTTTCCGCAAAATCTTTCTTCCATTTTCAAAATTCGCCAATTGTCCGAGATTGACAGCGATACAGCTCAGTCGACCAACTCAAATCAACGAAAAGTCAATTACATTGAATGGAAAAGTATGTCGTTGCAATACGAAGACGATCAGCAGTCCGTTACTAAGAGGAATTGAAAACAGCCCACGTGAGCAAATGGATGAGAATGAGCTGATTCGTGAAAGGGGTTTTTCTTCGTTCAAAGAGTTCTCACCTTTAGACTGCTTCGACAGCATGAGGTTGATTAACAAATCTGTATCTGTAGTTAAGTTACGTCTCTACAACATCGGGATACTACGTTGGCTCGACGTTGATGTCTCCATTGTCCGCTCAAAGAAGAAGGTAAGGTGCTATGAAACAAACACCTTCGGAGGTCGCGCTAGTCTGCCCCACCTGTTCACCAAATTCAGCACTTACCCACCTCAGGAGTTATCCGCACTTCAAAGATTCAGTCCACCGGTTGGTTCCTTTTTGTCCAGAGTCTGATTCGAGCTCGAGCTCAAGCTCACAGCCTCACGGAAGGCCCAAGTTATCCAACCTCCTGCGTCGGAACGTGGGAAGATCACAAGTGACAAACACGCTCACACCGATGGACTAAACCTAGATGGGATCAGGAACAATAGCTCCAGCACTGCAGAGCTGCAGAAGGGGTAACTTCTACTCTCTCCCAAACGCAAGCTCACCGATTAGGAAAAGCCGGGAATCCATTCGCTCATTCACGCCGGAAGAGCCAACGCGATTAATCAGAAAAGCACTCTATAGGAGAGTGGAATATTGACCGGTCGGGATTACGGTGGAGAAGAGCCCCGGTCGCCGGAAACTATCCGACTTGGAGCTTTGCCGTTTTCGAGCCGATTCGGACGGGAGCCGGGGTTGACTGTCTAATGTAGATTGTGTTAGCGCCCAAAACACCCTGTTCAGGATGCGCAAGAAGGAGCCTCTCTCTTCACCACCGCTTTCCTCTTGGGACTCAGATATCCTCCTTGTTGCCCCCCTTCTCTCGTATTTCTGACTTTTTGCCTCGCTTAAATCCTTCTTCCCACTAAAGATGCGTTTCGCAGTATCCGAACAGTCGATGGATGCTACGTCTAGGACTCTAGACCCCCATCCACCGCATGGGTAGGGACGGTAGTGGATCTACAGATGGGGACGCCGGTCGGGATCTGATTCAAAAGGGACAGCGTGAGCTCACCTAAATCGGCCAGGACCACTCGATCTGGCAAGATGTTCGTATTCTGCCAATAGCACAGCCCTTTTGGCAGGGGCGATTTGGACGGGGTTTGCGAACGAGGCCCTCGTCAAAGGTTCGGGAGAAGTGGTATGTGGGCGTAAACTGCTCATGGTCTTTGTTGGCGCGAAGATGCAATATATGCTGTTCAACCGCTGTCTTTGCACTTGAACTTAGTCTTCTCTCTTCCTCCTCCTCCCTCTTTCCTCCTATCCCCCTGTCTCTGTAGGTGCCGCAGTTGAGGCCGAAGTAATCACTCGTTCTGCTTTGTGCTGTTGTCATTCGTTTGATGCCTGCTGGTCATTATACTCCAATCGTTCACCAATCAACTCTCTTTACATCGTATATTCTCTTGCTATTCCTTCTTTTGGGTACTGCACCTTAATACCTTAATCTTCTCCTCGAACAAACAACCATGCGCTCCTTCGCAACAGCACTCTCTTTGCTGGCCGTCGGGGCTCTCCAGGGCGTATCTGCCTTGGACGCCGCCGGATGGAGAAACCAGAGCATCTACCAGATCATCACCGACCGCTTCGCCACCTCTGACGGCTCCACCCCGGTATGCGATATTACCCCGGGCCTGTACTGCGGCGGCACCTGGAAAGGCATCACCAGCAAGCTGGACTACATCCAGAACATGGGTGCCACCGCCATCTGGATCTCCCCCGTCGTGAAGAACGTCGAGGGCAACGTCGGCGGCAACGGAGAGGGCTACCACGGCTTCTGGACCGAGGACCTCTACTCCATTAACCCGCACTTTGGCACAGAAGCCGACCTCTTGGAGCTCTCCGCCGCCCTTCATGCCCGCGGCATGTACCTCATGGTTGACGTTGCCCCCAACCACTCTGGTCTGAACGACTCCCCCGGCAACTACACAAAGTACAAGCCCTTCAACAAGCCCGAGTACTACCACAAGGAGTGCGCCATCAACTGGAACAACCTCCAGTCCGAGCAGCTCTGCTGGCTCGAGGGTCTGCCCGACCTCCGCACCGAGGACGACTTCGTCCGCAAGATCTACGCCAAGTGGATCAAGGACCTCGTCACAAAGTACTCCATCGACGGCCTCCGCGTCGACACCGCCCTCGAGATCGAGCCCGAGTTCTTCACCGAGGGCGGCTTCCGCGAGGCCGCCGGCGTCTTCCTCCTCGCCGAAGTCAGTCACTCCTCCCTGACCCTGCTCGCCCCTTACCAGAACTACCTCGACGGCATCATGGACTACAGCAGCTACCACCTCTTCGCCACCGTCTTCTCCACCCTCGAGGGCGACATGGATGGCGTCTACGAGAGCGCCAACACCATGGCCGGCATGTCCTCCATCGACCCCTCCGTCTGGGGCTCCTTCGTCGAAAACCAGGACCAGCCCCGCTTCCCCTACCTCAACGGCGACATCGCCCTCGCCAAGAACATGTACGCCCTCACCATGCTCCGCGACGGCATCCCCATCGTCTACTACGGCCAGGAGCAGCACTTCAACGGCGGCCCCAACCCCAACAACCGCGAGGTCTTCTGGACGGGCGGCTACGACGACAAGGCGGAGCTCTACGGCTGGATCCAGCAGACCAACAAGATCCGCGTCCACGCCGCGACCGCCAACGCCGACTTCCTCACAAAGGAGCGCACTCGCGCCGTCTTCTCCTACAGCAGCACCGACAGCAGCCGCGTCATCGGCTTCCGCAAGGGTCAGCTCTTCTCCATGTACACCAACGGCGGCTCCGCCGCCAACAACGGCGTCATGTTCTCCATTGCGCGCAACGTCCACGGCTTCGCCATCGGTGCCGAGGTCGTCGACGTCTTGAACTGCGAGTCCTTTACTATCGCCTCCAAGGGCCGTCTTTGGGCGCAGATGCCCGCCGGTGGCCTGCCGCGCGTGTTCCTGCCCAAGGAGCAGACCGAGGGCCTCTGCAACGACGTCAAGGCGCCTGTTGCGGATGCCACTGTCAAGGTCGGCGTTGACAAGAACACTGGCTACAGTAGACGGGCGGTGATGCTGGACTAAATGGATTGTGTGCTGGGAGTTCGTGCGAATGTGTAGTAGACTTGAAACGGTATTGAACTGGCCTGATCATCAGGCCATTATGTGATCCTGACGATCATGCTCATGTAGATGATTCCTGAATGTAGAGCGTTGTCTGCGTAATAATTAATAGTAATACGAAGCCATGTGGTTTGATCGTGCTGCCTTGCCCATAGTGACAACAAGCATCGTGCTACCCAGTCTCTGGAAAGCTCTTGGCCGGGCTGGCTTCGACTTCTGATGCCACTCACGACTCTAGTGTAAAGTGAGCCGCATGTCGTTTGAAAAGGGGTAAACAAGCGTGACAAATAAGGAAGGAGCGACAGGGTATGTCAACAGGCGGGCCAAAGCTCCTGGTGGGTCCTCTCATCGACCGTTTGGAGACTGAGGTGGGATGGACTTGCCTTCCCACGAGCAGCGTCATAACCCGGGGACGTGCCTGCCTGCCTGCCCACCTTGATAGTCCGGCTTGGAAGGAGCAGGCGGGTGCTGGCCGTACCTTCCACACCCGCCGCGAGAGAAGCCTAAGGTATATACACCCCCTCAGGTCCAATTCCGTCACCAACGGCAGCAGGCGCCTCACAGACTTGTGAGGTCAGGTCAAACTGCCGTTTGGCGGGATGGTCACGGGCGAGCCTATCCAACTGGTTTAGCCTTTGCCAGGTTTACGAGTTCGAATCCCAGCATGAGCACCCAGAGATGTAGCCACACCGGTGGTGAACTCTTTTTGGTCCGCGTGTTTTGAACCTATTGGCGTTACCTTTATATACCTTGGGATAGTTTAAGTGCCTCATCAAGACCAAGACCAAGACCAAGACCACTTGTGACAGCTCTGACGACATACCTTGCTTGCCATGGGAGACGTTCACAACAACCAGTCTTGGAATCTTGATAGACCAACGCATGAGGTCCTCCCTTTTCTGTCTGGTTCACAAGCCCTGCTACTTAAGCCTACTCTTCTTGACGAGAGATGAGAAGCTAGGTCTTGTTCTTCTTCCGCTCTGTACTAGATGGTCTCACTTGTGCAAACAGAGCAGAGTCGTTTGGGCTTGAACTTCATAATTGGTCATGGGAAAATGTACTGAAACCTATTCCCCTTCCTTTCTCATCCTCCTTCTCCTTTTCTCTCCCAACTGCCCAAAGGTAAAACAAGAAACTGTAATCGTGACTTTTTGTGGTATCCGCTATGCTGTAGTAAAGGGACCTAAGAGGAAATGCGAGATTGCGTGGACTGGGTATCCTGCTATCTTTCCAAACACCATTGCTATGCTTCAGTCGTAACCGTACTTGATAACTTTTGTGGCTTCATCACTCGTTCAAATCTCTATAGTCATCACGCATCAAAGACGAAAGCTGTAAAACAAAGTCGGGGTCAGAGTCACCGCCGTAACGGCGTGCCCGCGGGTGTGCTGTAAGCGGAGCGGTCGTAGCTTTTATGCTTGGAGCGTTTTCGTTTGAGAGCGGTCCAGTCAGTCTTCCAGTTTTGAATACTCTGGGCGAGGTCATCGTCAATATCGGTTGGGCACTGCACTTCTATAGCCTTCAGGCCTAGGCGCAGGTAGCTGAGTTCTGAGTCGTTTTCTTGGAGTTCCTCTTCCCTGCGATGAGTCAGTATGTCATGCCGTACAATTACATCTCAAGAGGACTGTTTCGAGACATACAAGCTTTGTACTCGACCTTGAAGGAAAATGATTCTTTGTGCTGCGCGTTCTGCGCGGGTCACGAGAAGTTGGTGGATGTGCTGTGTTCTAGTCAGTAGACCCCTTCTCCGAGCTTGGTATTCTTATGTCTCACCTCGGATTCCTCTTGACGGGCCTTGAGGTTTGTGACGAGGGATTCTAGCTCAATGTTGAGTTTTGCTGCTTCGGATGCGATGCGGAAAGTATCAACCGCAGGCTTCCTTTCGACGGTAGGTTCGGGCGAGAGCGTATCTCTTCTAAATGAGCTGCGGAAGGACGGCGAGATTTCTGAGAGGCCAGACCGGAACCATGACGGCGAAGGCGAAGTCCACAAGGACTCGTGCTCGACACTCCGAGCGTCCGCCTGCCAGTTCTTTGGCTTGCCCTGTGGTGTTGCTTGAGGCGGCTCTCCGGCTAGAACTGTATCGATCTCATCAAGCTTTCCGTGCATGGCGCTAACGTTGGTGTCAGGTACATCTTCGCCCGCGAGGAGCTTTTGCGCCAAGTCATTGAGCCGCTGGATCAGACCGAGAGTATCTCGAGTATTTTCAGTGTTCTCATTCGTTTTCTCAGTCCCATGTGAATGGGTTGATGCAGTGAGATCATCCTCGGTCCATGAGCGCGCCAGGGGGCTCTTAGCCACCGGCGTTGAGAAATAACCACCGGGCGTTGAAAATTGCTGGCGAGGAGTCGGTGAGAGAGGTGAGAAGCCCCGATAGCTCATCGGTGAGGGTAGAGAGGGCGTTGAAATTTGCGGTGAAGAGGCATGCGGCGTTACGGGGACTGATTTGCTCGTTTGACTCCTGGAGCGGCGCAAGCGGCCTTTGCATGGGCTGTTGTCGTCCTCATCGTCATTCAAATCGAGAAAACGTAGGCCCAGCCCCGAATCCGATCTGCCGTCCGACATTGCTGGTCATTGAAGTAATTATTTGGACAATGTTTAATAGGGCGGCGGCCGGCCAACCGAAAAACCGGGTCTTTGGCCTCCTAGACAAATAGTCCCCGTGTGTATGTAGGTATTCCTCTCAGAGATATGGGGAACGGAAAAGACGCGCGACAAGGCAAAGAACTACCGGTTTGGGCTCGATTGCAATGCGACGAGTCGACTCTGCATGCACCCGATGAAAGCAGCACAGCGCGGCAAGCTAGTGGGAGGTAGTATTCCCGAAGACGATCCGAAAGGGCAGCTTCTGGTGCAAATGCCAAAGATTGGGGGATTTCGGGCGTCCGCTGCAGGAGAATCGGGCGCTGTTTGGTCAAAGAGGCCGACCAATTGGCGATGCGTCGAGTCTTGTCTTTGGCGCGTTCGACGCGTGAGGTGGCTTTAGGAGGCGTGGGAGGCTGGTAAGGGCTGGACGAGCGACTCTGGGGGCTTGAAGAATTGTGGCGCCTTGCATGTGACCACAGGGGTCAAGCTGGGACTCCGACAATGGGTGAACGCTGGAGACGGATTTACCTAGGGCCATTTTGCCAGAAGGGAAGGGCGCGACCGGGATGTGATTGGGGTGGTGACGGCCGGAGCTGGTGCTGTCGTGGAGGTGCCCCTACCTGACCTCAGAGGGCCTCGGTGCCGTACGAAGCAAGTGCTTCGTAACTTTGGCGGCCACGGGAGCTTCCTCAAGACCTTACGTCAGCATTTACCTCTCAGTGCGAGTGTGGGGGAAGTCAAGGCACGGGCCCAGCTTTCTCGGCTACGAGGAAGGGCAGACGCTGAACGAGAGCCCCTCCGCCGCGGTTGACTGTCGTCGCGTGCTACAGAGTTGGAGAAGGAAATTGATAGTGACGGAAGTACACATCAACTGCCATGATCCGTTCCTTTCCGCCGTCCGTCACTCCGTCACATGCCCGACATGTAATCGTGACTCTTCATTGGTATATACTTCCAAATTGCCATTTGGTGCGCCTGCTGGCTATTCGATTTTGTTTATTTTTGTTTCATCTTCATGGTTTGATGGTTCGGTCCTTTTCCCATTTTTCTGGAGCTTTTTATCTGAAGCGTATCTTTGGATGACAGAGCAAAACTGCTCATTATCTGCGCCATACCCAATGTTTCTTCTGGAGATACTACATGGCATCAATCAAGCCCACAACCACACGCTGTAGGAGAACTTTAGATATGTGTGACCACACTGTAGAGTAGGTGAGACGGAGTCGGGCAACGCACAGAGACTCTTGCCGTGATACCGTCAAAACAACACCTGGGATAGCCATTCTCCAACGAGCAAAGACCTGTTCGAATACAGGACCTGAACAGACACTCTGGCACCTCGGGCTAAACAATTGCGAACCGTCGTTACGGCCTGAACCGGCGGGAAACTCGCTCGAAGCGCACCTTTACGGTCGGCTATGTAAGCCGGGTCAAGGTACCTGTCGTGCTATCATCGAACCATGGGCCTAGGCAGTATGACGCCGACCGAGTCGGGGCAAGTACCTGCGTACCATTGCCGTCCGCCCAGAGCATCAGGAACTCTCCACTGAGGAGCCCTGGCCCGGCCTTGTTCCTGTCGTCCCCGGCAATCCCAAGCTCTCACCTTCTTGAGGTCCCAGTTCCTATTCCGTCTCCATTACCAGAAATAAACCTACACGAAACACCTCTCGCACGCTGCACGCGATCTCTCCTCACTCCCATTGACTATGCGGCAGTAGATCTGGCTTTTTATCTTCAACCTCGTCTCGCAATCCCTCGACCTCTCTTCCTCCGCATTTCGCCCGCTCGTGTCTGTTCCATGTTGCCCTGCGTCATACAGCCTCGGTAAAGGCCGCCCCAACTCGGTCACGCGGGGTTCGATTCGAATACCTCATCTCAACAGTAGATCACCAATTCAGAGCCGCCCAACATGTCGTGGAGGAAGACGGATAGGTTGATGGATACCATCAGGCATTACGCCAGTTTCCCGGCAACTGGCGTGAGCTTGAGGCAGATGGTCCAGTTTGGAGAGAAGCCCTCAGTCGGTTCGTCAACCCTTGGCAGCTCCCCTCCGCCCCCTAACGGGTTGCATTTGCCTCTCTTCTGCTCCGTTGCTTGCTCAGCCTGCATGCGATAGCAATGCGCCAATTCTCACTTGACTAGCTTTTCGTTCAAGGTGCCATAGTGCTGACTGTCCATTTTACTCTCAGGAACCCTCTTCCGTGCCTCCCAATTCCTTGCCGAGGAGCTACCAATCCGCCTTGCCCATCGCGTACAAGAGCTCGACGAACTTCCAGATGGCCTCAACGATATGCCCTCCGTGAAGCGAGTGCAGGACTGGTACGCACAGTCATTCGAGGTACGTCAAGACTCTTCTATCGCATAATGCATAACGGACATGACTCACTGACACTTATCCGTCCGCGCAGGAACTCACACAACTTCCCCGACCTGACTTGGACAAATCGACAAAAGAAAGACTCTTGAGGCCTGCCAAATCATATGGTAAAGGCCCAATGCTATCCGAGGCGACCCGAAACCCAAGCATCGAGGAAGGCCAATATGCATCTTTGCCGCAATCCAATGGAAACGGTTGGAGCAAGCAGAAGAACGTCGCCGCACGGAGATATTTTGCAATGGTAGACGACATCGGCGATTGGCCGCCCGAGCTGCGCTTGTACAACGAGCGGTTCGCCAAAGCCCTGCACGGCATCAAGAGGCGCCACGACGGAGTTGTCACCACTATGGCACAGGGCATCCTGGAGTACAAGCGCAAAAGACAGCGCATGCAGATTGATAACAACATCCAGTCATTCCTCGATCGGTTCTACATGTCGCGTATAGGAATCCGCATGCTCATCGGTCAGCACATTGCCTTGACAGACCAAAGCCATCACCGCGATCCCACATACGTCGGTATCATTTGTACCAAGACCAACGTTCAGGATCTCGCGCAAGAAGCCATTGAGAATGCGCGCTTTGTCTGCGAGGACCACTATGGACTTTTCGAAGCACCCAAGATCCAGCTCGTCTGCAATCCTAACCTGAACTTCATGTACGTTCCAGGGCATCTGTCGCATATGCTCTTTGAAACTCTCAAAAACTCTCTTCGCGCCGTTGTCGAAACGCACGGCCAGGATAAGCAGGAATTCCCTGTGACCAAGGTCATTGTTGCCGAGGGTAAGGAGGATATCACCATCAAAATCTCGGATGAGGGTGGTGGTATTCCCCGAAGCTCTATACCTCTCGTTTGGACATATATGTATACCACTGTGGATCGCACACCGAATCTCGACCCGGACTTTGATAAGAACGACTTCAAGGCGCCTATGGCCGGCTTTGGGTACGGGTTGCCTATTTCACGACTTTACGCGCGATACTTTGGCGGTGACTTGAAACTTATCAGCATGGAAGGGTAAGTTGCGCGCCACGCCTCGGACTGATTTCACGCAACCTCAAGCTAATCCCTGATGTAGATATGGCACGGATGTTTACTTACATCTCAATCGTCTGTCCAGCTCATCGGAACCTCTCCAATAGGGACCAGCAGTCATGAGGGACAGGAACGCTCGAGGATTGACGCTAGGGTTAAGGTATACACTGCACAAGAGGCTCAAGGATCGCGAGATCACGGAGCGTCGGCAGGTGGGAGACGCTCAGGAGATGATGAATCGGGGCGACACAGATCCTGGGTATTTTAAGCAAGACAACGACTTGTGATTAGCCTGTCTTGAAACAGGTCATTAATCGCTCCTCAATGTGCGGCGAGCGAGACCAAGTCGCAGAGCTGAACCCCTTCCCTCACTTGATCCACAGGGGCAAGGTCAAAAAGGTTTGGGGCATCTACGGTCAGGTCAACGTCACGCAGTTGAGGGCGGGAGTACTATAAGCCAGCATCATGTTGGAAATCTGGGATAGGATCATCTCCGCGCCCGTTGCGGCATGCGGAGGGACACATCGTTTTTTGTTTTCTACTTTTGGGTATGGTTTGGGGGCATTCTCAAAAAGAATCACCCCGGCTGGACAGGAGCACGGGATTACACGCACATTGGACAGGCCGCATCGGCAATGAGACTGGATGGCGGTGGGCGTCTTGGGTTTCTTTTTGCTACATGTTTCTCTCGTTACACAGTTGAAATACACATGGCTGCATAGGGAACGTTATGTGTTGTGCAAAGTGAACTGATTATCAGGGTTGTGGAGGTTACCTGTGTACCTAAATAAAAAGAGCAAAACTTTTCCGTAACTGCCGTCCTATGACCCTAACCATCCCGAACCCCCGTCTTTCCCTTGAGCATCCTCATACTTGTCTGTCACCAAGGCCCCTACTCGTCGTCACTGTATTCATCATCGTCGCCGTAGGGAATAGGGTTGAACACTCTGGAGGGCTTGCCTTTCTGGAGCTCGCGGTGCTCCTTGTTGGTGAGCTGCTTTCTGTCGCCCTGACGATTCTTCGGTCTTGTATTAGTCCAGTACTGGAAAATAAAAAGTGATCCATGAACTTACACCGGGCCAGGGGCCGCTGGGAGCAACGCTGGAAGTAGCGAAGACGGTAGCTTTGGGTCCGCTCTCGGGGCGACCTCCCTCGTTGGCCTGGGTGCGGCTGGAAGTGGCCTTCATGGAGCTCGGCCTGGAAGAGCTGCCAGCCTGCGTAGTGGGCGCCTTTGTCTTGAGGTGCTTTTGACCATTCGGGTCGTAGGCATTGTAGTTGATGTCCAAGAAAGGGTTGTTGATGCGCGCAGCAGCTGTGTCGGTGGTACCAAGGATGGCCGAGGTAGCAGCAGAGGCAATGCTCTCACTATCCAGGAGGGAGACAGGGGCGTTGCGCCCACCATTGAGGTAGTTACGAGCCGCAAGGCCGCCGAGCGGGCCGCCAGCGTAAGACTGGCGAGTCTCAAGGCCGAGAGACTGAAAGCCCGTCTGGAGATCATTCTCATCCGTGGTGGCGATACCGTTGGTACCAGTGATGGGAGCCAGGGGCTATAGTAGCACATTAGTCTTATTCAGGTTGGCAATAGGTGCTCTTTCTCACCGTATCGACCTCACTGTTGAAGTCAAAGATCTCAGAAGGATCGGTGAGGAGGCGAGCATCGTATTCATCTGAGTCCTCGAGGAGGTCCTGCTGAGTGTTGGGACCGGCCCAGGGCGTGTAGCCAGGCTCTTGAGTATTGATCCAGTGCTGGCACGACTTGCAGATCTGTGCACTAGGTATGAGCGCAAGTGGCAATGCTGTTTGTCTTGAGTACTTACGTTGACGCCATTAGTTCTGTTGTTCTTGGAGAACTGATCCAGGGTCTTTATCTCATCACAAGGGCCTTCGCAAGAAATCTCATTGACGGGTTCACCCGAGTGGATTCTGCAGACCATGCCAGTGTTGGCACGGTTGACTCTGGCGTGGCGATCAAGCTTGTCGTGGACAAGCTTTTGCTGCTTCTTGGAGAAGCCGGACATCGGCTTCCACTCGCCGCCAATCTTGCAGCGATACCTATAAGGAAAAGTCAGCGTGATCAGACAATAATGAAATGGGCGCCCTTCTCATTTTCCACAACTTACTTCTCGGCCATGTTCTGGCCAAGCTTCTGGCCAAGGTCCTGGGAACTGTGAAATTTTTGTTAGTGCCGTCGACCTCGGTGAGATAATAATGCTGTGATTTACTTACCTGCTAGGGCCAGAGGAGTGGTAGGACGACATGGCTGTGGTCTGGGTTTCGGGCGGGACTTGTGTATGAAGAAGAAGAGGATCACCAAATTTCTTTGGCGTCGAAGGTAGGAAATAGAGGGAAGGTTTTCTTGACTTGGAGGTACACTCAATAGGTGGTGACGTTTATGTGCCGGATGGGAAGAGTTCTGGGGAAGGATCGATGCGAAAGGTGCGTCCGAGTGAAGGATTTTTTGTGAAGTCTATGGGAATCTTCCAGAGGGTTGAGTGAGTGAGGGAGGGGTAATAAGTGGAAGGATGCAGAGGAAGAAGACCCGGATTGACAGCCTGCCCTTTAGGCAACCAAGGGCGTATGGAGAAGGGACGTTGTTATTCCTCATCGTTCCTACCCTTTTCAAGGCAGGAATGGAGGTTGAGTATGAGGCAAGAACGATGGCCCGGGGGGCACCTGAACAGGTACCCAGCCTAAAATTGAAGCATCGAGTGATTTATTCGGTTGACCAATCACTATAAGAACACCACAGGATGATTTCACATTAGAGAGAGAGTTCGGATTTCGGTTCATACTAAGATAGTACTCGCTGACATTCTTTCTCCCTCATGCACACTTGCTAGACGACAAACACTATACTTCCAAGCCCAGTGCATCTGTAAGTTGCTTTAGCTACCCCCGCCCATATATCCTGCGAGGGACCTGATGCGTTTTTATTTTAGACGAGACATCTACTTTCGCCCGCGACTTCTTGATGAGTAGCTACCCACCACAACATGGCGATGCCCTCAATTAATTGTTAGATTCGGGGGACACCCCAAGCAAAACACCCCAACTACTCAGCCTGTCAAATAGATGGTGTTGATGGGTAATAGACCATACATATTCACCTACCTAATACTTAGAGTCAGCAAGCTTTCACCCAAATAAAGACGTTGCTAGGTATTGGAAGGGGATTTTGAAGAAATGGTCTAATGACTCTCTCAGAACTCAGCCTTGCTACTACTACTATCTTCATTTATCAATATTGACTCTGTCATTTTCAGTATACTGCTCAACGGCTTCCTCTCTTCCAGAATCGTAGACTACTCTATTAACATATGAAAAGGAGCTCATAAAGGAGTTACTTCGATGCTGAATATAGCGCGTGTAAAGTCAACCTGGAGTCGGCGCGTAGTGCACTCTTTCCAACATAATGAAACTTTTCATCGCCTACAAGCACATACGACCATACCCATTGGAAAACTCGGGATCCCGTCCGCTCTCCCATAGATAAGCCAATGAGGGCCGGATTAGTAGTTGAGTCGGTGACGATCAGCGAATACCTGGTGTTGTATGTTTTTTTTGGTGGTTTTATGACCGGCTAAGACCGCTGCAGTTTTTTCCTGTGTCGTCAGCCACCATCCGGGGCCACCTCCGAAGAAAAAAACCTACCGGCGCTGTGGAACCTCGGGAGTCAGACGCATAAAGCTTGTACACTTCCGGCTCTCACAAAACGGCTTATGCAACAGTCACTCCACATGGGTCTTCTTCACATGGAGGGAGAACGTTCCGTTCGGCACGATACTCTGTTGTCCGGTGAACGGCAGTGGATGCCCTCATCTCTATTCGGAAATGTACACCGCTGCATCCGCCGTCTTACTCAACATAGGGTTCCATTCGGTCGGTCTCTTCCATCGTCCACGGGGTCCTGAAGGGGGGGGGGGAAGAGAAAGAGAAGAGAATTCCACAGCTTCCAGAAGCGGAATCGAATCTCCACGCCTGGCAGGGCGCTAGACTTTGCAGGGCATGGAGCTACTGCAACAGCGGCCTCTAATTCTCAGTTCAGGGCCTGTCTCAACGAAATTTCGAAGCGAGGCGAGCGCGGGGACTTTTTTTACGCTTCACGAGATTCACAAGGGAAGGGGAGGGGAGGGGAGGGGAGGAGGGTGTGCTGGAATACTCCGTACGGAGTACATTCTGCTCCTCTCGCGTGAAGCTTTCCAAGGGTCCAACAGGTGGCCCTACACTAAAACGAAACAGCCTTTTCTAACTACGGTAGAGGGATCGTCCAGAATTTCAATACATCTGCGTCGTTGCCACGGGCACCTTTCATGTCGCGGCATCCGGACTGGGAAAAAGAGCTTCTGCCCGGCCACGCGGCGGCTCCGGATCGGCGGTTTCCCAACTTCGTGGGACAAGATAAGCCGGATGCTTCCCAGCCAGCCGTGGCGGACCTCCCTCGTACCCTGGTCACACCAGCATCCTTCCAATGTCTGGGTGTGTCTCCAAGGGTGGTTGGTGGTCCAGTTGCAGCAGCAGTAATTAACGGAATCGCGCAAAAAAAAAAGGATGGGAAAATTTCCGTTGCCCAGAGATGAGGATGATGAAGATGGAGCATCCGTCACCAGTGAACCACAGGGCCCCGGGAGGATATGCAACAACGGAGATGCACAGCGTCAGAACTCTAGGTCCGCACAGGTGCATCGGCAGCACGACATCGTGATCTCCGCGCCCACTCCGAGTCAGCACAAGGATGAGTGAAGCGTGGCTTTCTGGGAAATAGATATCCATATATCCACCGATCACGAGATCACGTTCTGATCAGTCACAAGTTGTTGCGAGACCCCGAAATTGGCACAACGCCATTGTCTCTGTGAGTCTCGTGTAGAAGCCAAGAACAAGCGAAACGAGAGTGCCCCGGCCTACAGCAGCACTCCGTTTGCTGGATGAAGAGTTAGAGACGGATCGCTAAAGCATCCTCCGTAATATGAGTTCCAGGGGCAGCGAAGTACGGAGTACTGATAGACGGGACAGACATAGGCTGTCAGACAATGCGGGACAGAGTAGCCCGAGAAACGCAACCACGGATGAACTTGAGACGACATGGGGCCCAGGCAAGGAACCCGCGGCCCAGAGCTTCTGGAAGAAGTCTGTTGCGCGTCGCATGGTATGCGTATCCGTACGGATAATGCAGTGCAGTTCCAGAGGACAGTCTGCCTTGCCCTTTCCACGAGACAATTCGCACGTCCCTCCCTCATGGACGGGACAAAGGGAATTCAGGATAGGGGGTGGTTAGTGGAAACACAGGCGACAGATTGTATCACCACGAAAACCCCACGAGGGGTCCCTGAAAATGGGCCAGTGCTCTTCTTTTCGAGAAAGCGGAATACCAATCCCATCCGGCCCCCTTGTCTGGCAATATTCGAGGCACATTAAACGGCCCCAAGTAAAATCATTGAGAACGAGCTTGGAACCAGAAAGACTCTACGCGGAGCCAAAGCCCCGCGCTTGTGCGTGTGCTTGTGCACTGCAGAAAGAGGGAGGGAGGGGCATCATCCATCGTCCATCATCTCTGGTTCCATGCCTCGAAGTTGACTATGATAATGCGGCTATGCGGTTGCTTCCCAAGCCCAGCTGAGCATGGTTCTCGGTTCGATACCTTCTAATTACTTAGAGACGCTGTGCCTCCCAATTCAGATTGGCCCGAAGACTTGAGGGATTGGTTGGAACGCCTGGGAAAGAAAGGAACCGGAAACCCGGCCAGACCTTGGCCAAATTCATGCCCGTCAGCAAACGTCGGTGACATTGCAGCCGCACGGCTTGCATTTTGCATGGGCCCAATCTGCCAGGCATAGCTATTGACTATTGGCATTGCCCATCTGGCGGGGTTTGTTGGCCCAAAAAATGCCAAAACGCAGCCGTCCCAAGAGACCGGCGGACGGCGCGGGCTTTGCATTCCTTGGGGTCCTTTTCCCCTCCTCGTCCAAGGGTCCGACCCTGATGGGAAGCATAAAGCTGTGCAACACTACATCACCAGCGCTGCCACTGCGGCCGGCGCTTGAAGGTGACCATGTCCATGTTCTTCTTTCCCAGGCCGAAGCATACAGGTAACACAGGTAACAGAGAAGCCCGGTTCGTAGTTGCGAATCCACCAAGAGACGATCCCTCCTTCGTCTTCCTGCCTGATGGGTTCACCGGTGTGAAGTATCCATCAAGCTGAAAGTAACGAAAGACACCCTAAAGAAAGGCAAAAGGGTGCATCTAGCAGGTGAGAAAGGGGTCGTGGAGTCCGGACGATGGGGGCGCCATAGTGGAGAGATTGTCTTACCTTAGTCAACCGTGAAGATGTTGCCGCGGCGGCGGCGGCGGCGATGGCGCCAACTGGGGGGGGGGGGGGGGGGGGGGGCCAGTGAGCCCGTACACTAAGTCAATAACTTACTCACACAGGCGCTCATCTTCTGGCAACTTCGCCCATGAGATTTACCTCATCTCAAAATGCAGCCAGTGGGCGGGTTCGCCCAGCAGAGTTTTGGGCTTGGATGGGATTATTACCTCTGGGCTGGCACGGACACTACCTAGGTATTACTGGGAATTGGGAAACTTGGGCACAAGGGCAATACCCCCCACTAGCTGTCATTCCAAATGGACGCCGGTCGTCGAACCGCGGATGTGCCGGTTGGTCGTCCGGGCCCTGTTCTTCCCAAAGTTCGAGCCAGGTCCCTGGTCATGTACCTTTTTTTTCCTTCCATCGTCTCTTTCTTCACGAAGTTCACAGTGAGAGTTTCTCTCTCCATCTTTTTGTCCCCCCACTGATCAAGGGCCCTTGGTGGAAGAGATACATGCACTGGGATGAGGGTTGGGATATGAGTCGCGATAGGCTCCGTGCGGAAGGCTACCTACCTAGAGGCTGGGAACCAGTCAGTCCGGCTTGTAACCTAACCACCTGTGGGCTGACGGGAAGGGGAGGGAGAAACGCTCCGATCCATCAGTGAAGACGGTGGATCGTTTCACGGAATTTGGTCACCGTCTAACGCGGATGGAGACAACTGACTGGTCGATGGAACCCTCGGGCTCGGGCCTACGGATTAGTGTAGATGACACAAATGAAGCGATGTTGAACCGTGATGATGTGCAAGTGCAAAGCGCATGCACTTAGCCGGGTTAACCACCCCAGTCAGTATTTATGCAGAGCCTCCCTGTGCTTTGGCATATCCCCCTGGACTTTCCATGCTACTACCGGATACATTCCAACGACCATTGAAGTCCGCCGAGCAATTGTTTGAATGGATGATCAATTCTCATGAATCGTTCTATGGCCTATGTGTAAAACGTTCGAAAAGAACCCTTCGTATGAATGACCATACCTCTCTCTCTCTCTCTCTCTCTCTCTCTCTCTCTCTCTCTCTCTCTTTAACCAGCCGAGTACCAAATGGAGTACCCAACTCCAAACCTGAGTGGAAAACCCTCAGAGATGAATGCGATGTAGTTTCAAAATGCCAATCCCTCCCCAACGCCTCTCCTGAATTTTTGATTTTCTGTATACCCCAGTCCCAGCCTCTCTCTGGATAATTGCGTGAGCTTCTTTCTATCATCTAGTTCTCCCCCTCATGAGCCGCGTTGTGGATGCTGCAAGCCCTTCAGTCAGTCAACATTTCCCATATTGTAAGGGCAAACAATGTACATACCCAATGTCCGCAGGGTTTCCCGGGGACTGCGGGTCAGCTCGTGTCCGGGCCGCCAAGCCATTGGTCTTGGCGACCTTAGCAGCAGGAGCATCCGTAGAGTCCGCGGTGCCAGTAAGCACGGGGCCGCTGCTGGCAACAAGCGCTTTACGCTTCCTGCCACTGTTGCGGGCATCGTCAAGCTGCTCCAAGTAGGCCTCGGAAACCGGGGTGACGTAGCAACCGCTAAAGACACCAACCTCAAAAGTCTGCGTCTTGGGGTCACGGGGAGACAGCTCGGCGCATGAGGCAACGAGATCCTCGACCGTTTGGTAGATGATGTCGTCGGCGCCGATTTGCTCGGCAATCTCGGCGTTGGTGCGTCCATGAGCGATGAGATCCTTTTGCGATGCCAAGTCGATACCGTGAACGTGGGGGTGGATGACCTCGGGTGAGCACGAGCTGAAGATAACCTTGCGAGCTCCAGCCTCGCGCGCCATAGTGACGATCTCCCGGCTGGTTGTACCGCGGACCACTGAATCATCCACAAGCAGCACGGTCTTGCCCTGGAACTCGGAATCGATGGTGCTCAGCTTGCGGCGAACGCTCTTCTGCCTCATCTGCTGTCCAGGCATGATGAAAGTTCTAAAGACATAGCGGTTTTTGACGAAGCCCATGGAATAGGGCTTCCTGAGGCGCTCTGCCAAGGCCGCGGCAGCCGTATTGGAGGTCTCGGGGATAGGGATAACAACGTCGATATCCTTGACAGCCTCCTTGCCCAGCCTAGCGATGATGTTGTCAGCCAACTTGATGCCCTGGCGGTTGCGAGACTCGTGGACACTGATTCCATCGATGACACTGTCAGGCCTCGCAAAGTACACTTGATAACGTCAGCAAGTTCCGGCAATTATCCCAGGGTTGTTTCTTCATACCATATTCAAAGATGTCAGGGCTGTAAGAAGCGGGTTCTTGAATCTGGTGGAAAACAGGAGGGCAGCCCTTCTTGAAGAGCACAGCCTGTCCAGGCAAGACATCAGTGATGTTCTTGAAGCCCAGCTGGCGCAGAGCGATCGACTCTGATGCAACCATGTAGTCGTAAGAGTCATCATCAGGGCTAGTAGTCGACTTGCGAGAACCCCAGACCAAAGGACGGATGCCATCAGGGTCTCTAAAAGCAACCACGCCGTATCCAGCAACCATGATGACACTGGCCCAGGCACCCTGGATACGCTTGTAGGTACGCTCAAGCGCACTGAACAGATCCGTCTCGTTGATACGCGCCTTTCCAGTCTCGTTAAGCTCGTTGGCAAAGACAGACAGCATCAGCTCACTGTCACTGCTAGTGTTGATGTGCCTGTGGGCGTCCTTATCCAGGAAGGCACGGAGCTCAGCCGCATTGGTGAGGTTGCCATTGTGCGACAGGCAGATTCCATAAGGGCTGTTGACATAGAACGGTTGAGCTGTGATCTGTGTTAGCCTTTCAAGGGCCGTGAGATTTTACCGGCACAGCTTTGTTCTGACCTTCAGCGCGTCCACTGCTTCCCCAAGTAGGGTAGCGAAGGTGGCCAATACCCATCCACCCAGGCAAGTCAACGACCCTCTTGCCGTCCTTGAAGACAGTCGC
The DNA here is from genome assembly GCF_030913485.1 of Colletotrichum godetiae. NCBI lineage: Eukaryota > Fungi > Ascomycota > Sordariomycetes > Glomerellales > Glomerellaceae > Colletotrichum > Colletotrichum godetiae. The sequence continues at coordinate 538,258 of NW_026851274.1, read as the reverse complement.
TGCCATGCCGGAATCCTTGTTCATGAAGATTCGTCCTCCATAAGAACTGCAAGTGTCAGCACAAGCCTATAATTGACTAGACTTCAGTAAAGCTTCCTTACCTAGTCGCAATACCGCAGGCGTCTTGACCGCGGTGCTGAAGAAGGTACATGGCTTCATGAATGTCCTGCGCCGCGTCGCAGTTGTCCTCATCTCGGTCATAATGACCCATGCAGATTCCAAGAATTCCACACATCTTGCCTTGCTCTTTGCAGTATCTTGCGGTAGATCAGGGCTTCTCGAGTTCGATCCAATGCTTCCTTGTTCAAAGAAGCTTGGCAAGTGTTTGCGCAAAAGGACCGACGTGGTTGTGAGTGTTGGTGTTCGAGATAGCTTCGGCCGTGGGTGGTGGCGGGGTATCCGATGGCGGGGTATTTTTTTTTAGCTGGACAGGGTCCACGCCGTGTTTTCTTCGTGTTTCGGACGAGGGAAGAGAGAGTCGGAACGAGGCAACGACAGGATATCTTCGGGACCAAATAATCCGGCCTCTTCGGGAGTGAGGGAATTGGCGCTCGTACTTCGACGAGGGAACGATGAGGCTCCAAGAAGGAAGAAAAATATTTTTTGACAGCCGTCGTCGGCGAAAGGCAATTGGGGTAGGAGCAGAAAAAATTCCTCCAACAGTCACAAACCTTCAGAAGGAATGAATAAGTGGGGCCGAATATCGGTGCTCCCAAGCACGCGGTAGGTGCGGCAGGTCGTAGGTACCTACGTCCCGGATAAGGCGCCGTGTCAGCGTCCCCCGTGCTCCTTGAGGGCGCCCATCGGGTTCTTGTCGAACCCTTCTCTCCGCAGTAGTGGGACCTCTTCGTTGGCTCCCGTGAACCGTTACTCCGGTCAGCCTGCATCTTCGGGGTTGTGTGATTCCCCCCTCACACCGGTTCAACCGATGCATTCCGAAGGCCCGATATGGTTGCAGGCCAAAAAGGGTAGGTCCAGTGACGGTAGCCACGTGGTGCATGTGTTACTAGGCCTGAAGAGATAAGCTGGAGGATAACCCCAATTCTGGCTAAATGCGGTGTGATTTGATGGCCCATGAAGATTGATGGAGTTGGTGAAAAGAGACTGCCAAGGGGTGCATGATCTCCTTGAAAGGGAGTTGTGTTCAAGCTTTTCAGCCATCGCGGTTGAAGCCATCAATATTGCGAACCTCGATGGGAAGCAATCATCGGCATAGTCATCTTTCCATCACAGTATGCCTAGGCACCTTGAAAAGGCGTATATCGATCTGAAATACTAAGTAGGCACTTTGTTGTTTTATTTGAACCATGTTTACGTACTTGCGAGTCACCCACAATACTATTCTGGATCTCCTCGATAACAAGGTACTTAGATGTATTTTGGGGGTGGGAGAGCATTTGAGTATGCCCAGAAACCCTCAAGGCTGCTAGTAATCCCCCGTGATGTCTGTTTTCCGTTAATGAGGTTGAGACTGCATGAGCCGCCCCCCCTTCTTCCTGTTCCTTATCTTGCATTAGAGGCAGAGCCACAAGGAGACACAGGTGAACACTGTCGTTTCGTTTGCTAGTTCCTTGAGTGGATTGCGGCTTTATAACCTTGGATCACTCTCCACAACTGGACATGTCTGCAAAACTGAATTTGGTACTTACATCAGCAAAGGTTCTCTACTTGCGGAAGGAAGAATTCTGTAAGTCGGGGACTGTGACATCCGTGACATATGCAGGCATGTGGATTTCCTCAACCCATCGTCTCCCTGCAGAAAACCGGTATGACCTTCCAAGCAGCGGTGAGGATGGGCTTAGGTCAGATGACACATCGCTATCTTAATGTCGTTGACGCCGCAATCAACATTTCTCCTAGCATTATAAACTCATGGCGTGTCATGTGTCCCTTCGGTCTAGGTAGAATCAAAGTCCTTGTAAGCCACGAATACTCAAACTGTCAGCAGCAAACCGTAGTGTTCATGTAAGGCTGCGGGAGGTGAATCGTGATAGAGACCCGCAGTCTAGCAACCCTTTATCGGGGATGGACACTTAAAAGAAACCGGTTATGGACATATACCCAATTGCAAGCTTTCGTGTCAATGCACAACGTTTTATGCAGCAAGTGGATCGTTCTCCGGCCAAACCCTGGTCGAACGCCTGGTCAAACGGGCAGTGAGCACAGATCTGGTGCTTCCCAAATTGCACCGACTGCGTGGTGCCCAACGTTCCTCCGTAGCTTGTCGATCAGCGTATTTTCTCATCAAAGTCCCCTTCCAAGGATGGCGGTCCCCTCTGATCCCTCTCTGGCTGCCAATCTAACGGAAAGGCCCGTGGTATTATGAGGAGGGGGAGGGGGAGGGGGGAAAGTGATGAAATAGGATACTCGGTGGGCGGGGGTTTGACAAACATCATTTCCCCGAGTAGGAGGCCATTGACATGTCTCGAGACGACGTCGTCGAGGTGAGGTGACAATAGTGGGCGTCGCATTGCGACGTGCTCGGTTGGTGTCCAACTTGTTTGCTTCACCAACGTCGCTACCTCCGTTCCATGAGTCTGTTGCTTTGGCCGCATGTTTCTGAGACTTGGCACGTTGCCATTCCAAGTGACAGTTGCAAAGACGCAGTGACGATGGTGTACACACCCACGTGCGCACTGCAGTGCGCCTGCGGCAAGGCGGCAAACCATCCCAAGCAGCCAAACGTCCTGATAGCCTTTTGTATATGCATAGGCAGGAATCTTCCATACGGTTGACGGCAACGGAGGCGATCAGAGGGGGGGGGGGGGGGGGCCTTGGTTACTGTTAGAGATGGTGCATACGCCGACATGTTCCAGACGTTTTCCATACTATGGGCCCAAGCAATACTATAGATCGTTTTTCCCCCCAGTAGGGTGCGGCGGATTGCAGTGTGTCATTCGGTTTGGGCATCTCCACTGATTGTCTCGTTGTGACAAGTTGATGGTTTAGAACGAACGGGAAGAGGGCCTTTTTGCCCCATGAGCTCCGTTCGTTGGCATGGTCACCACCGGTGAGCTTTCCCAAAGCATCAAATGTTCCCTAGGTCTCAATGTCCCAGTACGGCTACGTAGGCGAAGGAAGACTGAAGAGAGGGGACAAAGAGAAGCTCCATTGTCAGTTCCGGCTCCCCGTGTTCGGGTCGAGCTTGGTCGAGAGCTTCGAGGCACGCGGGACAGGGCGCCCTGTTCTGCTTGGCGACCCCTTGTTGCCTCGGCCGGTTGGCGATGTGCGCCATCATAAGCCCGTGGTCGACTTCTGACCCAAGTATCTGGTAATTGGGTATTGCGGTAGAGGAGAAAAACAGCCGAGCGAGTCATCCTACATCGACAGACTTTGCAAGTTGGTGGCTTCATCTGGGAATTGCTGAACGTTGAACGGCGAGTTTCCAGCAGCACTGCAACGTCACTTACTGGCGCCGTGCATCGCATAGCCATGCTGTAGTCACTTGTAAGTGCGAAAGGGTATACCTACGTCAGGGGAGCAACCTTTCTTTCTTGATAATCAACAAGAGATTTGCAAAGTGTTCTTGGTAGTGCGTCAAAAAGACCCCCGAGTGCCACGGAGGAAGGTCCTGGAGCTCATCACCGCGGAAGCAAGTACGAAGTACAGTGCTCATGTAGCTCCCTGCCATTTCTGGGCTAGAGCCGACAGGAAGGCAGGAAGCTTCCTCCACCTGCATTCTTTCCCTTTGCGGCGTGCGCCCAGCCCAACAGCATGTCATCATCCGACATCCAGTCTCTCTGAGGCAGGCAGGTACTTCGTGCGGATGCTTCCCTCCTGATTCCCTTTCCCGCAACCTTCCCGCCGCGTTTCATCATTTCTCCTGGGTCACCAAAGTCAACACCAGGCTGCTGGGAATCTGGGCTCGCCCATCCGCGCATCAATGTCAAGCGCCAGCCTGCCCAGGTGGGCTGCCTCCACGTTTTTTGCGCCCCTGTGCCTGGTTTCTCTTGTTCCTGACTTATGAACGTGCCCACACTGACGCGCTTCTGGCTACAGGATCAGGTTCGCACCGACAATCCTAACCCCGCCGACGTCGCCTCTACTGTCTATCGGAGAAAGAGTCCAAGAAAAGGAGGAGGTAATCAACTGTGAGCTACGCAGTATGGGTTTCGGCTGATGTCACTACGTCTCTGAAGATCGGATATGAGTGTATGTCCCTGGAGTAGCTTGCTCGCAGCATGACATAATAGGCGAATTGACGAGACCCGCACCAAATTCGACGGCATCACTGATACTCCGTACTCATTTTCACCTCGAGCGAATCAAGAGACAGTACCACGCAAGCAAGAAGGCTCCTCAGGGCCGTTCCGCAGACCCCGAGCTAAGGTAGCACTGGGGACAGGCAAACGAGCCGGCGACGAACAAGGGCATATGGCGGATACCAATACTGTATGTTGGAACACCGTACTCTACTACTCCGCACCGCAGGCTTGAGTTGAGGCTTGAGGACGTTTAGATTTTACTCTGCTTTCGTGCTAGCAGCGTGTGGGTTAATAAGTTATATGAGTGTGTCGACCAATGCAGAGGCTTATCAACCCAGTGTCTAGGGCTCAACGGCGAGACATGAAACGACGAGAAACACCTGCACAATTCCCAACATGCAGGGTGGGCGTTCGCATTTCCCAATCCCACCCGAGGTGGGTGATAAGATTTGCAGATTTGAGAATGTAACTCGTACGCATTGCCATGCCTACCCGTATTCTACAAGCTACCGCGCTTCATCGATAATTTATTTCACCACTACCGCGATAGGCCTGTCACTACACTGTACCTCAGGCTCATTTTCGAGTTCGTTGGCCGGATCATCAGCTCTCCCCACCATTCGGATGCTTCCATTCGCCTTCTGTGCCCCTGGCATTGTCCAACTAGTAGCATCCAATGATACCGACGGCGTTGATGCGGCAGTAATCCACCAATGCAAGGCGGGCCAGGTACCGAATACCTCCCACACAGCCGAATGGGAAAGATGTGCTCCGGTACCTGAACATCGCGACGCTGGGATGCTTGACAGCGTAGTTGGACGGACACACGGGCCTGGCATAATTGACCCTAGTAGGCGTTTGCCTGCTGTTTCGGAGGCTTGTGCGAGCAGCCAAGGCAGCGCCAGATCCATCGGAGACGCTATGTATGCACAAAGCTAAGCAACTGGCCGTCTTCTCTTTTATGTTCTTAAAAAAGCGTGGTGGTGGTACGGACACCGCCCGTGGTGCCATTCGAGGCGTGAGGCCCAACGTACCCGCCAGTCAGTCTCGGGCAGCCTTCCACGTTAGCCTTTTGGCGCTAAAGTGGCGCCTCCCGGGCCCCCGGCTGATCTACTGGCTGGCGTGGACAGTTTCTCATCGTCCCCTTGCTTCTTGCCTCTTTCGCACTCGTTCTGCCAGCCGGCGCCGCTTGCTGCACACTACACGATGAGCCGGCTGTTGCTGTCAAGCTTGGAGACCCGAGGGGAAGGAATAGGTAGGAAGAGGAACGCGGCAGCTGTCCTATGACTAGGCAGTGGGCACCTATCCGTACGGTTGAAGCTGCTACTCCGTACACAGGAGCACACCGCTAACCTGGCTCTTAGACAATTAGACACACAGCTGCGGGCTCAAACCCGTCACATCCTGCCAGGTCCCGGCCTTGAGTTGATCGCGTCGATGTCGCGTTGCAAAATGAAGCATCTCAGTCCAGATACGTACCGAATTAACCAAATGCTCTGCTCGCCGAAGTACCTCGTACCATACTGTATGTACTTACGGATAGGTATGTAGATAAGGTAAGAAGGCGTGGGAGGTAAAGCACGAGGTGAGGTTGTGGATGTGGGAGGGGATACGGATACGTACCGGCTACCTACTACGTAGATGTCAGGTACGTACTGTGCCTGAGCTTACTGCGTACACCAAAAGTGACCAAACGGACGGACATGAGCTGCATCCACTTTCCACCTTCCCCGAGCTTGCGGCCCCCTTTTTCTTTTTAATCTTTTTTTCTCATTCTGAGGTGTGATGTGATGGTGATGCTTCAGTCCATCCACCACACACTAGAAACACCTTTTCGAGCTCGGTTTCATGGCTTGAATTGACAATTAGCCAGATGGAGACGACGAAAGACACACTGACACCCAACGGTCCTTTGCCCCGATATCTCTGGGAACTTGGACCTGGACCCCTCTGATCACTCCCGCCACCACGAGACCCTTTTTCCTAGTCTCCAGGGCTTCCAAATGGTACTAGCATTGGTGATGAGCAGCAAGCTCGCGGCAGCTGGCCAGGTTCCCCTTTTCTCCTACTCTTCGTGTTGTGCGAGAAGTGGAAACGAGGCTTTATGCGCTTGAACCACTTGAACCATCCAACAGCGGGCAACCTGACACGGATGACAGCCTTTTCCCTTCACGCAGACGCGGGACGCAGGCACGCAGGACAAGGCCACTTTCTTTTTTGCCTTTGGGTCTCCAGTTTCTTCCCTCCAGATCCGGCCGTTCAAGGTCTTGAGTTCAGGGTTGTCTTGATCAATCACCGTCTCACTCTCGGCCAGCTGGGGGGCCAGTCACCGCGGTCTGCCAGTGTCTCCGTACACTACGATTCTCCCCGTCGCCGTTGTGCCCGCATTGTTCCCCTCTTGGTCCCCTACGGCAGGTTTCCAAGGTTTGCTCAGTTCCCAGGATCTCCCTCTCATACCCGTCATCCAAAATGAACGACGAATGCACTTGCACCGACCCGGACTCTTTACGTGTCGCGACGAGACGACACACGCACACACACGCAATCACGCACACATATGTACATAGGAACCCAAATACCAATCGCTTCCTGGAGCGCATCATTCACCAGACGACGAAGACCCCCGTCCCGGTCGGCCCCTGCCAGCATCGTCGAATAAGGCTGCAGGATTTTCATCGCGGTGCTCCATTCTTGGACCTGGTTCTCCGTCTTGCCCTGCTGGGCGTGGCACGCTACATGCGCGTACCGTCAGGAACGTTACGGCGTACGGTACCTTTGCCTGAGGTATTCATATCTGGCCACCACGGATAACGAATCTGCGGTGGCAGACTCGCAGCAAGGCATGAAATCCCAGGTACAAGATGTACACCACTTTAGCCCAGCATCCGGCAAAGTTGTTTAGTCCTGGGGTTGTTGTGCTGGCATATCAAAACACAACACATACACAACACGCACATTGCATTACTGCACAGCGCCGATATGCTCACCTCTTCTTCAGTGTTCCTCCTGCACGCGCCCCGCGCGCAGAGATGCTCCTCCAATCCACAATTTGTGTCTTGATCCGCCGTTGAGCCGGTTGGGGAGGAGTAGCTGGAGTCGCTGTAGTCTGGAGCATTGCCCAACGGCGTGAACGGCTTGGTCCCCGTTTCCACACCCTGGTCGATCGTCGTACCGCGCCCTCTTCACCTGGCCGAGGCATTTTATACGGATGGTTCTGTCCGTATCTTTACTCGGCACCCTACAAGCTGCATTCCAGCTGGCGCTGCTGGCGCGTGTGGTACTTGGAGCTGATGCTGATGCTGATGTTGATGATGATGCTGACAATGTTGCTGCGGTAGGCTCGCATGTGCAGAGTTGCTTCGCGGACACAGCCTGGTATTATTTTCTGCTCTCCGTCTTTTCTCGCAGCGTTCGCGGCGTACGATACTACGGTGGTGGTCGTGGTACCTGGTGATGCCGCCACTCGCAGCAAGTCTGCAGCATATCCCATGTCTAGGGCTACCTGATGAACATGTATCGGTTGACAACTGCCTCGAAGCGGATACATACCAAGCTCTATCGGGCAATGACCTCTACGTTTCTGGGCCATCACTGCCGACCGCCCCGGGCAGAGATGCTCAGTCAGGCTACGCAGTATGCCAGTTCATCAAGCATCGCCCGCTGCCCCATCAACTCACGTCCCATCAGCCTGGATTGGAGTGAAGATGGGTTGAAGGGCCTGCGCGGTGTGCAACTGTGCATGCGCGGCGGCGTGCCCCCCCGTCGTCTTCCCGTGCGACGGTCTGTATGTCAAGTCGAATACCAAAACAAGAGACGGGGTCGATTTGGTGTGGGCACGATGGAAGAGGGGGAAAGGAACAGACATATTAGATAGGCCGTGAACCATGACGGCGGGAGGCGAGACCAGCAGAAGTTTGATTTCCCAATAATTCAGTTCCATCCCAGGGATCCAAGCACCAAGCACCAAACTCCAAGCAACCGAAGACACTCACAGAGGCCGCAGACGCAGACGAGACAACCGCCGGATAGAAAGGAACGAGGAAGAAGAAAGTGTATCCGTACCAAGAGGCGACCAAACGTCCGAACATAATCAAACCAAGCTCGACCCTGCAGTCCACAGCACAATCTTCCTTTTTTTTCTCTCGCCGTTTTTCAATTTACGGAAGCCTACTCGCCTCTCAGGTAGTCATCACTCTCTAGACTCTGGTACAGTTTTGTCTCTCATTGCCTTCCATTGTCTTTCCTGCCTGCTCCCACAGGCACCTAGCACCGTACCAATAGAGAGAGAAAAGATACCTAACTATTCGTACCTACCCGTAGGGGAAAGCTCAGGTCAGGCAAGTCAGGTCAAGCCAGTCAGGTACCTCTCGCGCGCGCGCACATACACACACCATTTCTCTCCGTGGACCTTCCCTCTCTCGCAGGGCAAGACAAGAGAGACAGACACTGGCACAACTGGACACTCACACAACTCGCACACAAACATTACAGCCTGATCCTGGTCCGCCAGCCCCCCCTACCTAGGCTTTTTTGGCCGCCCCAGGTCCCAGGAGACTCCCAGACCACCACCATCGGTCCATCACACCCCCCCTTGCCTTTTGCCTTGGACACACCCTTCGAGCGCAAATTGGCCCGCCAGAGCGAAAGGGCAAAAGGGCAAAAGAAGTGAGAAAAAAAGCACGACTCCCCCCCCCGAAAACCATTAGCGAAATTGGGCCCCTATCACCAAGTACCCTCTCCTTCGACCTCTCACCCCCCCGGATTCATTCGTTCATGCTAAGAACGGACCCCCAGCCATTTCTCGAGTCGACGGCATAGTGGTCGGCTCCTCGCTCCATTTTACCACTTACTCCCGGTCAGTAGAATTCAATTTCCCTTCCATCTGCACTGCATTTCGTACCGCACTTTGCACACCTACGCAGTGCCTCAGCGACTAGGGACTAGGTACCTATCTTATTACCCGAGTACCTCAGATCCCTACTCTGACCACAGAGCCTGGAGGTTCCTTTTCCAAGTGAAAGTCTCCCACCCCTCGTCCCTCGTCCTCTCAATCCTCGTCTTCGCCCATCCCGACGCGGGTCTGCGGTGAATCACTCTGCTGGATCGCGTGTGGGTTTCTTCTCTACGGCGGTACCTACCTTACTGGTGCAGTGGTGTCTGTCTACCTTACACGGTACCGCACCGTGAGGAGTACCTCTACACTCTCTCTCACACACTCTCTTTCCTCCCCCCGTACCGTCCACTCGACCCTCGTCTCCCATTCATTCTTGCTCTCCCTTTCCACTTCCGCTCGGCTTCTGGCTCCCCTCCTCTCCCAAAGCTCCCTGACCCCTTCCTCTCTCATCTGTTTCTTCGTCCCTCTTTTTTATTTTTATTTTATTTTTTTAACAACCCGTATGCGTCGCAGTTCTCGTCGAGCTTTTGCTATCCTACCGGCAGAGCATCCATCAACTGCCGTCCGGTCCGCGAATGCTGCATTGCATTTACAAGCAACTTGCCATTACTTGAACTGCATCGAAGCATATACCACACACGCATTGCGCAGACGGGACAGGAAAGACTGGAAACAACAACAACACCACCACCACCACAAAGACCACTACGGCCACCCAAACACCTTGTGCGTCGATGCTCATCTCTCCCCTCGTCACCAGCTTCACAATTCAACGCGCTTCCCAAAGAGACCAAACCAACAAAACCTGGTCGCCCAACCCCCCTTCCATCTTCCAAGGGTCGCTTCCTCATCATCGCAATCTCGACCCACGCACCCGAGAACATCGTCCCCTCTGGATATCCACGTCTGAGGATCCATCCCCGATCGACTGGTTCTAGCTCCATTCCCACCCCCTGGACCCTTCCCTGGCCCTTTTAATAATATCGACCACCTCCTGGCTTTCGCCCGTCCCTCGCTGTCTCCTCTTCTTCATCTGGTTTCGCTCTCTTGGTCCATCCCAGCTCAGTCATTCTCGCTTTTTTTTTCTATTTCCAACATCTACCTGTTCCCGACCCATTACTCGCGACAACATCCGCACAAAGCATTTCCTTACTACAACTTTCAACACTTCTTCAACCACACACACCACTACCAACCTTGACTACTACTACCACCACCACATCACTATCTATCATACTGGAAAAAGCTCTCCCACTCAGACCGGTCTGAATGCCACAGGTTTCGCAAGCGGCTCTTACACAGAGCTCCTCCTAGTTAGGCACAGCATTGGTACGGTCCAGGCTAATACGCCTGAGAAAGCGGCCTTGGCCAGCTGACCCGCCTCAGAAACACCGTCGTCACGAGGATCTTGACTGGAATCAACGATCGCATCCACACACAAAAACCACACAAAATGACGGTCGCACACGAACTGGCCCACAGAGGCTCATCATCACACTCTGCCAACAACATGGCTCTCGAAGACCGATTCGAGGTCCTCAAGGAAATTGGTGATGGTAGCTTTGGCAGTGTCGTTCTCGCCCGAGTCCGTAGCGCAGGTGCTAGCGTGGCTCGTCGCGGTACGGTGGTAAGTTCCTGCATATCGATCCCGCTGCACCACACCAGGTCACTAAAACGTCGTCTAGGTTGCCATCAAGACCATGAAGAAGACTTTCGAGTCATTTACGCCATGCTTGGAGCTTCGCGAGGTCGTCTTCTTGAAGACGCTCCCCAACCATGCCCACCTCGTCCCCGCCCTTGACATCTTCCTCGACCCTTACACTAAGAAGCTGCACATCGCCATGGAGTACATGGAGGGTAACCTGTATCAATTGATGAAGGCTCGGGATCACAAGTGCCTCGACAACGCCAGTGTCAAAAGCATTCTTTTCCAGATCATGCAGGGCCTCGAGCACATTCACGCACATCATTTCTTCCACCGCGATATCAAGCCCGAGAACATTCTTGTCTCCACCTCATCCCACCAAGACACCGTCACATCCTTCCGCAGATATTCGGCTCTCGTCACTCCCCCCTCCACGCCTCCCAATTACACCGTCAAGATTGCCGACTTTGGACTTGCACGCGAAACCCACTCAAAGCTTCCTTACACGACCTACGTTTCGACGAGATGGTACCGAGCACCCGAAGTGCTTCTGCGTGCCGGCGAATACTCGGCACCCGTTGATATCTGGGCTGTCGGCGCCATGGCCGTTGAGATTGCCACACTCAAGCCACTCTTCCCTGGTGGAAACGAGGTCGACCAAGTTTGGAGGGTATGCGAGATCATGGGAAGCCCCGGAAACTGGTACAACAAGTCGGGAGCCCGTGTCGGTGGCGGCGAATGGAAGGATGGTACCAGGTTGGCCGGCAAGCTGGGCTTCTCGTTCCCCAAGATGGCTCCTCATGCCATGGACACGATTTTGCAGCAACCTCAGTGGCCCGCTGCGCTGAGCCACTTCGTTACGTGGTGCCTGATGTGGGACCCCAAGACCCGCCCGACCTCAACACAGGCAATTGCCCACGAATACTTCGCCGATGCCGTTGATCCCCTGAGGCCGAAGTCCTCCGCGTCGAGAATCTTGGGCCGCAAGCAGTCCGATCTTGGCCGCGGCAACAACTCCAACTCATCCACCCCTACCTCCACTAAGCCGTCCTGGTTCAGGAAGTCCCTTATTGGTCGCTCCGAAAGCGCCGAAGTTGCCGTTCCTCAATCCATTTCCAAGGAATCCACCCCGAGACCGTCTCCCGTTCCCTCGCAAACGACGAACGAAGTCCCCGTTGCAAAGACGCGCCCTGCTCAGTCAAAGCGTACGACATGGACGAATGGCCCATCCAATGTCGCACCCATGCCGATACTCCCATCGATCCGTCCCATATCGCCCATTTCCGATGCGGTGACTGCCGAAGCAAGAAACGGTGTGACGTACAACGATTCGTACGCCAACGGTCGCCAACGCACTGTTCAGATCGACGAGAAGAAGAAGATTGGCAGACAATTGTCGGTCGCCTCAAGCACTAACAACTACGCTGAGATTCATCGCCAGCAGGCCGAGCGCGCTCTCAACGGCAACAGTGGCCTTGCGTCGCCGCCCGGTGGTCACAAGGAAAGCTTCTTTTCGCACCTCCGCAAGCGTGCCCGTCGTTTCTCTGGCAGGCACCAGGCCCCCATGTCACCTAACTCGGACGATGTCGAGGCTCAGGCCGGCTGCGGCCCCTGGAACAGCAACAGGTCCTCGATGGTGATCGATAACAATGCGCCTACTCCCCCGCCGAAGCCTACGGAACTCTACGAGCCTCTCGATAAGGCCTTGAGAGACGTTCAGCAGAACCACGACAACGCTCCCGTCCCACCGGCGCACCTCATTACCCCCAGCAGCACTCTGAAGAGACATCACTCTCTGCCGCAGCACCACCCGCGATCTGTTGACAACCTCATGGGAGCTGCCAAGGGAACCGGACCGATTTCGAGCCGAACCCGTCGTGCCCACGCCCACGGTGTCCAGCACTACGACGCCCCCGATGAAGAGGATGAGCTTCTCGATGAGGTTTTGAACTCGACCCACCGAGCTATGAAGCGTCTCGAGAAGGACGGAAAGCCTGGACTGCGGCAATCTGCCAGCAACATTGGCATTTCGAACCCGTACCCGACTCCGTCCCCTTCAGCTAATGGCAACAACTCTGTGCTGTTCGGCGACAACCACGAAGCCGTCGCACCCAAGCCTTTGGATCTGAAGAAGTCGCATGGCGCTGAAAGCCAATACAAGTGGCCCACTCCCCCATACGAGGAGAGTGAATGGGCTGCATCAGCATCCGCCAGCATCTGGGCGGCTAGCAATCGGTTTTAAGGCGGAGCTGCTTCTGAAAGAGATCTTCTCACAGATCTGAGCAGAGATCACCGTAAAAGTTCTTTGTGTAATCACATGCATGGGCTGGGTGTTTGGCGTTCACCGGTGTGCAGTTCTCGTCGTCCAAATTGGAGATGAGTCTGACTCCGGATCTCGATTTTCTGTTGCCCAAGATGTTTTGGAGCAGGGTGGCATTTCGACTATTCCACGATATCTTCGATACCATAGGGCGGCGTCTTTTACGCTATCGCGCAAATTTCTTTCTGCTTTTTTTTCCTATCGACTCATCTGTTTCGAAATACCCGACACTATAGACTGGATGGGCTGCCATTGGCGGCCTATACCAAAGATAACATTTCTTTTGTTTCTGGGGCTCACACGGGCGAGGAGTGGCAGTCTCCCAATCGGAAGAGACTGGACACAGTTCAATAGGGACTGGGGGACAAGATAAGGGAGGGTCAAACATGGTCACACATTTCTGTACAAGGAAGGACAAGGGCACACTCTCTTCTAAGATTCTCTGCGGGCTGGACACGTCAGATGACTTTTGAGGAAAGCCAAATCTGGCCAAAGGACGCCCAATGGATAGTTTGTCATATATGGACCGCGGAAAACACAAATGGTATACATATGGGCGCAACCCTGTCAACGCTACTCAGAGGCTGAGTCTCGCGATTGTTTACTCTACTCGACCGCGTGGAAACTATCATTGTTTATATTTGGAATTTTTGAGGATGAGGTGGGATAAAAAAAGACATAGTTAAAGGGTGGTGGAATGGAAACTGTACATTGGCGGACGAAATTTTCTTGGAAGTCCTGCCATAACCATACTACATAATAACAAGATGGCATCCAAGCGATGTACATCGATTACGAATCACGCTTATGAGCTTTTCCTCTTTTCTTTTTCGTGTAACATTGTGAAGGCGAGATGTGTCTCTGTCGACGAAGGTTTGCCGTTGGCGTGTGGTCTCGAGAGCATGTGAAAGACGATGAACTTGGAATTGACTCTGGGCTGAACCATCAGACGATTTAGACGCGCGCGGGCGGGTGTGGCGTAGGTTGGCGCCTTTCCCGCGGCCGGTGAGCCGGCCCGGTACGGTTCGGACGCGGTAGGTATTCGAGGGCACCAACGCAAAGAGGCGGAGCTCACTTCTCCTTTGTTTATGGAATGCTGGGCTGCGGATGCGGGCTGTGGCGAGCTGAATGAGGGCTGGCCAGGGGGGGCGTGTTGGACGCAGTCAGAGACGAGAAGTTGGCGGGCGGCGGGATCTACTGCTGGCCGGGTTTGCTGCGGCCTGGGATTGGGGGCCAGAGGATGGAGTTGATGCATAAGGGCAATCAATGGAAAGAAGAGCAAGGCATGGCTAGGGATTTAGGGAGTGCCGGGGCGTGCGAGGCTGTGTCTTTTGATGAGGGGGTGAGGCACACCGTTGAGAATACGGGGGCGACAGTTTGGTTTCTCGTGCTTTCTTCTTCTTCGTGTGTGGCGATTCATTATCTATCCAGCGCCTCGCGCCGGTGCGGTCCGTCTGGGACTGAACGGCGAGTCTTGGATTTGTACAAGTAAGGCGGTGTGGGCGGATGTGATTTATCGATATGTCTCGCGTCTCTCTTTAAGCTGTCTCGGCTGGAGAAGGGGAAAAAAAAACATCAAGGTTTTTGAGCGGAGGTCTAGAAGGAAAATGTCTCTTCCTGGAGTTTGGGGCAAGAGTAGTCTTATCGAGTTTGACTTACTGGCAACTATGGGCAGAGAGAGGCATCTCACAGTAGTATCTGGGCACCTCTAAGTATTATGGGTGTAGCCTCGGGCCCACCTTAGTAAGAACACACAGCACTCGACTAAGTCAGAGCTGGGAAGCAACGATCTGGAGCTGTGGAGTAAGTTTCCTCGTAAGTAACAAATAATCAAGAACGATGTCTGCAGTTGGAAAGAAAAGAGCTTGTTTAGAAAGTGTTGGGTAAGACTACGAGAAACCTTGGGCAAAGTGACCATACCATGTTACATAAGCCTGGGAAAGGCTTAAAGCCAATTGCGCACACAGCAATATCAGCCACGCTGGAAAGGTTACAGGTCGAATAACAGAGCAATTGGTGACGGCGCTCGGAAGTGCCCGGCGTAGTTGAAATTGCTTTTTCGCGGTCTTCGGCGCCGTCTCTTCGGCATTGATGCCCGAAGTCGAGGTCGGCAGCTCCACTATATAGACTCTCATCATGTGCTGCGTCTGACAGAAGAGCGCACCAAGGGCAGACCGGACAAGAATGAGATGCATTCACTGGATATGAGGACGGTGCGGTGTTTTTAGAAACCGGCATTCGTCACCGCATACGTTTGTCAGAACAAAAGCCGACCAAGAGGTGCCTGAAAATGCCGATCTTTTGGGATGACTGACGAAGCTCACTACATCGACCTCATCCCAACGTTGCGTGCCAAGGATGTGTGTCGGGAATTTGGTCCAGATCTCGGGCACAGACTCGGTCCGGGTCACATGATACTGACCGCCTCTTGCCTTTGGAGTGGAGGATTGGAGTAAGGATTTGCTTACATCAGCAGGAGACAAAGCACGGTACTTTGCGAACCATTCCATTCTGCCCAGTGCCGCCCTGCGCCTCATCAGCGCAGAGCCAGTAGGGAGTGCTGGCGAACCAGCCCAGGGACACGCTTTCAGCCCTTTTTACTGCGCAGCTAAGGACGTTGGTGGGGCAGTATTTGCCTGGTCTGGTTCCTTCCTCTCCTTCTCCTCGTTTTGTCAGTCTCGCCCTGGCCCTCTCCCCCCCCCCCCTGGCCCCTCGACCTACGTTACCTTACCTTAGGCTGGTGCTTGAACCTCAGCTACGGAACCTCGTCCATCAGCACTCGACCACCCAGCGCTGTTTTCTTCATCTCATTCCATCCTTCATCAAAGGAAAACCAGGAACTCGATTAGGCAGCAGAATACTCGACGGGAGGCCTGAGATCTACTCACGCAGGGCCCCCTTTCAGTTTTCTTCAAACGTGGCCCAGGTGGACTTTCTCGTATCGACCAAGAATTCAAAACTTTTGTCGCTCCTGCTCCGTCGTCATTACTGGCGGGGTGTCATCCTCTGCTCCTGGAGCTACTGGACCTCTGGACCTCGCCAACTCCCGTCGCGCTGCACTGGGCTGTCCAGACTCCAGACCTTGCTGTCACCTCCCTCCTTTTTTTCTCACCAGCGCGCCCACCTGCCCACCTCAGGACTGAACCCCTCCTCCGCCATTCCACAAACCCCCACGATCATGTTCCTGTAGCCTTGCTTTGCTGTCCTAAAGAGACGATCAACGCCCGATTCTTCTCTTTTTGCGCACAACTCCCGACGACTTTGCCATTGTTCTCCCTAATCGACTTTTCTGCTATTCGGTCTCGCCCCCTCCCGTAGGTCACCAGCGAGGGCTTGTCCCGTTCGCTTTGTTTCTTTTGCCATCGGGACTGCGTCCGCATAGTATGGGTTTGAGCGCATATCCCAGCCGGATATTGCCACCATGAGCTTCAACCTCCCTCTTCGGCCGAGCTCCAGCAGCATACGGAACCAGGCGAGCAGAAGTACCTACTTCAACAACTACACGCCCAGTTCCTCCACCGAGGCTATCAACGGCCCCCTCAGGGAACCTGCGAGGGAACTCTTCGGCACCACCGATCGGCTGATTGTCGGCGTCGATTTCGGAACCACATTCTCAGGGTGAGTCGTATCCCTATGCAGCCTCACTTTACTTCTCGAGCATCCCAAGGGCGACCCCTTGCCTGCCGGGCCACCGCCAACTGTTACACTTATTTATCGACCCCTCACTCTTTGATGCTCCATGCGCACCTGTCAAAGCATTGACGACCTCGCCCGAGCACCGTCCACATGGGATGACATGCTGACACTCACCGTAGCGTCGCTGCGGTTTATACTTCAACGCCAGACGATGTCGAAATCATCAAGACATGGCCGGGCGGCAACGGCATCACCTCTGACAAGGTGCCTACCGAGATCAGCTATGACTTTCCTGCGAATGCTGCCGCTGGCACCGATCCCACAGTGAAATGGGGATTCCAATTCAAGCCCGAGGAGGCACGCCTTCGCTGCATCAAACTGTTTCTTGACCGCTCGCAAAAGCTACCCTTCTATGTTAGCCCGCTCGACACGGCAGCGCAACTAAAGCGTTACAACAAGAACGTCCTGGACGCCGTGAGTGACTATCTAACACAGGTGTATAAGCACACCATGGACACCCTGACTCGGAGATACGGCGAGTCCTTTATGCAGTCTACCAAAGTCGACTTCGTCTTGACCTGTCCAGCCGTGTGGTCCGATGCAGCAAAGAACACGACACTGCAGGCAGCGGAACGAGCCGGCATGGGGTTGAAATCAGAAATCCAGATGATCAGCGAGCCCGAAGCTGCGGCGGTGTACACATTAAAAGCCATCCAACCCAACCACCTCAACGCCGGTGATAACTTTATCGTGTGTGATGCTGGTGGTGGAACTGTCGAGTAAGTTGAGCCGTGACGGGACCGGACGGTTCATCCCAGCAGCATGGCTAATGGCTGATCTAGTCTCATCGCATACAAAATCATATCATTAAAACCGCTAAAGGTAGAGGAGTCCGCCGTCGGAACCGGTGGTCTTTGCGGCAGCGCGTTCCTCAACTACAGATTCGAAGAACATGTCCGCAACAAACTGGGCCACAGTCGTTTCGACGAGATGAAGGTCAAGAAGAACAAAACATGGCAAATGGGCCTAAGGTACTTCGAGGAGTTTGTAAAGCGTAACTTCAACGAGGAGGAGCACCAGGAAGTGAATGTGCCGTAGGTCTACCACTTGGCTCTCCAAACATCATCGGTTAATCGGCTAACTCGGTACAGATTTCCAGGTTTACCTGACGACGAAGAGGCTGGTTTGGACTGCGGTTTCATGGTTATGTCGTCCGATGAAATCAAAGAAATATTCGCCCCTGTCGTGAAAGAAGTTTGTGACCTAGTCCAGGGCCAGGTCACCGGCATTCGTTCCAAGGGTGGTGTTGTGTCAGGCATCGTGCTAGTTGGTGGATTCGGGCAGAGCGACTACCTATACCGAAAACTCAAGACACACTTCACCAGTGCCGCACCGCCTCCGTACACCGAAAGGCCAACACACGGCAGCGTGACTGCACTACAAGAGACGAGCTCGATCGAGGTCATGCAGCCAGTGTACGCCTGGACCGCCGTCGTGCGAGGAGCGGTGCTGCGAGGACTCGAGGGCAACATGGTGATTTCGCGGAAAGCGCGGTACCACTACGGCACATCGTACGCAACCGTGTACGACGAGGAGAAGCACTCGGTCAGCGAGCGATACTGGTCGCCGCTGTGGGAACGGTGGATGGTGTCGGATCGCATGCAGTGGCACATTGCAAAGGTGAGTTTGGACCTCTGTCCGTAGTTTGGCTTCAGGAGACAATACTAACCCGGTCCTTCTAAAACAGGGAGAAGCAATATCCCCTTTGTCACCAATCGCATTCCATTATACTCGAAACTTCAGGCCCGGGCAGTCGCTGCTGGTGACGGACGACCTGATTGCGTGCGAGGCAGACGAGCCGCCTGCTGCCTACACGCGCGATCTGATCCACGTGTGCACGCTGACGACCGACCTTAATGCCGTGCCGAGGAGTCTATTCACACGATTGACGACAACGCGTGGCGTGGAATTTGACAATCTGGACTTCACACTCGAAATGATTGTCGATAGCGCCGGTCTAGGTTTCGAGTTGAAGGTGGACGGTGTCAGGTACGGACGTGTCGATGCCGAGTTCCATTAGCAACAGACGACCCATGGAAAGGTCTCTACGGACGGCGATGAAAGGACGGAGCGTGAATGGAAGGATGTTTAGGCAACGGAAGGGGCAATGGAGCTCAAATAAGAGTTTCGGGCCATGAAGTGAGTTCGGGAGGACAGCTCATTTCCGCGGTCGTCCTTGGTATCTCGTCATATATATACACAGTTCGCGAGGGTCCAGTCCTGAGCACACACCTCACTATTTGTATCCCATCAAGTCAAGACAGCATTTTGTGCCACAAGGTTGACGCGTCTAATGAGTGCATGGTGAGGCAGGAGTTCTCTAAGGCGACGGTGACAAGCGACTCCCAAATGGGGATTAGATTCCTAACAAAGTTGCAACGTTGATATGATCGGTCTGGGGCGATGGTCAAGTGAGGCGCACCATGGTCAGCCCCGCATATTCAGGTGGGAGTCAAAGTTCGACGGTCGTCTCGGATATGCGTACCAAGCTTGGCCAATGTATAAATGACAAAATCTCGCCGTTCAACTTTCTTGTTCTACGTGTCTAAGCCTGCACTTCCGGGCCCATCCGTTTCAACACGAAGATATGTGACCCTGTGAAGATTCCCCATTGACTCTGTTTCCCTACAAGAAAGACGGAGAAGCCGGCATGCCCTGTCCCAAGTGTCGCCGTACGAGCCGAGTGAGGCTGTGCAACGGCGCGTTTAAGTGGTTGAAAAGGAGTCTCCGAGACTTTTCCAATTATGTTGTTTTCGCCACGCCACACAGCCCTGCTTTCAAAGGTGACTACGAATGCCTTGGATTTATCTGCACAACTTGGTTTACCTGATTTGCTATTGGCTCAGCGGGCCGGATTTGGTAAAAAAAAATTTGTGAGGCGAAGGGCTGGCTGGACTCCTGGAGTGGTTGCCTCGGGTTTTTCATTTCTGATATGAAGCGGGATGTGGGAGGTCCGCTCACTTACAGGATTGATAAAGGGTTCAGACCTTTCCATTTTCTCACCATCTATTTCATATCACAGATCATGAAGATGGAGGATTTCATTTAGAAACGAAACAGCGATGGCGAGCTATGTAAGCCAAGTGCAGATTATGTAACATCGTGTGCCTAATTTCCATTTGTAGTTCGTCCGCTCTTACAGCCGTTGTTGTTATTGCTGACTGCCGCGGGAGTGGGGGAGCGTTCTGTTCCTTCCCTATTCGAAACGAAAAGCATGAAACGAATCCTAAAAGAGCGGCCCCTGCAGTCAAGTCAGGTTAGAATGAGGAGTGCTCTCGCCGCTGACTTGACAGTCTTACGGGTCGTAGCTGCCTGGAGCAAAGACGACAGAACATGTTTCTCTCTCCTCCGCTCACCAGCTCGTCATCGGATGACTTCTTCTTTCGCACACCTCAACAACAGAGATACCATGAAGCCATGCAAAACCGATAAACAATCTCAGCGGAGACCGTCAAGAACGATACTCGAGAGCAGCCGAAGTCGAGCCACCAGAGGCCCGCGAGACACTGAAAGAGGGGGCGATCCTCCCAGAACACCGAGAGACACTGGCCCTGCCCGACTTGGTCTGCCGCCCACTTGGGCCGCCACCTTGCTCGCCATTCCAAGCTGGTGACCAGGTGGCCTTGGAATATGCCTCGCGTCCGCCTCGTACATGTCCTCGAACTTGGGTATACAAGACAGGGGTGCTTTCCTCGGGGTCGCAGCCCCATCTGCGGGTTCCTGCAGTACACAGCCTTCAGCAAGATAAATAGCCTTTGTGCAGAGTTCCCGACTAACCGGATATAAGGAAACCTTACAAACAAATGAGAAAATCAGATGAACAGTCGTAACCATAACCAATGGTGGCAAAGACTAATCGGAAAACCTGCCGCTGTCCCGGCCCATGATCGACGCCGTCGCCTCGGCCCGCTTCGGATCAAGGCGCCAGTTACCCACATCTCCGGAATCTTCAACGGTTGGCAGTAACGACAACTACATCAGCCATTAGTTTTGTCATGGCTGTGTTCAATCGTCATCAGCGATGCCTCCCCTGTTGTCGTCTTCTTCTCCCGCTTCCTGCCACGACAACGTCTGGCTCTTCTCTAGCCGGCCTCCATCCCGCCGGATACACATTCCCAATAGTAGGACCTTCGCTTGTACTGGTGGCCTGTTGGAAGTTCTGAAGGGTGATCCTGCCGGAGCGATATAGATGGTCGACGAAACTGAAGTCAGGTCGTCTTTGTTCGAAGCGATATGCGTCATGGAGCATATGGTGCGCAATGTGCCGCATCCGGTGACTGAAATTTTGGCCAGGATCAGGACAACGTGGGCCAACACTGAAATTGAAGTCGTCGCAAAACCAGCAAACGCAAACAGCAGGATACTGGCCTTGCAGGTGAATTTCCTCGGTATGCCTAATCCACGAGTCGACGTCATCGAGTCTGAATTGCTCCCGGCACCCAGTCCAGGGTTGGAATTCGCAGTAGAGCATGTGACTGCTGGGCGGAGGAGCAATTTGCTGCTGCAAAATGCCTTGATGGAAGGTGCTCAATGCGGAGTACTGTGAGGGAGCTGGCGTCTCGGAGTAGGCTTGAGGCATCCTGAATTCGTCGTATTGGGGCAGTCCGCCTGCCGAATGAGTGTAGCGGCTCTGGCTGCCATAAATGCTCCCGGAGACCTGTGAGGCTGACGAAGAACTCGCATAGGAAGACACGCTAGGGGTATATCGAGGAGTTCCGTTCCAGGAACCGGACTGGGGATACCCAGACCAAGGAGAAGAGTGGTATGGGTCATCAGATCCTTGACCGTTGGACGACATATTGCGCAAAGGGTACGGATAACCCAAAAGAGATGCGGAGCACCTGCAACAAGACTCTGGGGAGCGACTTGATATATATGGACGAATTGAGAGAGTGAAAGCAAGTCGCAAAAGGGAATATGCCGATCGTTTCCAGCAAATGTAAGAATAGCAAAGCAAGATCGAGGAGTCGAAGTTGAAAAGCGATAGACGCTGCAGAGAGGCAGAAAGCTGACGGACAGCTTGGGTAGGTGGAGACGATGTACTGCTAACAGCAGAGGCGACTGAGTGGGCGGTTGGTTGTCGCAGGTGAGTCTGCAGCTCAGTGACCTGCACTTCGACTGTTCAAGGATAGACAGTACTACCCAACAACGACGGGAATGCAAGAGCGGAAAGATACGGTGTCCGCACAAGGACAGTCGGGCACTTCAGGTAGGGAAGGTATGTTGAAGCTGTGAGCAATGGGATGAAGAGAGCTAACCTTCTTTGCTTTATTCCCTGCGCATTGGGGACGCGTCAGATCTTATACGATCATCGTGTTCTTACATGCACACGGTTGCCCGGGTATGGCTGGCACCCTCTCAACGACTCCATGCGAACCACGGCCGGCGGCGGCACGAGCCCACACGCGTCAGGGACGGATAGATACAGCTCTCCACACCAATACCAGTATCAGCCCCTCCAACCGGCGGGCGGACAAGAGAAGAAACATGTCAGCATATGTCCTCACTCCTGAGTGGCATTAATGTAGACATCCTTCCCTCGCAAGGAGGTTCATCCTAAAAGGAGTCTGTTTCCGACGTCGTGTTCCGCTGTGCCGGAGATCGACGATCGTTTCAACGGAAACATTGGACCAGAGGTGGTGCCCGATCATATGCGTCTGTGGCAGCTCCAGCTCCGTAGGGCTACCAACATCTTTGAGTGCAATGACCCTTGGGCTTGCAGCGCAATGTCGCACGGGATCGGTTCACGTCGATGTCGTCTACAGCTCAAATATCCGGTCTCTTCATTTCTTTTCTCCACCGATACAATGGCGATGACCACCCACTGTGAGCCGTCCACGTGTACGTCCGCGGCATTAGGAATCGAGAGGGGAGCGGGGAAGCTTTCGCAGACAAGGTTGCCAAATCAAGCGGGTGCTGTACAGCGTGCTGCAGTGACACGGCGGAATTGCCGGGAGTTGCCTGCACTGCGAACGAGTCCTGTCCCTCATCAGGAGGACTAGCAAAATACTCGAAAAAAGGGGCAAGTTGACTTTTATTTTTTTGCAGATACAACAGCGCCGAAGCAGCTATCCTCGAGTTGCAAACTACGCTGTTGCGTTGAGAGCCGTGCTACAGCCATTCCCGTGGGCCGGCATCGATATGTAGTCAACCTTCCATTGGGGGCGGAATCTCGATAATGCAGTGTGTTGCGGCATGACACATGGAAACCAAGGGCGAGGATTTGCTGTACAGCACGAGTGCGTTGAGTATCGAATCGTGCTGGAGGAAGAGGGGAATCCACTTGACCCGGAGAAGATCTTGCCCCAATAGCTCGCAGAGCCTCATCTCCTGCCCTTCTGCCCGCCCAAACCTTGTCTTTTTTGTTCGGAAGGGTCAAGTTGGCTCCGCAGGTTGACCTGACAGATTCCGTATCCGTAGGAGGGAGGGATGGGGGCAAGAAGAGAGAGAGAGACCGAACCCCGCTCTTTTCACACACCCCGGCCGACCAAGCTGCAGAGGGCTGCATGTCTTAAAGGGGGAGGGTACTAAGTAAACATGGGGGATTGCAGTGTACGCTCGCTGTCTCTGCGATTGGCCGACGTCGCGACTTTCACGGCGTCGCCGAGTTCAATATCCAATCCTCTTCGTCGGTAGTTCTTCATGAGAGCATGCTGTTAAGCTTTCATGACGGCCGTGATGGGACCAACTTACAGAGCGGTCATGGCAAGGCTCAGTTGAGCCTTCCCACCCGCGCCGCGCGGGAAGAGGATGGGGAAAGGGTTGGTTCGTCTTCCCGCCCCTGTTGCCGTCTGCAGGCTCATCACATGGACGGGCCGCCGGCGGTGGCTGAAGAAGGGGGGATAAGCAATGATAATTGATGCTGCGGAAGAGGTAATGTGCAAATCTCACTTGCGTCCACGGTTGATTGTGGTTCTGCATCATCAAGAGACCGTATTCTATGGGTTGAATATGGGGGTATCAGATGTTAATGTATCGGGAAGAAATCAAGAGGAGTTGAATCGTTAAAAGCACCAGAATGTGTCTCATTCGGGACTGCATAGTACCCTAGCCTTGGCAATGACATTCTGATACTGCATGTGGCCTCCATTCTCGTCCCCGCGCTTAATGATGCCGGGGAACGTGACGCACGCGATATCGCGCTGCGATAATGCCTCCTCGTCCTCGCCGCCGATATCCTCCATGATGGCGGCGTCGAATTTCGTCTGCTGATGCGGGAGAATTTCGGGCATGTGGACCCTGAAGACGGCCTTTTGCACGGCGAGCTGCCGCGCAAGGTCCGCTGCGCTGCCGACTAGGGCGCGGAGACCCGCGTCGCGGGGGTTGGCGGTATCTCCCGTGGCTGGTGGGGCCGGGGTCGCGTCCGTGACAGCGTCGAGGATGCGGTTTACGCGGGCGATGACGCGATCTGTTGCTGCTGACGTCTCGGCTTGCATTTTGGAGTCCGCCTCGCGGTGGAGGAGGGCGAGGGTTGTGGAGCGCCAGTTGTTGATTGCTTCTGGGGAGTTGACTGTTTGGGGGTGTTGGTAGCTGAACGTTTTCCGTTTTCTTTTCTCTCTTTTGCTCCCAAGAACAAGGGGGTACGGGGTAAGGGAGAAAAATAAGATAGGAAGAGTATTGCTCACCATAGCCTGAGAGAGTCTGCTCCACGGCCTTGAGCTGCTCAGCCTGCTCCTTGGGGAGGCCGAAGAAGTACGAGTCGAAGATTGTCTCGACAAGCACGCGCGAGACGACGGACTGCAGCATGTGCACTTTTGCCGAGGGCTCGAGGTCAGCGTACATAGGTACCAGCTGGCCGAGCTCCTCGAGCACGTCGTCGCTTGCTGCAGCAAAGTCTAGCATGTTTTGTCAGTTTATATCACACTCTGTCTTCTCTAGCGGGTATTCCGGGGGTTCGTCCAAAGTGTATTCGCGGAAGAGATGTCAAGGGAGAAAACGTACCCAACTTTGCCCTCCGAAAGTTGACAATAACCCAATTCTGCAACCCGTTACTCAACCTCGCCATCCCGTCACAGAACACTTCGTCAGAAGTCTGCCCGCTCGTCCGCGTGCTCGTGCTCACAAACTCCTTGAGCCCGCGCACCTGCACCCTCAGCTCGCCGACCTCGCGGCGTAAAGTATCGCGGTCGGCGTCGCGGGCCTCGGATTCTTGTCGGAGAAGCCGCAGGTCGGCGTCGGCACGGAGGAACTGCTGGTTGACGTCGCTGTGCTTCGCCTGCCAGAAGACGGCCGTCTCGCTCTCGTTTGCGGAGAGCTTGTCGAGCTCGCGGGTGAACTCGCGTTCCATGATCTCGAGCTCGCGCTCCAGGTGCGCTATGCGCGCATCCTTGTCTTTGATTTGGGCCGAGGAGGAGGTGGCCCCGCCGTGGCCGTGCCCGGTGGAGGTTGCGGCGTTGGCAGCGTTGCTATTGCTGTTACCACCAGCGGCCTCCTTGTGTCTTGATTCCTTGTCCTTTGCATCTTTGCTGCTACTCGACGCCGTGGCCGCCGCGACACCGTCCTCGGGGTTTGGACTCGCAGAGGAGGAGTTCGCGGGTGCGTGGTGGGCGCGGGGAGGCGGGGCAATGATGTTCGCGGCGTTGGTGCGCGGGTTCGAGGTGTGCAGGACATGATGGGCGTTTGACGACGACCCGCCAACGTGCTGTGACGACGATGAGGACGGCGGTTTGGATGAGGACGAGGAGGGTCCGCCGGCGGCGTTGCTATTCGAGGCGCTGCCGCTGCTGGTATATTCCTTGCTGTTGCTACTGCTGCTGCCGCCTGGGATGAAGGAGCGGCGCTTCTCCGCCGGTGTCGTGGACATCCGACCGAGCTTTTTATCTTTCGTCATGGGGACGGCGGGGGAGGAGCATGCGGCTGGCTTGGTACTGCATGATGGGGAGGTAAGACGATGAGTTTGGGGCGTGGCAGGTGTTCGCTTATTCTTCTAACCCGCTCGCGATGAAGGGGAGATCTGTCGGGCTGTCTTTATGTTCCGACCTGCTCCTCTCCCCTTGTTTTTCCGCCAAAGCTGACCTTTCCCCTCGTTGATGACAGGTCTTGGTGTGCCTACGCAGCTTCGGAAGGGGGGTGGGTTGGCGAGAGAAGTACTAAGTGGCGTTCGTCGGCTGCCTGGTCCCGAGTCCTTGGCCTGTAGGCGGGAGGCAAACGCATGCGCGAAAATCGAAGCTTCTGAGGAGCTGTTTGATCGGGTGTCGTCAAACAGAGGTAGCCTGAGGTAAGGTGAGGCGGGGCAATTAAGGTAGCCTTCCCGTGCGAGCTGGGTCGGGGACGTCGTCACAAGTCGGTCCTTCCAGGATGTTAGGTCGACATTAGGGGCCGGCGAGGGTCCCTTCTGTCATTGGGGGAGAGTGGGGTCCCATAGTTCCCCGCCGGAGCGGTATTTTTTTTAGCGGCCCGGCGCTTGTGGCCGCGCTCGGGGCTGAACCGTGGGGGCTGTGCGTTGCGGTGTAATGCTTTACGGTGCTTCTTCGGCTGCCAGGGAGTCCTGAGGCGTGGTGTGCGCTTTTATATCAGAACATAGCTTTGGTTCTGGGGCGTTTGGTAGATATGGCTATTTGAATGCCTGGCTGTAGGCCTTCCAACATACAAACAAACAATATCATGTGACTCTCTCAGACTTGTCTATACTATTATCAAGTTCCTACGTGCAATGGTCTTTGGCAATGGATCACTCATCATTATTGATACCTTCAACATCGTTGTCTTAAGATTGCTGTCACAATCGTCCACAAACATATCCGCATGGTCTGCTCTGAGGAGGGACATCCTATGCTCTAGGGACCGTTGAAACTCGCAGACTTCTGAATAAGTTGTTTCAACAGGCCTAGGCTGCGGGATGACTAAATGTCGATCTCAGCCTCGACCTCGTATGCTTCGTCATCCGTCCCCTCAATCTTCTTGGCCCCCATGCGGCAGATGGTGATCTTTTCTAGGGGCACATCTTCCATCCAGATGTAGTCATCATATCGGTCGAGTATATCCCTCGCGTCGATGGTCAGCTTCGGGCCCTTCTTGCTCCAGCCGCCCTTGACGTAGATCGTGTTGACAATGGTGGCGTGCAGCAACAAGCCCCGGTCATCCTTTCCAATGACTCCGGCCTCTTCAAACGTAGCCCTGATTTTCTCGCAGAATGTCTGGAAAACACCTTCGCCTTGTTCGGGTGGCGCGTATAGAACCGATGCCTTGCTGGGATCTGCTCGAGGGCCCGACTTCATGCAATGTAAGCCGCGGAGCGTGATTCGGAGCGGCGAGTCGGTTTCGGGAGCGCTAGTGGACTGCGCTTTACCGGCCAACGGGGTGGAGGAGGACAGAGGTGTGATGCCGGCCAAGATATCCCGCGGTTTCAGGCTCTTGAGGACCTCGGTTGCTTTGCTGATGCCCTCGTCCTTGGCCAGACTCATGATCCCAAGGGTGAGGTGCAGAGTGCCGAGCGGCCGCACGGCATCTGGTTGAACCGCAAAGCTGTCTGGGTTGGTGACATCTGCTTTGAAGGAAGCCAGGCTCTTCGATAGCTGAGGTCTTGAGGCCGAGGTGACTAAAGGTATGCACAGGAAGTGTGTAGGCGAAGGCCTGGCGTTGGGACGAGGGGGCATGGTGGCTGGTTCGAAGAAAGGGGGGGCAAGTCGATGAAGTCTTGATGCTCCGTTGCTTGTGGTCTAATGTGGTCTTCCAGATCCGGTAGACTTCGCCACTTGCGAAGACCAGACAGACTTGCAGTGAGAAATTGTATTCAGGAAGCTTGTAGGCGTTCCGGTGAGCCGGTTGAATCTATAAAGTACGTCAGAGCCTAGTTCCCGAATGGCGCCGCGAACGGAGTCAACAAGCATTCAAACAACGTGGTCCTGTCGGGCCGGCCCGAGAAACGGTACAAGAATAAAGCCCTGTCAAATATCCATTACTCGCATGGCAATAGAGCAAATGCGATCCATCGTCGATGTGATATCGCGATATTGGTGAGATGGGCATGATAGCGGGAAGATTTGGAGCGCAGCATGTGGGATGCATTTCCAGCAGATACCGCACCGCCACAGGGCTCGCGGGTCAGGATGCTCCCCCAGTGCCACAAGAAGAAGATGCAGACGTACCGGATTCGAGCTATGGCGTCAATTTGTCGATCTCTAGGCCCGGGCTTCGTCACTCCTCGCAATGATGTCAGTCGGTCAAGGCTGAAAGGGGACGCTCGGGTAGAATTTTGATGGGTTCCCCGCTGCCCGCACCGAGGATGGAATCCTGCTTGTCAGCCCGTCTGCTATCCCCGGAACACAAACTACCGCCCCGGGGATTGGAAAGAAGTGCTACAGATCTGACACCGTCCATCCGTCAAGAGTGTGCAAGTAGAATCTTGCTCGAATTGATGAGAGGAATATTGTCTCCAAGGAACTAGAAGATTTAATTCACAGAGCGGCTTTCGTTGCCGTTACTCGCGTGGGATTGATGGCTCTGTACCGCCAAGAAGTTTCGGTAGTGCCTTGTTATGAACGAACGCAGACAATGCTATTGTCCGTCTACCCAGTGTAGGTGGTAAAGACCGTGAGAGCATGCTGTTGATTTAGGACTATGGCAGGCGTAAATGGGGGAGCCCATGGCACGAGCCTTCAGAACCTTTCCGTCGTCTCAGTCGGTTGACTGCCTCGGCCATCCAGCTATTCAACTCGGCTTTCCCCTTTGCAAACAAAAAAAGGGTCTCCCATGCAAAGCCAATCCAGGTCACCATGCCAAAATGCCAGTTTTTCTTCGTGAATCAAATTCGTAAGTGTAGAGAAGGGGGTATGAGGAGAAATGGGTTCGTAAGCAAAGTGTCAAAGGGCCAAGGTATTGGGAGAGCCGCGCAGCCCTCGATGGGTGTAGAGCATCCTCCGTCGTGGTCCACTTCCTTCTTGTCGTCACAGCCATCGTTTCTAATGCTGGGCGACAGAACGACTGGTGCTAAGACACGGAGCGGCGGCGTTGACCAGAAGTCATCTGTGGCGGCTTTTAGTCTTCTTCTTCTTCTTCTTCTTCTTCTTCTTCTTCGGTGCCGAAGAACTTCTTCAGAAGCTTCTCAGCGTCCTCGTACTCCTTCTTGAGGTCCTTGAGCGTCCCCTCAATTCGCTTCAAGCACAGCGCCTCGTCAAGCTCTGGGGTTCCATCCTCATTCTCCTTCTTGCCGTAACGTTGGATCTTTTCGCAACTGTCTCTAACCTTGACGAGTCCCAACGTGGCTGAAGAGCCTTTGAGGAAGTGACCGAGCGACGACAGGTTCTCGAGGTCCTTCTCCTTTCTGTAGATTTGAGTAAGAAACCAAAGTCAGCCTTGTCCACAGCTAGTGCAATCGAAATCTGCGCAGGACAACCAGCGAAAGAGTTCATATCTGCTGTTGAGGGTACTTCAGGGGTAGGGGGGAAAAGAGGGCAGGAGAGGAGGGCGGAGAGGGGCGCCAGCATGGAGGAGTGGGGGCAATGATGATGATGGTGATGATGGTGATGATGATGATGTTGATGATGCGACTCACAAGGCGTCGTCCATCTGCTCAAAGGTCTCTTCTGCTTGCTCGAAGAAACCAAAAACGATTGACTGGCTGAAGTCGCGATCATTCTCGTCCTCATCCATCTCCAGGATCTGACCGAAGGTGACTGAGTCAATCGCATCGCCAAAGTCGGGGGTACTGAGGGGACCATCGTCGCTCTGTGTGCAAACACCCCACGTTAGCCCAGCCCTTGTGGCCCAAAACACATCATCACAAAAGCATCACACGGGAGTGAAACTCGATGACATACCTTGTCTTCTGAAGCAGGCATTTTGGCAGTTGAGTATGCGGTTCGTTAAGAGTTGTTGTGTGTTTATGTAGCGTAAGTGGGCGTGAAAACAGGGCGGATAAAGGCGTGGTTTGAAGTAGTATCGGCCAAGGGCGCTCTAGATGAGAGGACTGTGTGTGATTGGCGACAGCAGGTAGGCACAGGAAGAGAGGAGAAAGAGGCTAACGAAGCGAAGATTTTGGTTAGAAGACAACGAGCCAACACAAGACAGCAACGCAAATGTTCAGTCAGGCGGCGGTGGATCCCACGATGTATGATGGAGTGTGTGTGGACTGTGGAACAAAGGCTTCGGATTCTTTGCGCCCGGTTCTTGGGGATAGGCTAGAATCTGGATGCCCTGTGTAAGGATGAGGAGGAGAGTGGCCAAGCTGCCAGTGCGTACCGTTGCCGCCGTTGGTGCTTCCGCTGCCAGCGCCAGCAGTGCGGTGCTGCAGGTGTGATGATGGTGAAGGGGAGATATACCGCAACCAGAGGGAGTATGCAGCTCAGGGTGGATATTGGGGATAGAGGAGGTAGGAAGGGGTTGGTGTTCGTGGGCAGCAGAATCGGACACACACAAGACAAATAACTTACAAAGAGGTATGGAGACTGCGGTCTGAGGGGACGACGACGAAGTGTTTTCCAGACTAGAATGAGAAAGGGTAAGCTATCGGGTCCGATTATGGTTGAGAGCGCATATAATAGGGCGCCGGGAAGAGCTGGTTGGTAGGTGGTGTAAAAGAGGCAGGCAACGAAGCAGGTAGGGCTTCCGAGGTGTCTAATAATTTTTCGGCGGGGGATGCAGTAAGTGGATGTGGGTAGGTGGGCTTTTTTTTTTTTGTTGGAGGGGAAGACCGCGCGTGGTGGGGTTGCGCTGCGGTGCTGGTGACTGCAAAGTACCCGGCTTCAGGTACCTCGACCTTCAAGGTAAAATGGGTAGGTACCTTGCCTTAGGTAAGGAAAGGAGACGAACCGTACTTACCGGTGACAGAGTCAAGCGTCAGAGGAGACAGTCACCTCGCGACGAAAGACGGAGAGAAGACTCAAAGAAGAATTCCTTCGTCTTTTCTTTCTTTTACACCGGCGTAGAATAAGGCCGGGAAAAGGAAGAGAAAAGTTGAAATGAAGCTGCGAAGTATTCAAAGTCGAAGCCGCGGGTTCGGTTGGATGAGACAACGGAGGATGAGACCCGGCGAATTGTAGGATGCCGTGAGGTGAAGCCGGCGGCTGATCTGATGGGTGGGCTCTCGTGCCTTCAATGCCGTCGGTAAGGACGAGTCGAAGTGAAGCGACCGAAGGTGAAGACGGACCGGAGTAACACCCGTCGAGTGCTGGCTGATGTATAAAAGGTCAGAAACGGATGACATGTAATCGGGAGTTGGGGGAAGTAAGGTGAGATGAGGTGAGGTGAGTTGAGGTAAAGTACAGCCAAGGTACCTGAGCTCCAGGAGATGCGGCAAGGCAAGGTAAGATGAGCTAAGTAAGTAGTCAGGTAGTGTAGTAGAGCAGGGCAAGACTGGGAAGGTGATGATGGCCTAAGGACAGCGATTAAAAGCGGAAGGCGTGACGGCTGGGGGCAGGCAGGGCGTGGACCAGGGCGGCAGGGCCAAAAGAGAGAAAGAGAGAAGGAGCAGGAGGGGTGATGGTGGTGGTGGTGGAGGAGATGGTCCCCTCTTGGTATCTCAAAGAGGAAAAGGGCGAATCTGGAACTGATCTCTAGTGCAATTTTGGTTGGGAAGATGGGGGCTTGGGGGGGCCTCTTGGTACGAACCCTTTGCTAGAGTCGGGCCTTGACGACAGCGGACAGGACAGGACAGGACAGGACAGGACAGGAGTATACTGAGTTACCTTTAGGTACGGATAAGCAGGCGAGACAAGCGAATAGTAGGCTTTGGAGCCTTGAACCAGCGAAGCGAATGCCGCTGCTGCCCTGGAATCTCTTGTAAGTTGCGGGAGCTGTCGCTGTTGTGGAGGGCTGCCTGCTCCCAAAGGTACCTGGCAGCGCGGTTCAGGATGCGAGCGGTTGCCGTCCGTTATTGTCCAAGCAGTAGCAGAAGCGCGGGAGGGTCAATGGAGGGGTGACGATGGAGGGGGAGGGGAGCCAGGAGCCAGGGTTTCTAAAAAAGACAGGGTCAAGCGAGGATACGGCGGCGGGATTGGGCCGCTCTTTCGTCTTTTCCTGCAGGGCCCTCGTCCGGGAATGCCACCTTATTGTTATGTGCGTCGGCGAATGTGCGTCTTGCGAATTTGTGAGAGAGAGGAGGCGGCGACGACGACGGGCGGCGGGGTGTAGCAGACTGGGGGGGGGTTTTTTTTTTTGACTGCGACTGTTCGGACCGGTAACGAACAAGAAACAGGATGAAGGAAGTATCGAATCCGTAAGGTAAGAGGGGAGGGGATGGCAGGATGGATGGAAGACGCGCCAGCCCGGGGATGGAGGGAGATATGCTGCCTGCCTTTGACATGAACAGTCGCAACGACCCGATGCACTGGGATGGCTTGGATTGGTTCTCACTGTGTAGGTATGGATTGGATCTTCTTGTCAGTCACACACGGGCAGCTGAGGTTTGGCGGATGCAAAGGATGCAGAGGGGGAAAAGAAGGAAATAAAACTGGAGGCTCGGGCAATGACAACCGGGAGACAGGCGGCTGGAATACCCACTAATCGAGGTCTAGACGTGTCTACCTGACCTCATACCTGATAAACTAATTGTAGCGTCGCCAGACTTGCATCATCAGAGCCAACCCTGACATAAGGTACCTTGCCTTACTTTACACAGTACCTTCCTTTCTCTCTCTATCTCTTCACCTTCCTGCTGCTAGCTTACTGTGCTTACTGACTCCAGACAAGACGTAGGAGCAAGTCAAGCAACTTACCTCCCCAGGTAGAAGCCTGAGTTGAAGTCTCATGCAGGGCGGGTAGCTAAGGTTAGAAGGCGGTACATCTGCAGGGCGACCACCTCCTGCCGGGAAGAACCTCCAAGCCAACGGGCACCCGGCAAGCATCCCCTTACGTACGGGGCGCTCCTTCCCCAAAGGAACAAAGAGCACTCTGAGCATTGTTAGACCGACGAAATCGCCAACTTCTCTACCGAACTTTGCTTGGGTCGTTTGAGAGGACCGCACAATGAAAAGAGCTTCGATGCGTGTCCAGTTCCGAGCAGCTTCCATGGTAAGCTTTTCCACGATTTTCATACCAACCCGTCTCGCGACCCAAGGCTTGCCCTGGAAGACATCTGGTCAAGCTCGGTCCCCATACATACACTACCATATTTCCTCCATTAGACCATGGTTTGGAATATTCATCCTCTAGCAAGACCTCCGCTCTTATCTTCCTTGAAACCATTGGTTTTCTTGCCATGGATCTCGAATACCCTTTTTGCAACCCATGCCTCGATTTCGTTCCCACACAAGGGAATATCCTCCATCTACACGTCACGAGACAGCCCTGCTTCGGTTCCATGGGTGTCAGACAGCCGCGATATTCAGCCTTGAGCCACTGCTTTATCGTACAATATCCTGCGCCATGACCTGACGGACACGCACTTCTCGCGCTAGCAGCTGTCATCCCTTTGCCTCGACAAGCTTCTAGACCAAGAACCACCGGTCATGGGTTGTGGATCTACCAATCGCTGTGCCACAGTACAAGACTCTCGAGTATCAACACGGATTACCCCTCCTCGAGTCCATTCCTTGCACACCACCGCCGGTTGCTATTTCGCCTTGACGATGCAAGACCGCTGCCCTGCATTTGCAAGTTTAAGGCGGTCTCTCCCGACCCTCTAATTTCCGTGGAGAAGTAGAGATCGGCACCTCCCGCTGGCTTCATTCGACACCCGCCATGCCGGACTGTTTGAACAGTAGCTTATGACTTGGATTCTGGGTTGGACATCTTTGGCCAGGGCCGGTTCTCTACTAACATTCCTTTGCCAGCGACGTCCTTACGACTATAGGCCAGGTACCATAGCACTCTCTTTCAGCAAACCAACCATAGAGGCAAAGCTTTGTATCATCCGGCAATCCAAGCCCTCGCCGGTAAGGCATGTTTTTGACCGCCCGAACACACAACTCTCTCCTTCTGAGCGGATGATCCGACTTGCCCACGGTCCATTGCGTACCTCGCGGCTGACGAGGATCCAGTCATGTTTCCGCTGTGCGAAGGGAGCCGGTGTGACGATCCTTGGACAATTTGAAATTCCTGTTACGCCGGCCGAGAAGACCCCAAATTATGGATGGTGTGGCAAAATCGATGATAACACACTTTCAACACCACCATCAGATTTCACGACGAAGACTTTCACCGCTCCACACCGATGGGAGGACCCAAATAAGGCAGGAGGGTTGAAGGCGTATGCCATGTCGGCCGTCGAATTCTGATAAAAATGGTCACGTTAAGAGGAGCGCCGAGAGGTGGGGAGAAGGTTGGAATGCAGGGTCCATACCCGTTCAACTACTTTGACGATCCGTACCTGATTCAAGTCTAAAGCGATGCTGACAATCCAGTCAGTACCACTCCCGCCGCCAACAAGGTGGCATGGAGCCCGGTGAGCAACGGTCCCACACCGCTGCAGAATCATCTCGGACACATCCAGGTCGACAGAGGCTAGACTCTCTCGGCCGACAGTTGACGCTCCACATTAGCGTACTTTTTTTTCCAGCGGAAGAAAAAGGATTTTCCTAATCTGTTTGGCCGGTTTAGAAGGTCCCGTCCACCACAACTCAGTGTATTAACCAGGATCCATTCATGTGGTTAAATGGTAGGGTGGAGTATCTGCATATGCACTCAGGTCTGGGGGCTGGAGCTGGGTTTCTGCCAGACGTCATACCGCGCTTGAACGTCATCGGTGGGTTACACTGCAAAGCCTGCATGGACCAGGGTGTATTGAGTGGACGACGTTTCCGTTTTGGTCCGTCGCCCTCCGTTCAGGGTCTATGCCAACGACACTCGCTCTATCACCAGCCCAACGCTGACAACAGCTCTCTTTTCATGACCACCCCTTCGAGACACTACAGCAGTCCAAATATCGGCATTTGTGCTTTAGTGCAGAGACAGTGGATTCGTGTCTACTCTTTATGGAAATTTACGCCTCGCGACGTACTAGGGCTGATTATACGGCTTTGAGGCTCTGCTAGAGACAAAAGAGTTGCAGGTGTCAGAAGACTTTGGACTCCGGCAGTACGGAACCGTAACGCCAGTGAAATATCCCGTGTTTTACGGAAGATCCACTTTCCTCGACGGTCGGTGCAAGTGAGTGCAAATCCGTATACCACTTCATCTCCACGACCTCTGTTCATGCCCGTCTCCACCACTACTTGATCCAACCTTTTTCGGAACACTTTCACTCAGAGACAGCTGCTGGCCAAGATACTTCACCCTCATTCCGCCTTCTAGACCCCTTGGACAATTAATTGCAGGAAGGAAGAGATCATCAAGCCGCTACAACTCGGCTAGCCATCTGATCATTGGATCGGTTGAACTTTGATGTCACGCATGCGCCAAGCCAGGCAAAACGGCAGGCCTCGAGGCGGGGGACAGGGCCGAACTGGTAAGAATCTCTTGAGTCTCTGACTCCTCCCATCAAAACTTCGATCGTCGCATGAGTGGAGGGAAGCCGACTATCGCACGGCCAATGGTCAATACACGGTGACATCTTTCACATTGCCAGTCAAATTATCTTGGAGCTAGCTACTGTGCTGAGGACCGAGGTGCTCATAGCCTCATACTCATAGCCGGTATATCCGCCTTCCCCGCTGTAGATTCGATCACGGTTGGCAAGCTTGATCACCACCACAACAGGGACACCGCATGCTAATACCCGGTACTTGAGCTCGTAGGGTATCGACAGAATGACGAGCCATTCTATACGATATTCGCATTTTCACGTTGGAGTCTTTGTGAAGACAACTCAGACTTCAACGTGACGAGCAACAGTCTCTCATCAGACGACGTGTTAAGGAGAATGTCTAGAAAGGAGCACCACACCAAAATCTCGGTCGCGATTGAGGAACCAATGACTTTTGGTCTTTTAACCCTCCGTAATACACCCGGCAGTGAACTCCACACGAATACTTGTCATTCGTCTGAGTGAGATCTGAGACTTCCGCGCCATGCTGTTAAGAGTCGTACGAAGGCACAGGCAATCGTGAAAGAAAGGGCATCGCCATCGCTTTCCAGAGTACGATGCAAACAATGGTCCAGGGGTGCGGTTTGCAACCACAGCTTGCGGTGTGGTAAAGTGCGAGAGCTCATAAACCCCGGTTCGATAGCCCTTTCACACCGTCTCGCGCCTCAAGCCAATCTGCAAGAGACAACACGAGGTTCCCGCCAGCTTGCTGCATGCAAGCGCGAGGCAATACTCCCAAAACCGGTTTTTTGGTCCTACTATGCGGCCAGTGGTCCCTCTCGCGCCGGCTTGGCCGGCCGCCATCGCTCGCGGAGAGAGGGGCGGGCGTTCCTTTCGCGACGATAGTTCAGACGGATCGCTCTCACTCTTTGCGGTGGTCTATTCCGACCGGATGGGGCGACGTTGTGCTGGTTTTAGGCTTTTTCTCTAATTCTTCTAGACGCCCACCCCCCTTCGACACAACAGCCAACGCTTTGGGTGTCGGTGACAAGATAGGTAGCGCAGCGGGCTCCTGTCAGTATGGGCGGAACCGGGGGCGATAGCCCGGTCCCGCATCGGTCACCGGTGTATGGACACGTACATGTCACGTGGTGTGCGGGTTGTGTGTGAACGGACGGCAAGTATCGATCCGATCTACGGCCATCAAGGAAATCATTTTGATTTGGATTATGAATGGACATGGTAAGGTACTTCGCAGCAATAACGCTATTAAGACGATGGAAGTGCTTCATATAACCCTGGGAGCCAGCATTCCGACGTTTATCTTGCAGTGCCGATCCCCCATGATTGGGAAATGCTTCGCGACAGAATCAGATGCCGAAATACGAGGGTTGGGGGGAAACAGTAGGTAGCGAGACAATAGTATTTGACAAGTGACGGGCCTGTGACGGGTACGAGAAAGCCACACTGTTGAGGCCGAGACACGGAGACAGGAGCCGCCTCCTTCCTCGCAGCATATCGAAGTTTTCGAAGGATTCTGCAGGAAAGCAACGTGGGGCCCAGTTGGAGCAAATAAATATACCCTGCAGATTTTCGGCTGCCGGGGTTCCCAAATAGTCTAACGGTGAAGCTTCAGTCTTTGCTAGGGCTGGTCGGTGATATCCACTTCACCGTTCTCGAGCGGTCCGACGACGGGGCCTTCGCGGTGGTGGCACAATCTTTTTCTCTTTCTCTCTTCTCACGGGGGTAACGATACGTCTTTCTTCTTTCTCGCTGAATCCCCTTCTTTTCTGCCCGCTTCACAGCAAAACCTTGGTAGCCACACTGAGCAGCCACGCCGCATCCTGCCAGCCACCCTCGTTTGCTTTTGGGGGTGGAATTCTCTCTTCCGGGGCGCTGATAACACCCTCGAAATGCCGGGCTGACCACGACCGGTGGAGCCCATGCGCCCCACCATCCTCGTCAGCCTCACCCTCGAACTCGTCCCCGTCAACGTCGTCGTCGTCGTCGTCTTCGGACTCTTCCTCGTTCTCCTCGACAGCGAAGAGCGGCCATCCCAGGATATTCCCGACCCAGGAGGCGCCGCCAGCCCTCTCGCCCTTGACCAGCCTCCTGACGGCGGCCTCGTCATCTTGCGTGGTGTCAAAGTCGAATGACTCGAGCTGCTCGTCGAGGTTGACGAAATCCGGGCCGGGGATGTAGTCTTCGCCGTCGTGGTGGCGGGGGAAGTAACCCTCTTCCAGAGAGTGCCGTTCGCGCTCCATCGGCGTCAACATCTGGCTCCGGGTGCCGCCGACTCTGCTCGCCGACCGGCTTCCAGGACGACTGGGCCGGGCGGAATGGGTGTAGGAGGCTACGCCCTCCAGATCGGCGAGGCTGCCGCGCCGGCTGCTCCGTCTGCTGGTGAGCTCCCGCTCGCGAGCCAATTCCCTTTCGAAAGCCTCCTCGTCGGCGTCCCGCATGCCTGTCAGGCTCGTGGAGCTCTGTCTCGAGACGAGCCATGCCTGGCCCTTTGATTCGCGGTTCTCGTTGCTGATGAGGGCGCCGGTGCGGAGGAGCCAATCGCTATCATTCCGGTCCCGGATCGAGAAGTCATCTTTCCGGCGGCGTACCGTGGGCGAGGTGGTGCCCGAGACGGCCTTTCGGCTGCGAGATTTCCTGTCGGCGGCGGAGGGCGTCAGGTGGGTGGCTGATTTGCTCTTGGGGAGGTCGGCGTGCGGCACGGAGGCCCGGCGGGCGTGAGAGGCGGGCGAGCGGGTGAGCAGGCCGGGCGTCGTCGGGGCGGATTTGCCCTCGAGGTAGGAGGTGTTGTGGTGCGGCGAGGTGAGGTGGTCGGGGAGGGCGTCGTCGTCTTGGAGGGGTAGGCGGGAGGTGAAGGGGGCGAGGGAGAGGTGGTTGAGGTTTGTGCTGGAGCGGTTCTTGCGACGCGCTTGGTTCGCGTATTGCTTATATGCCTCCTCCATTGTTACCCTTTTTTTTTTTTTTTTTTTTTTTTTTTTGCTTTTTCCCTCTCGAGACTTGTTATTATATGGTAAGGTAAGTCTAGACGGCCCGGGGGATAAGGACGACAATTGATAAGCGAGGGAAGCAAATGTAGAGCAAGGGTTAAGAATTATAGTGAGTTTGGTTCGACAGGTAAGTAGATGGTAGAGCTGGCAGGCATGCACACGGGGAAGGGGATGTGAGTTCGGGTGGTTTCGCTTCAGGTCTTTAAGAAGGAAAAGGGTTGGGGGAAAAGCAGCTTGCAGCAAAAGCTTGTTGAGGAGGCGTCGGCAGCAGCAGGAGGAAGAGGTTTTTCCCCTAAGCTAAGTAGGTAGCCAGTGACACGGACGGACGGGCAAAAAAGACTCGCAAGCAATTGGAGGTGGAATGCGCGCAAAGGAAAAAAGCATATGCGCTAATGGCAAAATCCGGGGAGCAAGCATTTCAGGAGGAGAGGGAAGTCCAGGAAAAGGATACCGAGGACAACCGTACGGTGACAATCTGGAGGTTGTTGACCGGGGATGATTGGATCTTTGACTTGTGATTTGCTGAAGCGGGTCTTGCGGGGACGGGGAATCGTGTGGTGATTGGGCGGAGTCCTCCGGGGCTGCTGGGCTTTCCTTTCCCATTGCATGATTACGTAGGTACCTCGGTACATGGGTTTATGATCGGGCATTACTGTGCGGCGGGTAGGTACCTGTACCCGGGGATCATGCAATCTTTCTCATCCCGTCACGGTTATTGGTTCAAGGAGGAGGGGAGGGGGTGCTGAAGCCTCTTCTAGGCCCCTTCTCACTGTGACGTTCCGGCGGGAGGAAGCGAGAGAGGTGTGCTGAGATGGTGGTGGAATGAGCTGACTCTAGTACGAGGCTTGCAAGTTGCGAGACCATTTGTTTTTGCTTCCAGTTTGCTTCATGCAAAAGGGCTTTGCCGTCTAGAGGCCTGTGAGTTTATGCTTTGGGTTCAATCGCATGTTTTCTTGTCTTCTGTCACCTATCTATCCAATTTCCAGTTGTGAGGTTCATGCTTGTTTGGTTCGCAAGAGTGCTGGACTATGAGTCTTCGGAAATGGCCGTGACGTGAAATTCCGTCTGGTGATGATGAGCGTCAATTGTGTTAGCTCAAGTCTATCTAAAGCACAATTTGACCTACTAAGGTCAAGTGGCTAAAGCACCTAGATGGTAGCTGAAGCTGTAGGCCTGTCTGTTCGTCAATTAATGTCGCTCCCTGAGATCATTGCACTAGCAAAAGGTAGATTGAGCAGCCAAGGTGAGAGGTTGTGGCTTGCGCGGGCTTGCTCCTGAACTTCCAGGTTGAATGACTGACTGGAGGGTGGGCTGTGACGGGATGAGGTGGATGGATGTACCTTACCCGGGGCCGTCAGGTACATAGGTACCTTGGCGGGGTCCAAGTTACCCCTCCGCCGCCGCCGCCTCGTCCCGCCTTTCGTAGGGCGGGCTGGCTGGCTGGGCTTTTGGTCGCATTGAGATTTTTCCAGGCGGGAACCTGAGCCCAAGAGTGAGAGAGAAGGAAAAAAAAAAAGTTGCAGTGACGACGAACAGGACGGTTTGCATTACGACTCACAGCTTTCCTCGCGACCGAAGCAGAGCGTAACACCCCGAAGTCGAATCCGGGCAAACGCAAACCGCTCCTCCCGACCAAGGTTACCTTTTTTCATGCGTTAAGAAGCTTGCAGCGCTCCAGAGAAAGAGGGCCAAGATGCGCAACTTGCGCAACATCCGATTCAGCGCTTGGGAGCAGCAGCAGCAAGAGGTCGACCCCTCGGCGGTGACCGCCTGCTGCTGGGACCCCGCCAAAGACGAGCTTCTCTGCACGACTGGGCCGACGGAGGCGAAAGCCACTATTGAGCTGGTGAGGCTGTCGGAACACCACCAGCAGCAACAAATGTGTGGCGCCATTTTTAATTTACCCCTTGAATTTGTTCACTATCGGTGTTGTTGTATACCCTGTTTCACTGTTGCTCCTTTCACTGTTGCTTGTTTTGTAATGGGTCTTACCCCCATGTCGTCTGGTCGTTTCCTGGATTTTGGCTCAGTCTAATATCACGTCCTAGTTGTGAGGTTATTCTGACCCTGGGACGGGGTACATATCTCTCTTTTTCATGGTGTGGCTTGAACACACTATAAGCTCTCATATACCGAAGAAACTCAAACGGTACGAAGTGACTCTGACTAACATGGCTCACACAGTAAATCACACTCAGTCACAAGCTGGGATGCACCGAGTCCCAGCCCAGACCTACCCGCAGACAGGGTC
Source organism: Colletotrichum godetiae (assembly GCF_030913485.1). Taxonomy (NCBI): domain Eukaryota; kingdom Fungi; phylum Ascomycota; class Sordariomycetes; order Glomerellales; family Glomerellaceae; genus Colletotrichum; species Colletotrichum godetiae. Next base: position 497,899 of record NW_026851274.1, on the reverse strand, counting down.
GTCAGCCTCCACCACTTCAGCGACACCCTCACCACCTGCGTGATCCTCGAGGGAGGTGACATCGTGACCATCCAAGAGGACGATGACGGCGCCGAAGTTCAGATCGAGATCGTCGGGTCCATCGACGCCGGCATCGCCGCGGCGCGGTGGTCCCCGGACGAAGAGCTCCTCGTCGTCGTGACCAAGGAAGGCAACGCTGTCTTCATGGGCCGCACCTTCGACCCCATCGCCGACGTAGTCATGACGGCTGACGACCTGAAGCTCTCCAAGCACGTATCCGTCGGCTGGGGAAAGAAGGAGACCCAGTTCCAGGGCAAAGGCGCCAAGGCGATGCGCGACCCGACGATCCCTGAAAAAGTCGACGAGGGCCTGCCGAGTGTCAACGAGGACGGCACCGCGGCTGTCAGCTGGCGAGGGGATGGCGCGTACGTTGCCGTCAACTCTGTTGCTGGAGACGCTAGGCGGGTTGTGAGGGTGTACTCCCGCGAGGGCGTGCTCGACAGCGTCAGCGAGCCTGTGGACCACCTCGAGGGCGGGTTGAGCTGGAGGCCGTCTGGAAACCTGATTGCGGGTATTCAGAGGTTCGAGGACCGGACTGACGTCGTCTTCTTTGAGCGAAATGGGCTGCGGCACGGGCAGTTTACGCTGCGGTCTGCTGATGGGCCCCTGAGCGCGCACGAGAAGATTCGGTTGGAGTGGAACTCGGACTCAACTGTCTTGGCTGTCATTCTGAGTGATAGGATACAGCTTTGGACGACGGGAAACTATCACTGGTATCTCAAACAGGAGATCCCGCTGGCATCAGCATTTGCTGGGTTGGCGTGGCATCCTGAGAAGCCGCTGCGTTTCGTTGCTGCCACTACATGTGAGTTCCCTAGCCCCCTTCTGTCACCCAGACGATGTTTTACTGACTATATTGCAGCTATTGTGAATGTGGCCGAGTACATCTTCACCGTTTCCCGCGGATCCCTCAGCCCTCCCCATGACCACGGAGCCGTCGCCGTCATCGACGGACAAACTCTCAAGCTAACGCCCTTCCGAACGGCTCAGGTGCCTCCACCCATGGCCCTCTTCGAGCTCGACTTCCCCAGTAGCGTCCTGGACGTCGTCTTTGACCCGAGCAACGAGCTCATGGCTGTGTTGCACCGAGGGGGGCTGGACGTGTACGAATGGCAGACAAAGGGGGAGCGGTCAGTCAAGCCCACGCCCAGAGCCAAGATCGCGTTCGAGGCGGACGCACAAACCCGAGTGCCTTTGCAGGTTGCCTTCTCTGATGCCGCCGAGTGCCGTGTCCTCGTCTCTGACGGAGGTCTGAAGCTCGAGAGCTATACGATCGAGGCAAGCTCCATCAGCGCTTCAGGGGTCACTCAGCTTCGACCGACGGAGACCATCTCGTCACTGTTCAGTCGTGAGGGCGACTCCGGGGTTGAAGCCTGTGCCCAAGACCGCTCTGGGAAGCTGTATTCGGTGGCTGGTACCCGAGGCCCCGAGCTGCTGTTGGAAACCCAGCTGTCGATGCAGCTGCCGTGGTGCGAACTGCACAACATCAACAGGCGCAGTGTCGGGATCGGAATGACGAGAAACGGCCACCTCTATGCCAACTCGAAACAGCTAGCGAAGAACTGTACCTCTTTTGTCGTTACCCCTGCGCATATCATTTTCACGACCAACAACCACTTTGTCAAGTTTGTTCATCTGGTAGACCCCGAAGGTTAGTGTACCCCTATTTCATACTGAAGACGCCGGGTTCAGAGATTTTAACCCCCTTTCCGCAGAGATGGAAGTCCCCGGAGATGATCCAGAGATCGACGAGAGATGCCGAAGCATCGAGCGCGGCGCTCGCCTCGTGACGGCCACACCGACCAACATGAACTTGGTCCTCCAGATGCCCAGAGGTAATCTCGAAACCATCTTCCCCCGGGCCATGGTGGTTGCGGGCATCAGGCAGCTCGTCGACGAGAAGAACTACGGCAGGGCTTTCGCCTTTTGCCGTACGCAGAGGGTGGACATGAACATCCTTTACGATCACCAGCCGAGCCAGTTCTTGTCCAACGTCGGTCTCTTCCTCGACCAGCTTAAGGATATTTCCTACATTGACCTGTTTCTGTCTTCTCTCAGGCAAGTCCTCGTTTTCTTCTGACTTTGGAACCAAATCTAACTCGATTCAGGGATGAGGACGTCACGCAGACAATGTATAAGGACACCAAGCGCTCCACGAGATCATTCGAGCCCTCAGCAGAGACCCCAGCACCACTTGACGCCTCCCCCAAGTCCAAAGTCAACAAGATCTGCGACGCCATCCTCAAGAGCCTCCAAACCAAAAAGAGCACAAACCTGCAAAACATCATCACCGCGCACGTCTGCAAGGTCCCGCCCGCCCTCGAAGACGGCCTCACCCTCGTCGCAGAACTCATGCAGGAGGACGAGAAACTCGCCGAAAAGGCCGTCGAGCACATCTGCTTCCTCGTCGACGTCTACCGCCTCTACGACAACGCCCTCGGCCTCTACAGCCTCGACCTCGCCCTCCTCGTTGCCCAGCAGTCCCAGCGCGATCCGAGGGAGTACCTCCCCTTCATCCAGAACCTGCACAACCTCCCCGATCTGCGCCGCAAGTTTGAGATTGATGACCACCTCGACCGTAGAGCAAAGGCTCTGTTGCACCTCAAGGCCCTTGACGCCTTTGACGAGCTGTGCGGGTACACCACCAAGCACGCGCTCTACCAGGACGCCCTTAGCCTCTACCGTTACGACCAGGCGCGCCATCAGGCTCTCACGGGGCTGTACGCCAGCTACCTCGAGTCCAACTCCAAATACCGCGACGCCGGCCTCGCCTACGAGACGCTGCAAAACTTTGCCAAAGCCACCAGCTGCTACCGCGCAGCAGGCGTAACATGCTGGCGCGAATCCCTCTTCGCAGCACAACAGCAGTCCCCGCCGCCGTCGGACGATGCCCTCACAGAGTTAGCCTCGTCCCTTGCCGACGCCCTCTGGGAAGGCAAAGAATACGCCGCGGCGGCGACGATCCACGCGGACTACCTCGCCTCCCTCGAGACGGCCGTGAAATGCCTCTGCAAGGGCTACCACTTCGCCGAGGCCCTCCGTCTCATCGCACGCGATCGCCGCGCAGACTTGCTGCCAACCGTCTTCGATACCGGCCTCGTCGAGGCCCTGAGCAGCAGCACAGAGTTCCTCGCGGACTGTAAAGCCCAGCTTTTGGCGCAGGTCCCCCGCATCGTGGAGCTCCGTCGCAAGGCGGCCGAGGACCCTCTCGCGTTCTATGAGGGAGAGCGGCCCGGCGGCACGGGCATCGATATCCCTGATGATGTCTCCGTCGCTACCTCGCGCGTGAGTACCTCTGCAAGTTTGTTCACGCGGTACACTGGTAAGGAGGGCAGTATCGGGACGGCCGGGACAGGCGTATCGCGCGCAACGTCCAAGAACCGCAAGCGCGAGGAGAAGAAGCGCGCAAGAGGTAGGAAGGGGACGGTCTATGAGGAGGAGTACCTCGTCAACAGCGTTCGGCGGCTGGTGGAGCGCGTCGAGGGCGGTGCGAAGGACGAGGTTGGAAGGCTTGTGTTTGCGCTCGTGAGAAGGGGAATGACGGAGCGCGCGAGGGCTGTGGAGGTTCTTGTGGCCGAGGTTGTTGAGGGGTGCAAGGCTGCTGTGCGCGAGGTGTTTGCCGTCAAGGAGACTGAGCAAGAAGGGGCTGTCGTTGTCGGGCTTGATGGGGAGACGTACCTTGCTTCTGGCGGGGATGCCGTGTTCCAGGAGCACCTTGAGGCGAGGACGAAGAAGCTGGAGCCGCCTGCGCTAAGTATCTTTCAGAAGTTGACGTTGCTGGGGTCATGAGCACGAGAGCCTTGCTTGTCAGGTCAGTGCAAATGTATTCATAGCATTCTTCATGCCACTGTACTGGCTAATGGTATTGTGACGCTACTCCCGATGATTATTTCCATCGCTGTGTCTGCTATCTTCCTCTATTTCTTCCTGTCCTGCTACCTTCCTGCTATCTTCCTGCTACCTTCCTGTCCCTCCTGTCCCTCCTGTCCCTCCTGTCCCTCCTGTCCCTCCTGTCCCTCCTGTCCCTCCTGTTCTTCATCTTATCCTTCATCCTGTCCTGCTACCGGTCTGATATCTATTTCAACCCACTCTCCCTCCACCCCCAACCTCCCAACTACAAACTTCTTCTACAATAACGACCACGACCACGACCACGACCGACCTGAGCCTAATCCCCACAACTACCGGATACGCACTTCACATTTAGGTCAACAACATATTTACTTGATATCATTATGAAATCATTTACTAGAGTTTGTCTTCCTCTTTCTTCTCGCTTTGCCAATAGCTAACCAAAACCAGATCTTCACCACTCCTGGGCCCGGGAGCGATGAACCGGCCGCCTCCCTCACTTCTTCCTATCGCTACCAGGTATCCCTTCTCCACATCCTCCACTCGTCCCGATCCTGGGAATCAGAACCCCAAGAGTGATCCGACCTCTGACCCCAATCCTACCAGCCTTGCCAGCATGATCCAAACCGATCTGCGCAATGGATTCAATGTGCTCCGCACCGACGTCGTAGGTACCGAGCAGCGGATTGTCAAGGAGATCAAACAGCGGACGTGGCTACGCTGGATCCTTGAGTAGGTGGCATAGGTTTGTATGGCTGCGCTGTTGTCCGCTTATGGCAAGTACGTTCATTTCCCTTTCAAGATGTTCTCTGTTAACATTCCTGGACCTTTTTTCAGTGGTCTCTTGACCGTGCCAAGAGATTATGGCGTTGGCTCGGAAGCAACACAGTCGACATTAAGCTTGGTTGAGAGTGTAGCCCGTGGGGGGAGGAGCAGGCGGGTGGCGGTTTAGATCATCCCAGCTCGTAACAGCGAAGAAATTGGGCATCGAGAGTAAGTGGCAGGACAGGATTAAGGACAAGAAGGATAAAAAGGTCTGGTGACACAGGCTTGAAACATGCGGGAGAAGAACTTTTGACCGCGAGACATAATCATGAACATCCTGGCCAAGCATGGTATCCGAGTCAAGACGATTGTTGAATTGGAACTCCCACGGGCCTGACACGTTTGCCTCACTTGACCGTCGCTCTAGACCGAACGTATCATGCCGCAACTTTGTTATAAATACAACTCTTATGGCTATTCATACATGTTATAATCTCCCTGGCCTCTCGCCTGATTTTGTCCCCCCCCTCTTCTCGTAAAGGTCGATTACCCCTTTATTGAGGTGGAGGATGACTCTCTGTCTCCTTTGGTGCTTCTGTCGCCGCCGCCGCCTCCGCCTTCGCCGTCTTGGATTCAGACAGCTTGGGCGTAGGCATATTCCACGCGGACTTGTCCCCTTGAACAGTAGCCTTGTTCCTCGCCATGATCTCGCCAATCCTCTCGAGCATGTCCGTAGACAACTCGGGCTTGCCGCGCGCGCGACGGGCATCGCGCAGCTCGCGGTTGAGCTCCTGCAGCGGCGTGCACATGGAAGCAAGCGCATCAGCCGACGCCTTCTTGAGGGCCTTCTTCTCGGCCTCTTCGGCCTCCTTGCGCAGGATGTATTCGTCCTCGTGGCGGGTACGGAAGCGGGAGTACTTGTTGCGGAGCTCGTCGATGACAGAGGCCGGCATGGGCGGGGAGAGGAGGGTGGGAACAAAGGTGGCGGTCTCGGCGTCGAGGCGGAGGGTGTCGCCGGGCTGATCCTCGCGGACCTCGGCCTCGCGTTCGGGCCAGGGGATGGCGATGTTGGCGCCGGGGATGTAGCGGGTCCAGGCGCGCCAGCCGGTAGTGCGGGACCACTTTACGGGGCCGCGAGCGAGCTGGCGGATGACGACGTCGCGGGCTACGCCGGTTGCGGGGTCGACGATGGGGTGGACGAGGCGGACCGCGGAGATGGGGATGTTCATTGATGTGTTTTGTGTTGTGGGGGCGTCGAGGAGGTTCTGGAAGGATTCGGGGACGTGGACGGTGACCTGATGGCCAGTTGGTTAGCTTCGAACTTCTCTCTCTATAGCATTTCTTGTTGCCCTGCTAATCAGTTTGAAGGCTCACCTTGCCAATCTCCTCCAATTGGACGGTGCCGTACTCGAGGTTGATGCTCGCAATACGGTCAATCTTGCCCTTTTCGGGGCCTTCGAGGAGCACAACGCGGTCCTTGACGGCGAGATTGAGGTACTGACTTCCACCGGCCCATTCACATCGTGCCTCAATCTCATCAGGCTTGAGGGGCGTCGAACGACCCTGGCGATTTGTCTGAAGGGCTCCGTAGCTCTCAAACATATCACGACGCGGGGCCAGGGGGCCGAGATCCCATTTCTCTTGACGGGCGAGGCGGGCCGTCTTGATGTCCTTGTTCAGCTCCGTAAGCTGGTTCTTCTGGTCCCTGGAGCGCTGGGCCTTTTCGGCACCACCCTCGCTGCGGGCGCGCTTCTTCATGCGCCGGGCGACCTGCTTCTCGGCCTGCACCGTGCGCTTGACGAGTCTCTGCATCGTTGGCGGATATGGCTCCCGGCCAATTGGGAAGGAGTTTCCGGGGTGGTTGTAATCTTTCAATGGACTTGTCGAATTCGTCGTCGAAATAGCGGCCGGTTCGGTGGCGGGTTCGGAGGCAGGTGTGAGGCGTCGGCGATGCTGGAGCCGCGGTGGTCTGTCGTCGACGTCCTTGAATTGGCGATTTGGAAATTTCAGACGGGTCGGGAGCTTCAACCTCCCCTGCAGCTACGGACCGGGGTCTGGGTGGGTCGCTGGAGCGGTACGGATAATCAGATGTGCCGGACCACGATGCAGCGCAGGGGCCACATGACAGCTGCCCTGGAACTTGGAAGCGAAAGACCATCCCATTGTGTCGGTGCCAAGCTTGCAATGGACGGATGAATGAACAAACCCCACATCCCCCGGTCCCAGGGGAGATGGCGGTAAGTATCCGCTATCCAGTGTGACTTGGCTGGGTGACATTAACAAGGTGAGATAGTTCTGATGCGAATGCTCATTGCCGGCGCTTGCTCCGGCAACGAAATATAACCACACGGCTTCTCGGTTGTTGACGAAAGAGAGAACGAGGACGATTTGCAAATATCAATTCTTGCAATCTCCCTGTACCAAGCGGCTGCACTGCGTTGCGACGATGACCGTCGTCCGAGCCCCATCCAAGGCTAACGATGCCATCATGCAGCACCTACGATGATCCCTCATGCGCCATGTCCCAGAATAGCCATGGGAAAGGGAAGATGCGGATGACGACTCAGAGTGGCTTGTGAAATCATTATCCAAAGCTGCCGATTGAGCCAGCAGATGGTTACGTTTGACTTGACTAAGAAAATCGTTCACCTCGGTCTCTGTCGGTACAATCTTGGTCGCTCAACATTCAAACCAACACTGTCGGGGGACATTGTTACCAGAACGTACAACAACGGTGCCAAAGGGTGGTTGATCGTTAGACCCCTTATTTCCCAGATCTTGGGATTTCAAGGCTGGACAAGAGTTTCAAGGTGGTTGGTGACCGAGACATGTGCACACCCTTTCGACTGTCTCGCTCTGTATCCTTCCTGAAGATGGTGCGGCTGCTCCCTCCCCGTATTCCATAATTTTGGTCGTCAGCTGGCGGAAGCCGTTATTAGTGCCGCTGGTTAGGATTCAGAGTCGCGGTCAGTTAGTGGCATGTCACATCAGTCAACTCACAGGTGCACAGCGGCTCAGGAGCCGAGCGTCCAGCTCTGACGCACAGTCCCTGGCAGCAAGGCACTGTGAACATTGAGGTGTACGGAGTAGTGGCAGGGATTGAGTCCTAGATCCAGGACTATGAAGTTTGTACCGCCTCGAGGTGCGGCGCAAGCAGCATCCACCAAGGCGTCATCCCGAGGTACCTACGGATACGCACGCGGGTGACAACAAAAGCCGGACACCGGCTCTCTCTAGCCTCTGTGTCTCCTTGGTATTCCTTCTATTGAAGACTTTCTGGAAGAATGAGAAATACCCAAAAAGACAGCAATGCCGAGAATGCTGAGAGAACAACTGACAGAGTGACTGGGTTGAGCAAGAAGACGGTCTCCTCGGTCACATGGGTCATGCTCAATGTGCGGTCGGCGTTAAGAATCTCGGTACCGCAACACTGCGGATAGAGATATGGTTCCGATCAACAATCATCTTCTCCGCCACGTACCTGTCCTTGTGGGCGCATATGCACGAATGGTCGCAGAGTGTGGAGGGATAGCTTGGAGCTTGTGCAGGCTAAGACTTGCCAGATTCAGCACGCACCAAAGGATTGCGCAGGGCAACGTATCGTTATCAAGAGATTGTGTCTGCTGTGCAGGTCCCGGTCATCTTGACCGCAAGAGTCCTGAATCAGTGGAATAGAAGCATGACTGTACCTAGGGCGTCTTGGTGTCGAGTGCATGTGGCTTCGCCTCATCTCACCGCGGATGGGAAGGTCGGGCTAAGAGGTACCTAGTCCGTTAGTTTGGCTCCCTCAGGAGTCAGCAAGACAACAGTTCCCTGGCTGAGGCGGCGGATGTTGGGAAGTCGTCATACTGCTCCTCCAATTCCTTGTCGTCGACGAGACTGGCAACTGTTGGCTTGTCCATGGTCGACTCTTCTTATGACGGCGAATATGTGAATGATAATCTGACTTGGCCACTGCACAACGGGTTTCAGCCCAAGCTTGGACCCTGGGGATAGCGATTTTGGCCGATTCCCCGAGATGGATTTGGTCGAGGTGTTCATGCTTGGGTCTAAGTAGTACATCAGCGCAAAAGGGGGTTATGTCAAAGGTATAGGACGACAAAGAACCTACCGGCGGGATGCCACGGGCGAGGCTGACACTTGCAGGACCAGACGTCGCTGGTGTATCGATGGCTGCTGCTTGGTGTGTCTTTGGACCTGTGCCTGGATCCGTGCCTGGAGGGATGAAGAGTCCTTGATATTGTAAGGAATAGGACCGACGGGGCTACAAGCCGACGATGCCTACCCGTACCTTACGAGCGAGAGGGTGAGACCTGGTTTTGATCTCAGGCAAGGACGACAAAAGACGGAGGAGAAACCGGGGGGACCTACGCGGATTGGAGGATGGCACGATGGATAGACAAGGCCAGTCAGCTCGGCACTTAACGAAAAGGCTTTGTTCGTCACCGGTTCCCTTGATCGCGAAAGGTCTTGTTGTCTGGCAACCTGGAACACATGGGCTACCAAACATTGACGTTGCAGATCAACCACTATCGACGCAGCTACCCTGCCTTATCCTTATCGCATCACTCTCGGCTTCCACATCTGTCACCCACCGCTCTCCGCAACTGTTCCTCCTGCCTAAGGTAAGTACCTGCCTGCCAACGCAGCAGCTCTGACAGAGGCACGCAAGCAAAGTAGCTATCTCTCCTGCCTGCCGATATATGCAGTACCATTTCCTGTCATTTGGCGGACCGGTCAGCATCGTCAGAAGTTTTGATGAATCCTCCTTCCATACGTCACGTCATTGAAGCAGTACAGGTGCCAGAGACAGTGAGGTGCCTTGCTGTAAGGCAGTTGGCAGGTGTGGTTCAGCGCACGAGACTCCCACAAGGCCAGCAAGACAGGGGCCAGACGACGGCGCAGTAGTGGAAGTCGCCACCCAATTGAAAGACACCGAGGTGAGGGAGCCCCCCAAAAGCCACCCCGCCCCCTGTATCCGTAACGGCCCCTTCCTTCCAACCTGCAATTCAATTTGCTTTATGTTGCTGCCTCAGGAGTTGATTCTGTACCTTAATAATAAGGACACGCGCGCACTCACCTGCCAACCAGAGAAAAACAAGTACTGGTTATATGGAGACCACAGCCAAAAGATACCTGCTTGATGAAAACCTACAGGGTAGGGAGGTAAGGAAAAAACAAGGACGCGGCAACAGTCCCGGCTCCCTCTCATCACATTGGATTCACTGGTCGGACAGCCCCGTTGCAGTCTCGTCCCTCTGCCAGTGCCACCAGCCAGACTGCCAAACTGCCAGCCCAGTCATCGGTCAAACAAACCAGTCAGACTGAGGACTGAGATCAACAATCAGCAGAGCGAGAGATACAGAGGTCATACTGTCAGAGAGAAGGAAGTACGTAGTAGAAAGGAGCAGAGAGGTCCATCCAGTTCCCCGGCCCCATCCACAGTCACCGTTACCGTATCCTCGCGTTCAATTCAAATATTCAGCTGGGCAACACACACCAGTGACCGAATTACGACACACACCAGATGTATACATGCGCCGGGCAGAGAGACAAGTACCTGGTCTACCTGCTCTGTTAGAGCTATCAGCGCAACAACACTTGATACTCCGCATCTCTTCTCACCTTGAGGTGAAGATACTCCCGCCTCATCTCACTATCAAAAGGTACCGACGACCCAAGTTGCTATGCGAGATACGCCAATAACGCCTGTTCTTGCAATATGCTTGCTTCTATCATGCTCTCTGCCTGTGCTCAATCCAGCACTGCCTCACCTACCTAAGGTATCTGATACCCCTATGCCGTGCTGTTCTCTTCCTGTCTCTATCTCTATCCTCGTCATCTTCTACAGCATCCAGTGATTGTGTGTGTGTGTGTGTGTGTGTGTGTGTGTGTGTGTGTGTGTGTGTGTGTATATGTGTGTCTCCAGATGACACGGGAAACAAAAGTCAACAAAGTCACTGCCCATAAACAAGCCCAGACCATCTCATCCCGTCCCGTCCTGTCCTGCATCCATCTGCCTGCACCTGCACCTCCCTACGAGGTACCTTACCCTGCCTAAAGGCTAAGGTACCTGGACCGTACGGAGAACCTCGTTCCCCCTAGTCGCCTCTTTTTTACGCAGCCAACTAGGCCTGTCTGCGCCTGCGTCTGCGCCTGCACCCTGTCCATTGGCCTGTCCTCCACCCAAATCTTTGTCTCCCTTTCCCCCCCATTTCCCACTGCAGCTGCCAGTGCCAGTTCTTCCCGCTCGCTCTCGCTGGCCCGGCTGGCTCCCTTCTTTTTTTTTTTTCACCTTCACTCCCGCCTCTTCTGACACCACCACTCGTCCACCACCCGTCCACCCAGCACTACTACCACCACCACCACCACCACCACCAGGCACACACCCCCCAACACAAATCTGCCCTGCTGTTCCATTGCTTTGCACCCGCGTCGTCGTCAAGTGAACTCCACCCGTAAGGTACTACTGTGACCTTACCTTACTTCTACCCATCCCATTCTCTTCTACCTTCAGATTCCCCCTTCCGACGCAGCTCTTTCTTCTCCATCTTCCTCGTCTCCGCCAACAAGCTCAACCTCCTCTCAACCGACCGCAACTCAATCCGATCTCCATCGCTCGCTCTCTTTCTTACTTCCACATCCAATACAGACATCATGGCCGAGATCCGCCGTAAGCTCGTCATCGTCGGCGACGGTGCCTGCGGTAAAACCTGCTTGTTGATGTGAGTATTGACCCGTCTCTCCCTCCCGCTCTCTGTCGTCTGTCTGCCTCCCTCTCCGCTGCCGCCTGGGCCCCAGCGACAACCAATCCTGCATCGTCGCATCGCCGAAAAAAACAAAATCACAGACCGACGACCTCTCATCATCAAAGACTTCATCATGCTGACCAGTTTAATAGTGTCTTCTCCAAGGGTACCTTCCCTGAGGTAAGATTACCCTCTTCCCCCACGCCGACGCGGCCTCCCGCCTCCTGTTTTCCCCCATCACGAAGCCAGGCTGAGATGCGTCAACCCATCAACAATCCAGCCAACCGATGCTAGACCCGCCATTCAAGAATCCGTTTCCGATCCCGCAATATTCTGACAACTAATTCAGGTTTACGTTCCCACCGTTTTCGAGAACTACGTCGCCGATGTCGAGGTTGATGGCAAGCACGTCGAGCTGGCCCTTTGGGATACGGCTGGCCAGGAAGATTACGACCGTCTCCGTCCCCTTTCTTACCCCGACTCCCACGTCATCCTGATCTGCTTCGCCGTCGACTCCCCTGACTCCCTCGACAACGTTCAGGAGAAGGTACGCTTAGCTTTTTTTCAATCACTCCCTTTCGGATCGAATGATTGCACTCGATAAGCAACTTTCGCTAACACGTGCACTTCTTTCCACAGTGGATCTCCGAGGTCCTGCATTTCTGCCAGGGTCTGCCCATCATTCTTGTCGGTTGCAAGAAGGATCTCCGCTACGACGCCAAGACGATTGAAGAGCTGCGTAAGACCAGCCAAAAGCCCGTCTCCCCTGAAGAGGTAAGCTTATCTTTCCACTGGGATAGGGGTCGCTTTGGGCATTACAAGATGCTCGGCGGCCTCAGGTGTCCCTGCCCGTTACGATTGCATGCTAATATCCAATCGTAGGGTGAGGAGGTCCGCAAGAAGATTGGCGCCTACAAGTACCTCGAGTGCTCCGCCAAGACGAACGAGGGTGTCCGCGAGGTCTTCGAGCACGCCACACGCGCTGCTCTGCTCTCCCGCAGCCGGAGCAGCGGCAAGAAGCACAAGTGCTTGATGCTCTAAATACCCAATGGGCGAACTTCCCAAACCCTTTCTCCCTCTTCGACCACAACCCCCATTTGTAATCATCAAGGTCCCAGCCTCCATTGTCTTTTCCCAACTTTCCGGATGAGAAAGGGTTTTTGGTGGCGGTTTGGAAGGCGGGGGCAATATTTGCCTGCATAGGTTCTCGGAATTTGGAGTTTTGCTCAACATTGTGTCTCATAACCCACCTGGCACCACATCGATCGGCGTGTCACCGTATCTGGTTCTGCGGGGCGTCCTTTACTGAATCCATGTCATTCCCTGCCGAACGGTGACTGGGAGAAGCAACAGCTAGCCGCAATCCCCACGAGAGAAGCTGTGAGGAAAATGATTTCTACTACGGATATCTCTCACGGTCTCGGGGGAGGAAAGGGCTTGTTGGCTGGCGCGGCCGGCAGCTGCTGGGTGACGATGGACAGCGAGTTGTTTGGTAACCTCGGGAACGGCGGTATGGCAACGGTCTTCAGCTGTGGAATCGGTTCGTCTGGCCGTAGTATTGCGACGAATCCGGCTACATCATAAATCTTGTCGTGTTTTTTTCTCTTTTGACGCCTCGCAGCTTTAGATGGCGGAGATGGACATGTGTTTCCTGGCTGCGTTTTCTTCTCTCTTGTCGATTCTCTCAATCCAGGTCTTTGATAACTCAAACCGCCTCTAACCGTCCATTTGCCATTCGTCTTGATTGTCTTGTCGCCTCGTGCCCAGTGCGAATTTATCCATACTGACATCAGTCACGACTCCTTGACAACATCGTCATCGCCGTTATTCTCACGTGCCAGGGGTTATAAAAGATGAGATGAAAAATGTACAGAGGCAAGGCACCGGACCTTCAAGAGAGGGATCGTAACATTGGAAAAGGTAAGGTAGCCCAGGTAACACGGGTTATGTCGATGATGTTATTGGGAAGGAGTCTCGGTATGCAGTTCCTGGCTTTTGCCTGGTTTGCCTTTACCAACAGGACGGCACATGACGGTAATGAGTTCTAAATATGGGCGACTTGAAGACGTATAGGTGAATGATTTAGGGTAGCCGTTGCTTTCAAAGTTGGGTAGTGGTGTCACGTTGATTACACTGCCCCGCCTCTGGTGAAGGGGATGGCCCTGTTTGACGTTTGGCCGGAGGAACTAGGCGATGCTACGGGAACACGTATAATGGGGTTATGTAGAAATGAACCATTAAGGCTTGATTGAGGGTCATAATGGGGTATTTTATTTCATTTGATTTGTTCTCATGCCTATTGTGGACGGGATTTAGTCCATGGTGGGGGCTTGTTGAAGCCATGGAGGTCCAAGGTGAGTAAGTATCTTGAGGTAAGCTGGGGGAGAGGAGAGTGAGCGTTCTCTGCCACCAATCCCTCAGTTTGAATCCCCCGTCCGGACATCATGCGTTTGTTGGCTGAAGAGAAATGACAAATACGCAAGTATTGCGTGTGAAGGAGTGTGAGGGTGTTCCTATTCTCATTCCCATTCCATTCCGTCTATCAAGCCTTGTCCAACTCTCAGTCTCGGGACCATGTCAGGTGACATTTTGCCAAATAAACCGTGACTTTCGTGACTGATTTACGCAGGGCAGGTCTATAGTAGAGCAGCATATGTCAGTATATGTTTATCAACTATAGAAAATGAGGGGTTGAAGGGCTGCAAAGTTCAGATGAGATGAGGTGAGGTGAGGTGATTGGTATTGTGGATGAGGAGGGGGTTCGAGTATGAGAAGTCTAGAAGGGTGAGGCTTACAGCGCCGCAAGAGGAGCAGGTCTTTGCGGTAGAGGCAGTGGCGGCGCCGCACTTGGGGCAGGCGTTGGTGTGGGCGTTGGTCATGGGCTGCATGTTTGCGGTATTTGGTGGTGAAATGTTGGTGTTTTTGTTCTTGTGAGTAGCAAGTATGTGGTTGTTGTGAAGATGAGACGAAGGGAGGAGGGGGAGAGTCGAGAGAGAGGGAGTAGACGATGGTGGAAAGCGGGGTTCTTATTATTCTTCAACTTCTTCAGTCCGCGCGCGCGAGGCGGCGGCGTGCTTAAGTCTGCCTACCTATTCCCCCTCCTTCTAGTTTTACCAGTGACCAACGCAGAAGCTACCCTGAGATACCACACTATTTTTTTGCTCGTGACCCTCTTTGTCTCTCCAGCTATCGGGGCCTGTGAAAAGGTCCCCTACCTACGAGCTGGGAGTCTGTAGTTCGGAAGTGGGAAGGGTAGTGGAGGTGGTGTGGGCTATGTGAGCTTACGGACGGGTTGTCATGCGAGATGGACGGCTTCTCGTTGGCTAAGAGGAAGAGGGATGGGGATGGGGGGGCACTGCACTTTACTCTGAGAAGCTACCCTATCGGGGAGAGGGTCGCTTTGTGAAGCGGTGGGCTGGCGGGCTGGGTGTCGTGCAGTAGAAGAGGGACCCTTTCCCTTCTTTGGGGCGGTCTTGGTTAGTTGTCATACGTTCGGGATGGGTCTTGGAGCGATTTGTTGTCGTGTACTTGGATGTAGGTGCGCGGTAATAGATGAGGTGGTTGGCGGAGAGAGAGAGTGTGGGCGGCGTCGTCGGCGGCGGGCGCGCGATGCGTGTATAGCGTCAAAGTTTAGGTACCTAGGTAGGCTGGCAAGAAGTGCGAAAGAGATCGGGTGGTTGGAACATTTCGGACGACAGAGCGTATCTCTGGGCTTGGGCTGTTCGAAGGCGTCCAATGGTTCTGGTAACAGTGGTTCGGAAACGCCCATCTGGGCATCCGAAAGTAAGGCGACATTTGATGCGCTGAGGTAGGCAAAGTTGTTGGCATCAGCTATGCATGTTGATCGGATGTCGACAAGGGCCATTTCAGAGAGTTTCTGTAAGAGTCGACGTGCATCACAAGGGCCATGTGACTGGGTATTTGGAAAGATATCTGCAGCACCGAGAAGCGCATGCGGGAAACTAGATGCACTTCTCGTACTTCTGCAGCGATGGAAGTCGTTTTGGCCTATGCCTGGCCGGAACGATACAGTTTCTGGGACGTTGTAGTTGAGGTAGAAGGTGAGATGGGCAGCGAGTCGCGCGTGGAAAGTCCGACGGAAAGTTAGTACTTCTTACTTGGCTTTCCATACCTCACTAGGCAAGGTGCTACCGGTGTTAATTACTTGCCCTTCGGCAGCGGCCACCGGTGTCGTGTGGACTTTCCGTACCTGTCGGGTCGGTCGGGTGACTCGGGGCGTGAGATAAGCGACCGTTTCTCCCGCGCGCCCCCGTGCTTTTCTGCCCAGGCCGCGCCGTTCACCGTTCACAATTGACACCACACGCCCCCCAATCCCCGGATCCTGATCCCGTTCCAGCCCAGACGACCAAACAACCCCCGATAGGACCGGAGGCGGTGGGGGCCACACACCGAGTTCTGACACCCCCTAAAAGTGCGGCACGTCTGAAAGGCGACTACTCTCTCGCGAATAAAAGCTAGAGTCAGAAAGCCATGGAGTTGCCCAGAAAACGGGCGCCCAGGCGAAGAGATGACCGTGTCATACTCCACTTTGTATGTCGAACCCCCAAATTTCCACGATGTCCAGGAATGCCCCCCCTTCTTTACATCCAATGTTCAAGCTCTGGACGTCGAGATTGTGACATTCCAATTAATCGAACCCTTTTTCAGGACTATGACTGCTTCTACGCCTCAGTTTTCGAGAACCGGGACCCCCGGCTAAAGGCGCTGCCTTTGGGTGTGAAGCAGAAGAACATCTTGGCCACGTGCAACTACGTCGCCCGCAAGCAAGGTGTCAAGAAGCTCATGCTCATCACGGAAGCTAAACGGCTCTGTCCGAATCTCGTCATCATTGAGGGAGAGGATCTGACGCCCTTTCGAGATGCGAGCAAGAAGCTCTTTGCGTTCATGAGGGGCTACTCGTGGAATCGCAAGGCGGAGAGATTGGGGTTCGATGAGATTTTCATGGGTGTGTGTGCTTCTGCTGCAAGTATGAGATGTTGAAAAGGGTCAATATTGGCTGACTATGAACAGACGTCACAGACATCATCAACTACAACATGTTCTGCCTGAACCGGGCCTCGCTGTCAGAATCATTCTTCCACCTCTCCAAGAAGGATCCCGAAAAGGGGTTTCCTTGTGACTTGACTAAAGTTGCGGGCTGCGTATACGGGAACACCCCCGATACAGGAGACATCAACAACTCCGCCTACGTGCGCCTGCTTCTTGCGAGCCACCTGGCCTTCCACCTGCGCATGAAGCTTGAGGAGGACTTTGGCTTCACGGCTTCTGTCGGGATATCAACAAATAAGCTCCTTAGCAAGCTCGTGGGGAGTGTGAATAAGCCGCGTAACCAGACGACACTGATGCCTTTCGACGATGCTGTTGTCACCGAGTTCATGGACGCGCACTCTGTTAGAAAGGTCCCCGGCATCGGCTCCAAGACGTCGCGCGCGCTGGAGGAAAAGTACCTCGCGACGCCCCTGGGACCCGACGACGCTGACAGGGAGACATCACCACTAAAAGTCCGCGACGTGCGCATCCACGAGCAGACTTCGCCCGACGCACTGGAAAAGCTTCTCGGCGGTCCTGGTTCCGAACGGGGCGTCGGCGAGAGGGTGTGGGGCCTCTTACACGGCGTCGACGACACGGAGGTAAAGGACGCGAGCGACGTGCCGTCACAGATCAGCATCGAGGACACGTACAAAGGGTTGGAGAGCATGAGTCAGATTGAAGGCGAGCTACGGAAGATATCTGCTTCTCTCATCCGGCGTATGCGGACGGATCTCCTGACCGACGACAACAGCAACGACTCGATCGAGCCGGGCAGTCAGAGATGGATTGCGCACCCCAAGACGCTGCGACTTTCCATTCGGCAATGGCCTTCTTCTGATCCTCCACCGGGGACGCCATGGTATTCGCACCCGGATTTCCAACGTATTTCCCGATCTCAGCCTATTCCTAATTTTATCTTCAACACGAAAGAGACACCCGATTCCTTGGCGGAGCGACTGACGACGGAGATCTTGCTTCCCACGATGAAGAAGTTCTTTCCGGTTGGTTATAAGTGGAACCTGCAGCTCCTGAATGTCTGCGTTGCGAATTTGGCTGCCAGTGGTAGTGAGGCCGGACCGGGTGTCGGACGAGATATCTCTGCTATGTTCCGCAAGCAGGATGATGTTCTCCGACAGTGGAAGATTGACACAACCATTGTGGAAGACGAAGATGATGATGGTATCGGTGGTGGTGGTGGTGATACCCAACATCAGTCGATCTCAGATGACGAGGTTGAGGAGATGGAGGTGGAAGAGTTTGATGATGACGACGGATCATGGGAAGGCGATGAAGTTACGGCACGTTGTCCATTGTGCGGCCACTGCATCCCGCCATTTGCACTCGCCGCCCATGCGAGGTTCCACGACTTTGAGGACTGAGGAAACCCTAGGTCTGTTCTTCTAGAACGCCCATAGGTTGTACGCAGACGGGAGAGTATCGAGGTCTGATGCGAAGGGGGAGTAGGTTGACGGCAGGGGGACCATGTCTCTGATTGACCTTGGGAGACCATCTTCGGCGTCGTAGAAGGTTTCCTCTTCCTCGCCGAAGGAGCAGATCGTGGTCCAGTCGTTGTCGTCATTGTCGGAGATGTTGATGTGGTCGCTGTCGACGCAGGCCTCATCCGAAGAGTAATGCGATGAAGAGGTTCTGAACGAGTAGACGCTGGAGGCTTCCTTATCGACGGGGCAGATAGTGGTCCGGCGGTCGTCGTTGTCGTCATCGTCGTTGCTGTTGGTGTGGTCGTTATCAACGCAGGCCTCGTCTGAAGAGTAACGCGACGAAGAAGTTCTGAACGAGCAGACGCTAGAGAGTGGCGGTGCGTTTGACCTGACCGAGAGGCGACTATTAGCCCCTTCGCGGAAAGAAAATATTCCTTCGGGGTTCAAGTTGCCGCTGAGGCCTTGGGTTACTTGAATCCCCGGCTCAAAGAGGGTTCCATCCGAGGACATCCAGGCGTGAATGTCTGCGTTGTTCATGAGGGGCTCAGGGCTTTTGCGTCTGAGGATCCTGCACCAGAGGCACTGTTTCTGGCCGCCATTTGTGGTGGTGGTGCTGCTGCTGCCGACACGGAGTCCCTTAGCCTTGGCCTTGAGGGCTGTGTAGCGGTTGTGCAGACGGATGGCGAGTTTGATGGCCATTGTGGATGGTTGTATTAGGTGTGATTGGGGTATTACTGGGTAATACGAGAGTAAGTCAGACTTGGAAAGGCCAACTGAGTGGTACGAAGAACGATTGGGTTGGGTCAATGAAGAGAAGTAACCGGGGGATTTGTATGTGTAGACATTGGGATACAGCATAGCATTCTTGGGAGTTCCTGGGCTTACACCTGTTTATATACCATGGATCGATATCACAATGTCCAGAGAGGTGTTGATAACACAGTGTACACAGGTTCGTGAGATGAGCAGGTTTCGTGACAGCGCGGGAGAGGAGATGGTTGTGGAAAGTTTGATCTCGAATGTTTCATCAAGGAATGGTTCAAGGCCATCTATGAGTATGCTCGATATTAGGCACCTCATAAGTGTCCCGCAGTACCGGGACAAATTTGTTTGAAGATGATCGTGGCTCTGTTCCTGGGACAGTGATGTACGTTTAATGGTGATTGACTTCGATCGACGGAGCCAACCAAGCGGTCAAGGAATGTCTGTACCTAGAATGGTATACGCTTCATACCCCTGAAAAGATGTCTTGTGGTTCTAATTGTCTTTGCACCTCTCTGGTATACCCAAGACAAGTAGCAGACACCGCCATATCGGAGATAGGGAACTTGCCATACTTGCGGGAAAGTTTGAGGCTGAAGCTTTCGAAATCTAAAGGTTTAAGGCCGTCTACGTTCTGAAGATGTTGAATAGATAAGCCGTATGTTGTGGGAGTGTCTAGTGACCGAAGAAATTGAGAAGGATACCGCTTTTTGAATTGTTTTTTTTTTCCTATTGACAAGTGGCGTTCAACAAATACGGCACTATGGTATAGATAGTCAAGGAAACGTCTGAGTATAGAACGAATACTGTTTCTGATCCCTGGGGAGAAGATTATCACGACACCATTACAGCTCAATAGATGCTGGCAAAAAGAGGCAGTGGCCGCTGCCAGGCAGGCCCAAGGAGGTCATGGAGTCGGTTAAAATACTGTGCCTTAAATGAATCATAAGGGAGAAAATTCAATATTTTCTTCGCTTGGTCAAACGCACCTCCTTGGTGTTATGATTCCTGTTCGTATCTTCTTCCTTTCCTTCTTTTGTTCATGATAAGCAGTGAATGTGGCATGATTATATCCAGGCCTGTTTTCTGCTCGAACAAACTTGTATACTGGGGGTAGGAATTGACGGGTTTAATATGACAAGAGGGAACGTAATGCCCTCATCAAGAGGAAAGTCTCCGTTTCCCCGTACCAATTTTCTCAAACAAAGAAGACCTAACCTCTCCGAGCTTCCAGTATTCTGCCGCAGAGTAGCAAAACCATTGTATGAGACAGGGTCAGAGATGGATGTTTGCTGTTCTCGAAAGGTAGCCATAGTTGTACGAATGTACTGAATCCTGGGTCGCACGCTGTCAACATCGTCTTTTACATTGAAGGCCTTGAACACAGCACTTAATTAAATACATGGGACCACATTAGAACAAGATGTCAGGAAGTAGACTTTTATGGCAAGAAACCTATCCAGCGCTAAGTTACTGAACACAGACATCTTCAGATCGTACAGCTGTCCCTTGATAAACTTGTAAGCAAACTGAACGGGACCCAACCATCCCACCCATGACAAAAGAGAATGGCATAAGTCGTTACTGTCATGTCTTCATTTATCCTCCTCCAAATTCTTCCTCTTCATCGTCAGTGGCTTCGAGCAGATCTTTCAACACATAACATCAAGGTTCCAAGATCACCGGAACGACCGATGCGATCCCCCATCAACACTCGACCCCCTCCCACCAGCAGACCCCTTCCGACTATACACATCCTCCCACGTCGGTCCCCTATCTCCACCACCGCCACCGCGCCTTCCACTACCCGGCGACCGCGGCGACCCATCCCTCGACTCCGAGCCGCGGTGCCCATCCCGGCCGCGACCGGAGTGCACCCCGTAAGTAGCATCACCACCACGAATATCATACGACGAAGGCGACGGCGACGCAGCACCGCCACTACAGCTGACATGGTGCTGCGAGATGGACGGCAGAGATGCGGTATAGCGATTGGTAGGCGGAGGGCTCCGCTGTCTCTGAGAGGAAGTCGAGTGCCGACCAACTGGAGGGGGAGGCAAGTCACAATGTCTGGGCAATGAGCCGCCTGCATCTGAGTTTGCTCGCGGGAGACGGGCCGGATGCGGCTCCACGCGGTGGTTACCGCGATCATATGTCCTGGAACGATGAGGGAGGGATGCAGGACGCTTGAGGAGGTCGCTTCCGGACCGGCGGGTATGCGTGTTGGCCTCGGGGAGCCTGGCCGCGTCCTGGGGCGGCGGGCCCGATCGAGACTTCGGAATGGACGGCAGGGGCGGCGCAACGTCCTCTAGACAGTCCCACATGGCCTCGTCGACGATCTTGCGGACCTTCTTATCGGGGGTCTCTGGGAAGAGGTGCCGGGACAGCTGTCTTGGGAGTCGTTCAGGTTTGCCGTTAAGGAGAGGGCCATCGGCGTTGATGGGGAGAGCGGACATGATAGCATGCAGACGCCTGGCTTCGGGGTCTGGGTAGGCGAGAATGCTGCTGATCATCCATTTGGCGAAGCCTGCGGGAGTCAAGCCGGGGATGTTGGGTTGAGATCTGGGTGCGGCCTGGACGAGGTGGTATTGGCAGTCTAGATCTTGGTACAAGAACTCGATTCGCTCCAAAGCATCTTTGGACCGAGACTTGAAGATGTCTGATAATACGTCAGCATTTATTTCTGAACCATCAATGGAAATTCACCTTACCTTCATATTGGAACCTCTCAGGCTCGACTTTGTATTTGGTGTACAGCGTCAGCATCTTCTCAGGGGTAACGACGAGTGTCTCTGGTTGCCCAAACTCCGCGATCTGAGGTTCATGTCAGCCAAACACAAAGTGATGGAGAGGACGGCAGGCGAGAATACCATAAAGTTAGCGAGACCTCTGAGCACGCTATTTAGTCGATTGGTAGGATATCCCTCCGAATCAAACAACACGTCCCACGCCTTGTCAACACTACTCAGCTCAACTTGCGGCGACGCAGGAGCAGTGGGCGAGACATCATCTTCATTATCCGTTTCAACCCGAGGTTGGCAATGAATAACCGGCGGTGCCCTCTTTCGAAAGTGAACCCCTCTTTGCTGAGGACTGATGGGCGGGGTGGACTGAGGTGCTGGTACGGGAAACGAAGTTGGCGGCGACGGCTGATACTGCTGCGGAGGAGGCGCCGACGCAGTTTTTAGGTGGGCGAGTTCCGGGCTGTGATCCCTAGGCGATGAGGTCTTGGAGGCGCCGTGTGCGTCGATGATGGAAGGCGGCGGGCTGGGGTACGCCGGAGGGAAGACAGAGTTCTGGCTGGATAAGGGGGAAAGCCGAGCTGCGTCGACGGGGTTGCCGGTCTCATTGGTCTTTAGTTGAACGACTTGAGCGACTTGGGCAACTGGACAACATCATTAGCAAACTCCAGCCTTTCAAAGACACAACGGAACAAAACTGACCTTCTTCTTTGATAATCTTCCTCAACTCCTCCAACATATCAGACGGCATACTACCAAGACTATCGCGAGGTCTCGAAGTGAGCGTCTCCATAATCAAACTCTCTGAACCCTGCTGCTGCTGTTCATCCACCCGGTTTCCGTGACCATGGCTCCCCTTTTGTTGTCCCCAGCCGAATTCCTCAGTAGCCCGCCCTGGTGACAGCGGGGAAAGCTGTTCCGGCTCCGGGCGGCCCGCCTGATCTCTCGGCAGGGACCAGTTCGTCGTGGTGTTCAGCCTTGGCCGCACGGCCTTGCCACCCGGGGTGGTAGTCATGACGGGTTGCCGATGTTGCTGGTAATGGATATGCCGTCTGCCGCAGCATGCGAACTTCCGAGGAAAGCTCAGACTAGATCGTTTGTGCGATGGTAAACAAGAGACAGTAGGCGTAGGATTGATAGGGAACCAGAGTGATTGGGCTGTCGGCGCGAAAGGTAGAGGAGCCGTATATACCAAGCAAATAGACGACGAGAAGGGGCAGACCGAAATGGAGCTGAGACAGGCGGCAGAAAAGGCAGGAATAGTTATAGACCCATACCCTCTTCGGACGCCGATGGGACACTTGAGAGGGCTCCCCAATGAAATGTTGACGTCTATTTCCCCTCGCGTCAGGTGGGTTGATAAGGTGCACCACGAAGGTATGAAAGGGTCGATCACGGAGGCAACACCACGAGCGGCATGGGTGATGCGGAAAAGTGCATTTTCAAAGTGCGAGGGATAAGAATGTGGTGTTCCCCTCACGCGTGAGATAGGAGGGAGAAAATGGGATAATAGATGTGAGGAAGAAAGGGAAATCAGTAGGCTGTGTGTACGTGGTGGTAGCTCGTACAAAGTAGTCGGGCGAAGGTAGCGTAGAGGCCACACAAAGTTGCCCTTTTGCTGCCGTGCACCGTTTCTCCAACGAGGCCCATCCCTGTCTCATTGGGCCGCAAAGTTATCTGCATGGCAATGCCATGGCCTGGTACACGGCACACCGGTGGCGTTTCGATGCGTCACCGAAGGGAGCTGAGATGGAAAAAGAAGGTCGTCTGGTGGGATTCTCCCACGTCAGGGTGTCCAGGATATGGCCCTCACCGGAGGATGCAATGACATCGGGATGGTTTCGATCTTGAGGCCACACGCGTTCGGGAAGCTGAAAGTTTCCGCCTCGGATGAAAACTGTACCAAAATATCATTATTCCCGTCGTTTCGAGTTGCTGTGTCCCAAGTCATGGTTTCTGTGTCGCTCAAGATATCTTAGCTTGAATCGCGTTGGACAATCCAAGTCAGGCGACGCCATGTTTGCTCGTTGGCCCTGAGCCGACAGTCAGCGCGGGCGTCCCATCGCTAAGTTTTTCTTGGAGTTTATTGCTGGTGCCACCGAGTGGTCCCCGATAATACCACAGGCCTCGACTTGAGACGTAGCTTGGAGGGGAGAGGGCTCTTTGAATGTGGTGCGGAAGCTTTCGATAGTGCGGTGTGGGATGCTGCATGTAAGCGCAGGAGACAAAGAACGATGCCATGGGTGGCCCCCGGTATTGGGCCGTGACGCTCCGGATGTCCCACTGGCCGTCCGCGGTAAGGCGTCTACCGAAATTCTTGAGAGAAAACTGGTTCGCGCATCTGCGCGGCAGGCCGCTTCAATCGATAACATATCCCGATTGTTGGCAGCCAATGAATACGAATCAGCCGTTCTGCACTCGCGTTTGCTGGCGACTTGTGGTCAGAGCGGCAGATTTGAGACAACCTTAGCCTCCCGTGAAGATAAAAAAGACCCGACAGAGAATGAGACAACTCGGTCCGTGGGAGAGGACAGGAAAGCTCCAAACGAACACACGCGGTCATGTCTTGAACATGTGGGGGTCCCGTTCGCCCCGTCCCGATCCTCGAGCCGGACGCAACTGAGTAACAGCGAGCCAATCCCCATCAGCTCGGTAAGCTTCACATGGTCAGCAGTGCAAAGTGGGAGCGATGCCGGTGAGAATCAAAAAGACGCTGAATAAAATAAATATGTTACACCGTTATATGTTACTGGGGCTTTGTCCAACCCGAATCGAGATCGAATGCTCGCCAGCTAATGCACTTACAAAACTCCCGACCGATTTTCTTGCTTCCTCCTTCATGCTTTGTACAACAAGTCCAAGAAGCCGTTGGCCAAGTCAACAACCACGCTCTTGTTTGGCAGGGATCCGGCAACGCCATACAAAGCAGCCGAGTCACCGACAGCCTTGCCCTTGACACCCTTACCCTCAACGGCGCGAACTCTCTCCTTTTCCTTCTCAGCTTCGACAACGGCCTCAAGATCAGTCAACAACTTCTCATAGACCTTGGTAATTGGCAGAGTAACGGCGACGTGGATCGCGGGAGGGTTCTGAAGAGCATTCAAGTGCCATCCCTTCTCTGACATGCCGTCGGCAATGTCGTAAACGTTGAGGTTCTTGGCGGTGAAGGCAACGACAGACACAAGAGGCTTGCCCAGGATCTCCAACTCGTTATCCAGTGCCGGTGTCTCGCGAATCTTCTCAATAATTTTCTTGGTAGTGCCGACAATCTTGACACAAGCGTCAATGTAACCAGCCTCACCGACCTTCATCAAACTAGCCCAGCAGCCAGCAATCAGGGCACCTGGACGCGAGCCGGCTATGCCAGGAGAACCGTACACACCGCCAGACCAATCTGGCGACACGTAGTACTGATATTTGCGGAGTTCCGCAGACCTGTACAAAACCGTAGAGTTGCCCTTAGGCGCGAATCCATACTTGTGGGTGTCGCAGCTGATGCTCGTGACGCCCTTGAGACGGAAATCAAAGACTTCGGTCTCGAAACCGGCCTTGTCCAAGAAGGGAACCATGAAGGAACCGAGGCAGCAGTCGACGTGGAGGCACAACTTCTTCTTGACGGCCAACTTGGACAGAGCGCTGATGTCATCGATGATACCGTGAGGGAAGTTCGGTGCGGAACCGACCAACAGAACTGTGTTGCTGTTGATCAGACGGGAGACAGCGCGGACGTCAACCTGGTAGTTGGGCGCAGGGCAGGAAACGTAGTGGATCTTGATCTTGAAGTAGTCACCGGCCTTGCGGAACGCAGTGTGGGCGGTTTCGGGCAAGATCCTGATGCGCGTCAGTAAGAAAGACTACGAGAACATAGTATCACAGTGAAAACGTACATCTCAGGCTCAGTAATTCCCTTCTCAAAGTACCCTCTTTGGCGCGCGCCAAGGCAGGCCGACAGGATACTGTCAGTACCACCGCTCGTGGTGGCACCGGCAGCGCCGGGAGGAGCGTTGAACATGGCCAGAACCATGGAAACAACCTCAGCTTCCATCTTCCTCACACCCGGGAAGACATCAGGGTGGATGGGGTTCGCGACGGTGAACTTGCCAAACGCCTCAGTCTGCAGCTTTATCAGTTCGTCCTCGCCGTGGTAGACGGCGCCAGAGACAAAACCATCCTCCCATCTTGTGTGGTCCATGTTCGCCAGGGTATCAAGCTCCTTTCGGACATCGTCTTCGGACCAGCCCTCCTTCGGCAGGGTCAGGTATCGGGTGAGGTTCGCGGGGATCATCTTGGTCTGCAGTTTTGCCATGGTCTCGTTGACCTGCTTCTGGACCTGGCCGCGGACGCCGGGGGCGCGCAGGAAGTAGCCATACAGGACTCTGCGAATATCAATGTAGATCTCGACGATGCTGCCAATCAGGCCGCGGCCCTTGAGCTTCAGGAACGTCTTGCGCGTCCATCGCCAGACGAAGAGGAAGAAAATGATGTTGCGCAACCTATGGTCCGGGAGTCCTCGAGGTTAGCCGATGCCGAGGTAACTTCGGGAGAGATGCCGAAGTGGAAAGATGGAAGCATTGGTAACTCACAAGTCGAGATTCAGGACCAACAAGGGACTCGCTTGCCGGCTACGCTTGACTTGGTTCAGTCCTTCGCGCAAGCTTGCGGGAATGCGGGAGCTGCCGGGCATCTTGTCTACTGCCGTTGTTGGAGCTAGGCACGGTGGGGTGTTACGATTCGCGACAAGCAAGCAATGAAGGTGGAAATCCTGGAAAACGGAGACCGAATCCGAATGGATGCGATTTCCAATTTATAAATGCGCGGAGTAGAAGGGAATGCGAAGGAGGGGCTCAAGAAGAAAAAAGAATTGGAGACTGGGGGACCGGACGAAGATCAAGGCTAAGAGTTGGGAACTTTGGAAGGTTCCGACGTTAACAACGCCACAGCAAGAGCATCACGGGCGGCTGGGGTCAGGGAAGTAGAGGCTAGAGGGTCTTTGCTGTGCAACTGCTGTGGTAAGCAGAGCCAACGGCTGGATCCCGAGGAGCAGAAAATCGTGGGGCATGGCGTCTTCTTGATTATTTCTTAGCGCCGTTTACCCCTGTCGGTGCAGCGAAGATAGCGGAGTACATTCTGGAGTTTCTGGAGCGCCGCTTCTCTCTGGGGGAGCATTGCCGCCATCCGGTCTGTCACATGCGCCACTCCAAGCAAGAAGAGCCCTGTTTCCTACGGCGTCCGCGTCCAGCTGGCTGCAGGCAGTATCATTCACACACCTTTCAGGCAAGTCATTAATACAGGGGGTCCTGCTTCAAGCTTAAAAGCTCATACCATCGTCGTCTAATTGGGGAAGCGACCTTGACTAATAACAAGGTAGGATTCACATTGAGCAGATGGCTTCCTCTTAGGCTCTTCCCCAATATGAGGTGTCAGTGTCGAGGTGGAGCGGCCAGTGATGAACCGCCATCTCCAAAGTCCCAACCCAAAGAGGGCAGTCCGCACCGCGCGACGTGCCCGTCATCTTATCGCCGCGACTGATACGTGACGGTATTTTCCACGCGAACCGAGGACCTTCAGACTCGGCCGATTGGGCAGTCTGTCCGATGTACGCATGACTTTGCGTCCAGATCGCCAGCCTTCTCTTGTTACCTTGCATACTCCTTTCGTAGTAGATGTTACTTCCGTTCATTAAGAGTCTCCATGTTTGGAGCACAACTGGTGAGCGTTATCTGTCAAAGCAACCTTGAAAGTCGCCCAGGTCTGTCCATCCGCGGACTGCCCCGGAGCAAAGAGATCCACAATAGCGGGGCGGGATCGGGTCCGCGGACGCCCGTCATCCGGCTTGATGGCCCCGAACCCGCTTGGAATGGCATTTTTAACCATTGAGAGCCATCCTTTTGCCTCTTTGCATAACGATCGATACTGGAAACTACGGATGCAGAATGGCAAGCCGGTCGACCTTCAAATCGGGTCACACAATGTCCCTAATGTCAAAGGCCAACCAGTGTCTTGGTGAGTAAGCTCCGACAAAGTGGCCATGCGCTTTGCCTCAACCACGTCACATCGACAGCGTCGACGTCCGAGAGATCCAAGCGGATCCAGGCGCCGCCTGGCACGCCTGGGTATTCGATCTTAGCGGATGACAACCTTGCAGCCGAATCGCAGACGTGCATCAACGACCAACAACTTGCGCCTAGACTCATCCTCATTGGTTCATGCGATGTCGTCTTCCCTGTCCAACTCGCCTTGTGAAAGCAGTCAGACGTCCTCATGGGGCAGGTTGGTCCAAGTGGAGACGGTCCTGGCCCCTCGATCGCCGCCTAGATCAATTGCATTTTAACGGGGTGGAGATTTGCGAATAAAGTCCGTATTAGCATCCGCGCTCTTCGCAGGATGGCCAATGTCTATCGGTATGGTATACAAAACACAAGAAGACGCAAGCCTTCAGTCGTCAAAATGAGTCATCATCTCGAAAGTATCAAGAGAGAAAAACATAACAACCCTCATGAGCGCCACGCGAGAAGCTCATGCAACCGGGTAGCCCCCGAGGCCCTCGACCATCTGTCAGTAAACCCCATACAAAATTCCTTCATGAGATGGTCTCCACAAACCCAAATAAACGCCCTCGTCCAGCTCTTGTACACTTGAAATGCCGAGTTCATGCTTCCTGGGAATAAAACGCCTGGAGCTTTTCTGTGTGTAGGCCCTCTAGCGAGGACAAGCCTTGCTCTCTTCTAGGCCCCCGTCTATTGCTCCTTGAATGCCGCCTTCCACTTGGTCTTGAAGCTGCTCAACTCCTCGTCGCAAGATCGCTCTCCAGTCTTTGTGCAACCAGCTGCGCGGACAACAAAGTGACCATCCTTATAGATCTCCCCCTTATCATATCGATTGTAGGAGTTGAATGTCTTCTGCGGCACAATCGCAAGTTTCGAAAGAATGGTGGGATGCCATTGAACAATGTGTTCCTAAGGCGACGGTCAGATATGGCTCAGAGGCACAAAAAAGAAACGAAAAGAAACAGACTTACCAAAGCGTGCCCCTCTGCCTTCTGGAAGTTGTAGCTACGGTACAGCGGATCGAACCAGGTGTCGATGAAGAACTTCGCCCACTCGCCATTCCGGATGAAGAAGCTGCTCGAAGATAGACCCTCCCTGTCTTGCGTGACCACGAAATCGATGTCGTCGCCCTTGAGATGAGGGAATGTTTTGATGATGCTGTCTGGCGGCACAACCGGGTGATCCCTGGCCATCAAAGTATCCAGTCTGTCCGACTTCAACACCAAGTTCTCTAGCGTCGTCGCTGGATCCATGATGTAGGCGTCTTGGTCGAGGTACCAGAACCACCTAGCTTCCGGGAACTTTGTCATTGCGTGCCTCAGCGCCACCACTTTGTTCCATGATGTTGGAGATCCGTCCAGATCGTAATCGCCCGCCTTCACAAACATCACCTCGTAACCTAGAAAAAGAGCTATCAGCATGTGCAGTGCCACAGAGAACCAGTGAATGCCGACCGTGTAGCTGCGCATATTGCTTCCTGTTGTCACGAACGCTTGCAAGATATGCATTGCTGTAGTTGTCCTCGTCCAGCACCGTCACTATTACCGCAGATGGGTCCCCAGAGGGTACTCGAGGACCACTGGGTGACTTGAGGGCCCCGGAGAGAAGGTATATGAAGCCAAAGAATACAAGGGCACCTGCCGCGATGACCTTGAGCCTGCTGCGTCGAAGAACTGGCGGTATTCTAGAAGATCTCGCCTTGAAGGGAGGCGGATTCGAGCTCTTTCTTGGTGGGTATGCGAAATGCATCGTGTCGAATTAGGATATTAGTTCAAAGGGAGAACTCGTCGGCCTACAATCGCAGGAATTGTCGCAACTGGACCAGCGTCAAATTGAGACGCCTCGATGTCCCGGAAATGGCGGTCGTCTAAGGACAAATTTCGTCGGCGGTCGAATACGAGAGTAGACGCTGACTGTGGCGGTTGCGACGAGAGGCTTGGCACAGAAAGGAGGGAGGAAAAGGTGATGGAATGTCGAAGTCGAGGATCGTCAGGGTATTCGCAGGGCGTCATCCAAAGAGTCGCATCACGTCCAGTCCTCGAAAGAAGTCTAGGCGACACCTTGGAAAGTGAAAGTTTTGTAAGGGAAGCAGTGGTGCAAAGGCGAGGACGGCCTGTCAATGTACAGACTGGTGAACACGAACTCGATACCACGGCTTCGTTTAATTCGAGGTCCACTTTGGGAACACTAGATCTGGACCGCGCCGAAAACCAGCAATCATTGGCCCGGTCGGTGGTATTATTGTCCGGTCGGGCGATCCCTGGATCCCCTGAGCCCCTCCTGTCAAGGGTTGCGCTGGTTCCCCACCACCAACACGACGTCAAACCCAATATTGTGCTCTATGTATGCGGGGTGCTGTGACGCTGAACAGTAGGTAGGTTACTGGATAATTAAGGTCGGATTGTTTAAAAAAAAAATACCCGACATTCACATTGATCCTTCCTTGCAAACCTTCACGTAGTTCATCATCAGTGCCTGATAGTGGAAACATGACACACAGAAGTCAATTCAAGTCTTTCGTCACTATCGAATTCTTAAGCTTCGCCATTGGTAGATCCATGAGACATATATGTATCAGCCTGCGCGTTTGGCAACTCAAAGGATGTTGAGAGTTGTCGTCGGCATAATCAGCCAACAGAATGTTGATTGATTGATAGCAGGTTGATGTCGTCCGCCCGTCTAAAGTAAATCTAACCAAAACGGCTCAATTCAAAGACAGAGCAGGGACTTCTTCTCCGCACACAGACTAGTTGACACGATATGGAAGAGAATCTTCGAGGCAACTTAAGAGTGTGCGGGTGACATCGCGGACTCGGTGACACATGGCGCTACAGGCGTTGTCTCTTGAGTGATAAATAATGTTTGCGTTTCTCCACATTACGACCTATGTTAGTCTTCCTTGATATCTTCGTCCTCATCATCGTCACCGCCCACATCGAAGACTCTGTCGCTCGCACGTTGCAGA
Source organism: Colletotrichum godetiae (assembly GCF_030913485.1). Lineage (NCBI taxonomy): Eukaryota > Fungi > Ascomycota > Sordariomycetes > Glomerellales > Glomerellaceae > Colletotrichum > Colletotrichum godetiae. The sequence goes on along the minus strand of NW_026851274.1, from coordinate 467,467 downwards.
GCGGAAGCACTGAACTTTCTCACGCCCTTCCATACTCCCCACATAAAGGTCGCGGCACCAATGACGACCAACGCCACGTTGATATTCTCAACACGCGCGCGACCAGTCCCAGCTCGACGTCCAGAAGTACTGAGAATACCGCTGGACCTCAAGTTCCACCATTGGACAGGCGAAAGGGCGAAGAGAGACTTGACGAACCCAAGCAGCCCAAGAGAAAAGAAGCCTTTGAGGAAGTGTTCCAGCCATGTTCCAGGCTCCGCACCCATCTCAGGTACAGGCTCGTGAATTGCTTCGATGTCGTCGAGAACATTCGCCGCCATATCAGCGATTGCGCCCATGGGATCAGTCCATAGATTCAAAATCGGATCCGCAATGAAACCAAGAATGAAGACCGAAACGATGAAGATGAGGATTGTTAGTACAATTTGGGCAAATGTCCCCTGCAAACGATTCGCCCATGATAATCGCTCCAGCTTGTATTGGTAGCTGCAGGTGGGGCATGCGAAGAAGTTCCGCGTAGCTGTCGAGTCGGCATACCTCCAAGCTTGCAAACACCCTTCGTGGACGTAGCGTTGAGACCCCTTGCACTTGCATGGTGAGATGAGTCGTCCAGAGTCGGGGTCGTCGGATATGTAAACAGGCCGTGGACGTGAGTTCATGAAGCCGCTCATGACACTTGGCTCTTCGAAAATGGGGTGAACCGACTCGAAGCAGATGCGACATGTTCGAGGCCCGTAGTATCTTTGCTTGGGCGGAGACTGAGGTAGCTCCTGGGGATGCTCTCTGTCCTGTTGGCCCTGGTCCTCAGACTTGACAGACTCTGACTTCTCGGGTGGATCGGCTTCAGAGTGGCTGTTGCCCGTTGAGCCTCCCATTGGGAGGTCAGACGGCCAATTCCACTGAGGTTTCGCTGCGTCCATGATGAAGAGTGGAAATTGATTGCTAGAGACGTCGGGATTCGCTGCGTCTTCCGAGCATTGAGCTTTCTATATCGCGCAATTGAGGTAACTCTGTGCTGTGAGAAGAGGAGATGCAATAGAAGGTTTGGAGTGAAAGACCGGCTGGCTCGGGGCTGGAAACTTGGCCTAAGTTGACCAAGTGCAGCAGCGCCTACATGACAGAAATTAGCGTAGGCAATATGAGAGCCTGATCTGTCCTTTCGGGGAAGCTGTGCTAAGCGAATAGGATCTTTTTGGAGAACACAGGACAAACGAAGAGCGAAAAAGAATATTCCAGCACCAGGCACTTTATTGTGAGCTTTCTGCGGGTGGTCATAGCTTCTAGAGTGGCTAGATTACATCAGCATTTTAACCCGGATCAACACCAGCGCCGGGAATATCACGTGCTGCTAGTTCCCCAAGCGGCGTCCGGCGCCTGGCAGCTTGACGCGGCGCGAGTTGCCTGGGAGGGAGAGCTTCGTACCTTAGCTTCAGCAGCCTCACCTCGTTTGACCGCAGCCAACCCACCCACCATCCTCCCCGTCCACTGTACTTGACATCACATCTCGACTGCACGATCAAATAATCAAGCAATGGCCGACCGTTACTCTTTCTCCCTGACGACGTTCTCGCCCAGGTAATTTATATGCTTCCAACCTATGACGTCCGCATGCTAATGGATTATAGCGGCAAGCTGGTTCAGATCGGTATGCTCCAACACAACCCCAACCGGCCGATGTTTCCCAGCGTCATAAACGGAATGAGCCCTCAAACAACAGGACTGACATCCATATAGAGTATGCTCTGAACGCAGTCAACCAGGGTGTCACCGCCCTCGGTATCAAAGGCAAGTCGACTTGCCCCTCTTTCCCCAACCCATGCTAACCCCTCGAAAGCCACCAACGGCATCGTCCTTGCGACCGAGAAGAAGTCATCATCGCCCCTTGCCGACCCTAGCTCGCTGTCCAAGATCAGTCTCGTCACTCCCGACATTGGTATGGTGTACTCAGGCATGGGACCCGACTACAGAATATTGGTGGACAAGGCTCGCAAGGTCTCGCACACCGGCTACAAGCGCATCTACAACGAATACCCGCCTACACGGATATTGGTTCAGGATGTTGCCCGTGTCATGCAGGAGGCTACTCAGTCTGGTGGTGTCCGACCTTACGGCGTCAGCTTGCTGATTGCTGGCTGGGATGAGGGTATCTTGCCCGAGGACGAGACCGAAACCAAGGAAGGCGAGGAGAAGAAGCCTACAGGCAAGACCGGCGGTACTCTGAAGGGCGGACCCATGCTGTACCAGGTCGACCCCTCTGGCAGTTACTTCCCGTGGAAGGCGACGGCGATTGGCAAGAGCGCTACGTCTGCGAAGACGTTCCTGGAGAAGAGATACACGGAGGGCCTGGAGCTTGAGGACGCCGTGCACATTGCATTGCTCACACTCAAGGAGACCATTGAGGGCGAGATGAATGGAGATACCATTGAAATTGGTAAGTTTTCGAAGTTGATCGTCAAAAATATGCCTAACTGGAAACATAGGTATCATTGGACCTCCGGCGGACCACCTGCTCGGTATCGAGGGTGTTGAGGGTGCCAAGGGCCCTCGCTTCAGAAAGCTCAGTCCTCAGGAGATTGAGGACTATCTTACGAACTTGTAATTTCCGCAACGGCTGGGACGGTCTTACCTTGTATCATAGAACAGCATAGAGACATGGGGACACGAGAACTCCGAGCTCTAGACTCAATGGATGACCTGCAATGACGACATGAGTAGATACATTGCAGTTGTGATTGGATATGACTCTCGACTGGCCACGACAGTCGAGTCCTTTTTGCAAGAAAACATGTAAGCTGCCATTGCCACTGCCAGGACCGCAGATATCGGTAAGTGAAATGATTGACATTGCGGCGTCGCTTGGTAATTATCGATGGCAGAAATCCGGATCAGTGAGTTGAATGGAGTCAGAAATCAGGCAACAGCTGCAAGAGGCTCATTGCCGAAGTGAGGAAGAACCGCTGGCGACAGTCGGCCGCCTCTCGCAGCCGTTTCATTGGCTTGCCGCGATCTGAAACTGCTCGCCGATTGCTGTGCCGCAACAGCCTACATGGTCACCTGATGTTCCCGCTTGAGGGTATTTTGCAATCGGTCACCGGGTGTGCCTGGAGTGCCTAATCACCAGGCAGATGACACTTTTGTGCGGCGGTCTACTGTCGTCTAGACTAATTGAGGAGAAGTAAGCCGCATGTGAGTAGCAGGGCCTTGCATTAAGCTAATCGCACCTGGGAGGCACAGCATTGCGACCTCAACCAAGCAAGTCAAAGTAAACTTCCAACGGACAACCTTCAACTTTGGAGGACTTCTACGAATCTAGATGTGATCTGCAGCCTGCGACTATTCATTTTTTTCACCGTCATATGAATAGAATTGAACAAAAGTTCAAACAAGACTCTGCTGCATGAGGAATGTAGACCCATATGACCCAATTATTGCTGCGCTTCGCCACAGTGTTCTGAATTGAAGACCAGGGTAGCAATTAGACTGGATTTGAGGTTGCAAGCCAGATCGGCTCCAATAGAACTACAGACTGGCATCCTACCTATCAGCTAGATGACTATGTACCTTCAGTGGGTTGACGCAGAACCATGCACAACAAACTCACAGGTGCAAGGCCTGGCTATGGTCTGAAGCCGATGCCGATGCCGTGTTGCTTTCATAAGCAAAGACGTCCCTGTTCCCGGCTTGGCGAGGCACTGACGCACGTTTTCCTGGAGGCGTCAGCTAGTTGCATGTAGAATGCTGTATTTGTCCAGGGTCCGGGCGGGTGGCCAGGTTTCGGGTTCCGGAGAACCAAGACCGGCGAAATCAGTATCGGACCCGGTTAGGTTAGTCTTATACGAAGTGACCTCTGGCCGGGGTGAGTGCGGGTGACTGTGGGAACTCTCGGGGCGTGAGCGGGCCTAAATGACACTTGTTGGTCCAGGCCAGTATCTGTCACAACGGAATACCGGAAGATTCAAGATACCTTGGGTACCTGATCCTCGAAGCCCCGGCCGGCAATCCTAAATTGATTGGCCAGGAACCGATGTCAGACTCGCTCTCTCTTTCCTCCGAGTTGTACCTTATTCTTCCTCTCGACTTACCACTAACACTTTCCATGCTGGACACATCAAGCAAATCAGAGCTATCATCTGGAGCAGACTTCGGCTTTTCGAGACTAGGACGGGGTACCCCGAGCCCAAGGCTACCTTTTGGCCCATCGCCGTTTATCGATCCCTGTTTTGCAGTTCAAAAGTTCACTCTCCGCGCGCGAAGATGACTCTTTTGATACGGTGCGTAAATGCGTTGCGAAATGGTATACGTCCTCTGCAGATGTGGGCCGCCGGCCTCCTGCAGAGTCCCTGAACTCAACAGAACCGACCTGTTGTAGTGCGTGTTGGCTTGCGAGTGCAAATATGAACAGCATGCCACAGCTACGTATTGCTTCGAGGTCTTTTTCCCGCTCCCTTTACATGCGCAGCGGGAAAAGAAGCAAACAAGCAGCACACGTTCCCAAACGCCATCCAGGCACCCACCCACTGCGACGTGATTCTTCAAAGGGATCCCAACCTCCTCAGACCTTTTCTGCCTACGTTACGGCATCGTCGCCATATCTACGCCCAAGTCAGCAATCATCATCAGGCACTTATCGCCGAGTCACGCATGCGTCGCACCCATCGCACTTGGCAGAGACTACGAATACACGGAGGTTGTATCCGTAGACGCCCTTCAGTGCTGTGCATCGAGCCCCACGAATCCTGGTCACCGCGTCACACGAATTTTTGTCCAATTTTCCGTTTTGAGCCGCGTCATTTAACCTTACACACCTTTTTTGACTCATACCGACCACCCCACTGCCGGGTGAGTCTTGTCATTGTACCCCAGTACTTTGAGCGTGCTAGTGCACCGGTGCTTGGCTTACTTGGATTCTCCCGAAGTACCGCGCTTCCCAGGACCGTGATCAAGACCCTGGGACTGGGTCCTCAGATCCACGCTAGAAACATACAAACAATGGCTGACCATTCACCATCATCTTCCGGCGAGGGTGCAGATCCTGTGGTAGATGATGTACCTTTCAATGTGGCAGTCCTGGGGCCTCATAACCAGGAGGCACTCTCAGCAGCTGCCGAGGAGTTGTTCCTGAACAATGAGGCCTCTTCGCCTCCAGCTGAGCCAGCCTCAGGCAACTCAGTCATCATGAATGCGAGAGCCTACCAGTCCGAGATGCTTGCCGAGAGTATGCGGCAGAACATCATTGTTGCTGTAAGTCTCGTCGAGCCTGTGGACCAAGTTGCAAGAGACTATGGGTTGATTAACACTTGGTAGATGGACACTGGTAGTGGCAAAACACAAGTGTACGTGGCCTGCCTACGAGCACGCGTAGCTTCGTGATATTGACAAAGGCTTCTATAGAGCTGTTTTACGAATTAGGGCTGAAATAGAGAGAACGTCCTCCGAGAAGGTGCGTTAAGACCATCACAGGGTCTCTGATGCTGGACTAACTGTGCAGATTGTCTGGTTTCTAGCTCCCACGGTATCGCTTTGTAACCAACAGTTTGAAGTCCTTAAAACTCAGATACCGGAGGTCCAGATTAAGTTCCTCAGCGGCGACGACAGTGTGGACTCATGGTCGGACCAGCAAGTGTGGGATGCAGTTCTTCTCAATGTGCGCATAGTAGTGTCGACGTACCAGATCCTGTTGGACGCCATGTCGCACGCATTCGTGCCTATATCAAGACTATCTCTGATTGTCTTTGACGAAGGTTTGTGGGTTCGAGATCCCGAAAGTGGCAGAGGCTAATCAATACGAAACAAGCTCACAACTGCGTCGGCAAGTCTCCCGGAAGCAAGATCATGTCACTCTTCTACCATGAAGAACAACGAAAAGGCCGCTCTACTCCCCATATTCTGGGTCTGACAGCAAGCCCGACTTTCGGTTCCAAAGTCGAAAGCATCAATACCCTCGAGGCCACGCTGGACGCTGTTTGCAAGAGTCCAACGATGCACCGAGACGACCTTCTTGCCGCTGTTAACAAACCAGAGCTGGCATCCGTAACCTTTCAACCTCGAAACGAATTCAATATTCCAAACAGCTTGCGAAGCTTGAGGATAGCTATACAGTCTCTCGATATCTCTGAAGATCCCTACATTCGACACCTACAAGCAGAGGGAACAGATCGTAGTCAGCGTGAATTGATTGCAGTTCTCAAAAGTCACGACACATACATCCAGAACCAAATGACTTCGTTTGGCCGCCAAGCGAATCAGATATTCAGCGAACTTGGACCTTGGGCTGCAGAGTATTATATCTGGGAGGTTATCTCGAGATTCAGAGCTGCATTCAATGCCCAAAGCGTCTGGCTTGACACATGGAAGGATGAAGAGAAGCAATACCTCATCAACATTCTCAGTCAAGTTGACTGCCAGTGTCCGTCGAAGGAGACCATCAGCCGTGAGGTCATGTCAGAAAAGGTTTTCGTTGTCATTGAACAATTGTTACAGGAAAAATCCGATACCATCGGTATCGTTTTTGCTAGAGAAAGAGCGACTGTTGCGGTTCTATGTCATTTGCTTACGTCGCATAACTTACTACGAGAGCGATATCGAATCGGTACCATGATGGGCACATCGCAATTCCAAGCCAAGAAGAAAGATATATGGGATCTTTCACGAGTCGAGGATCAGCGGTCTTTGCACCAATTTCGGTCTGGTAGGACCAACCTGTTGGTTGCCACCAGTGTACTCGAAGAAGGCATCGATGTCCCAGTCTGTAACTTGGTCGTCTGTTTTGATACCCCACCGAACCTCAAGTCATTTATCCAACGCCGCGGACGGGCCCGGAAGAAGCAATCTAAGCTTCTTATGCTGATTGATAGCTCGAATCCTTGGGGAAAAGAGTGGGAGGTCCTGGAGGCCGAGATGAAGGCCCAGTACGAAGAACAAGAGAGAGAACTTGAACACCTCCAAGATATCGAACAGGCCGAAGAGCCAAAGGATATGATTTTCAAAGTCGAACAAACAGGAGCTGTTCTAGATCTCGATAACGCAAAACAACATCTCGACCACCTGTGCCGAATATTGTCCCCGGGAGAGTTCATCGACTGGCGGCCTGACTATATCATCGACAAGACCGCCACAAAAGGCGCGCCAGACTTGCGGGCCACCGTAAACTTACCGAGCTATCTTCCAGCCTCGGTCCGCACCGCGGAGAGTCAACTAGCTTGGAAATCAGAGCAAAATGCTACAAGAGACGCTGCATTTCAGGCCTATGTTCAGCTGTACAAGGCTGGACTTATCAATGACAACTTGCTGCCCTTCAAGCCGGAGGACTTCGTACCCGGAATAGACAAAAGAGCTGCGATCCTGCAGGTCAACGGTCTGCTCAATGCCTGGGTTGGAGTCGCCAAGGCTTGGAAAGTTAGTGACAACTTAAGGGCAACTCGAATTCTACTCAAGGATTCGGACGGTGTTGTCCTGGGAGAGTACGATATGGTTATCCCCGTATGGGTACCTGGGTTGCAGACGATACCCATCCATCTGGAGTATAACGTCACCTGGTCAATTGAGTTCGGACACCAGCTTCCGATTGACGAGCTGACCGGAAACGATGACACAGCTGTACTTCTTGCTCTGCCGTACGGCCATCGTTGGATTTCGGCGGACCTCCAGCAGATCGTAAGATTCACTGCAGTCGGTGCTGGAGATATGTCCGTCGATCAAATCGGCGTCAAAGGCTTTGTCCCAGGGGCCATGTCAAACTACGATTTGACCTGTTTCATACGTGACCAGGCTGGTTCCCCATATCTGTACGACAATGTCATCCCCAGCAAGCCTGCACCCGAAACTGTACAGAAGATGTTTTACGAATTCGAAAAGGCCCCGGATGACGTACCTTACCTGGCTCTCAAGAAGTGGTCCCGTAGGTCGGACTTTCTTCATCGGCCACAGAGCGATCCCGGTCAAGGCCCCGCCACTGTCAAGCCGTACAACAGAGTCTACCCGATGTCGTGGGCAAAGGTGGACAATATCCCTGCAAAGTACGCCCAGTTTGGCGTGCTTATACCATCAATCTTGCACCGTATCGAGACCTACCTGGTGGCTCGAGAGCTGTCTATGGGTGTTCTGAGACCCCTTGCCATCTCTGACCCGTCTCTGGTGGTCACAGCCATCAGCGCGGGAAGCGCGTGTGAGCCCACGAACTATGAACGCATCGAGTTTCTGGGCGACTCTATTCTCAAATTCTCCACCACTATTAATGTGGCCGCTCTGAGTAAGTCCATCTCCAATGCCCCGGCGGGTTGAGTATGAATTGAGAAGCTAACACAAGATCAGACCCGGACTGGCCAGAACGACTGCTATCTTTCAAAAAGGACGCCATCGTCGCAAACTCAACCCTCTGCAAGGCGGCCATCAAGCACGGCCTCGATAGGTTCATTCTCACCAAGCCCTTCACGGGACAGAAGTGGCGCCCAATCTACGTGGAAGATGTGCTCCAGCACGGCGAGGAGCCCTCCACGAGGAAGATCTCCACCAAGACGCTCGCAGATATCGTTGAGGCACTTATCGGGGCTTCGATGATTGACGGCGGTCTACCGAAAGCGCTTAAGTGCATGTCCATCTTCCTCCAGCAGATCAAGTGGAAAACTCTCGACGATTGCAGACAGGCCTTGTACGACGTCGCTCCCTCTGGCGTGGAACTGCCGTCTACCCTCGAGCCCTTGGAGCAGCTCATAGGTTACGAGTTTACAAAGAAGTCTCTGCTGATCCAGTCCATGACCCACGCATCCTTCAACCTCGGCAACACCCTGGGCTGCCTGGAACGTCTTGAGTTCATCGGCGACTCGGTCCTGGACTACATTATCGTCAACCGCCTCTTCTCTATCGTCCCTCCTCTTCCACATCAGACGATGCACCTCCTCAAAACAGCAATGGTCAACGGAGACTTCCTCGGCTTCCTAGCTCTTGAACAATCAGTAAGCCAGGACGAGGTCATCATCACAGGCGCCGGCGGCAGCAAACAAAAGCCCGAACTACAGCATTCCCGCTTCGCGCTGCCCCTGTGGAAATTCATGCGCCACCAGTCCCTCGCTATAGGCCTCGAGCAGCTCAACGTCACGAAGCGGCACGCCGCGTTCAGGGACGAGATGGTCGAGGCCATGGAGCACGGCACGACTTACCCCTGGGCCCTCATGGCGCACATGCAGCTGCGCAAATTCTACTCTGATATATTTGAGTCTCTTCTCGGCGCTGTGTACGTCGATTCCGGGGACCTGGACGTTTGCGCTGGTGTCGTGGAGCGGTTCGGCATTTTGGCGTACCTCGATCGCATCCTGAGGGATGGCGTGCATGTGTTGCATCCCAAGGAGGAGCTGGGCCATTTGGCAGACAATAACACTGTGACGTACGTTTTGGACGTGCAAGATGTCGATGATGGTGAGAAGCGGTTCTCGTGCAAGGTTATGGTTGGTGATCGGTGTGTTGTTGAGGTTGATGGCGGGATTTCTAGAGATGAGGTCAAGGTTAAAGCCGCGGATGCGGCAGTTAGGATACTCAAGGCGGAGAGGGCTGCGGCGAAGCAAAAGAGCTCAGGTACTCAGGAAGACGAAGACCTAGTCATGGAATAAGGGAAAATGGTTAGACGTTTTGGTACATCACAGGCACAGAAGCAGAAGATGGACTTTGCAGACTGGAAAAGCATTCAATTCTTACTTCCACATTACATGCAAGCAAATTTGCAATTATTCTCCCTTTTCCAAACCGACTACATATCGAGAGGTGGGATAATGTGAAATAAGAGGGTATAAACCGGCGCTTTGCCCCTGAACTCCTGATCGAAGAATTGATAACAGTTTGGACAAGTCCCTTGAACCTGACCAAACAAAGTTGAAGTATGCCTTGCCGCTCAAAATAAAGCTACGCCGTAAAACGAGGATTACCGTGACAATGCTAGGATAAGCATGTATCTAGTCGTCGGTGAGGTCAATAGCCTCTCTGTTAGTGTCGATCTTGACCTTCTTCCATTCGCGTTTGGCAGGCTCCTCGGTGAGGTCGTAGATCTCGGTGTACTCTCGCTTGATGATAGGACCCTTTCTCTCTTGCTTGACGGTGCCAGATCGACGTCCATTCTGTGAAAGGTTAGTATTGGGTTCTCTATGAAGTGGCACGGTTGGAACTCACATTAATCTCGTCCAGGCGCTCTGCAGCTAGCCGTCTGATCTCGGCTTCGGAGAGCTCGTCAATGGCTTCAGGACTTGGAGACCGAGGTATGATCAGCTCCTTTTGCAATGCATCTAGAAATTGTGAGCTGGGTCAAACCGTATAAGCAGGCCTGAGCATCATACCCCTGGATCTATACTTAAAGGTGAAGCACGCGATCGGAACACCGTCGTTGATGCGTCGTCCACTGAATAAGGGTCTCTGGGAAACGACACCGCCGTCAGCGAAGCTAGTATTCATGTAAGTACTTTACGGGTCACATTTTCTTGATTTGAAGAGAAGAGAGCTCACGAGGTGCCATGAGAGACGGCACGACCTTTGAGTGCCTTTTCCGCAATGTCGAAGTTTGAATTTCTAGTGTCGCGGCTGCTAGAGTCGGCGTAGAATGAAGCCCCTGTGCTGACCATGGAGTATACAAAGACTTCTATGACCCCGAGGGACATTGCCTTTTCCGAATCACCTTGAACGCGTTCCTTGGTAGCATCATCAACTAGCATAGTAGTCAGTACTCGCTAACACTTTGAGCACCTTCCAAGGGTGACAAACTTACTTGTGGTGACTCTGGAAAACTTAAACTTGTTCAGGCGTTCAGATCGGAAGGCACTTGAACGTTCTCGTGAACCCTCTACAACGTCACTCCATATGTAGTTTCGATCTCTGTGGTTGAAGCGAGTCGCCTCGCAAACGAGGCCGTCAATGTGATTACCATCAATGTACAGTACGAATGAGAGGGCACGATCCTGGTTCACCCATTGGTGTGTGTTATTAACTTCATACTTCAGGGAAAAGTAGGCATCGTCCTTGGACTCGACATAGTTGGAGGCACGGCTGTCAGCGTTCCTGCGATTCACGTCGTGTTCCAAGCCATCCGAATCTTCGTACTCAACGGCGTCTTGGCCATTGACTTGGACGGTGACTTTGACACCTTTGAGCTCGTCGATGACGGCCATGTTGCGTCCTGGTCTCAAAGTGCACTCGAATAACCTGCCGATGGGATAGGTTGTTTGTGGTCCGAGTGGTTCCGTCGTTGGTCCAAGGTAAATAGTACGGCGATGAGAGGAAAATGGAATGAAGTCAAATTGGAAAGAGACGTTGAGACCCACGTGAAGATTGGGGGAAGAAGGTACGAACGCGACTGAAAAGGCAATTATTGGGTGGGGGTTGCCTTACACTGATGTGCGCTCGCTGCCTGATAGGTTGTTCTTCATTGTTCAAGCAGAGGTGGGGTACATTGGCCAACTGTAAGTGAAGCAGCTGGCACCTCAATGGTACCCATGTACACGATTTCATTCGCCAGAGCTTCGTCAATGATTGCCTACATTTAGTGTCAGGCCGAGACAAGCCGCCCGCCTTGAGTTTCTCAGAGAAAGTAATCGATATCTCTACGGTTGACAAACGGGTCCTTCCCGCATTTCTCGTTGATGGACTAGCATATGGGCCGTGCCCTAGTCTGCTCTGTGGAGCGAGCCTCGCTCAATACCTTAATGTCGGGGCACGAGGCGGGTCCTGCAGATCCCGCTGCACCAACGGCCGAGAGTGGACTCGGGTAAGCTACCCCATCATCCAAGGAAGCTCCAACGGTACGACAGAATACCTTACTTTACCGCTCAATACCTTACCTCTCTTTCTCCTACTTTTATTTATTCCGACTCTTGCTACTGCTCCTACATCTGCTCTTGCTCCTGCTACTGATATTACTGCTCCTATCATTGCTACCGTGGCTTCTGTTATTCTTACTGATATCGCTACTTTTACTTGATTTATATTCTTTATACGATATGCTCTCGAAAGTGTAGTATAGTAATCATAATAATAACAATAATAACATTGATAAAGTGTCTAATGAGGAAGATAGTTATATATTAACAAGTCTTACATCTTGTTACTAAAAGCTCATAAATTCCCAGGTAAATCACTAGAATCAACAGGGGAAATTTACCCCCACTATAACGAGTCGGGGTATTTTATACCAGAGGTCTCTGGTTCTGATTAGGGAATCAAGGTCCTTCAGAACATACGAGAAGGCAATATAGGTTCCCTCACTCCATTTCTGTTACCAGCCAGGAGACGCCTGTCTAGATCGACGGGTCAGGTCAAACTGGCTGGGTGGTGGAGAGGCTAGGGGTCCATTAATAAAACGCCTACAGCCTACTCGACGACAGGGTACGGGTTGGATCCCACCATGAGCAGTAAGAGATGTGGCGAACTCTTTTTTGATGTCTTCGGGCGGGGTTAAGTGTATTATGCAAGTATGCAAACTCTCAGTGATGCTCATCGGTACGTAGGAGAAGGATCCCTTCAACCATGTGGCTCTAAGCTATTCTTATTAAACCTTGACTTGTTCACCGCCAAGGTGAAGTAATTCGGCTGATGTGAAGAACTTGAGACGAGAAAAGTGCCCATGGTCCACTTAGCCGTCGTCTGGAGGTGTGGCCTCGCACAGTGATCACGCCCTTGCCATGCTTCATTTCTAGAGATTCTTCTTCAGATTCTTGATTTGAGTCTCTTCATCTTGAATTCCGTGCGGCACCGTACTTTGATACAATACCCAAGCTCGGACTTACTAAAAGACTGTTCCTAGAATCTTCCCGGCGGAGGTGCCTGATGCTTGCGCGGAATCACTCCTTACCCTCCAAGGTCCCTTCCTTTTCATCAACTCGACTCTCCGACCCATATTTCCGCCCTCCTCCTTTCATTCTTCTGCTCCTCTCATTTCTTTCACTCATCTCCCTTACTTCATACTCTTCATTAACCACGCAAGGGCTCAGACTTATCGGAAGTAGTCAGTCTCTGTATGCGGCTCGCTTCACTCCAGAGGTCTTACTCACTTCAGACCGTGGCAAACTTGCCGCTAGCGGATATCTTGAGACTCACCCCAAGAGCGTTGGGATGAGCTTGAGGTGAGTCGTACCCCATTGCAGGTTATGTCGTGCTGACAGTTCTATCAGCCCAAAGTCAAGCGAGAGCCTGGAAGTGGTGTGAAGCGCGAAGCGGACGGGGAGACAGACTCCCGTCCACGCAAGGTCTACAAGGTGGACGCAGATGGAACGACCGATCTTAGCGATGATTGAATGGATTGTAACAGGTATCTATTTCAGACTTGAGAAGAGAGGTCCATATTTGCCAGTGATTCGGATGGTCTTTCGACGTGACATGGTCGATCCGAGGGGCGAGAAGAATATCAAGTCTGCATTCGTTTTTGCGTTGGTAGACTCAGGATAACAAGAGGAAGCGAGGTTCTCAGATCATAGCTCACAATTCACTCAATCGTTCAAAAGCATATGGGTGCTTTGCTGCTGCTCTTTTTCGCCACGGTGACGGCATAAGCAGAAGAGGCGTCTCGAAGAAGGAATGCATATCATCCACGTAAACGACAAGTCCTATCCCTGGTTCCTCATGTTCGATATGATGACTCTGGGCCCAAGAGTAGCAACGAGTAGGCTACTAAGGAATCTTCTGCCATCAACTTCAATTCCGTGGGGAGGCTTCTTACCAATCCGGCATTACCGTTACCGGATTGAATAACTGGACATAGGCGTCACTGAAGCAAAGCATATACGTGGCTGCTCGATATTTATCACGCATAAATACAGCCTGGGGTTCCACCCATGGAATACGTTTCCTTCATAGGGAGCGTAGAAATGGGTGATGACAGATTGTACCTTATTGCCGCTGACGCCAACAATGCTTACGAAACTACCTACTTGGCCCTTCAAAGTCCATCTCACTTCTTTCACCAAGATCCCACAAGTTACAGACACACCAACTGTATCTACCTGAGCTTCTCTTCTTCACTGTGTGGAAGGCTCGTAAGAGTCCGCTCGTCAACATTGATCTCTCATTCCGACCACTCCTTTCCCGCTTCGCTTCCGGATACCTCCCACCCTGCCTCCAGCACCGTCTCTTATTCGAGCTATGACATCTATTTCTCAGTATGTAGAAGTAGCGATAAATTTTCTGGGTCTAGAAGGTGAGTCGTTGCCGAAAGCCACCACGGCAAACCTCTTTCTGGTGAGTTGAACGTCTTTCGAATCAAAGGAATGAATCGAGATGGCCTCGTCATCGAGTACCTCTCTTTGGAGCTTCTTATTCTTCATGACGGGCTGTGGAGGCTTGGTTCGGATGGGAATGATTCGTCTGTTTAGTTGAGAGCTGGGCTTATCTCCCAAGTCGAGCGATGCGGTAGTTGTCGAGGCAGTTCTCGCGCTCGTCGTTGTTTGTGTCTGTGTAGAGGCTACCGGCAGACCGTCTAGCTTTGGAGGCGATTTGGAGAAGGCGTTAGTGGCACCAGTGCCTCTGAATCCGCTTGGGGGATTCTTTGGAAGCGCTTTGTTGGCAGAAACTTCGATCAAGTTCTCAGCGTAGCTGTTCTCGTTGTTGTCCTTAGGTTTGTGCATGGGCAAGTTCCCTGAGTGAAGTCAGTCTTAGGAAGAATCAACTCGATTGAGGAGTTGACAAACCTTTAGGTCCATATCTGAAATCGAACCTGGCGATAGGACGCTCGTAGTTGAGCCGCTTCACGTCGTATGTGTCCGCAGCTAGGACCTTCTTGACCTCCTTCCCAGGTCCCACGCTGGCTTCCGCTGTTACGAGACGTTCTTGTCCATATGAAGAAAAGCCGGAATTTTGACTTACTTTTTGGCTTGAATTGATGATCTGGAAGTAGCAGTATCGTTGAGGCGCGTTCTCTCTGGTGAACCGAGCAGCTTGACGATGTATGAATCAACGCGGATGGTACCTCGAATCGCTCTGCCGCCTTTCTTGGTCGTGCCAAACTTGAATGGCTGCAAAATCTGTCGGCCTCCACTGTCTACTCCCAAGACTCCATCGAAGTCCATGCGAAATCGGCGCGATGCCCGTGAATCAATCGCGGTCTTCGTATACAGCCGCCGGAGAACCTCAGTGTCGTCAAGGTGTATCAGCACCATCAGCCCCTCATCCCTGGCGAGAAGTTGACAGATTCCTAGGCCAGGAAATGCATGGATCGAGAATTTTGCTCCCTCCTTGACATCGATGACTTTGCTGCAGCTGAATGGGGCGTTGTTTTCGAGACTTTCGGCCGTCACGTCATCTCGTTCCGGTGCGGCAGCACCAGCGATCCGAACGACCACTCGCATACTGATGTTGAAGCTAAAACCTGCCATCGCTCTAGCATTCTGGATGAGAAGCACTCTCGTGGCCTTCAGGTGTGATTGTACTTCTGCAATTCGAGCCAAGCTCGAGAGCGAAGAACGAGGCAGATTTGTGGCTGGAAACGTTCGATTTGCAGCAGGTGGACGAAAGGTAGCCAGAAAGTGCCAAGTGTACCTTCCTATGGAAAATGATTGCAAATTTTCTTCGCTGTAGGCTATCTTCAGGGTGGAAAGTGCGCGAAAGGGGCTTTGGTCATCTCCAATTGCCTCGAGTCGGGCGATGGGCACCAACTAAGTCATCGTATGGTACAAGAGCTGACAGCGCAGATATCTGTAGTGATGGTATTGATATTTCTTTTTGTTGCCATGGCACCTATTTCAAAAACTTAGAAGGAGGCTCCTAACTACTTGAATCATCATCGTGGAATAACTTGCTTGCTCTGTGTTTGAGTATAAGCACTAGCATCTCACTGACGTGAATAAAAAGTCATCTTGTAAGAACATGACTTCAAACCCAAAGTCACAGATGATTACGACAGAATGCTTGGATACTGAAGAACTTTTGTATGTAACAAAACTAATGCTGGCCCGGGAGCAAGCGTTCTGATGGATGTAAGTCCTACTACTCTTCCACCTGCTCCCTCGAACCAAGTTTCTATCAAAGCATTGTCAACTTCCTTTCAGCCAAACAATCTCCCTCATCCGAGATGCCTTCAGTTAGAGTCCTCCCTTCACTGCAGTGAAATTTGGCTTGTGGATTCACCACCCCACAATAGGTTAGGTTTGAAGAATGAGACTCTTACAGTGACCTCCATCCTGTGCTGGTTCCGTCTTTACAACAAACGCGCGATCTCCTGGCCTACATCTCTAGTAGCCGCCCGTGAGATCAATGGCGTCATGACCGTTTCCCAGCTTAATGACCTTGTAAGGACGAGCTGACTGCTCATCTGCGCCCTTTGGAAGATCACAGAACTCGTCATAGCTCCGTTTGTTCTTCTGAGTCGAAGGCTGCGCGTGCTCGACCTGGTAGAGACGTTAGTCCGTGAGTTCTCTAATATTAGTTACCACCCTACTTGGAGCTGTTGGTGTCTCTCTCGAGCAAGGCGTTCGACTTCATCGTCATGAAGGTCTTCGAGTCTAGGAAGGCTTGACATGCCAAAGTAGACCGGTCTCTGACGAGGCAGTGGCGTGGGGGCCGGCTTGGGGCTGGGGGACTGGTGAAGAATCTCTTCAATCTTCAGTGCATCTATAGAATATTCAGTCAGACATTGACCCAGAGATGCCCTTTTAATATACTGCAGCATACCTCGCGAGCGATATTTGAATGTGTAGGTCGCAAAGAGGGGGCCTTTGCGAATCTGTTCAATGGCTCCTCGATGGGCATTGCTGGGAGGCCACAGATGCTTGTTGACCGGCGCGGTGAAGCTGCGAAGACGTGGTTAGCTTGATGGATGCATCATCGGCAGATGGTTGTTGCATACGAAGTGCCATGGTAGATGGGGCGGCCCTTGATGGTCTCCTCCGAGATCTCGCACTTATTGTACTGCGGCTCCGTAAATGGTCTCTCCAAGTCGACACGTCTATTACGGCGTGGACTGCCAGCGAATCTGGCAAGTCTGACGCGAACCTCGATCGTACCAAGATTCTTGGCACGTCTCAATTCGCCATCTGTAGCGTCTTGGTCAACTGCTGGATCGGTCAGCATCTAATATTTGTTAAAGCCAAGTGATGGGTTGGGTTTACCTGCAGTGATGGTCTCGAACTTGAAGTTGCTCTCAACCATGGCACTTCTGTCCTGGTTGGGATGTCTCTTGCCTCTGAAGGCAAAGTGCCAGCCTCCATGCTTGAAGTAATCATCGTAGCAGAATCGCTTTCCGACGAACTGGCCGTCGATGAAGAGAAGGAAAACCAGACCATCGTCTTGGTGGACCCAGGGGTCAATCGTGGCATCATCCAAGACATTGATGTGAACCGCGAATCCAGTACCTTCCTTGCTCTCAATATAGTTACGGGCACACTGCTCGTAATCGTTCATGTATCTCTCAGGCTCATGGTACGGATACGGATCGGGGTATTCATCAGCGTCTCGGTAGGCGTTCTTGAGGCGAATGGAAACGCTGACAGCGGGGAGGGTATCGATGACTGCCATCTTGGAAAGGAATTGAATTTGATTCGTGATGTGACGGGCGCGCTGCCGGAAGCTGTGAGCAGAGAATGAACAAAAGTGAATATTCCGGCGATGGGAAAAAGAAACAAGAACAGAGAAAGCCACAGTCCTGGAGCTTTTGTCCTTTGAACAAAATATTGGCAGAATAGTGTGATATCGCGAATCCCCAGAGGAAAGACTGAGGTGGGATGGAGAAGACAACTGGAAAATACTTTGTATGAAATGCCCTGGTGAGGTGGACGGGGAAGAAGTGTGGGCTGCGTGTGAGAGAGATGATGTAGAAGAAGAGGTGGGTGACTTGGGGGCGAGTGCAGATAAAAGAGACCTATTGCCTTCCAGTTACTACCTTCCATCATTGTAAATTTGACTGCTGCCTCATGTTGGTGAGATTTAAGGAGAGCGGAAGGTGCCCTCAAAAGGCGTCTGCCTCCTTCCTGCTCGATCAGATATCCAGCAGCCAGCCATAGCTAAGGTTGGGAATGAACCAATGTTACTCTTTTTGAAGAGTTTCTCAGGTCTGCAGCGTGTAATGTGATTGAAGAGAATGAAACTGTTGTCAACACTGCATCGATACTCAAATTCGTGGCGATCAGTCGGATTAAGGTACCTTAAGACCCTCGACGGCGTCGTGTTGAGATCGTGTAAGTGATGAGAGTGGATACGTACCGCTCCGCTTCCCGTCCTTGCCGTGCCCCGAATCAGTGGGCCGGACTGCTGAGGTAAGGCGCCGAGGTGACAGTGACGCTAGAACCGTGAAAGGAAACGGGGACGTGGATCCCACCCCTGCAGCGCGCGCCGAATGGGGCCCGCCCGACTCGCAGCAACGCTGGAGCTAGCCCAGCTCGCTCAACTTCCATCTCCCGCCAACTCGGAGAGCCCATGACGTTCAATGCACTTGTCAGGACTCCTTGTCCATCTCCAATTCACGAATTTAGACGCGACGATGGTTGATACCAGACATGTGATGACTACTTGATTCGTTGCAACCTCAATCGATCCTTTTCCCTCCCCTCCGCCCGTACGAGCGCCATCATGTCTCCAGAGGCCTCCAGCAACATTCGAGTCTTTATCCGCTGGCACGACCAGACCGTCTTCGCTGGCGAGGAGATCAAATGCACCATCACCTTCAAGAATATTGCTCGCGATCCGAATCAGCAACGACAGTCCCAACGACTCGCACCTGTAGACCGACCAAGGCATGTCTCGCCCTTGCTGAGAGGCAAGTCTAGCGCCGGCTTGACCCCGCCGAACTCAGCTCAAACCCGCGGTCACCGATCTGCTCTGTCCCTCAACGTACCAGTTGCTCAATCGCGAAGCCGCGCGGGCTCGGTACCGTGGACACCATCACATCCTCCAAGCGCTCTCGAAAACCGTGGCAATGGCCACAAGAAGTCCGTGTCTATTGTGTCAATTGGTTCCACAAGCACCGTACCTGATGACAATCAGAGTAACGCTAGCTCCGTGAAGGCGCATCGGCCTGGTCGCGGTCATGCCCGAGCATCTAGTCTACAGATTGTGCCTAGGGGAGCTGCTCTGGGACTCGGCCTCGCAGCGCCTCACTCTGGTCAGTATCCTAGTTCTTAATCTTGACGCAGAGTGCATTTCCTAACTCCCTTGCAGCATCGCCGAGGCATATAAGCTCGCCTTTGTTCAACTCGACGTCCGCTTCCGACACACCTCCCTCCAACTCGCGATCTTCGACCGCACCGAATACCCCTGACGTAGCAGGTTCACAACGTCCCATGAGATCGCCTTCCAACGCGCTGGCCGACTTTCGGTTTCCAATGGCCCAGTCGCCACTGTCGGACACGCAAAGCACACCAGTTGCGTCACATCACGATGGGCTATTAAGTCCAAACACTGAAGTTCCCCCAACCCTAGCTATACGGAACAAGGATGGCGTACTCACCAACCCCATCGACCATCCTACGCCAGCCATGCGGATACTGTCGACAACAAGCATGGGTGGAGGAACACCACGCAGCAGTGGGGAATTCTACTCCATGAGCAATAACTCTACGGAAACTTTGGCATCTGAGTATCCAACTCAACCCACACGGGGCCCTATGCGGCCGCCACATTTTCGAAAGTCCTCCAACTTTGCTTCACACAACCCGAGGCAGCCGGAATCATTGATGATGGGCTACGCTCAGATTCAAGGCTCATTCACTCTGGATGGCTCGCTCATCAACCTCGGGCCATTTGAGCAGGTCAAACGTAAGGCCGTTGTCGGCGGTCAAGGAGGTGGTGTCATTGGTGTGGAGCCTTCGAAACGGGATAGTGGACTGCTTCGAAGTTTCGGATGGGGGAGTATCAGCAATTCGATTGGAGAGCTGCTTGGAGCTGGCGAGGTCAGCAGCATCAAAGACATGCGCGGCATCGCCAGTGCCAAGTCCGTCCCTCTGCTCTCGACTCCGCAGTCCATCTTGTTCGTGGACCTGAACCTGGCCCCCGGAGAGCACAAAGCTTTCGAGTACTCATTTCAGCTCCCAAAGGGCTTACCACCGACACATAAGGGAAAAGCGGTCAAGATCTCTTACAATCTAGTGATCGGCACACAGCGAGCAGGTGGCTCTAAAGAGCAACAGGTGCGCTCCGTCGAGATCCCTTTCCGAGTCCTCGGCAGTGTGAACAGCTATGGAGAGATTCTTGGCCATGATCTCATGAACCCGTACATTATTCTTCGCGACCAAGCGAAAATCAAGGCTGTCGACAAGCTGTCGACCCTCAGCGAGATCAAAAAGCTAAAACCGACCAAGACCGACGCAACGATTAATGAATTCCTCGTATACGTTGATGAACTCCTTACAAGGCCGCGGCAGGGCTCCAACGCAGGGTTGCTATCGCCCACAGCATACCCCAGCTCCCGGCGTCCATCATTATTTGAGGAGGCGACGACGGCCACAGAGGCCATCAACCTGGCTATTATGCGCAGTAACCTGACCTCCGAGGGTCAGCAAAGCCCGAACCGCTTCGAAATTGCCCGCAACGGACAGCGTGTAGGTGTCGTTATGCTTACACGCCCCTCATACCGTCTGGGTGAAGTCGTTACTATGGCCATCGACTTCACAGACGCCGAGATCCCTTGCTACGCGGTCCATTCTTGTCTCGAGTCGGCCGAGCGAGTCGAGCCGCATCTGGCCATTCGCTCAGAAGCCTCAATTCACCGCGTCACGCGGAAAGTCCACGTCTCCGCCTCGGAGGCGACGCTCTACTCGCGGAGGATGGTCTTCACCCCGACTATCCCCATTACTGCGACACCAGAGTTTGTCACGACAGGCATCTCGTTTGAGTGGAAGATCCGTGTGGAATTTGTAGTGCCGAGTCAGGAGACTGAGTTGGAGCGTGAGGCGCCTAGCACTCATCCATTATTAGAAGAAATATCTCGAGACGAGCGCGGAGGCCTAGTGCTCGTTGCCGTGGAAAATCTGGCGTGCGAGAGCTTCGAAGTCGCGGTCCCTCTGCGTGTATACGGTGCCGTGGCAACGGGACTCGAGAAGCTGGAGCGTGATGAGGCGTTGGAAGAGGGACTCGCTGTTTGATTACGAGGAAGTAGTGAGATCATACATACCACACACGAGAACGGTGGTTTTACAAGGCAAGGCAGACGAAAGCAAAAAGAATAAGGAGATTCATTCGCGGGCGTTGGATAGAAAAACATTTTATTTTCTGGAACACGATACTACCGTCTTGTTTTTCTTATCTCCTCCAAACAATTTCATAGAGAAGTTTTTTCTCTAGTATACCACCGGAAAAAAACTTTTCATCCAAAACTACAAAAGAGTTCACCCCCCCGGTGCTGGACTGGGGGCTACATCTCTTTGTGCTCATGCTGGGATTCGAACTCGGGGTATGCGCTAAGCCTGTCGTCGAGTAAGGCTGGTTGGCGATGAAAGTGTCGGACCATGGACCGCTCCACCACCCAGCCAGTTTGACCTGACCCGTCGACCTAGACGGGCGCCTGCTGGCTGGTGATTGGGATGGAGTTGAGGGGGTATATGAAGGCTTGTGCTGTGTGGTTATTCGGGTTTTGTGTATTCGGGTGGTGGCTGGGAAGGTTATCGGATGAAGGTTTGGGTGGTGAGGAAGGTGAGGACCGCTTTGTCTCCTTCTCGGGCCTGGACTACCTCAGGCAGGCGGGCAGGCAGGCAGGCAGGCAGGATGTTGCTGGCTCCAAGAGATAAGGTAGTCTGTGTGAGAAATCAGGGAAGGGAGGAGGGACCTTTTGCTTTTCTCGCTTTGTACATACATAATTCAATGCGAATTTCACACTGCTTACCTTGCTTGGAGGTCACATCAGACGTTCAGGAGAGCTTAGATGCTGACTTCACGTAGTAGCTTAGATTGATCGGTCACCACATGAGTCCAAATTAGCCTATGCGACTGCACTTGTAAACTAGGTTGATCAAGACGGCAGTTGTGGTTGGTCAAAGACGAGGTACACCTCGTCATGTTGAATTCCCCGCGCCCCTGATCAGAATAAATAAAGGGGACCAAGATATGTAAAGATGTAAACCCAAGAGAGCAGATCCAAAGGACCAAGTAGTCAAAAATGGCAAGAGGCCGCAAAAAAGTCGGCATCCAAATTTCCTCGTCCCCTTTTTGTTCATATCCACGGTGTCCAATGTGAGGTACACCCGGGTGTAGTGTAAATAATCTGTCTGTCATCCCCAATCCCCTGACCTCCCCTGGCCCCTCCCGCTGTTCAGTCCCATTATGTCCTTGGGCACATTTGAAAACTCCTGGCTCCAATTCGCCGCCCCTGCTTCCGCAGGACTCCGTTATCTCTGAATATGTGTGACGGGTGTCTCTCTCGCAAGTTGAAGATAAATAGAACCAAAGGAAAAAAAGTCGCTGCTGCTGTGACGAAAGAGTGACGGGTAAACAAATAGACAAGATTTGCCGACAATTCAAAAGTGGGAGTTTCGATGCCCCTTTTCCACCTGCGATATCCCCAGAGTCCAAGGCCGAGCACATGTGGACTTTGCGCTGTAAAGTAGATCGATGATTAGTATCCCCCCAAACGCCAGTGGTCTTCTCCAGATAACGCCGTTATATCCAGCAAGTGTTGTACAATGCGGGTAGGAAAGGTTGATGTAAAAATACAATGTGAGTTTGTTAAGAGAATGACGTAGAGGTGGTTTCGCCGCCGGCGGTGTCAGGCCGTACGGCCAGGAGCTCTCTTCGCGCTCCTCGCTGGGAGTCTGCACTTCCCTGCCTTGGAAAGTATTCCGTAGCTTTTCGTCAAGCATGGAGGCCAGGCGCTCCTCA
The DNA here is from genome assembly GCF_030913485.1 of Colletotrichum godetiae. NCBI lineage: Eukaryota > Fungi > Ascomycota > Sordariomycetes > Glomerellales > Glomerellaceae > Colletotrichum > Colletotrichum godetiae. Next base: position 444,703 of record NW_026851274.1, on the reverse strand, counting down.
TACTGGTCTAGAAGACCGCTCAGGAGGGCTGAGTCATGCATGGCTTTGGTTCTCGAGGCCCTGTCGCCGAGCGCAGCCGCTGTCAGGCGCAGCTCTTGGTCGATTTCAAAGATGACGTCTTCGCTTAGTGGCTCCGCGGAGGAGAGCTTCTTTCTATAAGCCCTCAACGTACGGCAAGCCTGCTCTGTGGCCATGTTCAGGCTGCCGAATCCGCGCAAATTGGGTGAGCTCTTCTTCGGCGGCAGGCCCAAAGACGGAAGCGAGGGTCGCCTAGATGCCCTCGACTTCGGACTGATGGGCGGGCTGCCAGACCCGGACGAGCGTCGGGATGGCGTATCCTCAGCTAGCGGGCTGCTTTGCATGCCTGCTTTGGGCGTGCTGACGCTGTTGTTGCTCAGGCCATACCGAGAATTCCTACTCCGGATAGTCCTGGGTGGAGAGCGTCGGCCACCCTGAGCGGAGGATGGGCGCTGAAACTCAGCGAGCTCTGCTTTGGAGAGGACTCGTCGTAGTGGTGGTCTGGTGGAAGCGGACCCGTCCTTCATCGGAGATGGATCTCTGCTGGTAGACAAAGGAGCGGTGTCATCCGCTTCCATGGACCAAAGCATCACGGTCCCGTCAGATCCTACGCTGATGACTCTCTGGCAGCCATCTTCGTCGTCAGTTAATGTAACGCCATTGATGGCCTCTGTGTGACCCCATTCTCTGTCTACAAAGTGACCGGAGTGAGCGTCATAGAGACGAACGGATTTGTCCGTGTTCGATATGCCCAGCAAAAAGCCCGACTCTTTACCGGGAGGCTGAGTGAAGATGAGAGACTCCAGGATCGCAGTCTCGGCTCCGCTCTCGTCAACACACTTGAAGCAGTTGAGGAGTCTGCCGTTGGAAAGATCATATTGGCAGACTGACCTGTCCAGCATGGAGACGAAGGCAGTTCTTTCATCCTGGCCAAGGACGAATGACGTTGGCGCTGCCTTCAGGGTATTTGCCCTTGAAGGAAGAGCAGCAAGCTCATCTTCCTCATCCTCTTTGCAGACGATGTCGTAGGTTTGTAGTGTCCTATCCATGGAGCAAGTCATTATCTTATCCTCGGATGGAATTAGCACTTGAACGACCCTAGCAGCAAATTCCAGCGTTTGGAAATGCCGGAACTCTCCACCTGACGTGCGGTGAAATAGCTGCGCAGTCCGATCTCTTCCGCAAGTAGCCAGAAAAAACTTGTTGTCATCCTCATAAATGCTGACGCCTTGGCAGTCGGACGAATGGGCCTTCGTCTCGAGCAAGCATTCCTTCGTAGACAGGTCAATTATCCTGAGAACGCCAAACTTGTCGGCTGCTACAAGCATCTTCCCGGCCCTAGTCGCTCGGACCACATTGAGCTGATTGACGGGGTCCATCTCACTCTCAGGGATAACCTGTTCAATGGGCACATCTAAGGAACACTTGATTTTGCCCTTCATGTCCCAGAAAATGACCTTGCCAGAGCCAGACCACGTAAAGAAATCTGCACCTTGGTCGTTGGGCTTTGGCATTGATTGAATGCCCAAGATCTGGTCTCCATGTCCTGGTATAGAAACGTGCGACGGGTCATCCAGCGTTTGGCCCGGCTGATAGCTCGAGCTCCAAATATCTACAGTGTGCTTCTCGTCGATAGTTACCAGGTTTTCTGTCAAGAAACCCATGGCTACCAGACCAGCGGGCGCGATGCTTTTCGACAGGACACTGTCCGGGAGGCTGTCGAGGACAGCCTTGACGCTGAGAGTCGCGAATTGGCCGGCCTTTCCTGACAGATATGCAGTGGCATGTCTGATGGTGATGGAGGTGATCGGAAAGTCGACCGTGAGTGACTTGATGAGTTTTGTCTGTTTGCCGTCATCCTCCACCACACAAACGTCGCCAGCCTCAGAGCAAATTATGATGCTCGTTTCGTCAACGACTGCCGCGCAATTGAAGGTGCCATCCAGCAAAGATCCGAGGAGTACGTTGCGACCGTTGAGGACTTTCTGGGGCGTGGAAACGGCCTCGTTGAATCTCGTCTTCAGAGGAGAAGAAGTCTGAGTTTCCTCGACTTTCCAAATCTTAATGTGTCGCACGCCGAGCGTGATAAGGCTGCTGCCCATCCAAACCATGCCCTTTATGGTGGAGGTACACTTGTTCTGCTGGTACAGCTTCGCAGCACCAGTACGGGGGTCGATTCTCCAGATGTAGAGAAATCCGTCGTTGGCGGTACCCAGAGAAGCAAGCCACCTGGTATCCACCGACCATGCGACCGCATTCACACCGAAACCATGCTCGCTGATAGAGACCAACGGAACGTCAGAGGATGCGTCTTCTAGGTTGAAGATGAGCACACGAGGAGCGTAACCCGTCTCTCCGACTGCCAAATATCTGCCATCTCTACTCAGCGCGAGGCATGTTGCCGCCTTGATGCGCTCGCGGCTGGTCCATGTTGATCCCGGCGAGTCGTTCCAACTTTGCGATTCCCGGATCCCAATCGCGGCGCGGTTCCTGCTGTCGTTGGCCTTTGGTGTCGAAGGCGCCGAGTAGTTGTTCAGTAAAGTCGTCGAGCCGTACACGGGTGTCGCAGTGGGGCGTGCTCGGTAGAAGCGCTGGGCATAGTGTTCACCGTCGACATCGACAACAACGACGGCGCCGCCTGCTATGTAGGCAAAGGAGGAATTTACGGTATCGAAGCCTGTGGGCGAGGCGCAGGTGGTGCCAATGACTCGTTTGAGGGAAAGCCGGGACTCGTGGGGTAGGCGCCCTCGGATGGGGGTTCGATTAGATCGTTGTTGGAGGTAAGGAGAGTTTCCCGGCGTCAGTCTGAGCCGGTTCGTGGGAGTCGCGCTCATTATATCGCCATTGGCTCGCGAGCGTTGTCGCAAGATTAGGTGGCTGGGATTGCGAGTGGCTGGAGAAGAATTACGTCGCAGAGGTCACCCGAGGTAGGTCAGTGACGTTACTGAGAATATGAAGGAAAGAGCGTTTGTCGCGAGAATTCGGTAAAGTCCAAAAGAGAGTGTGTCAAGGTAGGTAGGTAGGTAGGAGTCGGCAAAATTAGTGCGTAGGCGCGCCGAGCGGTGTAAGTCGAAGAGGTAAAAGAGCCGGGCTGGCAGTGAATGTCTAAGTGGATGATGGAAAGCTGCGAAGGAGGTCAATCTCTGTGTCTCACTCGATTGGTTGGGACAATCAATTGTGCATGAAGAAGGAGGGAACGTACAGTGACATCAGGCGGGCAAACGGTCCCCAAGCCCTGCAGGAATTAATGGGGGGCTTAAAGAAGAAAGAAAGGGTGCAGGTATCTGAGCGTGAAGAAGAAGAAGGAAGGACGCGATGTGCCGAAAAGCGTGCAGAGGTTTTGCGGATGGCCGGTTTTCCAACTTCTAGCAAGCAGCAGTAGCAGTCGGTCGGCTCAAAGCCTCAGGGTTGGAGCCGGTTGGGTGAAGGAGTAGGTAGTCTGCCGGGAAGGGCCCTGGTGGTGGGAAGGAAGTGATGTGCGGTGCCTGGATTGGCCTTGCCCTGTGCTGCGTGGTTCTGTGGGAAGGACGGTCGCCTATTGGTCGCAGCTTGCTGCAGGTGGGAGCGGGAGAGCTGAGATGGGAGAGCAGAACCTGGAAAGCGTGAGGTGGGATGGGGTTGCAGCCAGTGGAAGCACCAATGGAGTGTGGGAGAGGATGAGAGGAGAGCATCGGCGGGCGGGGGTCAGTCAAACCAACTGGGTCGATTTGCTCTTTTTCTGAATAAACCCTGTCACTCTGTTCCCCAAACGGGTCACTCCAACCCACCAGCTGGAGGGGTTATTGAAGGGCGGTCTGGCGGGAAGGATCCAATCACAAATCTCGTCACACCGAAGCCTCACCTTGCACTCTCTCTTTCTCTCTGCAAACCATCTCTACATTCGTCTCTACGACAGCCAGACCTTCCTGTATAGCGGTCATAACTCAATCATTCGTGTTACTCGGTCGCTGCCGTTGACGTACCAACTACGATCCGTAAGTAAGAGAGAACAAAGGAATTTTTCGAACGGGGCATGTTTCACAAGAACCGCGATGAAGAAGTCCACCATTCCTTTGTTCTCTTGATGTCATAGCCCAGATGATTTCCACAAGAACGTCTCACTGATCATTCTGCTGCTAGCCCGAATTCTTCAAGAGAGCTAGCCATCAAGCTTGAGCTCAAGAGATAGAGCTCAAGGGGTGGTCACAGAGTCCAAGCCCGGTGCCAGTGACCCCCAAACTTCCCGTCTGTCTCTCCGTCTATCCGTTATCCCGTCAGTTGAAGGAGGCACTCCGTTCTGAGGAAAACGCCCCCTGCCCAGAAACAGCAACACCAAAACGTCTGGCCGTCAGCCATCAGCCCAAGCATCATTTACCCCCGCGTCCGCTCAGAAAAAGGGGTCCGGCCGTTCTTTAATTGAACACAGCCCAACCGTCTATATTCGTGTTTAAACACAGACTGAACGAGGCCCCAACATCGTACGGCACACGGCCTTCAGGGACCTCAGATCCCTAACACTCAATCCCTTGACACACCAACTTTGACAACATACAGTAGCTAGCAGACACCTCTCCCGCCATCTGCAAAATGGCTTTTGTGTGTCTCAATTTTCAGGCGCCATCTTAGCTCCCTCATCTACCGTGCGCCCGCGCCCGCACCGCCGTCCGCTACCTTAGGGTCATAAGATACGTGACATTATACGACTGGGGCGTGACGAGTTCCGAGTCGGTCATGGAAATGAGCTGCTGCCAGGGGCCCCTGTCCCTCTTTAATGCTCCCACCGCAGCGGTTGACCGCCGATGTCGTAACCAGAGTCTCTCTCTTTCTCCCCTGGGGCCCTCGGGCTGGTGGTAATTACATCCGAACGGGTGCGACGCAAGACGTGCTCACTCCGCGTTCAGATATGTGACAACCGAGTTATCAATCGCTATTACTTTACTCCGTATTCAATGTTGCAGTATCACGCAACGGTAGGGAACAATACCACGTCTTGTATCGCAAAGCAACGACGATCCTCATAAAGTGTATCAAAACTCCCAAAATCTCATTGAAGTCCAATACCGCGGAGGGGACTCGGCGATTCGCTAATCGATCAAACTATCGACAGAATTATTTCCCTCCTAGTCGATCATCCTCACCTGACCATAACCTTAAAAAAATCCTTCATTCCCATCCCCAGTTTCCCAACACGTAGCCAGCCAAGTGTCGTTCAGGCTAGCTGCAGTCCTTTTTTGTGATTTATTTTCGTCCATGCCACTTCGGCCCTTTATTTTGTGTCTCGTTACGTCGTTGCAAAGAAACCGAGAGACTCGCTAACACCATCAGTGCGCTTTTTCTGACAACTATGCCATCTCGCCATCGGCAGCCTCGAAAAGCGCGATAGGCACGCCGTGACCCGGTGCGCCGACAATCTCGGCCCTAATGACTTGCGCGTTCCAGTCTCCGCGGTACTCGAGCTTTTCGAACTTTTGCAGAATTCTCGCCACTAGGTTTGCGTTAGCATGTGCTCAGCGACATCGCCATCTTCACAGTACGCGGCCAGGGTAAAGAATAGGAAAGGTACAGGGGAGAATATGGACGGGTACTCACTCGTATAAGCCATCTCCGTGTTTGCAAAGTTTTGTCCAACACAGATTCTCGGACCACCGTTGAACGGCACATACTGCCACGGCTTCGGCTGCCAGTTCTCCCATCGCTCGGGGCTGTAGATGGCCGGGTCCGCAAACGTCTCTGATACCTCGGGATATAGATCCCGCCTTCTCTGCATAGCGAGCGTGCTGTACACAACCGAATCGCCCTCGATCACGGCAATGTCGGGGTTTCCATTTCTGCCGGGCAACGTCGTCGTCGTCAATGCGGAGCGTACGTTGAACGGCACCGCGGGATACAGACGCAGGGTCTCCTGAAGACAATTTGTCAAGTACTTCATGCTCTTCAGGTCCTCGTAGGTCGGGGCCCTCTTCGGTCCCAAGGTTGTCAGAATCTCAGCGCGCAGCTTGGCGTATGTGGCAGGGTAGCGGGAAAGCTCGTATAGAGTCCATGAGAGCGTTGCAGCAGTGGTATCACGACCGGCGAGGAGGATAGCAACGAGCTGATCGCGGATGACCTTGGGGTCGCGCGTGAAACGAGCAATGTTGTGAAGGAAGGTGAAGTCCTTATCCGACTTGGAGAGTTTCTCGAGCTCTGATGGCGGCAGGGCCAGGGCCTCCTGAATGAAAGGATGGATAAACTCTTCAATGACCTTGATGCCGCGCTTGTACGTTCCGTGGGGCAAAATGTTCTCAAAGGGTCTGGAAATGGGTCAGCTCGATCGATTCTGTCTACCCTCGTCAAGGATGACGTACGCCATGATGGTGTAAAACATTTGATAGCTCTGTACTTCATTGAATGCATGTGCAAAGTGATGCTTCGGGCTGTCAGATGAATTAGCATTGCAAATCAACGCCGGCTGCTGGTCTTAGTGGTCTACTTACTTGCCAAGACTGTTGACACCATGCCCAAGCAAGAAATCGGTCGTCACATCAAGCGTCATGCGGTAGAACAGATCCGAAATGTCAAAAGTGACCCCCGACGCCGGGAATTTGTCCATCATGATGTCGGTCCACTTGTCAAAGATGTGCAAGTCACTGACACGGTCCTTGATGAACATGGGTCGGATCAAGCTCCGGTTATCCTGCCACGTCTTTCCATCCGTGGTGAAGATGCTGTCGCCCAGGAATGGAGACCAGACTTGATGGAACATGGCCCCCTTGCCAAAGTCGGCAAACTTGGAGGTGAGGACCGTCTTGATGTGCTCTGGCTCTCTGGTGATGAGAAAGCGGAGCTTGCCCGTGAAACCAATCTCGACTGTGTTCGGAGACTCGGGGGTAGCGACGCTGAAAAGAGTGTTAAAGCCCTCGAGGAGCTGGTGCTTGAGTTGATAACGTCCAATCCGTAAGAAGACCGGAATGGCTTCGCACTAGTTAGCTTCCTGCTCTTTGGTGCAGAGAGAGGGACTCTATCATTGTTACCTGTAAAGGGGTTGGAAGCAATAACTGGAGCTCTTACACCACCAGACTTGCTGAGGAGATACTCCATCCTAACCCTGAAGAACACCAAAAGTAGGAGGTAGGCTCCAAAGATGGAGCCCGCAATATAGAGCGGGTTAGCCGCCGTCAAGCTCTCGAGTAGACCCATCTTGATGGAAGTGCGAGTTGAATTCCCTAGCGATTACGCTAAGTGAGGATTCCTGTAGTGACAGGTGTATCCAGGACAGATGGAAAGGTTTTGAGGGGGGGGGGGGGGGGGATTTAGAAGTCGAATTGCAATTTCAAGACTGGAGAATTTCTGCAGTCAGTCGAAAACCAATGTTTAGCACCGAGGGGCTGGGCAAGAGGTAGGAGCAGCATCGTCTTAACTGAGCTGTTTCAATCCTCACCGAGCGGCACATGTAAGTGTGCTTGCTCAGGCCGCGGTTAGGTTCGACCCTCCACTTGGGGTATGCCTTCACTTGTTTCGTTTGGACTTGGTGGTCATCATCTCCAGGAGGGAAGACGATTGGCTACAAGACCTGGCTCCTGCATCGTGATCGAGCGTCTTACACGGACCATCCCAGGATCTGCCATGCAACTGCACTTGTCTCAATGTTACTAAACCAGCGTCAATCGTCTGGGCTGCCCGTACGTTCCGACACTTACAACGTAGAAGGTGAGCTGTAAAGGCGGGGGACTCGGCCAAGCCCCCGCATAACACTGGCGAATGTCTCCGTGGTCTAAACGGCTTCCGATGCGAGGACAGGACGGTGTCCCACTCCGTCCGGATGCATGTTTGACATGCAACCCCAAGAACAGCTGAAATTGGCAAAAATGACTAATCCCAGGACTCTAGAGATCCTCCTAGAGTTCAATCCCAAGAGTTGAGGGTTGAGTGTGGGGGAACGCAAAAATTACAGGACCGACCGCGATTCGAACGCGGGGCCTAGAGATAAACTGCGTGTAACTGCAATCTCTCGCTCTACCACTGAGCTATCGATCCTACTCAGTTATTGGATGATTTTCGAGATCAGATGGGAGCCTATGATCCACAAACCTTATTGCCGCGCTCTCCACACAAGCATCGACCGACTCCACAAACGCGGGAGATCGTATCCAGGTTCATCACCCTCACGAGCCAGTCGGCGAAATTCTTGCAATGCCAAGTTGCGTGGTGCGCTGGATAGCACCCTTAAAGTTGTGTATTTCGACAACGCGGAAGTGGCGTACGTGACAGCTTTGACATCAGTACCAGACGAGAGCGGTTATCGAAGAAACTTCAGCTCGGGCTGCCTTGCGTCAAACTTGGACAGGTCACAGCGTAGACTACTACGCCAGACCGCTCATACCCTCTGGTTGAACTCTTCAGCATGCTGCAGCTGTCAAAACTTCAGGTCAAGGTATCGTGCAACTGTCGTATCATGATCAGCTCGAAAAGGAAACGATGTCGCGCTGCCATGACCAATGGGATTATGATCGTCCGCACTCCATCTTGAAACCCTGTGTCAGTCTTAGATCGGACAGTGCACTGTTTTGGGGCGTTCATCTTGTAAACAACATGCCGTTGCACTTGAGATGAAGCAATTTGTCAAGATGTCAAAAGAAGTAGCAAGAAATTGATGGCGATGACTTGGAATAGTTCCTGTAGGTTTGCAGGTCAGACTCTAGCCCGGACCCCAGGACCGGTCTCAATATCAGTAATCAGTTCTCGGAACTGGTGATGAGCCCAGGCTTCAGGGATCCCAAACACAGGTGTGCGCTGAAATTCGAGGAAGGCTGCTCCAAAGCAGTGATTTACTGCACCGCTGCCAATCGCAACATGAGAGGAAGAGAAGAAAGTGTGCCGCTTCTCGTAGAGGAGAGACAGGCTGATGGGCATCAGGCACCGGAGGTGGGAATGACAACAATTGTGCTTCCAGTTGCATCGTCTCCTCCTCGTTCCTCGAATGCTGATTGTTGACTGTCGACCTTTACGTGAATCCAGAAGCGGAAATTTCGTTGATGAAAGCTTCTCTGCAAGCCTGGGAAACTTTAGTGACAGATGACCGCCCAGCTCGGGATTCCGGCTACTGCCAGAAGCCCTGAGCTTGCGCGTGATTCGATGGCAAGGAAGGAAAATGACTTTTCTCCGCGTGGTTCGTAGAAGCCCACGGGGAGTACGCGGGGTCTCCTCAGCCCCAGATTTGCTGCTCTCCACGCTGGCCTCTGGTAGAATCTTCCGCTCTTCCGGGGTACAAAGAGTAGGCGTCTGTTCCCGTCCCCGACTGAGTGAGGTGGCCGAAACTCATAGAGTACCGGTAATCGCAGAGAACAACCCTCCGCTCGTCCTTGAAGCCGCCGCACTACCGGATCCGGGGATGAACCCGGGCGTCAGCATTAAATGGGGTCTCTAGACAAAGTGCGCGACACACAGTGCAAGTTGTCGGCAGGCAGTGTAAGGGAGTTGACCGAGGGTTTCGAGCTGCAGGAGCTTCCCCGCAAAGCTGGAGACGCAGAGAGGGTGGTTGGTTGGGGTTCTGGTCGTGTTGAGGCGAGATAGGATCAACTGTTTGTGTGAGAGGTTCAGCTATTGATAGGCGGCATGCGGGGAATAGACGGGGGAGCGTTTGAGAATCGCGGGGCCCCATCCGTAGCCGCCACGCTTGTGGGCAACTCTGTCAGACGCGGTGGGCATTGTCTGCGTCAGGAGGTTGGATTTGCAAAGCTCCCTTCGAGCGAAGGTGTGGAGGCTGGCCCTCATTATTGGAGTACGCCGGCGGAGGTTTCGTAGGCAGGTGGCTGCGTGCTGCGGGAGTTTGGGGGAAGACAGCGACGAGCTTGTAGCCGAAGTTGCAGCGTGAGGCGTGAATAAGTGGTACCAAGGGCGGGGGATTGTGGGGGACATGTTCCTATCAGCTAGGGTGTTAGTAGTAAGTCCAAGTGTTGAGGCAGCTCGGGCTTTGTTGTTTCCTTACCTCTGCTCTGGTTCAGGGATTGATTGTGTGTCGTGTATCCGTATCGTGTGTTGTACGGGGTATCGTGTTGTTGGGTATGGGTTGCGAGCTGCATGATCCGCAGGTCCCGCTCTGGGCGAACGGAGATGAGGACTCTGAAGCTATTCGCAGCCACCTCCCTGCGACTTCGGACTAAGACTCGTGCGGCTGCTGTGCCTTGCCAAACATGTTACGCAGTAGGCAATGTCCACGAGGACCCAGGTAACTTCGTCTCAGGTGAGCTGACCTGTGGTTTTTGGAATGGCGCTTGTCTGGCCAAGTATGGTCAAGTTTTGCTGGAACTTATGGGGGCACATTGTGTATCATTTGGAGCTTTGTACGGAGAAGAGACGACTTTCGCTTCGGCATCGAGGGGCAGAACATTGACACGGAGCTTGTAAGTTGCACGGCAGAGATACCAATGGATTGATGATGTCCAGGTACGTTGGGGGTTGTTGATGATGAACAGTGACGGAACCGTCGACGGGCGGGATTTAGACCCCTGGAACGGTAAAAGCGGCTGTGCTGTTTTCGGCGGGATCGGTGGTGTGCATCGTGTGCGATTGATGCCCGGTGTGAGGCCGTCCAGATGCCGAGAGATTGCGGCGACGGGCGCCAACGGAAAGGGTGTTGGGACCCTGTAGTCGATTTCTACCAGAGCTTTCACGATCACCACCAAACGGTCCAAATGGCAATGTAGATTGTAGTATGACTAAGGCAGGAAAGGTACTTTGTAGAGTGGGGGGGGGGGGGGGGGGGGGGGGGGTGGAAGGTGCGCATCCCGACTATCCGCCCTTCCTGCCTCCCGGACAAGCGAGTGGTGTCATGATATGACGGGCCTTCTGTTGTTCTTTCCCAATGCCTCCGAGCAACATTTGTTCATTGCGGGAGTTTCTTGCAAGTGGAAACGGGCAGGGAGGAATCAAAAAAGAATATCCCGGATTAAAAAAAGCCAGGCTCACCAAAAGACGAGGATCTGAACATGGATCCGGCAGCTCCCGAAATGGGGAATGGGCTCTGCGTGGTGCTGTTTTGGCACTGCTGTGGCGCGGGCCTGCCGTGGCTTTGGCCGCATCTCATTCGTCCCATCTCGTGATTCTCCATCTTCAGCTCGTAATCTGGTGCTTTTCTGGTAGTTCTTCGGCCCTACAGCTCAAAATCTCTTCAACAACACCGCAACATGCAATCCATCGGCCCTGTCTCGCGGCTGCGTTAATTCGGAACAAGTCATCAATGATCATTGAGTCAATATGGATACTGCTAGAATTCCACTTGGGCTCTCTCGCCTGCATGCTCGCCGTCACTTTCGGTCTCGCATCTATCAGATCAGATCAGGTCCGCCGATCCAGTCCCCGAGACACAAAGAACATGCAGGAAAGCAAGTTGGCATTGGCATGGCATGGAATGAGACGGTGTGTAAGACTGGACCGGAACTGACTGATTATGGACCTGCCAACGAAACCCAACCCAACCTGTCGGCGACGGCCGTCCACCAAACACAGCTGCTTCAACTTCCAAGAACAGGAAGAAGAGGGAACTCTCAACATGGCCGTGGCCGTGGTTCCACCTTTCCCACTGCTCACAGTCAGAGCTGCAGACGAAGCCCATTCCCCACTCACTCGCCTCGACGTCGTTCACTGCGGGTTGCGCTGTGCTCCGACGTCAATCCGCGCCTGTCAGGTGGAGTTGTCGGTTCCTTCGTCAATCATCCCCCTATCCATGACATCCATGGACAGAGTTCCAGTCGAAGGAAGCAACGAGACTGAGAGTCGAGAACGTACCAAAACTTCCATCTCTCCACGCCTGCTATCCTGACGCATCAACGCCCTTGATCCTAGTTCACACATCCCACACCACACTATACCCTAAGGTACTGTGCACCACAGTAGAGTAAGGTAGTGCGGGTGTAGGGTCTCCAAGTCCCAGGGGCGCCTCATGGCCTGCCCTGCCCGTCGTCCGCTATCCGCGCCTTCGGTTGACAGCAGCCGTTGCATCGACGATGCATCCCAGAACGTGTCTTGAGCAGACAGACGTAAAGTACCTATGCACCCGGGAAAGCTACCCTTCCGGCCAATCACGGTCCAACGCCGCGATCATTTTACGCTCCCGCTTGTCCTAACTGCGCGCGGGGTAATACCTGTTTCCCTTTGTACCTAGCCTTCTTTTCAAGGTAGCAGTAGCAACACTGCGACTTTCTCCCCTAACCCGGTGGAGCGAAACCGCGCGCAATCCGTTGCTGTGAGCCTCGAGTCTGCAAGTGCAGGCAGAACGACTTGGGACGTGCAGGAAGCGCTGCCGTGTAATGGAACCCGGCGGCAGCCCCAATCCGCGCGTGTACGAAGTACGAGTACGTACACTGCACAGTACATGGCAGTTTCCGGACAGAGAGACCAGCCACTGCTTCCCTTTCTCCTTCTCTAACAACTTCCATTCTCAGAGCTGAGGTCGATGTGCGGTGATCCGGCCCACCTGGGACCCGGCCATGGCCTTGGCTTTCCTCACATTTTGCAAAAGTTGGGGGTGTCAACTGGGTGTGTACGAATACTTTGTCAGTTTTGTATGGTGTGTCTCGAACTCTTCTGCCACTGTGAGGGGTAAAGCTCCGTAGACTGCGGTTCCTGGCCTGTCGTCAACATCATACGTTTTTTGCTCTAGCCTTGTCCAGTGGATGCGCAGTCGGCCCTGATACCACACCTCACCTCACTCGTCCGAGTCGTCTCTTCCCAGTCCTTTCCTGCTTTGCCTCCTCTCAGCATGGAAAGTCTCAACCCACTTTATCCTTCTCTCCGGGACTGCTTCACCATGCCATGCTTCACTTGACATGACAGATGTACCAAAGTATTTCGCCCAGAACGTCCATCCCTGACACGAACCGTCCGGTGCCGTACCGAGCTTCCCCCAGCTGTTGGAGAGCAGACCACTGCCACCAACGCCCCCACCTCTCACTTATACGACCGTTCCTGGACATGCCCAAGATGTCGCTCTCATCTCTATATAAGACCAGCGTCGCCATGCTCTGGTTTCCCGTCTGATCAGATCAAGCGATCCAAGCCCAACAGCCTTCCATCTCACATTCCAATTTCTTCCTCTATTTCACAGGAAGATCCCAGATTTCATCTGTACTTCAGAGACATCCTTGCACACATCTCTCACCAACACAAACCATCATAATGGCCGCTCCCGAGATCCCAACCGAGCAATGGGCTCAAGTCATCGAGAAGACTGGAGGCCGTATGTCACCACATCATCCCTCACATTTGGTTCACATCTCTAACATCATATCTTAGCCGCCGTATACAAGAAGATTCCCGTTCAGAAGCCCGCCTCTGACGAGGTCTTGATCAACGTCAAGTACTCCGGTGTCTGCCACACCGATCTTCACGCCATGATGGGCGACTGGCCTCTCGACACCAAGATGCCCCTCGTCGGTGGCCACGAGGGCGCTGGCATCGTCGTCGCCCGCGGCGAGCTCGTCAAGGACGTCGAGATTGGCGACTATGCCGGTATCAAGTGGCTCAACGGCTCCTGCCTCGCCTGCACCTTCTGCCAGGACGCCGATGAGCCTCTCTGCCCCCACGCCCTGCTCTCCGGCTACACTGTCGACGGCAGCTTCCAGCAATACGCCATTGCAAAGGCCGCCCACGTTGCCCGCGTGCCCAAGGACGTCAGCCTCGAGGCCGTTGCTCCCGTCCTCTGCGCCGGTATCACAGTCTACAAGGGCCTGAAGGAGTCCGGTGTTCGTGCCGGCCAATGGGTCGCCATTGTCGGTGCCGGTGGCGGTCTCGGCTCCCTGGCTCTGCAGTACGCCAAGGCCATGGGCATCCACACCATCGCCATCGACGGCGGTGCGGAGAAGGGCGAGATGTGCAAGAAGCTCGGCGCCACCGAGTTCGTCGACTTCACTGTCTCAACCGACCTCGTCGCGGACGTCAAGAAGGCCACCCCCGAGGGTCTCGGCCCCCACGCCGTCATCCTTCTCGCCGTCAGCGAGAAGCCCTTCCAGCAGGCCACCCAGTACGTCCGCTCCCGCGGCACCGTCGTCTGCATCGGCCTGCCCGCCAACGCCTACCTCCGCGCCCCTGTCTTCGACACCGTCATCCGCATGATCAGCATCAAGGGCAGCTACGTCGGTAACCGCAAGGATACCGCCGAGGCCCTCGAGTTCTTCCGCCGCGGTCTCATCAACGCACCCTACAAGACCGTCGGCCTGAGCCAGCTCAACGAGGTCTTTGACATGATGAAGAAGGGCCAGATTGCCGGCCGCTACGTCGTCGACACCAGCAAATAGACGAACAAAACAAGATCTGGAAAAAGCTGCGGGGGGCGTAATGTGAACTCTTGAGAGACCAAAAAGGTTGGGGCCTTGACGGCGGCGGCGGTTGGGCGATGGCGGTGTTGTTGCTTCACGGCGGGCGAGCGGATGAATTTGATGTCTTTTCTAAGAGACTTTTGTTTAGGATACCTAACCTGGGAGGGAGTTCAGCGTGTATGATACATATCTTTCTCGTTCTATTGGAAACGAGTAATGAACAAATTTGAAAACACTAAGCAGTCTTCTTCGAGCTTGTGACACTTGTGATTATCGTAGGTCTAAAGGTAAATTAGACTATATGGACTATTGGTTGTCCTCTGGTTTTTTTGTCTGCGAGACAAGTAACCACATGTAAATAGTTACCACAGTTCAAGCTGCAACCAATCACAAATGTCAATATTGGTATACATGTCAGCAGAGCGCTGGAGCCTTTCAGCTGATGGGAAGAACAAACAAACCGTATATTTAGCTGCATGGGCGAGATATAGGAATACAGGAGAGACGAGGCAGAGCCCAATTTTTCAGCGACTACTCAGAATGCCAACAGTTAAGGCCAATTTGCAGCGGCCGACTCTACACCCAGCTCCAACTACAACCGTAGGTACAGGTTCATACGTAGTGTGTTAAGATGCATTGAGATATAGCTCATACAGATGTTTACTCTCGTCGAAAGAATGTCACGTTAGTGTGAGGAGATGATGCGACATAATGCAACACAACACAGTTTCCTCGGGACCCATCCCAGCTACGGAGCGTGGACAGCTCCTGATTTGCACGTGCAGGAAAGGCATGACGAGAAGTGGTCATGATTTTGATTCTCGTAAATAGCGTAGTGGTAGTGGTAGCCTTTTGGAGATAAGTATTGGCTCGCAGTCTCTACAGAAAAATCCCCAGATTTATGAACCACCAGGGCCGCCCAACAACGCGAACCGTCTAACAATGCTTGGGCCGTACTCCTCATACTATCATACAAGTCAGCAAAAGCGCTCATAATGGGACTGGATGAAAGGCTTACCTCAGCCTTGGTATGGCAGTAAGAACGGAACTCGGGCGTCTGTCCCAGCAAACTTCCACCGAACCAAGGACCATGTCTCTGCCTCTTGTGCGTGATAACCTGGACTTCCAAGCCACCAGACTTGGCACCACCGCTGCGAACCTCACTGGCTCGGATGCGGGCATCGACCAGTTGCTTGATATCTCTTTGCAAGCGGCGGCCGAAGTCCTTGTACAGGGTGCTTCCGCCGGAAAGTACAATGTTCTTGTAAAGACCACGACGCACATCGATAGGGGAAGCCTGAATGACGTTGTCGACCACAGTAGGGAGGGGTGTGAGGAAGTCGGAGCTGTAAATTTCGGGGTTGAAGAAGATCTCGGGGGCGAGGAAACGCTCGTATCCGACGTCGACGGAGACCTGACGGCCACCAGGGTGAAGCACCGGGTGCTTGATGAAGCGGGTGGGGTCCCGGTCGTAGCGAGAGAACTCCTTGACAATATCGGGGCAGACGTAGCAGTGCTGCTCCTTGATCTCCTGGGCCGTCTTAAGCGACGAGTCCGGCTCGCCTCTATCACGCAGCAGCGACTGCACGAAGTAGGTCAGGTCGCGACCTGCGATGGGGATCGACTTGATGGAGGATCCGATGACATATCCCTCGGCGACAGGGATGACGTGGGTAACACCGTCACCAGAGTCAATGACCGTACCGGTCAAAGATCGGTCATGAACCTTGGAAGAGGTCCATGAGGCGGCAAGGGCGAGCACAGCCTGGACGGCGATGTACAGACCGGCGCAGTTGAAGGATTCGAAGAAGATCTCGGCCGTGTTCTCGCGGTTCTCGGGAGGGTTCAGGGGCTATGACAAAGTCAGCTTGGACTCTTTAGATGCTCGCATACAGATATCCCGTATCGTACCGGTTCGGTGAGGAGGAAGAAGTGATCTTCGGGTTCTACGCGGAGGTACTTGAAGATGGAGTTTGACCAGAATCGTTCCATGTGGTCCTGTAAGCGGTCAGCCTGAGTTCAGTACAGTTTAGGCCTTGATGTGACGAACCCAGTTCTCTATTTGGCCGTGACGGATAGGGTAGTGAAGACCGTAGCCTGGAATATTGGTCAGTAGCTGTCAACCAAGAACAGGTCCGTCGCATCCAACTAACCAGGCCCTCCAGAAGCAGCAATAGCCTCATCACCAATGAAGAAGTCGAGGTCTTCGGTTCCACGCTTCGAGTTCAAATGTCCGCCGGGCCCTGCGCCACCGGTCAGGAAGGACGGTTTATTCGCGACAGCAGGACGGCCGGAGCCCGTTCCTCCTGCGCTTCCAGCAGCACCTTTCGTCGCAATAGCGGTCGGGAATACGAAGGACGGGGAGTCGTTGCCGGCGAAACCTGAATGAGACGTCAGAGATAGGGATCGTGATACGTGTGATAAAGCTGTTCAATTGGCATACCGAGCTTCGAGAATCCCGTGCCGCTGTTGATGACCTGTTAGCTGGCGATGGTCTCACTGACGTCTGCCTCGGGGGATGCGGGGCAGGGTGACATTGGTGGCTTACTTGTCCATGACAACGGCAGGCGTTTGGTTCGCCATCGTGAATGTGTTTTTGGATGCGCTCGGGGAGACTCTAGCTCAGTTGCGGCATCAATGAAGGGGTGAATAGGCCGTCGAGGTGTTGGTTGTGTCGTGGGAGTTGATTACGACGTACGTCTAAGGTAGCCGGAAGTGTGTGCCTTGTCACCGATGGAAGCTCCCAACCTGCGGCTGTGCATCAGAGTGGGTGGATTCTCCAGCCATGGGAGAGGTCGGTGCCCCACCACCAAGCCCCACCAAGACATAGAGGAAGGAAAGGCCGTGTGTATTTGTAGGCACTGTTACTCAACACTGTAATCAAGTTACCTTAGCTAAGCAGCTTATTGTATCCTTGGGGATTCAACTACACTTGATGTGCATGGGGTGAGGTCTATCGGGGATTGAAGAGCCGTTCTGCTTCTGGCGTAAATTGGAATTCGAGGTCTCTCTATTCCTTGGTAAATAGGAGAAAGTTTTACATTAGAAAAGTCAAGGGTTCCGAAATCAGACGCGGTGGGATAATCTGAAAGACATCCGCACTTTCCAATTCATTAGGAGTCAGTTTTCTCCTTTTCATCTGGACTGGTAATTTCACTATTATCCAGGCATCTGCTCTGGTACCCCATTCGACGGTTCTACCACCCTCAGACGAAGGAGCTCACAGTTTCTTACTCCTTCTGGCCATGTTAGGCGAGCGCACGACTTAGGGAAGGAGCCTGAACATATTGGGCCCCACTGAGTGCTCTGCAACCGCCTTACACCATCGACCCTTCCTTCTTCAACAGTCGGCACTTCGGCTTTGATGAACTGACGCGGAAACTCCTCTAGATCTGAAAGTCTTGCAGCTTCTCCTTGCCGATTCTCCCAAGCCACCCTCCCCATACCTTATTTCTTCTCTTTACCTAAGACCACCTTTCCGCTCCATCTCTTAGATGGTAGTCGAACGGCCCCGAGAATCAGCCTTCAACAATCGTTGCGTCCTAGCGTTATATCATTTTGGGGCATCTTGGCTAGGTGCTGCAGCCACCAAGTCTCAACAGCACGACTTCGGGCCTGTTTCTCAGTAACGCCGTCGACTTACCAACCCGGCACCTCAAGTTTTATCTCCAAATTATCGACTATCATTGCATGCCAGGCCACGCCGGGGCACCACATTCTTTGAACTCAAAGCCACGCTGTGCTGCAGCCAATGTGGACCACGAGCTCGTAGCCAAAACCACCATCCATGCTCTCCACAGATACCAACCGCCAAGTGTCTTCCGCTCCAGAGACCGTCAGCGAACTCTCACGGGCTCGGGTTACCAAGCTCGGGCGGGCTGAACGTGGAATGGAACCGCTCGCTCCTGAGATCAACCACAACCCAGCCACCACAGCTGCGGGAAGTGGAAAACCTCATTCGGAGAACACCAAAGTCCAAGGTCACGGAAACATCCGCCCAAAAAAGGTTGGAGGTGCTGATGGCACAGTTGACCGAGTCTTCAAGAGAAAGCACAAAGGAAAGTTTACGGGTGCTATTTTCATCCACGCCGGCGCCGGCTTTCACAGTCATCAGAACGAGCGAGTCCATCTGGAGGCTTGCAGCGAGTACGTTACACTTCAAGCTTCACTACATCACTACATCATTGCTGACAACACCAGTGCTGCTTCCATGGGAATGAAATTCCTCAAATCAGGTGCCACTGCTACGGAAGCTGTCGAAGCTGCTCTGCGTGTCCTCGAAGATAAAGAGATCACCAATGCCGGTTACGGCTCCAATCTGTCAATGGACGGGACCGTGGAATGCGATGCAACTATCGTTGATCATTTAGGAAGAAGCGGTGCCTGCGGAGCAGTTCCCAGTCAGTCAATGCTTGATTCCTAGAGCCGAAGACCATGGCTAATATTGATCCTTCAGACATCAGAAATCCAATCTGTCTCGCAAAGCTGATTCTGGATAAAAGCAACCAGCCATTATCGTTGCGCCGAGTACCACCGAACATTCTGGTAGGGGAGGGCGCCAAAAACTTCTCCGTGGAAAATGGCATGCAAATCGTGCCGAATGACTACCTAATTTCCAAGAACGCGCGGGATCGATTCCTGCGATGGCAGGAGGACCTTAAGCGAGCGGAGGACAAGGTCAAGCAAGCCAGTGCCCGTAAAATACTCGAGGAACCAGCTGAGCACTGTCAGCAGTACGACAACATGCCGACAACAGTTCCCTCCCGCATCTACCAAAGCGAGCAGAGAGACCATGCCAATGCTATTCTCAATGGAACATGGAACGAGGGCCAGCCAGATTCACCCCATCGAGGCTCACCAGTACCCGAGCAGATGCAGGGCTTTCCTCGGGTTACACCTCCGAGAGCAACAATTGAGAGGTCCCCATTGAGTCATGTGGGAGCTTCCATACCCTCCGTCAATAGATCTCGGCCTCATATACTGCAAGAGAGGGACCCTCTGGCGTCGTCTTCCAGCCACTTGGCAGAGGAGGGAAATCGTGATGGCACCATGTCATCTCAGTGGACAGACGGGGCTAGACATGCGAGCACAATTGCACAGTTGCAGGGTTGTAGTCCTCGCGGGCTTAAGCGGCCGTTTTCTGCGACTGAACTGGAGCACGAGGATGTCATCACCGACACTGTTGGAGCCATAGCTATCGACGAAAGAGGCAACATTGCGGCAGGCTCATCCTCTGGAGGCATCGGCATGAAACACCGCGGACGTATAGGCCCCGCTGCTCTGGTAGGCATCGGTACTGCTGTGGTTCCCTGCGACCCCGAAGACCCAGACAAGGTCAGTGTTGCCGCAGTGACCAGCGGTACGGGAGAGCACATGGCCACCACCATGGCATCTCAACGGTGCGCTGAACGGATCTATGGCAACACCCGTCGTGGACCGAACGGCAGAGACGTTGAAGAGTGGGACGAAGACGCCATTATGGAATCTTTTATTAACAATGATTTCATGGGCCACCCCGGCGTCAAAAACTGCAACTCGGTCGGGGCAATTGGTGTGATGACGGTCAAGAAGACGCGGACAGGGTACTATTTATACTTTGCCCACAATACTGACTCCTTTGCACTTGCCTCGATGGGCGGTTCCGACAAGGAGCCCGTGTGCGTCATGTCTCGCCTTGGAGAATCGGCTCAAGTCACGCGGGGTGCTCGAAGAATACGAGTCGATTCTGGGATATGAGCGCAGAGGCAATGGCGTGCTTGGCCGTGGGTTGGATGGGCATAAACAAGGATGGTGAGTTTAGACGGGACTCTTTCGTGTTCAACTGGCGCAGAGTTGAACAGCAATACGGGTGGCTAGACCTGAGAGAGCCAGGAGCGGCTTAAGTATTCTTACTTGATAGTGATACCCCTTCTTAGTGCAGAATGCTTTCTTCCTGGAGCATCATCAGGAGGGTAATTCAGGTAGAAAACAAGAAATACGCCTCAGACGTATGATTTCCCAAGAAATAAGATGTTCATGAGCCATTGTTCAGAAATTCAATTCCATCCTCTCTTAGGAGGGAACTTTTTGGTGCCGTGATATCTGTCCTAAACGCCCGATTCATCCAATACGAGCCTTTATCTGCTCATTTCCGTGCGGCTCTGAGCGATCTTGGGAAATGAAGCTACGTAGACCTATACGATACACCACTCCTCCCGGCGATGCAAGTCGCTATTAGAAGGGTCGAGGAACCATATACCACTTGCTATATGAAGCCATCTTGGCTAGTCCGGCAAGCATCCAAGTTGAGCAGGTTATGAGCCGCAGGCTGGTGATATTTTTGTGTCGTGCTGGGCGTCTATAAACCACGTAGGCCGCACTCCTGGTGACGTTCCTGGAAAAAGGCTAGCTCACAGTCACCACCACTCGGATGATGTCCTTGCTTTGTGACATGTGCCTTATCCTGGACGAGGGGTGCCCGCTGCACTGCCGGTTTCCTCCCTGATATGGCCGTTTGCTAGGACCGTCTTCTTCTTCTTCTTTTTCCTTCGCGGTATGACGGCAGGCTTGGCGCCATAGCTGCCGAGAGAGAGCTTGGTGCCACAGGTGAGGCACTCTGAGTTCTCGGGTACGTCGCAGAAGATGCTGAGGCAGATGCTGCAGACGAAGCCCGTGTCCACGACGCGGCCGTGGCAGAAGCAAGCGGCGCGGAAGTCGACGGTGTGATGGGTTGGCGGGATGAGGGAGGAGCGGGCCTCTGCGTCGGCGGAGTAGGCGAACATGAGGTAGCTGAGGAGGCCACGGGGGCTGGCTGCCTGCATGAAGGTGCCGTCGGTGATGTAGCTCGCCTGCTGGAGGAAGGTTGCGTCGCCGGAGAGGGCGAGGGTGTCGATAGGGATCTGGGAGTGGGCGGCGGCGAAGACGGCGTTCATGGTGGAGATGTACTGTACGGGCTCCGAGTCGGAGACGGAGAGGATGAAGATCCGGGCGCGGAGGCGACTGAGGGCGGAGGAGGTCGGGCGGGCGGCGTCGGGGGCTTTGTTGGTCTCGTTGAGGGAGAGGGAGGTCTTGTTGATGTGGGTGAGGGCGAGGGTGAGGGCGCCCGAGAGCTGGGTCGTCGTACAGGCCAGGTCGGCCTCGGTGGTTGCGTCGACGAGCTGGCGCATCCCGGCCATGACGGCGGCCTCGATCTGAGCGAACTGGGGGAACTTGTTGGCCGAGGACTGGTTTGGCGTAGGCGCAAAGGAGTCGACGCCCGTCATTGAGACATCTTCAGAGTTTGCGGCGCCGTTTGTGGCGGCGCCGGGCTTTGAGGGGTATAGCCATACGGCGCGGTTGCTGTGAGAGGCAATGATGGCTACCTGATTCGCATTGCTGAAGGCGAGGTGGGCGTTGACGAAGACGAGGATGTTGGCGATGGCCTTTGAGAGTGGGAGGATATCGTTCAGGGCGGCCCAGGCTCGAGGGTTCGTGTCGATGACGATGGAAAGGAGGGAAGGAGTGGCCTCGTGCGAGGAGACCTCGTAGTGGTCAGAGGCGTCGACGGCGTTCATGGCGGAGGAGGAAGAGGATGCGGTAGTCGACGATGGCCTCTAAGGGCGGCGGGCGCCTGGTCGCGAGAGAGTGTCACGGGCGGAGCATCTGCGGTTTGGCTGTAGGAGGTGTTGAAAGTCTGTGGGTTGTATTGACTATTCAGGGACCTCGTTCGATTCGGACCCCGTCCGATCCTACGTCCTTGAGGCCAAGCGGGTAGAATTGATCTCTTGGCGCAGTATCATTCACGAAAAGACAGGGCGAACTGCTTTTTTTTGCCCTTCTGTCTTGCAGGTAGGGGTTTGTGTGAGGTGTGGTGATGCAACGAAGCTAGCTTTCATCCAGAAATATCCGTAACCCATGTGCCCCGGGCTTCAAGTTGGCCTGTGCTCCGACACACTGGACGGCAGGGAAACCTACCAAAGTTGATTGGACGGCACAGGACCGGGGACGACGGGGAAGAGGCTCCGAAGGAGGACGACAGCCAGCAGCAACTTCAGGCGCGCTCCTGACGTGGGGGCGCGTTGAGTGACAGGGACGATCGTCGCGCACCCGCTCGAGGGAGCTGCCACCTTAGGTTCTTTCATTTTGATGAGGTAAGCTTAAAGACAGCAGGCAATGGAAGAGGGTGGGAGCACCTGGCCGTGCTTGCCAATCTGTGAAGTACATTCAAGCAATCCCGCCCCGCTCCTCCCCTGTAACGGGGACTCATTGTTCCCTCTAAATCTACCCTATTGGGATGTACCTGTCTCGAGCATGACGTAGGTAGGTACTATCTGTGCTGTACCTATTCATGAAGCCAAGAGACGTGGGGAGACCCAGTCTGTCGACCTTATGCGCAGCGGGCGGTGTAAGTGTTGGGTTTTCCAATGGTTGAGACTTGAGAGAGGGAGTCTTTCTGGAAGTCAGTCGTCAGTCTTGGAGACCGGGCGGGCAGGGTGCGCTGTGTGAGGGGTGTGGTCTGCTACAAATGGTAGCCAAGGAGGGGCACCCGTGGCACCTAAAAAAAGACGGGAGCACCGTGGATTGCAACAGTCAGCCCGTCCGTTGTAGCAGAAGCTGACGGTTGAACAGAAACAGCCCAGCGGTGGTTCCATTCCATTGTCAGTCCTTACTCCTTGGTACTTGGACTTACCGGGACGGGCTGGGTTTCTGGGTGGCACGGCGATACTGAATAAGGCGTCCAAGGTAAGCCCGAGAGAGGTCCCGTATGAAATCGCGACGACTCGAGTACGTACCGTACCTTATTCCCCCCTCCGTGGGTACGGATAGGTAGGTAGGTAGGTAGGTACCAGTGCCAGCAACTACGTGCCTCACCTCATACTTTTTCCTGCTGGACTGCCACTGCCCATCAACGCGCGCTCGCCCACTGACCAGTGACAAGTCTCACTTGTGAAACCTCTTTGGGGTTGTCTGGTGCCATCCATTTCTTATCTCAGCAATCAACCCTACCTTACCTGAACAGATCCTCCTCCACGGCCACCTCACGCCTCTGTCATCGCCGGACCTTGCCTTGTGACCAACGCATCGCACAGTCCGCTGTCGCCGCCGCCGCCCTAACCACCGTAGCAAGGTACCTACTTATATCAACCGTTCCGCCCCGTTTTGTTCTAGGCTTTTTCTGTCCGTCCCAGGTCTGTCCGTTCCTCACTCACTCAACAACATACCTTGACGTGGTACCAAAGTATACATTATCTCAGCTTCGCTCAACTGCTTTCCAGCCTGAGCGAACAACATCGACAATGGCCGCCGTCACCCAAGCTTCCGCTCCCACCACGGCGCCTCCGAGAGAGGATGAGACCCTCCTCGTTCTTGCGCGATTAATGGAGGGCGGCCAGGAGGATGATGAAACCATTCGCGACCTCGACCAGCTCACCAAGCTGTTGAATGAGGACCTTCAGCTCATCCAGGCCAAGACCGGCGCCCCCACGATATGCAAACTCATCGATGGCGATTGCGTCGACACCATTTTGACATATCTTGACATGAGACAACCCGAGATTGTTCGTGCACACGCCGTTATCGCTACATCCGCCTATCTCAAGGCCGCCGGCGACGATGGTGCTAAGAAGCTCTCTAACTTCTTCTTTGACAAGATCAAGAGGGGCACCTATGACGACTATATCGTCGCCTTTTGTGTTGCTGCTTCCACGTTCCCGGTCGTTCCTGACCTTACATCAGAGCTGTTCCTCAGCGAAGGCTTCTTGAGCTCCCTCGGCCCGTTGATGAGACGGAAGTGGAAGAGCCGCAAGGTCGAGACTGCCTGCTTGGAGATGCTTAACGCCGCATGCATGAACTCGCAGTGCCGTGATGCAGTGAACAAGTACTGCACTGAGTGGCTGGAGGAGGTTGTCGATCAGGACCCCGAGGAGATTGCCAAGGAGATGTCACAGGACCCGGAGTACTCTATCAAGGAGGGCTCTGTCGCCATGCGCAAGCATTCGGAGCAGGTTCAAAACTTGGCAGCAGTCATCCTGGCGAAATTGAGGGTATGGTATTCATCAACAAACGGACATGAAGCCGTCCAATCACAGATCTGACTGACTTCAGAACGAAGGCAGTGCCCACGGCGTCGGCGCTGAATGAGGACGGGCAAGGGAAGATATCACCTGCAATCACAACCATCGAGGAGCTTTCAACGAGGTTCACCTCCATGCTCCTCAGCGAAGACGACCATGGACACCAACATTCTATCGAAGGGCTGGCCTACGCATCGATCCGGCCAACCATCAAGGAAAAGCTGGCGGGGAATGCGGATTTCCTGAAGAAACTTGTCAAGACGCTGGCCGACGCCCCGGCGAAGTCGCCCGTGACGTACGGAGCGCTTAGTATCCTGGTGAATCTCACCAGATACCAGCCCAACTTGTCGGAGGAGGAAAAGAAGATGAACCAGCTCAAGGCTTACGCCGCCGCTGCTGGGAAGTCTGCCGGGCCCGATCCACTCAACGACAATGACCATGTTGCAGAACGATGCCGGTGCGTCTTTGAGGCCGGGGTCACTCCGGTTCTAGTAACCCACAGCAAGGGTGGTTCAGCCGCGTCACTATCACTCACTGTCGCTATCATTTACTCTCTTTCAGTTACGACATCTTTGCGTGGCAAGCTTGCTCAGCAAGGCGCCGTCAAGCTTCTCTTGGCTGCATGGGCTTTGCTCCCGGAGTCCGAAGCCGCGGGTCGCCGCACCGCTGCGCAAGCTCTAGCACGCATTCTCATCAGCACGAATCCGGCTCTTGTTTTCGGCGGCAGTCGTTCTAACCCGCAAAGCTCCGCGATCCGCCCCCTCATTTCTATCATTCCCACAGACCCAGTTGCTGAGCATCGCGACCTTCTTCCAACGTTCGAGGCGCTGATGGCGCTCACCAACCTCGCGTCAACCGATGACCTCGATACTAGACGAGCCATTATCAGGGTAGCGTGGCCGCAAATCGAAGACCAACTGCTTTCCTCGAATCCCCGCGTGTCAAAGGCCGCTGTCGAGCTCATTTGCAACCTCGTACAGGCCGTGGAAGGTCTGGCGCTGTACGCCGACGGCAGCCCAGCAGCAAAGGGTCGTTTACACATTCTACTCGCCTTGGCGGACGCCGAGGACGAGGGCACGCGCAGCGCAGCAGGTGGTGCTCTAGCAGCTCTCACGGGCCACGAGAACGTCGTCCAAGCCATTGTGGAACGTGAGCGGGGTGTCAATGTCATCCTCGACATGTGCGCTGACGACAATGAGGACTTGCGGCACCGCGCTGGCTTCATCATTTACAATATGGTGGCTGCCGAGGGTACCCCGGGGGCCAATGCGCGGAAGAAGATTATTGAAGAGGGCGGTCTCGAGGGGCTCAAGGAGGCCGCTAAGAAGAGTCGGCGGGCGGAGGTGGTTGAGGTCTTGGTGCAGGCCTTGAAGATTCTGCTAGAGGACAATCGGACATTGGAGGGCTGAAAGACCTGGTCTCCTTTTTTTTTTTTTTGTACAGACAGAACCTCATACAAGAGTAGACAGAACAAGAGGATCACGAAATAAAACGGTCAAGGACTCGGAAAACACGCTTGAGAGAATGGTCCCATGCCACGTCTACACTCTGGTGGCTGTTGCTTTTTTGAATTAGTAGACCAATGCTGGTATCACAAACTTTTCTGTACTCTCCCTGATGTAATATCCCAACCTATCCCAATGCAATGTAGGTAGGTAATCAAGCACTCTTCTCAACCCTGTTCAACACAGCCACACCCTCGACATGTCCCGTCTGCGGGAAGAAGTCAAAGCCCACAATACTCTCAATCTCGTACTTTGTCCCATCCCCGCCGTCGCCACGCACCAGCACGCCCACATCGCGCGCCTGCGTGTGAACGTTGCAACTCACGTACACGACCCGCCTCGGCCCAAACGCCAACAACTGGCTCAGGAAATCGTTATCGCAACCCTTACGCGGGGGGTCAATGACGACGACGGTCTCGTCGGCCGGGTACGTGACCTGCTTAAACAGCTGCGGCGCATCAGCAGCGAGGAAGTTACACTGCGACTCGGGGAGGTTATTGAGGCGGGCGTTTTTGCGGGCACATTCGATGGAGTCCTTTGCGATGTCGATGCCTGTGCTGCCGGTAAACAGGGAGGCAAGGGTGATTGTGAAGAGGCCGGAGCCGGAGTAGGCGTCGATGAGGTACTTTATGCGGTCGCGGTTGGGGCCGGCGGGTGGCATGACGTGGTCGCGGATGTACTGGGTGAATTTGGGGAGGATGGAGTTGTTATTTTGGAAAAAGGAGTTTGCGGGGTTGGTGAAGAGGTAGGTGTCGATGTATTCGCTTGACATTGCGCCTGTGGCGGAGAGGCAGGTTTTGATGTCTACGTGGGTGTCTGTCTCAATGCGGACTGCGTCGGAGGGGGTTTCTGCGGGAGGTTGTTCTTCTTCCTTTGCTGGTGCCTGCTCTGTTGTGGTTGTTTCTTCTGTGGCTGTGGTGGTGGCACCGTTGCTGATGACCTTCTTTGGGTAGCGTTTTGTGCTCTCGCGGAGGAGGATCGTGGCGCCCTTTGTAAAGTTGCCAAAGTCTCTGGCGATGCGCTCACGCTCGCGCTTCATACCCAAACGAACGGCCTCGGTTCCAATGGGGCAGTCCTCGATATCCAGAACATGACGGCGGCCCTTGACATTGAATCCGATATCGGGGGCCTTGCTCAACGCCTGCTTGGGCTTATTCCTCTTGTGGTGACCAGGAGGGCCGTCAAAGTGCGGCGTGAGCTTGGTGCGGTACCCATACTGAAGCGGGCTACCAATGGTATCCCGGATCGAGGGGACCAGCTCGGGGTTCAAGTTGGAGAAGTTCTTGTACGCCTTGTCGACAATGGAGCGCTTGTGCGTGAGCTGGGTGTCGTAGTCGAGCATCTGGAACTGGCAGCCGGAGCACTGGGAAAAGTACTTGCAGTTGACGCGGGCGTCGTCGCGGAGGGGGCCCGCCTTGACGACGGAGATGAAGTCGGCTACTGAGTAGGACTCCTCGCGGACGTGTCTAATGACCTTTGCCTTTGCGACGTCGCCGGGTGCGACAAAGGGGACAACGTAGACTTGTGTCGAGGTCGAGCCCAGCTGGAAGCCGAGGCCGTCTCCCGTTGAGGAGATTGCATGGACTTCAACTTCGATTTCGGTGAAGGTTTCCGGGAGGGATTCCGAGGGCGCTTGGGTCTCGGTCTGCGTTTCTCTGTTCTCTGACCCGTCCTTCACCTCCTCGCCTTCTGCTGCTGCTACTGCTGGTGCCGGCGCCGGTGCATCGGGGAGTGATTCCTTGCGTAACGCGATGAGGGCTTGCACGTCGAACGCCAGAACCTCTTCGGACGACCCCTCGGTGATGTTCCTCTCACGCTTCGACTTGCGCTGCTTGTCCTTGCCCCTTCCGCCTCCTTGGCCGCCCTGGAACGAACGCTTGTTGCCATTGGGTTTGTTGCCGCCGTTCTGCCATTTTCTTTGACCCTGTTCCTGGCCCTGACCTTGGTGAGATGACTCTCCTGTAGTTGTTGCTGCTGCTGCTGGCTTTGGAGGGAGCCCTTGTGGTGCCGCTGCCGCCGCCTGAGGCGCCTCTGTTGTTGACGACATAATGACCCTGCGAATAAGTGGCCGGTAAGCTGCTGCTGGCGCCGAGCTTGATGCCCGGCTGAGTGTGAGGGCGTTGAGAGCCGGACGAAGTGAAGATGAAGTGAGTCTCGGAAGGAGCCGCAGGGCCAAACCCATTGAATGCCTCAAGCCAATGTTGGGAAGACACCAATTGCAAGACAGGATGACCAGTTATGAGTATCGTATCACCGTATAGCTTGAAGGTACATGGATTTAGTGTAAGATGAAAGTATGAGAGCCCAACACTTGAAGTTGAAGCTTGTGACATGCGACCTGTGAAAAAAAGTTGTCGGCCGTCTGAAGGTTGCTGAGAATTACTTAATTCGCCCGTCGCTGATTGGCGTCCCTGGGACGCTGGGTGGGGCCGCAGCAAGCATGACTGCTATCATGCGGCACACCAAGTGCCACCGCACCCTAAGGTACCTTATCCGTACTGCCATTGAATGCGTATTGCTATGTAGGTACATTACGGCCCACACATCGGAACCCCAGTTCTCGCTTATCAGTTGTGCCTGCCGGATCTGGGACTGGGACCAAGTTGGTAATAGCGACTTGGTCTGTCGCAATCGCCGGGGACCCAGTAGTAATAAGTCATGGCCCTCCCCCGACTACGGCGTTTAATGCCTCCAGCTTACTCACAACACTCTCTCGTCTTGGTGATCTGTTGGGTATAGGGAACAGAAGCTTGTTTATCGAGGTTGATAAGAGACGCAACGCTGAGAGTTGCTTACCTCCCCCGACCATCCCTTCCGTTATCTCTTATCGGAGCTTCGGCCGTTGAGCACGCTGTGTCTCGGAGGTACCATCCCGTGTTGAAGTCCACAGACCGCCGCCCGGCCTTTCGAACCGTAACCAACTATCCAAAATGAGTGAGTTCATCCCATCCAGCAGAAGAGATGAGCATCTTTTGTAAGCCATGAAAAGAAACTGACTGAAAACAGAGACGTTTCCCAAGTCAATATGGCATTATTCAGCCTCTTTACTGCTGTTGACCGAATACCGCTTGGCTTCAGCCGCAGCGATACCGGAATTCATCTTTAACCCTCGCGCTGGGAACTCTGGTGCCGTTGCAAGTGAGTCTGTAGAATGCAGCAGGATCGGCCGTGATCTACTTGCGCAAGGCGTATGTTGTTTCTCTCCCCTTTACATAACCTCTCAGAAGAGAGTTACAAGGTTACACAAGACTGACCCTTATGCAGGGAAACGCCGTAGACGCACTCGTCGGTACGACTTTCTGCGTTGGAACTGTGGGAATGTACCACTCCGGCATCGGCGGCGGCGGCTTCGTCGTGATCAGAGACGCCGACGGGAACTACGAGTCTGTGGACTTTAGAGAGGCTGCGCCGGCTGCCGCCTTCCAGGATATGTACCAGGGCAACATCGCCGGCAGTGTCTATGGCGGCCTGGCCGTCGGTGTACCGAGCGAGGTTCGTGGGTTGGAGTACATCCACAAGAAGTACGGTGTAAGTGAACGGCTCGTAAGGAGGAGAGGATTTCGTTTTACTGACTTGATGACCTTGGAAGTCTTTATCCTGGAAGAGTGTCGTTACTCCAGCTGCGAGGTTGGCGACTGCGGGTTTCAGGGTATCTTCGGACTTGGTGCGATATATGGACGCAGCTATCAAGGGGCAGTGGAACTTCCTCGTCGAAGATCCAGTATGGGCTGAAGAGTTTGCTCCCAACGGTGAGTCTCGAATATCCCAAGAGTGTAAGTTAGTAGAGTGTAGTGAACTAACACTGACCAGGCACGCTCCTCCAACTCGGTGATACCATCTACCGCAAACGCTATGGAGCGTAAGACTGACTCTTTCTCACACATCTCCCCAAAAACTTCAAACTGACAAAACACACAGCACCCTCGCCAAGATTGCAGAAGAAGGCCCAGAAGCCTTCTACTCCGGCCCCATAGCAGAATCCATGATCGCCACAGTCCGCGCCACAAACGGCACCCTCACCCTCGAAGACCTCGCCTCCTACAAAGTCGTCACTCGCCCCTCCCTCTCCATAACCTACCGCGGCCACCGCCTCACCTCCGTCGGCTCCCCCGCCAGCGGCGCTGTATGCCTAAACACCCTCAAGATCATGGAGCAGTTCGACCCGGCCGAGTCCGCCGACACGAAGCTCGGCGTCCACCGCTTCGACGAGGCCATGCGCTTCGCCTACGGTGCTCGTTCCCTGCTCGGCGACCCGGATTTTGTGGAGGGAATCGGGCCGTTTGAGGATACGCTTATTGACGAAGCTACGGCCAAGGATATTCGTGGGAGGATCTTGGATAATCAGACGCAGCCGGTTGAAAGGTATGATCCGCAGGGCGTGTACTCGAGCGAAGGGTTCGGGACGTCGCACATTGTCACGGCGGATAAGTCTGGCATGGCCACCTCCCTGACCACGACCGTCAACCTCCTCTTCGGTGCTCAAATCATGGACCCGTTGTCCGGTGTAATCCTGTAAGGCCATTCCCTCTGTCTCCCCCCCTCAGCCCCTTTCCCATCATCCTTCTCCGTGAACTCACCCACTAACGACCCAAAAGCAACAACGAAATGAACGACTTCTCAATCCCAGGCGTCCGCAACGCCTTCGGCTTCGAACCCTCCCCCGCAAACTTCGTCCGCGCCAACAAACGCCCCCTCTCCTCCATCACCCCCGTCATCGTAGAACACCCAGACGGCACCCTCTACGTAACCGTCGGCGCGGCAGGCGGCTCCCGCATCATCAGCTCCACGGCCCAAGTCACCTGGCACGTTCTCGAGCACGGCCAGACCATGAAGCAGGCTCTCCGCGAGCCCCGCCTGCACGACCAGCTCATGCCCAACACTGTCACGTTCGAGTACGCCTTTGACAACGACACCGTCGCCAGCATGCTCGAAAAGGGCCACGACGTGATGTGGGTGCCTGAAGGCCGGAGCGCCGTGCAGGGCATCATCCTTGAGGAAGGCGTGTTTGAGGCCGCGAGCGAGCCGCGGCAGAAGAACAGTGGCGCGTTTGTGGTTTAGATGATTTAGATGATAAATCACGCTTACGCTTACGTTAGACGATGAGATTTATGTGCAACATAAGCCAGGTTTATTGAGGTTATCTGAAGGAAAGGGGTATCCTCGAGTCTATCAGAGTACATATAGAAATACAAGCAAGAGTCACAAATGAACCTAGGGCGTCATGGCCACCAACTTCTCCATCTGGGCGATCCACTTCTCGTCGAACTCGCTCTCGGTGAAGCGCTTGGCCGACTGGCGTGCGCGGAGGCGAACGGGGAGCGGATCCTTAATGGAGAGGGCCTTTTCGTAGCCCTCAGCGAACTCCTTCACATTTGTAGCGTGGAAACCTAGAAGCTGGTTAGTCTTCATCTTCATCGTCCAAGTCACGTATAACTCACCAGTGGGCTGTCCGTCAATCTCAATGACGATATCCAGCTTGGGTCCACCGCTGGCGTGGACAACGGAAATCAAACCGGCAGCTTGGTACTCGACGACACCAATGCCAAAGTGCTCGTTCCACATGCCATTGACACCGACAGAAGCTCTCTGCAGCCAGTCCAGAATCTCGGGCCACGAAGCGTCTAGGTGGAACTCGACGCGGTCCTTAATGCCGAGCTCATTCACCAGAAGGCGCAATGTATACACCCGCTTGGAATCATGGTCGTCTCTGACACTACCAATGAGGACCAACTTCGCCTCCTTGGCAGCTTCGGACTTGGTGTTGAGGAAGTCGGCGAAAGCTTGGATAACCAGGGTATGGTTCTTCTCGGGGCGGAACTGGGCAATGTAGACCAAAGCCTGCTCTCGCTTCTTCTCACTGGCCTCAGAAACCTCAACTGCCTCTTCGAGCTCTTCAACAGCGCAAGGAGGGAAGTTGACAGCGATAGGGTTATTTCTCCCCTTGGCCTGGCGGTAGGGGCCCCAGAGTTTCTGCACATGACCCTGGGTCCAAGTCGAGTTTGTCATGACAATGTCGACGGTAGATCCTACCCGGGAGTACAGGGCTGCAAACATCTTCCAGTAGAACTTCTTGACCTTGCCTCGGATACCGACGCCCTTACCGGCGTTGACGCCCTGGCTTCCAGTCTCGGCCTTGGGGTCCAGTGATTCCAGCATGTCAGTTGAGATTGTGGGGTAGTGGACGTAGGCGCAGGTAGGAACTCTGCGGAAGAGCAACTTGCAAAAACCCAGAGACAAGGCATAACCCATAGTATCGATGAAGATGTCGGGGACAAGGAGTTGGAAGGCATCCCATGCCAACACTACAGATCCAATCGACTGTCCAAGGAGGGTGAAGTGGGGCCATGTCGAGGCCAGGACGAGGTGTCTTGTGCTGACGTATAGGAAGTTGATGGTCGGGGGATGCAGGTCGATGTTGAACCGGGTCTGAGACATGCTGTTAGTATGAGGAAAGAGGGGTTCTGTGGTGGGAAACAAACCTTGACACGCTCGAGCATGGCCTGCTTGTTCACTTCATGGTCGCCAGTGTATACAACACAGAGTGCATTGGGGTATCTCTCTTGTGTGGTCTTGATCGCAGCCCAGAGGACTCTCTCTCCTCCTCCACCAGCGTTACTTTTGCTGTTAGTGATTGTCTTTTGGCGACTTCCACAAGTTAGACATACCAGAAGGGGTGGAAGAAGCCAACGACTCCAGTCCATTCTGAGTCCTTCTTTTCAGAGCTTGCCGAAGCTTGTGCCTGCACATTGTTCTTCCCGCTGCTGGTGCTCTTTTGGGAGTTCTGGAATGACTGTTGCTCAGCAGTCTTGAGCTCCAGGAGCTGTGCCCTCCTTCCCTCTGTCTTCTTCCGTAGGTACCATCCCAGCAGGGAACCAATGCCTTTCATCAGCAGAGGAAACATGATGTAGGTCGCGATCGGAGTAAAAGCAATGATCGGCACAACGACGTAGGCTAGGGTCCAGGGATCGAGGCCGAAAGAGAAGGGCGTCTGCCCAGACGGCGCTGAGCAGGTTTCGGGCATCGGGTGTGTAGGGATCGCAAGATTGGTAGGAGTAGGTGTTGTTCTTGTTTCGTCAGACTCGAAGACCGGCGGTGGTGTCGAGGTGGAAAAAAGAGGGCGATTCGAAGCCGAAGGGGGCGTCGGTCAAGTCCAGCTTCAGCATTCCCCGTTGACGTCGTGGGATGCTGTGGTGAGGTAGGGGACTCGCAAACTGGCCAGGTTGTACTGCAAGCTAGGAAATGGGGCGGGGGAAGCTGCAGCGGACAACGGTACGAATACAGTGGGTAGTCGACCCCCACCTCTAAAGGGTCCAGGTCTTTTCCGGCCCCGGCGAGCTGGGAGTGAGGTGCGCTGACTTGTGACGCGCTGCCCGGGAAGGTGGACTCTGCCGCCTCTCTCAGTGCTCACCTACCGCCCTGGCTGTAGATCCGCTTAAGCCGCGCCCGTTGGATCAAGGTGGCCCGTGCACCAGCCCATCGGCGCTGCTCTCAATTGACCACTGAACTTTAAGCGTCAACTCACAGGTATCTTCATCCGTACTCATTCTTCCAAGATACTCACGATCAGCTATTGACAAAATCCAGCCTCAGCTCTTTGACGACCCTTCGCCAGCCCGACTCACTCGTTTTACTGGGTCATTGTCTTGCACCGCAAGGTCTCGAAGAAAGTGTACCCTCTCATGCCCTCTGATGAACATATAAGCATCTCATCATGGCTTCCCTGAGAGCGGCGCGTTGCGCCATCACGCCTGGTTTGCGCCAATCCGTCGGTTTCTCGTCAGCAAGGCCACTCACTGCCTCCCTCCGGCCACAACTTACCTCGAGAATGGCACGATCACCTCAAAAGATAATCGGTGTCAGAAACTTCAGTCTAGGCGGGTTTGTCAACAGCAGCGTTGAAGCTACCTCGCAAGCCATTGTGTCGCTGCACTCGATGAATGCAACGGGAAATTGGACAGGCACCATCGTGTTCTCGGCCTTGCTCATCGCCTTATGCAGAGCGCCGCTTCAGTACTACGCTAGACGCATCATTCAAGAACAGGGGGTTATCGCACCCTTTATAAGCGCCTGGAACTGGGAACTCAACGGAACCCGTCTCTCAAAAGCTATACAACTAGCCCAGATCCGGAAACGAATGCTCAAGGAACGAGGGTGCCAGAACTGGAAGACTTGGGCCCCGGCACTCGGCATGCCCATGTGGTATCTCATGTCCGAATCCTTAAGGCGTCTCTGCGGCGCCAACGGCGGAGTTCTTTCCTTGCTCACTGGCAACTACAAGAATCAAGAGGCTTCAACTGATGTCGCCCCAGCTCCCGTATCGGAACAAGCATCAACAGCAGTATCGTCGTCCACCGATGCTGTATCTAGCAGCCTGGATTCTATAAGTTCTGTTGCGGAAGGCATGTCCAATGGCGGCCTGCTATGGTTTACCGACCTCACGGTAGCCGATCCAACAATATTGTTGCCTGCTATGCTAATGGGCACTCTGGGCTGGTCGTTTTTCCCTCGAGGCGAAATGAGGAAGCTCGTTTTCAACCTTTCATCGTCTGAGCAATACATGCCTCCCGGTATGAAATGGCGAGTTCGTTTCCAGAGAGGTCTACTACTCACGGCCATCCTCATCCCCGCACTTTGTGTCAACTTGCCAGCAGGCATATTTGTCTACTGGATTTCCTCAATGTTCTTCTCCCAGATCTCTTCCAAGATTATGGAAAGAGTCTTCGGCAAATACGTCCCTTGGAAGCCTTCCCCCCGCAGCGAGCGCTTTCACTTGCGGGGCTGATAGTCTGGAGGAGAAGAAGCGATGGCAATTATAGAGGAAGAAGACACACCGTCTCAGATTATATCCTAGAGTTGTACTTGAGCCCTGATGTACAATATTTGCGACACGCCACCAAAACGCCAATGTAGAAAGAGCAATCAAACAAAGAAACCGCCAGTAAGGTACCCCATGCCGTGCTAGTCCAGTACAATCGCGAGAATGATAATAGTGAGGATGACTGCCAGGATGAGCATCAGGCAGCACCCCTTGTTGCGAGCTGCCTTTTGGTGTCTCGCTGCCTGGCGGAGCTCTATTTGAGCGCCCCGGGTATCGTCCCGCACATCTTCCACGTTATCCGCGATAGAGGTAAGCTGCTCGCCTTGCTCGGTCACAATCTGAGCCACCTGTCTGAATAAGACGTTGAGATCGCCAACGCCCTGTTCGATATTACGGATCTCCTCTTCACGCTCGACAATGAGCGCTTCCTGGAAGTCCACTTCGTCCTGTGATGCCAGACGACTGACCTCCTGCTGCTGTTGAAGCTCGAGACGCTCCTCGGATCCAGCCGCCGCGTCTGCTCCCTCGCCTTCAGTCGCCGCGCGCGCAGCTGTGACGGATGCTCGTTGTTTCTCGAGTGCTTTGCGCTGGATATCCTGGAACTCTTGCAGGACGTTCTGGAAGTCGGTCGAGATTCTGGATTGGTCGTACTTTTGTTGTTTCTGGCGCACATTTGATCAGTATGGCAGTATGGAACTATGCGTAAGTTGTATGTAGAGGTACAAACCGTCAGATCGTCCCACGTCTGTAGCTTCTTGACGCCATCTCCAATCTCCTTGCACAGGTCGCGGGTCTTCTCCAGGTGATCGTGGACTCGTTCTCTAACACGGGGGGTGTCGCGCTTCGTTCCAAGGATGTTTACATCGGTGGTCAGCTGCTGAATGTTGCGCCGCAGGTTGAAGATCTTGTTGGTCAACTGGGACTGAAGCTGCTTGAACTCGGGATCGTCGGTGTATCCGCCTTGACGACCCGATCGGCCGGCTTCGAGCGAAGATAGCTGGTCGTACGACATGATTGCGATGTCGAGGGCAAAGTATTCACAAATGAAGGGTACTAAAGGAACGGCGCCGTTTCGATTTACGGATGGTTTTATTTGACCAGTAAGTATCAGTCGGGATGTCTGTGGAAGATAGACTCGTAACGATGGTCAGGAACCTGCATGTCGTCGTCGGCTGTGGCTGCAACACTACGTAACAGCGCCACCTTCCGTCCAATCAGCCGCCGTTCGCAATAGTGGTGCCTGATTGTGTTATCTCCACGTGACACCGGTGGCTCAGTCCGTTTCCAGGGCGGGTCCCCTGCTGTTCGTCAAGCTTGGGCAAGGAGGAGCTGCATGTTGTTGCACTGGAGATTTTTACATTATTTACTTCCAGATCCCGGCCACGGCACAAGTCCAAGTGCAGCCTCGCCAAACCTTACCCTCCAAAACATTCGGTCCCGATGACCATGCACCATCAGCATGGCACCGGCAACAGTCAGAAGGGCTCCGTATAAGGACTTTCTGCAGCCTGCGCTGCATAGGCGATTTTCTTCTACAGCTACTATTTTGCTTGCCATTTCTTATTTGCAGGCCATCCTTCTCTCGGGTTGGAGCTCTTGTGAGTGGTGGTCGTTTACGATGCAAGCTCTCAGAGCTTTGCGGCTAACTCGTGTTTTGTAGACTTTTGGTCTTGGTTCCCCATTGGCCCCGCGGGCTTCCGAACGTTGTTCCTATTCACCTGCGGTCTCTCGATCTTGATCCTGCGTATTGCCCAGTATCACGTCGGCGCCCGCGCCTCCAACTCGACCTTCCACGCGTTCGCGCAGTTCTTCTTTAGCATCCACACCCTCGAGGCTTTCCTCTTCTACGGCTTCTCGAGCGCGCTATTCAGCCATGTTTACCTGTGGGCCCTGCCGGAGAGCGCCAACTTGGGATGGGTCACATACTACAGCGGGGACCGCGCCCGTGTGAACGAGAGGACGTTGATCTTCTTCTGCTACATGGCCGTCAGCGCCGCTGTTCAGTCGATTTTCCACTTCTACCAGGACCAAGACAAGCTTGTCATCGATGTTGCGCGGTCTGAGGGAGGCGAAGTCAAGGTCTCTGGGGATGCCTCGCTGAATAAGGTCTTAGGCGAAGTCCCCGCCATCCTCATCCAGTCTGGCGTGAGGAGTATCAGTATCACTATTGTTGCTGGTGTGGTGTACTTTATGGTCTTGCGATCGTTCTTTTGGGGCTGGGCTTTGTTCTTCCTGCGACCCTTCTACAACCTTCCGAAAACAAATATGCTTCCACCTCAGTGGCCCGGAGACATCTACTTGATGTATAGATGCGCTGTTGCGGGCTTTCTGATCACCGCCATCTGGAAGACAGCAAACCATGCCTTCTCGACGTTCATGGTTAAGGCGCCGCTCAAGAACGGCAAGCCTCTCACGAGCGAATCCAAGGATCCAAACGGCAGCCTTCTCAATGGTCTTAAGAGCAAGAAGGACTCCGTGCGAGTTAGTACACGTTGAAGGACATAGGCCGTTTCTCAAGCTAACAGTGGTAGTGCTTTGCCCTCTGGGAATTGGCATACATTGCTCGCAATGAAGAAAGCAGACGCAAGGCCATCTTCATGGATATCGACCGGAAAGATGGTTCTACGTGGTCTCAAATTTTCGTTTACTGTCTTACTACCATCAAGAATATCGAACAAAGAATCGATCAGTACGGGAAGCCCGCGGTTGTGCTGGCTGCCCCAGCGCCGACTGTGGAGGTTCGAGCTCGGTCTTCAGCGCCACTAAAGGAGGATCCTATCTTCACCAGCAAGCCCGCAAACAAGACGATGCGCGGAGAGCTGGAAAAGGCTCTCACTCAGGTGGGAAGCCATCCGGGCAACTCACCAGTGTCGCAGCTGAGCCCTATCGCGAAGAAGACGCTGCGCGGGGCCCGTGACAAGGTTCTGAGCAAAGAGCAGCAAGAGGCACTGTCATCTCCTCAGCTGATGAACCAGTTCCAGACGTGGGCTCTGAAGGTTATTGGCAACGAGTACGTTGGCTGGATTTTCCGCCAAGAATTTTGCAATCGCCTCACCGCCGTTATCCTCGGAACGCCATACTCGGAGCTAAGCCAATACGTCAACGCTGTTGACGTACTCAGCTTGTTGGCCGTACACAGCCTCAACGATGACACCTACGGTAGGGTGCAAAAGGACGTTCCTACCATTATCCGCACTTTTACAGCCGTCATCACCAAGATCGAAGTATTCAAGGACAACTTCCCTGTTCACTGGACCGATATTGAGAAGAGTAGGGCTGCGCCAGAGGTGGAGGCTGTGATTGCAGCCTTGAAGACGGGCTTAGCCCAAGTGATTGCAGAGTTTGAACGATACAGCAGCGACTTGAGGTTGACTCGCACAGATATCAGACTAGCCAAGGAGGCGGCCGCCCAACAGGCACCTACCACGAGTGATGTCAGATCCCAAGGACCCGAGATGCAGCAAGCCCGCTAGTTACGGACTTTGGCGTACGTGGTGTCACGGTACAACCGTAAATTGTGAGGGGCGTTTGGTAGGCAAAACAGGCACAGGCATAACGGCAAAGCGACGTGTATCATAGTTAGATTTCACGAGGCAGTAAATCATTGCAACACACTCATGATTATATCAACAGAAAGGCTGACCGACTCTCATCACATGTAAATGAGGCGCACGAGCCCGGCCCTGCCTGCATCAGCTCATCGGTTTGGGCTAGTAAGACCAATGAATGGTATGAGACGATTGGATGCCTGCGATTGGGCACTGGTGCACGTGTAAGACAGCAGACGCTGCCTTAGTCATGGGGCTCATACCTCTCCCAAAGGCAACGCGGCGTCACGGCAGGTAAAAAATAGGTTTCTCCATGCCGAAGACTCCCCTCTCTTCCCATTCCGTTCCATCCCAGGGCATTGTGAATCTGTCTTTGAGCGCCTGGAATGTAAAAAAGTTAGTGCCCGTTGCCGCCCACCCACTGGTACCGCTAAACCTGATTTTGGATTAGAGCATGAAGCCTAGAAGCTACAGGGGTCCGCATGGAACCCCCACCTGAGCTTTGTGCTCTGTGGCCGGGAAGACACTGCTAATTCTCATTCGGCGAAATCAAACAAAATGAAAGCCCCCCAACCAACCTCTCACGCTCCCGCCTTCGCCCGTCCCGTCATCCTTCTCGTCGTCACCTTCACGCAACTGCGTGCGCAACCTCCACCTTTTTTCTTGTCTGCACGTTCACCAACCTCCATTCCCTCCCTCAACCGTACTATACTCTTTTCTCTCCTATGTAATGTCTAGAATTCACACTTGTTCTTCTTAGCCTAGCTACAGCTACATTCTACCTCCTTGCATAGGCCTTTTCTTCCGCCCAGCCATGCTTTTCCAGTTTGCGCCATTACCTCATGCACTGGCCCGTCGGTCCATGATCCTCAACCAGAAATCTCGTCGCTTCCCGGGTTGAGTCCTCAACGCTGGGAAACCCTTGAACTATCTCCGATGTTCTCCCCACGAGCAATATTCCGTTTCATATACGGAAGTTTCTACTTCGTCCTATGCTTCCTCCTAGCCCTTCTCCTCCTCGTCACACCTGGCGACACCATCTACCAGGCCTACTCGAACAACCAGCCATATAACATATGGATCATTGCCGCCGCTCTGGTCCTCACCACTTTGATCGTATCCTTCATCTACGCGACGCGACTGTATCTCAACAAGACGATCCTCGCATCAATACCGAAGCCATGGGTTCCCATCGAAAAGGGCGACGTGAACAAGAAGGTTCACGAAATGATCACAGCCGACCTGAAGCGCAGCGCAGCCATCGCCTATGACGCAAGGCCGCGCATCGAGACGAATTTGTTGGGTGGCGATATGGAGGAGGTACTGGTCGAAAAGCAGAATTCTGGCGGTAGCGCGGCGAGAAAGCGCTTTCAGCTGCCTACCCTGAAGAAGCCGGCAACAACGGAAAAGGAGACTGGCATTGCACTGCCTCCTCGACGGCCAGTTTGGGGCGAAATCGAACACTACGGCTGGTCATCACCCAACTCATTAGACCTCCCGGATCTGCAGTACAGCACCGTTCTCTCCGAGCTCCCGAACCTCATTGAGGCAAAAGCCCTGACACTGGCACCTCCCGATCCGACCTCTCCCAGTCAACCACCGATGCTCGATGCCGATGCGGTGGCCTTGTTACAGCGCCCGTTACCCATGAGTCTGCGCGACTACCTTGGCCATCTTGCTGAGCTGGGGGTAATTTCGCTTAATGCAACAACCGCCGACTTCCTCTCCACCTACGAACATGCGCGCTTCTCTACACGGGCGATTTCGAACGCCCAATTTCGCGAGTTGATGCATTTCTTTGCCGCGATACTACGCGGCATGCGACCCCTCGATCCGGCAGTCCTCGGTCCCCTGGACGAGCCCAGCGAAGGCTCAGAAAGCGATATCGACAACGATGCGCCGATCGCCACAAACCCTACTACTCCACGCAGTTTATCCCGGTCTGCGACACAGAGCACACAAGGCTCTTATAATAGGAGAACGCCGACTGTCAACGCGCGCAACTCCTCTGCAAACACATGGGCGCAGTACCGCACCGCGCCAGCTACTCCGCTGGGTACACTAAGAGGGGCCATATCGAGATCATCCAGCATGAATAGCTTCGCCCAGGCCCGGCCGGCATATGGTCCCAATCACTCCTCATCAAGTGTCAGTTTGCGATCGAGGGCATCAGGAAGTTCCGCCTCGGGCTCCGTCATCAGACTGGCGACGCGGACGGACTCGACTGACCTGCCTTATATCCTCTCTCTGCGAGAAACCAGGGCCTCGTAAGCTGAATCAACACAAAAGCAATAACGACTGAATGACTATGGGCACTGCATGATATCCACGGCGTTTGGTTTGAAGGAGCTGAAAGGACAGGCTCGATTTTTTGTTGTGTTATCTAATATTAATTGCACGCATATAAGTTTATTTTGTTCGTCTGGAGAGGTCCCACCGCTCAATGTGAAGTTCCACCACGTGCCGGCCAATGAGTTCTGTTCTCCCACCGGTGACATCTGTAATCAATCTGACGTCGTGTCAATCGCAGGCGGGAGAAATCGCACGCAGGTCGATTGTCGAGGTCGACGGGAAGAGGTAGATATAGGCGCGCTTTGACAGGGTCGTCGCCTGTAGCAACCCGTAGTAGCGGCTTTTGGGTTGAACTAGACCTTGGGTCTAGTGTTGTAAAATCTCCGGGGAACAGTAAGGCTTGATTCGAATTGAAGTCGAGGGGTCGAGAAGGCGTATACGAGAGGAAACGTATAGTGTAGGAAAATAGAAGATGAAAATGATGGGCGGATCGGTCTCAGAGGGTTGGAGGGGAATGGGGGAATGGCATTCGTTTAGTACTTCTCGTCAGCGCAGTGCGGATGGTGCTGGGGCGCCTAACAGAATTGCACTGGGACTAGGAATGTGTACAAGTGAGGCAACCGACACATCCTGGCAGCCAATGGAATTGGCCAATGGAAGAGGTACATGTAGGTATCCGTAGATGAACCGACCATGCACGGCGTTAATGTGGTACAATGGTAAGCTTAGATGTACTCCGTAGGTATTCGTCAAGCCAGCTCAAGGTTAGGTTGTGGATGATGAGCACAAGGGAGGTCACACCCATAAAACGTTGCCGACCCGGCGCCGCTCCCCATTTTATCGACTTTTCGGATCCGAAGCGACGGCCAGGCGTGACACGGACTTGAATGAGAGTGGAGCCTTTCGGGGCCGTGATCCGCCCAACTAAGCAGCGGCGAGCCTTGCCCAGGACCCCTGGTCGGATCCGAGTACAGGTTTGTGTCGTGTTTTGCAGTCTATCGGTTGGGTGAGTCTGGTCGATGCATTTGTTAGCTTGTCTCTTCCGTGCGAACCTGCGAGGGGTGTGTGTACGTACTGGGTAGGAGGCGGGAGACACGCGAGTTCTTCCATCGTCCAAGAGTCATTGAGAGTTGTTCACGAGAGATGCAAGACCACCTCAACCCTTGAGCTTGGACACGATGTCGTCAATATTGCGGGCCGCTACGGCACGATGGTTCGCCGTGGACTCATTGGCCGAGGTGTAAGCGTGAGAAAGCATGGTCTTGGGGCCGTTGTTATCGTCGAGGAAGGATTGGATTCGCTGCTGTTGTAGCTGCTGCTCTTGCAGGACTTGAACTGCGGTCCGACGGGCAGATTCATCCCTTGATGGTAACGAAAATTAGATTTGACAAGGAGAGGAGATTGGTAGAACATGTTGGGGCGCTTGGGTAGGTAAGTGTATGTAGGGGGACAGGGCGGGCCACAATACCCATTGACAGTACCTCGGTTTGAGGCTGTATCCATCGCGGTAATATGTTTCAAAGTGAGCCGTGGTTTTTCGTTTTCTTTTCGGGCAAGAACAACAAGTCAAGTCGCGCAATGACAAGATATAGTAAGTTAAGTTACTAAATGGTTGATGGACTAATGGCAAGAAGATTGGGGAGTTCACCATCCTTTTAAAGATATCAACATCGAACAACGACAGGTCGCACTCCTGACAGCGGACACACTATCACGTCCCAATTCCGTTAGTACCTACCGCCTCGGTAGCACATATCCCTTCTAGAATTCTATACCCTGATACTTTTCTCCAACGACCA
The DNA here is from genome assembly GCF_030913485.1 of Colletotrichum godetiae. Lineage (NCBI taxonomy): Eukaryota > Fungi > Ascomycota > Sordariomycetes > Glomerellales > Glomerellaceae > Colletotrichum > Colletotrichum godetiae. The sequence goes on along the minus strand of NW_026851274.1, from coordinate 402,422 downwards.
GCAGGAGCGGCCGGCCGGGCAGCATTCTCTACCTATCCATGGACAGGCGGTGCGCCCACCTAACGTAAGGTAGCATGCAAGCCGAGATTTTGTAAGTATAGTTGCGAACGTAGAGAGCGTACTTGTACTCTCAGAGATAGCTTCAAATTCCCAGAAAATTTCAGTCCGGTCTCTGCACTATATTCGACTTTTAACTTCATTTTCTTCTATTTACTTTACATATTCCTTGGTTTCGTGAAAGGGCAAGATGCCTCATGTACATCTATCTGGATGTCTGCGGGGGAAAAGTTTCAGGGAACGTCGTCACTTGCCCGCCTTCAATTGGCGCCAGGAGGCTCTCCTAACCCTGGGCTTCCACCACACTTGGTCTGGGAGGGTGTGATGGCATGGACGGCCCCCCCACCTCACCTCGGACTCCGACCAGACCCAGCTGGGTTGGACAGGCCACCGGGACCGTACCATTTTGCCTGGGTGGCGGTAGTGATTTGGATCTAAGATTGAAACGGCGGTGGGACATGCCAGCGCAAAAAAGCTACGACGGATTCCAAGGCAAGGTACTTTAGGTAAGTACCTTAGTTGACTTTCTTTCCGCCCCATGTCCCAGGTCCTCAGGCAGAGAAGCCGCATATCTTCCCTGGACCCACATTCACCTTGGTGCGCTAAGTCATTTCTACCAGGGGGTGAAAGTCATTCACTCATCTTTCCCTTCTCCAAGCCGCACTCTGCCAGCATCGTAACCACCCAGTAATCAAGTAATGCCTGAACCGGGCTTATGGACTCAGTCGATCGTGGAGACCAACACTGGACTGAGTAGTTGCCGGCAGTTGAGTTTCTCAAGTCGGAAATTTACTTCTGTATTTATTCCACGTACAAAATCCTATTACAACCAGCGCCTAAGAAAAGGGGGGACCCCCATTTCCTGCCTTGTTGAAAGATATCACCTGTGCACTTTTCAAAGCATTTATTTCATGATTAGGAAATTTGAGTGCTAAATCAGGTAGGTACACGTTGGATGAGAAATCGACTGCGCTTAGAGACCACGCTGCGCTGCGCTGCCACAGGCTTTTCGTGGTACGTATCTTACCTCAAGTACCTACGCGTTTGCGATGTTTGTGAAACCGAACCTCCAGATTCAACCCAAAAGAAATTGAAGATGCTGGCAGACATGATTGACCTGGTAGGTTCCGGGTACTAACTAAGATGAAAAGTTCTACCAGGAGCCGCAACAAGTTGAACCGCAACAAGTAGGTAGGTAGGCACGTAGGTAAGGTGGTAAGGTACCTTGAATCGCCAAGAGGCAGCGGAGCCATTCGCCTGGGTCTTGAGCACCCGAAAGCTGTACGGATAGAGAGAGCCTAGGTACTTGAATATGCCGGCGCACACCACAATCCCGTCAAGTATCATTCACGGCCCCACATCAGTGCTGACATGGAAGATGCGGGCCAAGTTTGTCAAAAGACTGATGTCGAACGGCTCCAGTAGACGTCAGAGCGAGTCTCCGGATAGCTGGAACGCCGCTCTTCCGACTGCTTGAATCGCCTAGCCGAGCGTTCGATGGCTGAGATAGCATGGCGAATCGAACATTCAAATCTAAAGTGAAATGTCAGGATCCCCACACCTATTTGTATAGTGTTCTTTGCGCACAAACATTCAATCTTTATAAGTGCTTATGTTTGCAGACAAAGCCAAATTTCGACAATTCACGCATTTCATTTTTTGACCTTCAACATGACGTTTTCAATCTTATCGTTCTTCTTCTCGTGGTACTTCTCGATGGATCTCTTAGACGCCCCCATTATATGAGGCAGCATCGGGGTGGGGCATTCGTCATCTCGTGCAAAAAGGTGAAGTCGTTCTCTTTGAAGAAGCAACATTTCTCTGGCGTCAGTTTTTTTGCGGCTCGAGGTTGAAACGTCACTATGTGCGACCAGGTTAGATTGGTTATGTCAAAGTGCTTTCGAAGCTCGAGGGTGCTTTGGGAGAGGATTAATGAATAATAAAGTTGTACCCGTGGACAATGGACTTGCTCGAATCTGAAGTCATCACGGCTGTTTAGATACTCTATAGTTCTGGGCTATAGGGAAATGTGTGTTCGGTTTCGATGTGATTACGAAAGGCTTCCAGAAGATTCAGAGCCTAGAGCGGTGATGATAGTCAAAACGAACATCTTGAAACCAAGACGGGGTTATGAGATATTTGTATGATTATGTACTCTTTGAAAAGACCATTGCAGGTGAGGTGGTTCTTGATTTACCTCCGATGGCCATATTGTCCATATTAGGTTGTCCAGAGCCAGAGCCAGAGCCAGAGCCAGAGCCGGCCGCGGAGTCAGATTAACATCGGTACGTACCACGTGCGGCGCGCCTAGTGCGGCGTGCGTAGGGCGGCGGTTCGCAAACTTTTGGTCCGCAAATCCAGATAGGGTCTTTTTGTCGCCCCAGCCTTTAACTCACATCCTACCCGATTGATTCCATTTTTTTCCCGCATCCCAGTCATGTAACACTTACAACTTTCTCTTCTCATCTGAAGACTCCACCAAAACCAACGTTTCCACCCACCGGAAATAACAACAGTAAAGAAAGACTCCCGAGCCCCAAGAACGATGGTCAAGGGTCTATCCGCGTCTCAACAGTGGATTATGTTGAATTGGGAAAGCTCTGGTAATGCTGTACATGTCTCAATGTTGACTTTGACTAATGATAATTCCTTATGTCAAATACAAGGCCTTTTGGTACTACTCGAACTCATTTGTCACCCTTCATCCAAGTACGTGCACTAGTTGTGGTGTTTCTGACAAGCTCCCACGAAAAATAGACGTGAGACCTTGAATGAGGCGATTCGCACAGAGCATACCATCTGTTCCTAGTATCCAACCGGATGTACCTAATAAATCTGATTCAAAAGGTCCCGTCAGTCAAGTTATATCCGCCCGCATGATAGCATCAGCGAATGATCCCTACCTCAGCCCAGTCACTCAGTATAGCATTTGTGGACAGCCACAGATAGATGCACTCAGCCCATAGGTTCAGATTTCGCCCAGATTCTCCACGAATGCTGCAGTCTTTTCGTGGTGTTCTATGCACATGATAGAAATACGATTTGAATATGATCTCCCCTCGCAACATCTAAGGAGATTCCCGCGTCATGATTGATGGGGTGCCGAATGAAGTCCAATGCACGGAATAGTGATACTTGAGGAATTTACTTTGTATTTAGGCCTTGTGCGTCGCTACATAATTCCTTTGTAAATTTGGCTATTCGTGATTGACTTTTTATGTGGTGCTAGACTTTCTCACATCTGAATTCGTCCCACTACGAGGTGCTGTCGAATTGCTGCTTAACAGCTCCAGCTTGTCAACTGTTGGCTCATATTCTGCCCTCTTCCACTGTTCGAGGATGCACCGGAACCTGGGTTGCGAGGACTTGCAATGTAAAAACGCTTATCGATGAACACTCCATCGGATAAACAGAGAACATGAAGTACGATGGATGCAAAGCGTCATCCATTGTTCAGCTACCTGCCGTCCTTGAGGACGGGAGTTTACTATGGACCCGGGGCTCGAATGCGCTGGGATGTGCTGCTCTGACATAAGGCAGCCAACCTGCATCTACCCGCCGTCGGGACGTGCGTTGCCTGACCCCACTAACCCTCCACCATCTGGACGAATATGGGCAAACGTTATCGTTGAACATGTGCGCCTTTCCCGGTAGGTACACCTACTCGAGTCTAGTTCCTTGAGACGCTGATGTACCTAGGTCCCCCCAGTTGACCCGGTGCTTCGGGTCATGTACTCCAGGAACACCGTTGCAAGTCTGACCCCAAGACATACTTGTCTTGCCTTGGAGATCTACTGCGGCGTTTTTCGACTGGTCAAAAGGTTGATCGTTGATTACATGGAACACTGGTTTGACAACGAGGTAAATGGAGTACAAGCTTCCCTCGTCCGGATGGGAACCGCAATCTGTATGATCTGTTCACTGAGGCCGGCCTGTTAGTAACTCTGCTGCCACCTCGTGTCTGAAACCATACCCGTAAAATGAACAGTACAGCAATGTTTATCCAATAGCTTTATGAGTCCCCGGTCTGCTTTCACCGCTCAAAATCGGCCATGATCCTGTTGATATCCTGGCTTGCTTTGGCTCGATGTTCGGCTACAGACGTCGCAGCCACGGCCGTCATGGATGGCATCACTGTATTAAGACCCTTGTCGCTGATGAAGATCTGGAGCCGTGCTGTGTTTGTACGATTAATAACACGTTCGATCCGAGGTCGGTTGGGGGTTTCCGATGCGTCCCTGTCAAACCTAAGTTAGTTTAGGCTCTCGGTAACAGTGGGTCATTAGCATCTAGGTGCGCCGTACCCGTTCACGATCGCGCTATTGGAGACGCTGTCCATAGCGGTGGATTGAACCGATGAGTGATGAGTGTGCCTTGCACCTGACGGGGGGTCTGATATGTTGGCTTGACTGCCATCCGGTGACAGCAATTTTGTTGGAACAGAAGCTTCAACGGCCAGAACTTGGTGGCTGTGAAATCTTGTCTTCTCAAATTCATATATACAAGAGACGTTCGTCCCAAGAGTATGAGGGCATCGAAAGACACACGAATTGGGAGACTTCTGGTTGCCCTCTTTTCCGTTTTGGGATGAAGGTGTATTTATGTGTACTTGCACGCTCCTTGAATTGGTTCGCATAATTCGCCATGTCGAATTGCAATGGGTTTCTAGTCCCGCGCGCCTGCCAGCATCCACGCATGGATCTGGAAGTAGTGGTTCGCCATCGGTCGCAAAATTGATACAATAGGCCAGGAGATTTTATCAGGGATCCGACAAGAGCAGCCGGGTCCCCGATACCTCGAGGATCCGGGGCCGGGAGTCTAGGCGTGACCGTCACTTCGGGAGCCCGGTCTCACTTCGGCTTCAATCATAGCAGGCGTTGCGCGTTGCAAGATCACCCATAGCTCTAAAGGCTTCACGCCAATTTATGTGTTTCCCGTGGGTGTCTGAAGAGCTCCTTCGCGATGGAGTCATCCAGAATAGCAGCCTCCGTTCCTTTCACAGAAGCTCTCACTCAAGACAGAAATTTGTTCCACACAGCATCGACATAAACATTTGGAGCATGTGTTGAAACTGGACGACAAGATATGATGTATGTACATCTGAAGATGTCTGAGTCGCAGCGCAAACCACCAAGCGTTGTTCCAAATATCTATCAAGCTGCCAGGTTCGCATCTCAACTCAATACTTGTGTTATGACTGCAGTATACCAGCTTAGAGTCAACAGAATGCTTTGCTAATAGACGAGGGATCCATTCATCAATTGCAGGTCGGTTCGTATAAGTCCCCCAACCTCCGCTGAAGCAATCTCGCCCCGTTTCATTCTCCACAAACACGAGAAAACCCTTATGAGCTTATGACAAGACCTTGAGGTTAATCTATCACTGTTGAGCAGCAGTTGAGAGCTTCGTCGCCGCCTTCGTGTCTGGGATCATGGGGAGATTCTTACAAGCCTTGTGACTCTCCAATATCAAAACCGGCATATTCTGTTCAAGATATCTAGGAGGGGATCATGCTTCTTCAACGAACGAAGCTGATGCCGTGGAACTCCTCGTCCTAATAGGTGCTTCTGTAATTCCTTGAATGTGAGGCATATCTTTCTTCTGATGGTTCGCATTAAGCTGGCAAGGCGTGCAATCCTGATGTCAGAGAAGGCAGCAGTCGAGTAATTGTAATTCTACTGTTCGCGCGGCACAGCGGCACAGCGGCACAGCGACACACCGGGCGGCACATTGAAATAATTGGTAGCTAGGCAGGGACCATAGAACAACCACTCGTCCTGAGGCCTTCTTGATCTACAAGGCTCGTGATGATGATGGACCGCTTTACTTCCATCGAGAACGTTTGACGTGTCCGTTCGCTTCACTTTGGGTGAGAGCTTGCGCGTTTTATCGCCCCATTCTCAGCAACTTGATCATCCGCGTCATCACCAGACCAATAGTGGTGTTCATGTGGCATAAGTTTTCGGTGAGTATACTACAGAAAGGTTGCAGTGATTTGTCAAACGGCAGCAATATCGCAGGCATCAGTCAGTCTTGTCTTTGCCTAGAAAGTCCAAAAAAATCCCTCTCCCAAACAGGGCGACGTTGGTGTTACATAGGCCCGTTTACTCTCACCGCTCCTTGAAAGCAGCGATCGCACTGGCCAGTGGTATATATCAGGCAATCCTGCGGCACTCTTTATGGTTCGCCATTTGATACGGTTCGCAAAAGCAATTGGGAGCTTGGGGACTGCGCCGTCTCCCCTTCGGTTCTCACCTTTCCTGTCATACCCTTTTCTCGTTCTGGGTGGAATCATGAGCACGAAGTCTGGCCATGCTTGGCCTTTTGGTTTGTAAGAGTCTCTCACGTGGTCTTCTAAGGATTCTCTCAACGAATAAGTTAAGCGCAGTCCATTACTTCGTACTTCCCTCTTCCTACTTGTCTCCGCATCAAAACCATCCATCCTCGACATCCTCATCGGCTCGCTGCACCTCAATTATTGGCAGCTCGTAGTCTCTGAGCGACTTGATTCGGCAACAACCTCTCTCTTGTTACCATATCCCTAAATAAAAAGGTGCATGTGCATATCGAAGTGTCCCGGAATCCTTTGCTAAACGACGGATTGGTAAACAGAGGCGGCGCAAGCCCACAGAAACTTCCATCATTCGACATTCACTTCTGATATGAGCGCGCTCATGGCCTACTCCCGTCAACCAACGGCTGAACTACGACGAGCTGAGAACAATATCATGGCCACACCTCAGACGAAGAGGCCTTTCGCCCGAAGAGCCGGCTGTTGCTACCTGACGAGTCGATGTCTTGCGGCCGAAAGTTGGCCGGGCTGAGATCTATCAAAACGCAGGACGAATGAATGAACCGCGAGGGAAGGAACAGGACGGACTTACCATGCACCAGCTCATTTCTCTCGCCTCGATTCCGGTGACGATCCCTGAAGTTGTTCGTCATACTTCTCCGCCTGCCTTATCGTAACAGGATGGAAATTGGCCTCTCGACTGCCACAACGTCGAAATACTCTGTGTCCAACGGAGACTATTGTTGTTGCCACCTCGCAGCACATCCGGAGACTGAGGCAAAACTGATTTTCTAAACCGACTACGACCTTTCGGGATGAATCTCTACCTCGTACTACTTACATTATTTGGCAGCACGCTGGGTAGATTCGCACGCTAGGTAGATTCGCACGCTGTCTTGCCAGTTCTGGTTGCTTCTCCCCGTGATCAGAACTCACAGGATATCTCTGCCTGCATTGACGTTGCCAGATTTAGTTGCTGGCATGATCCATCTACCATATCACCACTACCCTGCGGCGAGTTGCTTAACGATTACTGCTGAAGGTGGGAAGCTAAAGCGTCAACGACGCCAGTCATAAGAACGGTGGCTGTAGCGGAACAATGCTTCCATCTTTGACGTCTATGAGGTCTCCTCGAGCTTCTTCATGCTAACGCCCAACCTTTCTTCACTTTTCCACAAAGTCCGTAGACACAATACCGCTGACTGACTCATCATTGTCCGTAACCACCTCGAGCATGATAGTAAGGGAATTTATGAAGTGAAGCTATTCCGACTTCTCAACATATGTAGTTCCGATCAGAATGGAACAGATTGAAGATAAATCTAGCATAGACGCACATCCTCTCAGGAGGGCACTGCAACATCTTCCTCAGCCTTCTTCTCCGGCTTCCTACCCCAGGCAGCGTACCTATAAGTGTCATTAGCTAGGCTCGGATAAGAACATCCGTGACTTATTCACTTACACGTCGTAGTATGCGTGGACTCCAATCTTCTTGTGCTCGTTTCTCACTTCGGCAATGAAGACTGTCGCCTCCTCTTTCGTCCAGTTAAGAACGCGAGTGAAAAGAGCCATCGAAGCTGCTTCAATGCCCGAGCCAGCGGATGCTTGAGCCCACGAACCCAGCTCCTTGAGCTTTGGGTCCTTGGGCCAGGGGTTGTAAGGCCAAATCGCCTTCTTCTCCTCGACGTCGACGAAGCCTGCATCCTCCAACATTTGCTTGAAGCTGGCAGCGACGTTGACCGGACGTCCCATCGTTGCGGCCGCCTCCATGACCAACTTCGTCCACTTGTAGGGTTTGAAGTCGTCGGTCATCGTATCGTCTCGACACATGAGTGGAAACATGTTGTCCTGAAGCTCAAGATAACCGCCAGGCTCGAGACGTCTACAATCACTATGCATCAAATTCAAGAGCCAGCTGATTGGAACGTGATACTCACTCGAAAGCCTTCGCAATCATGCCTGGCCAATCAGAAAAGCTTGCAATCATGTTTCTGACAAAGATGAGGTCGAACGGTTCCGACCAGAGCCACTCTTTCTCAACATCGTCAACCTCAAAAGAGCAGTTAGGAGGTACGCTAGATTTATGAGTTAGCTGAGGCATTGCTTTGAACAAGTGTGGAACATACAAGCCGGGTTGAATCGGACTGAGGTCAACACCAAGTACCTAGGGGAAGTCAGCGACTGCAATCTCATTTGGCCTTTCATTGGAAATTACTATAGCTTCAGCGTGATCGTCCGCTACATTCATATTAGCCACTGTCACTATGACGGAGGAGAGTTGACTAACCATAGTCTAGAGCCCAGACACCAGTCCCAGTACCGATGTCCAGCACTCGTTTGGCACCAGCATTCTTGGGACAGTTGCAGAGTTTGTTGTCCCATGTAAGTAGCCATAGGTTATGGGTGAGATCTGACGATAGATGAGCATTATTCAAGAGTTTAATCTGGGGTTGAACTTGCTTACCAAGTCTGTCTTGCTCTCGCTACAAGTTGACCGACCGTTAGAAATAAGCTAATACTTGAGAATGGTGGACTGTTACCTCGTCATTGGGAAGAAGATACTCTACTCAATATTAACACCAGGCTAGCCTTCGCAAGACGCACTGATTCACAGAGCAACTTACTTCCATCGCTGAGCCGATGATAGGTACGACCATTTTCTCGGCGGTAATCGAGGATGCTGGACCTCAGGGAAGCCAGGGAGTCATCAATAGACTGCACGATGTCAGCTCGGGCCCAAGGCTCAAATAGTCGGAGAGGTGCGACTCACCGAGCCATCGATAGAGGATGCGCCATCGTCGATCTCAGTTTCCTAGAATTCATGTCAGCGACAACTTGCTACCCTACAGATGATGAACATAGGAGGCTGCGACTAGATTCTTACCGCAGCTATTATAGGCTGCTGTGCCTGGTCAGCCATCTTGCAATGTCGTCTAAATAATAATTCGAGGAAAGAGTTGTGAATGTGACAAGGAAGAACAGAACGATGAGTACGAAAGAGTCCAAAGTGAGGGGCAAAGGGCTGGGTAAATGTAATCTCGCGTCCTTCCTTAACGAGAGGGCCCCTGGTCGTGTTCTCCATGTTGATGCATCGTCCCCCGCTTACATTTCTCTGTTGGTTTGCAGAATTGTGTTTGTTTACTTCTGATTGGATTTTACCATAGTTATCATCTCATGCATGCATATGCAAGGTGCCCGGAACCATCATCCAGCGTCCCGTGGTGGACAGTAAGTCGAAATACGGCAATATAGCGCCGAGTCCATGGGTCCCGGTTGCGCAAGTGACGGAATATCACACCGGTTACGATATCTCCAATGTCACAAACGGATATGCTCAACAGTGAAACAGGCGTCAAGGGTTCGTCGTCTATGTTTGAAAGGCACACAGCTTCATCATAGAAAGAATGTCAAATAAGGACATCGATTGAAGGAGGAGATTGCCAAGTATCATGCACAATCCGTCTACTTTTCTGCAGGTTTCCGACCCCAGACTGCAGAGCTAGAGAATGATCAGTCAACGCCCCCACTAAAAGATCCAGTAATTGACTTACACATCGAAGTAGGCGTGGATATTTTGTTGCTTCAATTCCTCTCGAGCCCCGGCGCAGAATACCAACGTTCGCGCCCGCGACCATCCCAGAACGCGAGTAAACAGGGCAAGCGAGAGAGCTTCAAGGCTTTCCATAGTGATAGATTGGCACCACATGCCCAACTCATGCTCTTTGGTAACCTTCGCGGGCCAAGCCCCAATCGGCCAAATTTCCTTCCTCTCATGCACGTCCTCGAATCCAGCGTCTTCGAGCATCTTCTTGAATCTCGGGGCGTCATCAAGTGGCTGTCCAATCTGTTCAGTGCTCTCAACGAGCAACTTAGACCACTTGTATATCAACGAATCTTCCGGCATAGTCCCGTCGGTACAGAGCAAACAGAAGACATTATCCTGCATTTCCAAGTACCCACCGGGTTCAAGATTCCTCCGTTGCCAGATCGTCAGTTATATTTGAATGTGAGACTACAGCAGAGCTTTAGCGACTAACCTGAAGGCTTGGAGTACAAAGTCTAGGCGAGTTTTGAAAGAGGCGTTCATCGATCTAGCAAAGATGAAGTCAAATGCCTCTAACCAAATCCACTCCTTCTCAATATCGTCAACCTCGAAGTGGCAACTCGGAGGGACGCTGCTACGTCAGTATGCCGATACCCTTCTCATCTTTTTCAAGTTGACTAACAATTCAGGCTGTATGGGACTCAAGTCAACACCCAGGACCTGTGTATCTGTAAGTCGAAGTTGACTTCGCAGACCTTGTTCGTCTTACAAATGCTCCTGGATTCTCATCCGCTTTGGTATCATCAGTATCTCAAAAGAATTGCCCTCTTAGTCACTCAGCAGACTTACCATATGCGAGAGCCCAAATACCAGTTCCAGTTCCAACGTCAAGCACTCTTCTTGCGCCGTACCGTTTTGGGCAGTTGCATAATTTGCCATCACAAGTTAACTTCCAAAGGTGGTGAGCAAAGTCTGTCCAAAGGGTTAGTACTTTGTCTACTGCTCCAGACATTTTCACTCAGAATACGTACCTAGGCGGTCCTGTTCTTGCTACATCGTAAGTCAGCATCTTAGTCTCTCGAGTTTTGGTAACCTTGGCGCACCTCGTCGTTGGGAAGATTATAGCCTGAAGTAAAGCGTTGTAAGTGGCCTGTCAAACGTTCAATCCGAAGGACACTCACTTCCATCACTGAGCCTGTGGTATGTTCGGCCGTTCTCTTTACGATAGTTGAGGATGCTGGATCGCAAGGAAGCCAGTAAGTCGTGTGATTAGCAGGAGAATCTATCAGGAGTCTATGTGACACACAGATCCTCCTATGAAATAGGTATCATCGTCAGTGTGATCATTCTATCCTTGAAGTTAGTACACTTGTCCGTCCACGTGAAGGATGGCCCTGCACTCACGTTGGCTGGAAGTCGTGCGTCCTTTGCCATAGTGGCTTGTGAATAGGTTCAGATTCTTTTGGTTATCATAGGATGGCAATCATAGATTCAAGAATGCAGTTGGATAGATGAGGGGAAGGGAGGAGAGTCGATCGTTGCTTGCGTCGTTGCTGCCCTTGACGAGACGGCACCATTCTTCTGCACTTCCAACAACCAACCGCTAGACCCGCTTAGAGGCCAACATCTAACTAGTTTGATTGGCCTGCGCTATCTTCGTATCACTAGGTCTGCATGTTTGCTAAGTGTACGACAAGGATTATGAAAGCAAGTTCCAACACTCTCGGGCTTGCTCAGTGTTAGTAGCGGTTGAATGACCCAGGGATCTTGCCGAAGCATCAGCTTCTTTCTGAACACTGTCCTTTGCGAGTGTCACATGGTACAACAGTACAGCGTTTCTCACCTGCCACGCTTTCTTAGGGATTTTGCAACTCACACCGAGCAGGCGTGAATGCCGTCTTATTCATGAACTGCAAGTCTAGCATATTGAAGGATCATGCAGTGTGTATTAGAAATGAAGGGTGTGCCGAGTATCTCGAATATCTGACTAGCCTCCTCCTCCTCTCTCTACTTCTTCTCAGGCTTCCGGCCCCAAGCAGCATATCTGTTCCGATCAGTTAATTAACCCGTACTGAACGGCAAAGCGTGAGTCGACGAACAAATACTTACGCATTGAAGTAGCCGTGAACGGTCTGCTATTTCAACTCCTCCCTGACTCCAGCGCAAAATAACAAAACCTCTTCTCGAGTCCAGCCAAGCATGCGCGTGAACAAGGCCATACAAATCGGCTCAATACCTTCCATGGTACCCGCTCGGGAACAGATTCCCAGCTCCCTCTGTCTTGGGTCCTTTTGTTGCCACGGGCTAATGGGCCATTTCTCTTGGCGTCCCTGAACATCTTCGAACCCAGCATCCTCGAGCAACTGCTTGAAAGTAGGCGCAATAGTCATTGGCTTCCCCACAATGTCCAAAGCTTCAACAATGAGCTGAGTCCACTTCAAGACTTGAGAGTCTGCGGGCATGGAACCATCATCGCAGAAGATGGGGAACTCGTTGTCTTGAATCTCACGATACCCTCCCGGTTCCAAGTTGCTTCAAATTGGCGTTAGTTCAAGCAGAATCCCACAAACGAACCAGAGAGGAGCGCATACTCGTAGGCTTTCTTGATAGCTTCTGGCCAGCTTTTAAACCTTCCAACCATTGATCTGACGAATATGAAGTCGAAGAGCTCTGTCCAAGTCCATTCTTTCTCAAGATCATCGATTTCGAAGCGACAATTGGGCGGAATGTTGTTGTAACCGGTCAAAACATGATCCAGTTCATGACACCAACGTATAGATAATCACTAGACGGGTTGAATAGGGCTCAGATCAACACCAATGACCTACATTAACTCTTCAATGATATTCAGTGTGTCAGGAAAAGTTGCTTCGACATACGCTTGCTTCGGGATGAGCATCCGCTGTCAAATCATTAGCAAATGAGCTTAGAATACCGTACCAAGGGATTTCAAGCCATTCCACCTACCATAATCGAGAGCCCAGATGCCCGTGCCAGCTCCAGCATCCAAGACTCGCCTGGCGCCCTTGACTTTAGGGCAGTTACACAGCTTTCCGTCTCATGTAATTATCCACAAATGATTGGCGAAATCTATGTTGTGTTATTGTCTTGCGCGTCCGCAATTCTGGGACTAGGACAGCACGTACCTAAACGGTCTTGTTCCGTCTGCATTGTGCGTCTAAGTAAGTCAAAACGACTTCTAGAGATGCGCAAAATATCTCACCTCATCGTTAGGAAGATAGTACTCTGTTCGATGGTCTTAGTAACCACTTGTCAGAGCTGACGACCAAGGTAAACTTACTTCCATCACTGACTCTGTGATACGTGCGTCCGTTTTCCCTCCGATAGTCAAGGATACTTGACCGTAAAGAAGCCAGGGAATGATCGGTAGACTATTTATTGTCAACAAAGCGGGATTCGCCAACTTTTGCGTAAGATACTGACACTGACACCTATAGTTGAGGCGCCATCGCTGTCTTGAGGATTCTATCTGCCGTGTTAACCCAGACTATGGCTTGGAATTTATGTCAAAATTGGAATTCGTACGTTGGCTGGAACATTGTCTGTAGTTTCGGCCATGCTTTTCTTATGTATTGCGCAGCTTGTATATGTTGTTTCGAACAAAGGGGTAGCTTTGGGAGAACACACTGAACCAAGGTTGAAGGGAAAGACGGGGTAAAATGCTGCTTCCTAGCCGAAGCTGTTGGCAGCGAGGTGCCTGTTGTGCATTCACAACGATGTATCCGTGCGATGTAAGCGCCAGCAACCCCACTTGTTGGTTGCTCGAACTTCATGTTGATCAAGCGATTGGACGAGATGTTGTTCCTCAACCCATTCGTGCATACACAGGTTTGGACGGCCGGCCTTCAAGCCTAACACGGCCGGAACGGCGGAGATACAGTCGGTCTTTGGGGAATTATACTTGGCAAGATGCAAGGTGATATGGATTCGTTCAAGGTTGGTATTAACTGCCCAATTCGAAATGTAGCTGGGCCCATGGGTAGGAGAGCGCGCATGCGCTTCTAATCACCTCTTTCCTTTCGAGATGCAGCCCTGTCTCCATCTGTCATTACAACCATCACAAACGAACGTGTCTTTGCTTAAAACAGCGGGGGCAAAGGTCAGAAACAATGAAGGGAAGTTGAGTTTTAGATCAATTAGAGACCAGAATAGCCCAAAGCCTCTACTCTTCTAAAGTGTGACCTTCTCCTCCGTCCTCATGGCTGAATATATCTTTACACGTGCAGATCCACCTGCAGTTCGCATTCCTGACTCTTAGAAAATCTGTTCCGCGCTTCTTTGATATCAACTGCGTGAGCAGCGATCTAGGTGAAACGTTTTGTCTGAAACAATTGAAGCTTCCCGCTTCAGCACTTGTGCTAGTAGCCCGACTTCAGCTACTGTTGTGGTTTACTCCAGTGGAGCTGGTCTTTTCGGTTGGTGGATTGGTTGAATCGTCTGACATAGCTTTCATAAAGCTCTTCTGGAAAGACTTGATGGCTCGGGTAGCACGACCTTTGTGATGATCGATGGCAGATTTCAAGTCCCGAGGATTGTGGGAGAGAGGCACGAGTATATTGCCGTCTTGGGGGTGTTCCTGCTGAAAACGAGCCAGCTGGGATTGTCGAGGTATAAAGTTATCCAGAGGATTGACTCGAGAATGAGTGGAAGTCCTATTTTTGAATCAATGTCAATACAGTCTTTTCAATGGACAGAAAAGAACTTTTGACGTACCCCCCATGATCAGGGCTAGAACCAGGAGAAGACATGGCCGTTGTTCAGAGCAACAAATAAGATTGCTCGTTGAAGTTATTACATTGAAACTCAGTGACCTTGACTTTCTGGAACAATATCTTCCACGACACTGGTGAGAAGAAGGTCTTATACAAGATCAAAACCTTGGCCAAGTGCGGCTGGAAGGACTGTACATAACGGCAGTCAGCTCCAGGCGAACTGGCCTGGGACGGAAATGAGGTACTGGCGACCTGCCAAATACTGTAGTCGAAGCCAGATTGACCAGAGCAAAAACCATTGAGCTCTAGAAAGGGACAATAACACAATGGTCCGCCGGCGATCCGCGGCCGTTCGCACCTAGACTTGACCTAACCGCCATCCTACCGTTGGCCGGTGATTTGCCCCAGACTGGAGATGACCAACTTCGCATCCTGCTTCACACCCCCTTGCCGTACCGGACCCAACCCGGCTTGCTCCTCCCAAGGCTACGGGCCGTTACACCCACTTCGAACGTCCCAGAAACCCGGTGCGTGGCAAGTCGTGGAGGGGCGTCTAAACCCTTCGCGGTATCGTCCCCGTTCGAGAGCCCCTGACAAGGTCTTCTTTCATCCTTCGAGAACATGCAAGGACACTCGACACCTTCCTTTAGGAGAAGCTCGTGTGCCGACTGGGGAATAAGACTCTGGGACCCGGGGAGAATACTGGTCACATACTGCCCACCATGCATGGTATAAGCCACAGCGATCATGAGGGATAATCTTGTGGGCTCCACCACACGGTTCTCAGAGGTCTCCAAGGCGCTAAGAACACGGCACCGGCATTCAATGAGACGTCGCATGTGTCTCTTGTCGGGGAAATGAAGACCTGCCGGTGGTTGAAGTCGGAGCCACTGCGGAAAGTCCGTCACTGTCCCCGGAGAGATTGTGGCTGGTGCTCTGCAGCTAATAAATTCGAGGGCCTCAATGGAAGCTTCAACGTGCATGATGTGGCTAGTGCTTCTGTTTCGTTGGCCGACGTGATGCTCGGAGGCAGAAACGACAGGCAACCAGCCACAATTTGGGCCATGTGGTGTCTCTGTGTTCTGATTTGCTGTAACCCGAGCAAAGAAGTGATGGGTTGCTGAGCCGCTCACTATCCCCAATTGATTCGGTCCTCGAGAGGGAGGGATACATCGGCACATCGGATTATGAGGGACATTTCTGCCACAACCCTGGTTTATCGCTCTTTTCTCGGTGCTACATTGGCCAATGTTACACGAAAATGATGACTAGTTGTTTGAAGATTGAAGGAATGGTAGGTCAAGCTGCAGGACTCAATCTCAGACCGAGGCTTCGAGGATTTCGGGGGTAAGCAGCTCTTGGAGCCCCAATTCTTCCCTACCTCTTATCAAGAGCTTCCGAGCCACACTCACTCACTCTCGCGTGCCTCGCCAACTGAAGGCATACTTTGGCTCTAGCCACCAAGGCAGACTCTATGGAACAGTCAGGCTTCAGTTCAAGCAATGGAGATGACATTTATTGAGATTGGAAACTTCTCATACCTCTCACGGATATACAGCATGGTTGATGCTGACTTGAAGAAGACTGCGGCGGTGGCCGTGATATGAAGTTGAAAACAATCCATCCATAATTGAGTTAGAGGTGTTTTAGAGGACCCCGCTCATCGTCCGCGGGGAAGTCTCAGGCGACGCTGCCTTGTCCGCCAGGGGGTCGAATCAATACCCCTGTCGGAGGGGTTGAGTGTTGGACTTCTAAAGTTCATTCTTGGCTTCGTCCCACACGTCTTCATCAGAGTCATCCTGGGCTTATTCGTCCGAATCGTCCAGGGATTTCTCGGATCAGAGCTGGGTGACTCGAATGGAGGATGAGGCATGAGGGAAGTATTTCTCCCTGGCGTCTTTCCAGCTCGCCGTATTGGTATTCTTCAAGCGGATAAGTGCCGTGAGAAAATGGAGATGTAAAAGTCCTGCAACCGGCCGATTGTCGTTGAGGAATTCCACCTCTCTGTCCTGAAGATCTTGGATCCGGACAGCTTCGCGTCCACCAGGTGTGAGGTTTCTGCCTTGGACAGTCTCGTCTTCAATGTCCTTGTCGAGGATGTCGATCTTCCATCGTGTGAGTGGCTTTTCTTCTGGATTGACGGGCACAACGACTAGCTCATACGAGTCGAAATAGCCCTTAATGTCCTCCGAAAGTAGAAGCGCATTCGCCGGTTCGTCTGGCCCGTCCGTCATAATCTCCCGGAACAGGTCCCTCAAGAGCTTCATATGTAGGCTCGTGAAATGAAATGCGGCACAATGTGTGCAACGGTATGGCACTTGAGCGGGTTCTGGGTAAACTTGAACACTCCCCTCTTCTTCTTTTCTTTTCTTCTTTGACACATCCATGAGCCGGTGGCGTGACACCAGAAGTGCGAGTTCGATTCGGCCAACATGATTCCCATCTGGCCGCCATCATTGTCGATTTCTGCGGATTGATATTGGTTGGACTGTCCCCCATAGTACTTCAGAGCTTTGTATCGGAATCCATATCTAGTTTCTGAAGGCTGCGTCCGGGATTTATCGAGCCCGCTGGAGTAGCTCTCCACACACTGGGCTATGGTTCTGGAATGAGGTCGTCAGAGATTCACCACGTTGATATCATCGATACCGGCCCTCTCTTGGAATAGTGTCCGACCCAGGGAGATTTGAGCAGAATCTGAGTGCTGGTTGGTGTGTTGTGGGATGGCTTTGCCTTGAGGGGCACCATCCGGCACGGATTTTTTACCGTCCTACTCTTTAACGTTGCTCATCTTTATTGACTATTTGGTGTAGATTATTACAATGGTGTTGAATGTTGGATAGTGGGTGTAGTTGGGCGGTTGATGGTGTTTCCAGTGGCTCATACTAGAGGAATATTATGAGGAGGTAAGAGGCAGATAGAGATAGCCCTAAGGTAGGTAGGGTAGGTAGCACGGCGTCTGGAAAGCGGCAGACTGAGTTTACTTCCAATCCGGTTCCTCCCTGATATCAACCTGGATGGTTAGGTTCACCAGATAGCAGAGCCTTAGAGGTAATAAGTAGGTAACAGAACAGAATGTCGTTCCCCGCACGACTAGCCGCCTTCCTATAACGATAACCAGTTTTACTATTACCGATCTTCGCTCTCTAAGGTCTATTCTCTAAGGAATGTAGGAAATAGAATATCATAGTAGTAGAAGCGGCAGTAGGAGTAGCAGTGGCAATGATAGGCATAGCAGGAATACAGTCAAGGTACCAGCGGGGAGGTCTCGGGCGCCGCCGCCTTGTGGCAGGTGTTGCAGGTGCATCGAATGGCTCGTGCAGCCAATGGAGCTCCCCTGTTCCAAGCAAGTCCCAACACCATCTTCGCCTGCACAACTCCCCTGCCTCACGCCGACCACCTTACCAGAATAGGACGAATCCCCGCGAGATGTATCTGACAGCAGGCTTCAATCCACGAATGGCCTTATCAGGCACGCCACGATGGGACAAAACAGTCAGGATCTCGACTAGGTGACTACCGTGTACCTCTTGAAAGGCGCCTAACAAGCTAGCAAGATGTTGGAGGAAGCAATGCCGCTGTATGAACCCCTCGATACTGGGAAGTCAGAAATCAGGCTTCTCGAATATGTCAGCTTCTCTGGTCAGCCATCTTTGAGACTGAGTTCGGTATCCCTCGATGAAAAGCCCGCATACACAGCCCTATCATACGTTTGGGGTGATGCTTCCATCACTGAGACCATCCTGTTGAACGGCCAAGAGTTTCATGCAACCAAGAACCTGTTCAACGCTCTTCAGCATCTTCAAGATCATTGGATAGACACATTTCCTGGCCGACATCCGCAAGGCTTTAGAGTCTGGGTGGATGCCCTTTGCATCAACCAACAAGATGTCGCAGAGCGAAACCAGCAAGTACAACTGATGCGCCGAATTTACTCGAGTGCCGAGCTCGTGTTCTCGTGGCTCGGAACGGACGACGAGGAGATTGGCGCAGCATTTGAGACGATCAACCTGGTGGCTCATGAAATGGACAAAGTGGTAGGACGACGCCACATTGGAGGAATCGAGCCGCACGATCTGATCAGCTGGATGAAAGATTGGCCACAGCTCATCGTGGCTGACATAGGACCCGAAAATGACTGGCATTCCAATCAGTCGTGGAAAAGCATTCGATCACTTTTCAACCTACCGTACTGGTTTCGCGTATGGGTCGTTCAGGAAATTGTCTTGGCAGAGAATCTGGTCCTGTTGTCTGGCAAGTCCTCCGTTGAATGGATCGCGCTGTTCCTCACGTGCAGCTGGATTGGAAGGCTGAAGGAGGTTCGCCACTACTTGCAGAAGCCTTCATGGATGGTGGAGTCTGCCTGGCTCAGCATCACGTCGTCCGATAGGGTGCCATGGCACAATCCGATGCGGCTCATGAAGGCAAAGCACCTGCAAAAGAGGCCAGAAATGCTGGGTGCGGACGAGTGGGAGAGCTGGGCCTGGGAACTGATGAGCTGGAACCACACCCTCTCCGCCACCGATCCCAAGGATAGCATCTACGGCTTGCTCGGTCTCACCAAGTTGACTCTGATTCCTGACTACAGTCCAGAAGTTTCGGTCGCATCGGTATATGTCGAATACTTTGACCAATACCTTGCATTCTGGAAACGAACAGGGCAAGGCAAAGAGCTCGAGCTTCTTCCCATGGCTGGCCTACACATGACCATGGGTGCGACTCAACTACCCGTCGAAGTAGACCTCCCGACATGGGTTCCGAACTACCCAAGCGCATGGAGAGAATCCAATAGGTCGTTCGAGCCAATCACAGGAGATGCTGATAATGGATTATTCAAGTCAGATGTCTTAGGTGCTTCTGTCACTGGCGACAGGCACTTACTGGTGTCCGGCATTCGTATCGGTAAGGTAGTTCGCAATCTCCCGAAGCCAACATTATTCGACACTGAGCACAAACTTGTCAAAATCATCGAACAGCTGGGAACCAGCAATATTCGGTTTCCGAACGGAATGACTGCGCAGGAAGCCGTGTTCCGCGCGGTGTTCGAATCAGGCGGTCGCGGTGAAGCTATCCTCTTTCAACATCCCGACGTTAAAGCCAAGATGGCTCTCGGCTTCTTGTTTTACTTGATGTACATCGATCGAGAATTCGCAGAGGAGACTTTAGGGCAGCAGCACCTATTTGAGCTACTCGGTCTGGACGACAGCAACAGCGAGGCGTTTAATAGCAGCATCTCGGAAGTTTTCCTTTCTGGCCACGGCATCGAGGGTCCATGGTTGAACAGGTTCGTGGAGTGGAATCCAGAGGACAACCTATCACCTGAGGTCCATGACCAGGTAAAATCGGGCGTGGCTGCCTGGGACTGGCGTGACCGCGGGATGTTGCATATCGGGGGAACTGGGGACAGCTACATTGGCGTTTCCCGAAAGGACATGGCGGAAGCTGGGGATGTCGTATGTATACTGAAAGGGTCCTCGGTGCCTGTCATCTTGAGGAAGACTGGAGAGGAGACATCGTGGAGCTTGGTTGGCACGTGTTGGGTAGCTGGAATGATGAATGACGAGGCGAAGACGATGCTGCGTGACGGTTCCGTGAACGTGGAGAGATTTGAGCTGCATTGATCGGGGATTCTGTGGTCGTCTTAGCAACATCAAGACGCCAGGCTTGAAAGGCCACGGCAGTCGTGTAGCCTCATTCAGATTTTCCTGAGGTGGGCGTAAAGAAATAGCAGGCTTGTCCATCATAGATGGCTCGCAATCTAGATTCAGTAAAAACGAAGGGGGCTAGACAGTATTCTGTGCCGCTGGTGCCTGAGTATTTCGTCCGCCCCATGGCCTTTCATCCCATGACCGTCACCTGCCTCAACCCACAGCAGTCCAAACCCTTCATAGCAATTCACATTGGAGCGTCTGTCGGGGATGGTGTGAAGGGTGCACTTGGCCGAAAGGTTTGAGTGTGCCCCAACTCACCCATCGACGCTCGCCACCTGCCATTTAAAGACTGTTGTTCGCCCCCGGCGTCGCACTTCAGCACCATATCTTGCCATTTTGTCATTCGCATGCATTTTCTTTTGCCTGCTATGCTAAGTACTATTATGTTGCCTGCATGATTCTTCTAGTCTCCAGGGCTCGGATGCTAAAGGTCCTTGGCGGTTCGAATCCCATCGTGGCCACTCTTTCTTTTCTTGGCCATTTTCACGTCCGCCGCGCGAGCATGTACTTCGAATTGATAATACAGACTCCTCCTTCTATACAATTACTGTTCTTAAATGGCGACTGAAGTCGTTCGAGAGACTAGGTATTCGACGAAAGCGATGCCTCTGGGTAGTCTAGGCTCCTTCGCGATCATTCGAAAGGCGCCCGTAATTTGACATCCTGAGAATTACGCTCCCCCGATCGGGTCCTCATTGTGCGAGCCACATTCCCCTTCGCTTCATCTTCAGATTCCTCCTCCTTGCTTCCACGTAGGTCAAGAAAATCCTGAGGTTGCGCTGGCGCCTTTACTTACTTACCTAGCCTAGGTACGTCTTTTTTTTCAGCTTTCAGTACTTGACTTCACCAACACGCCACCAAGAGGTACTTTCTCTGGATCCTGAAATTCTCTTCCCCAATCGTATAATACTCAGAGATTTTGCATGACCTTGGAAGAAGGAAATGACTGCTGTCGATGGCTTCCTCCAGGATTGGGACCTGCATCAAATGCACTAACATCCTCCTCCGTATCGGACCGTCCCCGTCCTCGGCCCGGACCCGGAGCGGGGCCGACGTCGAAAAATTGCCCGCTCCTGCCCGTCACACTGCAAAACGATCCTTCAACGTTCGATTTGTGGAGAAGGTTGCACCGCTGCCCGCAGCAGGAACACCTCCCCCCCTGCTCGTTCGATTTTCAGGCCCGCGCACCCGAAAAATCCACGCTAAGATAGACGAAAGGGGAGCGGTGCGATAAGACGTCAAGCACGAGCCAACAGATTCCCCAGTTCCCAAATTTTTTAGTTCTCTTTCCCGTCGCTTCTGCGCATCTTCTAGACGCCGATCGTCAACAGCCTCAACCTGTCGCAACCTCGAGATCGCCCACGCACTCGGATTACCAGAATCTCGAGTCTTTCGGATGACCAAAAAAACAAATTCTCCATACAATCTAGGATACTAGACCACCTATACACACACACAATGGCGCCAACCTCGCCGTCCGCCTCCGCGGCAGCGCCCAAACTCCCCGCCTCAGCAGACTTCAACGCCCTCTACAACCGCATCTCCCTCGCCTCCGCAAAACAAGCAACCTTCCTCACCTCGATGCGCGCGAAATACCCTTCCCTGGCACGATCCTCTTCGAAATCAACCTCAGAAATCACACCCAGTAGCGCTGCGCCAGGCACCTTCTCATCAATGTCGAAACCCGTTTCCTCAACCGAAACTACAACCACAACCACCTCAACAACAAGCCGTCCCCGAGCTGCCGCCGACGACGCAGACCTCCGCTTCGAAAACCCAAACACAGGCCTCGGCTTCGCTACCCCCAAAGTGGACCAGGCTACCTCCGCCGCAACGCGGGATCTAAGCCGCCGCCTTCTCGGCAACAAACGCGGAGGCCGCGGCGCAGACGATCCCAAAGCCCTCGCCGCCGCGGCGCTGAAGAAGCGCAGACTACAAGATGACGAGAGCGACGAGGAAGAAGGGAGGGGCAGCTGGGGTAAGAGCAAGAAGAAGACAAAGGTCCGTCAGGAGTCTCCTGAGCGCGAGGTGCTCGAACACCCGGCCGCACGAGGCGATGTCGAGATGCGCGAGGGCGGATTGAATGACATCAAAGACCAAATACAAAACAACCTGCAAGACAGCAAGGAGCATGCTCCGGTCCCTAGTCCGGCCCACGACCAGGAAGCGATAGCGGCGATAGACCCCGCCGAGGGGAAGGCCGATAAGCGACCCGAGACAGACGAAGCCGCAAAGGAAAGGAAAAGGAACAAGAAGAAGCGGAACAAGGAGAACAAGAAGAACACGCTGGCGGCCGCCGCGGCGGCCTCGGAAGGTGACGCCGGGGCCGCACAAGAGATACCAGTGGCCTAGGAGGAATCATAGTCCGCACATGACGAGGGCAAACTGCGGATCGACGACATGTTGCAACTCCCTTGACCCGAGATGCCGGGACATCATCTCGCCGAGAACGCCGCTCTCATCCCTTGAGACCCTCTGGGAACTGCATGTGCGGCAGGCATCAGCGATAAGTCTCGGAAACTGTCGAATCACACAACTGCCGCAGATTGGCTGGTAGTCACAATATTGGTCATGGCAGCTTCGCATTAGATCTAGCCAAGGCTTATTGAGCATGTGCCATCAGGCCATTTACAAGCCACACATAGCTGCTGCTTCTGACCAAATGCCTCAATATTTAGATGTGAACATGTTTTTCTGAATGATTTCCCATTCCTACCGCATCCCAAATGCAGCTGTCGCCAATTACACCCCGATATGGACAGTTTTGGACAAATCTTAACAAACCTTGCCGCCTAACGTCCCTTGGGTATCCCGTCTCCTGAGCTCCGACCGCAAACACACAGCCTCCATCCGAGAGTGAATAATGTGAAATGAGATGTGGGATCCGCACTTGTTCTGCTTGATGAGACGCCATTGTGACGCTGAATTACTAGGGGTGCTGGTTTATGATGTGTTTTTGCTTCACGCAACTCGGCCGTGATGCATTGAATAACACATGGTTGATATAAATGTGAAACTTTTTGACGATGTGAAAGGTTCAGAAATCCGGTTGGAAGTCGAGGTTGACCGTAGGTCAATTGTATTATGTAGTGGCCGTTGGCTTCGTGTGTGTTCCGGGTCTCGATCCTGAAATTTTGGTTGTAGATATGCAGCTGTGCAAATCGTGTACTGACTCGAATATGATCCCCCTTTGTTCTATACAATGAAAGGAATATTTCCAGGAAATCATCGGATAGTTGTGTCTATCTGATATAGAAATGTACGGGCAGGCGCCCGAGGGGTGTGCCATGCATAAAGATCCAACGGACGACACCGAAGGAGGCAGTTGTTTTGCTCACTGCATACGCTTGCGCTTCCGATCATCGTCGCCTCGGGGATCTTCGTCCTCGTCGTCCCGCTCAGCCGTGTCAGTGGGGTTGAGGATATGCGCCATACTTCCGCGACGCGTGGGTGGTCCAGAGTGATCCCTAATGGCCAAATTCTTGTTGTCCCGGTTGGCCGAGTTCCACGACCAGTTGCCAAACGTATCCCCTCCACCGCCATTCGAGAAGGGCGCGCCAGGAGGTGTGGTCGGTCGCGATAGAGGTCGTACTTGGGTCGCGTTTTGCAGCGAGTAGGTGGATAATGACTCCCTCAGACGCTGGTCCTCGGGGGCGAGTCGACTGGGCGAAGATGGCCAGGGACCGGAAGGCGGTCCTGATGGAGGTCCCGAAGCAAACGGCGGCGGAGCACTGGGCTGCCACCCATGTGCACGTATATCAGCCGAAGTGTGACGTCTTGCCAGACTTCCAGGAGGCCCCTCAACCTGGGCCAAGGGATGCGGCCCCGGAGGAGGCGGAGGCGGCGCCCCCCGCAAGGGAGATGAGGCCTGTGGCACTGAACCACTCCCAACTGATCCACCACCAATCGAGCCATAGGGCCTTCGCGTGCTGATTGAAAGGTTTGAAGGCACGGGAGGACGGTAGAAATTCTGCCCTCTGGGCTGGGGAACAGCAAGATTTGCATTTCGTCTCGGGTCATCTTGGGGTAACTGCCGCGGCGAAACTGGTGCATTCTCCACGTTGGTGAAGTACGCTCGACTGCTTGCAAATGGCGACTCCTGGGGATCATCAATAGTTCGGAGCATGTCGGCCTGTCTTGCCATTTCCGATTGCAAATTCAGAACTGGTTCGTGTGGTGTTAGTTACAAGCTACGTGGATTGCAAGAGACGCAACTCACCATCCCGGTGCATTGGGTTGTCGGGACTAGGGACAAGACTGAGGACCGTTCTCGATAACTCTTGGTTGAACTGGAGCAGTCGCGACATTGTCTCCATCACCGCTTGCTGCTTGATGTGCATGTAATGGGCATTCTCTTCACTTCTCTGCAATCGCATGCTGAGGTCGTACAACGTATGCTCTAGTCCCGGCATACGCATTTCGGAGCCATCGCTTGGGGGCGGCATCGGTTCCGCAGGTGTTCCGGGCTGTGAAGGGCTCGGCTTTGAGTTGGGATATTCCCGGTGGACAAGAGCATGACGTGAAGCTCGCCGTTTGATTTCACGTAGTCCGACCAGATCGCCTCGCTTGAAGTTGCCGTTTCCATGTTTAAATTCCCACAAGGCGGTCTCGGGATTTGTAGTGTGGAAAACGTCGCTCACTGTTGCATCGATTAGCATAGGACATTATGTGGCCAGAGGAGGTGCTATCGAACCTTTGTGGAACCCGTACATATTCAATTGTCTGACAAAGGAGGATATGTTGGTGTGCTTGAAATATTGACTAGTGGGCAGTGAGTAGGTGAAGGATGTATTCGATAGCGTGTCAACCTACGCGAGGACCTTGGAAAAATCCGCAGACGGTGACATAACGAAGCTCTCGGCACTCGCTGACCATGATATCAAATGCTGTATGCTGGGGTCCTCCAGCATACTGAACAGCGTTAGCTATGTTTCTACTAAACAACGTTCTAGGTTCCTACTCACCTGTACAGCTTGTGTATGAAAGCTGTCTGTACAATCTTTGGCTGGTGCACGGCCGCAGCCGCAGCTGCGGGCGCGGCGGGCATGGCGATCGAGTTATGCGCGGATTGGTCTGTAGGCGACGTGTGCTTGGATGTGCCGTTGGCGTCTGTGTCGTTGTTCTTACTCGAAGGAGAGGTAGTGCTGGCGTTGTTGGAGGAGGTGATCTCCATAGGCTCACCGGGAGATGGAGCAGACATTTGGATGGTCGGGGTCGGGGTTGGGATAGGTACAATGCGATTCGGAATCAGATCGGCATGACCGTTAGCAGGCAGAGGAGCTCTCTGCGGACTCTCAGTCACTGTGGCCATCCCCTCTGCAAGACGCAAGGATCCGGTTAGCTCTAGAGACACGGGCGCAATGGATTGCGAAGAGAATGCGGGTTTGGGAATGGCAGGGAAGACAGGAGAAAGAGTTGGAGCGGTATCGAGGGCGGCCGCGGTGGGTTTGAGAAGATGGTTGAGGGGCTTGTCTCACCTCATGGCTTCGCAGAACGGTAAAGGCGATGCGGGCGGGTTCTGCAGCGATGCGCGCAGAGAAAGACAATGGGATAGGTCTATCGCGGGAGGTATGGGATCGGGTGGCTGCTCGAATCGATTCTTGTGTTGAGCGGTGCTTTCAAGCCCGTAGACAGCTTCGCAAAGAAGGTTTGCCTTTGTATTGGATTGGCGGGAAACGGTAGCGACGTTGGTTGAAGCAGGCGAGCGCGAGTGGGTGAGCGGGTTGGAGATTGGAGTGTCCAGCCGTGGTTCGGATCTGCTAGGTAAGGTAGACAGCAGGCCTTTGTTCCAGGTGCCGGCAGGCTTCCAACGTCGGGGGACTGCCAAGCGGATGGATCTGCTGGAATGCGTCCAGATTGGCAGAGTTGAAGGTAAAGATTCGGGGGTGTTCTCCTCGTCCAGATGTGTGGCGGTACTCTCAGCGAAATAGGGATGCGTGATGCAAGAGAGATGGAAGTGTCGAAGTTCTAGAGTTCGAAGAGAAGGAGAAGGGTTACCGAAGGCCAGGGCGGCCGGAAATATGACGACGAATGAGGGACAAGGACGGGAGACTGGGGGTGGGTGGTTGTGGTGCTGGTGCTGCTTGTGCTGCTGCTGGCGAAGGTTTAAAGTGGCTCGACTAGATCGATAGTCGGTTGGATCTGCGAGAACACAGGAAGAAAGAAGGCCTGATTAAGGAGAGCAAGTGCCACAAGAATTGCGGGATGGTGTCAGGTAGCGTGTACTCTAGACTGTGATCCAGCAGTCAGCTTCTAAGTGGACCGGTCTAATTGCGGCGTCGATGTGTCAGTCAGTCGGTAAACCCAATGCTTTGAGGTACCTTACCTTTCGTCGTGTGTCTGGGTCAAGGTTGAAGGAAGAAGAGAGGGAGCAAGGGCAGCAGTACCTTAGCCGAAGAAGCATGTGTGGGAGGAGGAGTGCGAGAGTCGAGTGGTTCATGTGCAGCTCTGATTGCTGAGCCCAAGCACAGTAACAGTAATGAGGGGGGGAAAAGGAGAAGGCAAAAGTAATAGAAATCAAAAAAAGGGATCTTATCCAATGTCAATGGCCGAAAGTGGGAGAGAGAAGGAGGGAGGTGTGGCGCCCGTCCCACCATGAGCACCAAGTGAGGATGTTCAGAATGTTCAGGTCGGGGAAAGTGTCGTTGTTGATGGAAGCTTGCTGATTGGGCTGGAGGAGGGGGTGGGAGGGCATCCGCGGGCGTGTGAGATGGACGGCCTTGCATGGGGCGGGTCCCAGGTCACTTTACCTTGCAGCAGCGAATTTTAGGGGTACGAAGTACCTAAGGTACCGATGAGACGACGGGAGCTCCTGCTCGGTCACTGACTTCTTCTTTCCTACCGCAATCATTCACTCACCCACCCCAGGTAAGGTACGTACAGTAGGTACCTCACCACAGACATGAGATATCTCACTCTCTTATTCACACACAAACACATGGGACATATTCGTACATAGGTATACACGCGCTATCTTTGCCTTTTTTCTTTCATCTCGCTCACACACACACACACACACACACACACACACACACACACACACACGTACCTACCTACCCTACACTGCTGCACACCACAGGGCAGGTGGCACGGCAGGACAGAAGATGTGCAATGGAAGATACCGTGGAAGCTCAGGAGAGAAGGGGGAAGGGGGGTCCGGTCCCCGCCAGCTGAAAATGGGAATGGACAGGTGGGAAAGCAGGAAAAGGTCACATTCAAACCAATGGGTGGGTGGGCACAGCTGGAGGGGGGGTCGTCTTCTCCTCGCTGGGATCCCAAGGCGCACCCCCTCCTATAGAGAATTGGATGTGGGTGTAGATGCTGGGGTCCCTAGTGGCATTCTCCGGAACAGGGTCAAAGGAACAAGGTTAAGGCCGATGGGTGAGCTGCCAGCCAGTTACTCAAAGTCTCAAAAGGCTTCTTCTCCTGCATGTATCGTCCCGTGCCTCTCAGTATGGACGAATACACCTCTAGGTATTGTATTCTTGCTGTGGGCAGTCAACGCACGTTGAGATGGATAGCGCCCGCCGGGATCCCGTACCGCTCAGGGTCAGATTTTGGCTCGTCTGTCCGTGTCTGTCTAGGTACCTACATACGCCATGAATCTGAATCGAAGAGGCGTTGAAGCCCCGTCAAGATGAGATGAAATGCGAGTCCTGATGTCTGAACCCCTGACGAGACTCTTTCCAAATTTGGCCAAGTTTGCTTCTTCTTTTGCCAGGTCTTTGCTATCATGCAATTCAAATTCACAACGCGTCAAACATTATGATGAAGTACTTTAGCAGGCAGGGAGAGAATCGACATTTTCATCCTCCAGGCAGTCCAGACTTTCGATTGGCGAAGCTCATGATGCTGTTAGTCACAGTCATCTGCTCATGCCCACCAGGTCTAGAGCAGCACAAAGAGCTTCAGCCGCACGATGTCTGGAGCATCAAAGAGGTACATGACAGCAGGTAATGTCTCTTACTGATGAGACCGAGGGTTCGCAACAGTGTCGTACAAACTTCGACGCCAATCGGACACAAGGTAAAGAGATAGGGCAACGAGTGACGTCGGGTCAAGTACCCTGCGTTGAGTCTAGTCCGCGCCTATCTGCCCTTGGCTGTCGTTTTCTGCCCTGCTAGGTGTCCCATCGAGGACAGAGTACCTTTGCGTACAGATAGAGAGAAGGTACCACACGACTTCTCATATTGAAGTTTACATCTCTGGGGCCTGAGCAGCACTCTCTGCATTGACAGCCGCATGACTGCAGGTCAACAACTACCACATGAGGTTGCAGTTGCCTTGGAGAAGAAGTTCGATTGACGGTTTGAGCCACGATGAGCGAGCAAAAGGTACACCACCCACTCAAGGCGTACAAAAGACATGGGCCGGTCTTTGGAGCGCCCGCCCGTAAGGGACCCTAAGACCGCCGGATGATGGACCGTCAACTCGACTGTGTTTTAGCAGCACATCTTCTACTCAGCCGCTGGTCGGAGCCGGCGTCATGGCATCAAGTGTGTGGTCCTGGCGTACCTACCTTAGCTGCGCGTCTGCTTCTTCGAAGCTTTGAAGCTCTAAAACCCATCTCTCGACTTCCAGTTGCCAAGACATGTGCTTGCTTCGGGAACATTAAACCCAGAGACGCGTATTTCGTTTTACTCATTCCCTCTGATTTGTCAGTTTTGAACATTTCACCTACCTTACCCAGTAAGTGTACATTCGGGCTGTTAGCCTTGGATGTAAAGAAGGAAAGAGTCTTTGCATATCCTGTACCAGTCAAGGCAGAGTCATAGCAGGTAGTGCCTCGGATACCTCAGTCAAGTTCCGAAGATAATGGAAGGTATCGGTAAGGTGCAAGGT
The DNA here is from genome assembly GCF_030913485.1 of Colletotrichum godetiae. Lineage (NCBI taxonomy): Eukaryota > Fungi > Ascomycota > Sordariomycetes > Glomerellales > Glomerellaceae > Colletotrichum > Colletotrichum godetiae. The sequence continues at coordinate 373,244 of NW_026851274.1, read as the reverse complement.
AAGGTAGATGGAGATGTCTTCTTGCCGACTTGACACCTCGGAGTAAGGTGGTAGGTATGAGGAAGGGTTAGCACGAGGCACCTTTCTACTTGCTTTGCTTTTCCTTGCCTCGTGTCTTTTTACCTCCGTTAAACAAACAGTCAGACACCACGGGTCTCAACTCTTCGTTGCATGTGGCCTCGATTCCTCTTTGCGCATCCCGTCTCTTGCTCTTTTCTTTTCAGCTTCGTTTCTTCGTCGGTCTTTCTAATTCGATTAAATGCCATCTTAAGGGGCATGAAGCCGAAGCTTTAGCGACCCTTCCACTGCAATGCATGTTGAGTATTCAAAGTATCTCAATTTCATCCTTTGCCCTCCCTCTACCTAGTCGTTCTCTAGACCAAATTTTGGTGGTTTCAATCGCCTCCTCCAGGATCAATCAGCCCGCACGCAGGCACAACCGATTCAACGTTTCTGTCGATTTCCCAGCATGTTGCCTTCGGATACGCCATGGCATATGCACATCATGTGGATATCCGTTCAACTTTTCCCGTGCCCCCTTAGACTGTCCTCTCCACTCTAAAGTCCGTTTTTGTTTTCTTTTCCCGTCATTCGATCCCCAACTCCTCGTTTCTCTGACACGCTGTCTCAGTCATGCAGCTCAAGATCTCTTCTCCAATCGCCCGGTCCAGGAAGCTACAAGATTACCATCTGCGACAATCATAGTCTTCCAGCCAACCCCGTCTCCTAGATGCCTAGATGCGGCCGCGACCAGGAGGGGGTGTGGGTGGGGAAGACACCATCCTAGCAAACCAAGCTCATCTTCTGCTGAGAATGAGATGCGATGCCCAAACCTGCGAGGCAGAACCCCCTTCCACAGCTTCTGACCGGCTGCAGCTGGAAGGTCAGTATCAGGTTTCGATTGACCCAAACGAGAGGGAACAGATTCTACTCAGTCCTACACCACAACCACCACCTCACCCTTTAGCCATCACCACTACGCAGAAGCAAACATTGGTGCACGCCAGGATCCTACGAGCCGTGCGGGCTGGATCATGCTGCTACCGAGATGCTCTGTGCTTTCTTTCTGCTTCAACAACACCAGCCTATCTATCCGTTGCCCAACTGAACAATCCGGTTCGTTGACTACATGTCACGTCTGTGTCCGTTCGACGGCAGGGAGACGACAAGGGAAACTGGCGGGACTCTTACCGAGCCGAAGGTCCCCAAGCTCCCCGTCCCAGGGCCTAGTTCCCCCGGGCACGAGCAGATGCTTTTACAACTGACAAGCCACTCGGGAGCTGCATTGCTTCCCTAGAGTGGTGTCGAATCTCGATCAACCGTGGGCTTTGTCGACTATCCTGGAAGCCGACTGGCCAAGAGATTGTGCCTGGCTGTCTTCGCTTCGGGCCTGTGCTCTGTAGCACTGCGAACGGTCCAGTATGTGGCATGTGGAGAGCCATTCCTCATCAAATTGAGCACGCAAGTGCTTCAGAGCGGCTTTTGCGCAAGCCCTTTTGCTTCCTGTGTCTTACCGTGGCGTGATGATGGCCTCTGCCACTCACCCAATGAAGGTTGCTTTCGCGCCGCTCAAAGCAGGCCGTCATCTTAACCAGAGGTTCGAGCTAGTGGTGGTGCGGTGCTTGTGGCAGCTAACGCAGGACCACAGTCAGTCCAGGAATTGCGGAAGATTCGAACCGGCCAGACGGTGCACTTCTGTTTCAACGGCTTCGCTTCTTCGCGATAATATCCACAATCCGCGCGAGACGGCGAGGGCAGACACGATAAAGCCATTCGCCTTCAACCGACCACCCTAGCAGAATCTAGCAGAATGGCCGTGAGCTCGGTGCCTAGATGCCTAGTTGACAATCGGGCCCGTTGATGCAGTACACGCGCAATGATCACTCTGTGTCAAGGAGGAACGCACAGAGACCCATAGGACAAAAGTCGATTTAAGCAAACATCGCATTGCTCTTGGCCGGAAGCTCTCGAGATGCTATTCACCAGCCGCAAGAGCCTTCATCACGGACAAACGAATCAAGAGGTTGGATCCATGCAGTCCGTGATGAATCAGAGGAGGCAACTGGAAGCGCAGATTCAAGATTGAATCATCAGGATTCAGCAGGCATGTGCCGACCCCTGTGCCGTACCAAAGGGACTTGATAACCATGAAAACGCTATTTCGTTACTATACCCTGCTTGAGAGCTGACATCAGAAGCGAGGAGGTCACTGATCAGCAACCAGGGAGTTTGCGGCCTGCCATACGTTGTGCCTACGGGAGGCTAAGGAACTTTGCGACAACGAGGATCTGCAGCTACTCAACATCAAATGGCCCATCTGGCACCTCAATTTCAATGTCAAACTGGCTGATGTCAGCGCGAGGATATCGGCGTCTTTACGCCAAATTCTCCGCAGACTGTCCGATTTCTTCTCGCGGCTTACGCCATCCTCGGCCTCTGAATCATTGCCTACTCTAAATATTTTATTGAGAGTTGAATGGGGGAGCTGGAAGACCATGGACCGGGCCGACGAGGGGCCAGCCAGCCATACTCGACCGAGGGACAAAGCGTCGAGCAAAAGCCCTGAATTTCCCCTCCAACCCCTGCCCTGGTCCAAATCTAGACGACGACGTGTGCTTGTCACGATCTTTACTACGGACAGGACTCGTCTCAGAAGCTCCTGCGAAAAACACGAAGCTATCGTCTAGTTCTTGCATTCCAATGGGCCAAGACAAGGGTGCTTCCAAACGTTGAAGAGAAATGGAGTGCACCCCTCCCCGGTCGCTCAGTCAGCGCTGAGCACTGGAAGCAGGTTCCTCATGGCACTCATTCCGATATTTGGATACAATTGGGTTGCCTTTTCCCGCGAATCCAGACACAGTCACAGTCACATGCTTGAGACTGTCTTCAACCGTGCCTGGGACTATTCCCTCCGGCTCTCGCCTCAAAGCTTGCTATACTCTTCTGTTTTGAAAACAAGATGTCACGGCCATTCAGCTCTGTCTTGGCGCATCCTTTGAGCCTCGGGTGCCCTTAGCTAAACAAGGTTTAGGTGGGGTTTTCAGCGCAGAAACGTTGACCTCGTTACAAGTCGACATCCGCATCTGCAAACTCTTCCTAATCGCAAATGCGCCTATGGATGGTGCCCTCCAGCGAGCGTCATATTCAGGTCATTCCAACGACGGACTGCTGCTGCCACACTACCGGTAAGTCTCTAATCCTCCCTGGGAGCTCTTTGCATCCACCTGAACCAGCTTTTTGACTTCTTCCCAAACGAAGGAGTTTGTGGATGGCGGTCTGAGCGAACGAACTGCAGTCCCAACGTTTCAGCGGAACCGCTATCCGTCCAGCCTTGTGTGATGACCGGACACTTTGCTGGACAACGCACTCATCATGTCAGGATGGAAGCTGCTACAGGCAACTGTTAGATCGAGCACCTCAACATTGTCGATCCGACAGTGTTCTCGACCAGCACTGGCTCCCTACGAGTACACCACCATCTGTGACCTAGGGCCCCGGCCATCTCCATGGTCCGCTCTTGATGTAACGCGACCCGGGTCCGGCGAACTCTTTCTGCAGCAAGCGTTCTTTCTGTCTGAAGAACATTGAAGATGTAACGTCGACGCTCGTCTGACGGCGAATCACCAAGCTTCTAGAAGTTCGACTCATACAATTGGCTCCCGGATGCCCCTTGAGAATTGTTCGACCCGGAGCTCCTGGTGTATCTTTCGTCTCATCTCCAAGTTACTGAAATAATTCTTCAAGCAAATCGCTGCGCGCCTTTGGGTACCACATTGAGGCCCAGAGCAGACTAGCTCCACGAACCTGCTCTACACAGCATGGTGACTGGTTCCGTGGAACGACACATCCGAAGCCAAAGAAGAAGCCCATGACCGAGATCTACCCCTTTCGACTTGAACTCTAATTCTTGCATTCCCCATGTCGTATTCCGGGTATGGTTGTTCATCCTTCCGCCCCCTTGCCTAGTCTGCACCGGACAGATCCCGCGGGTAGCCTACGTCTTACTACGGTATGGCCGTTCTGCAAATAGGACAGGGTAACATGTCGCAATCACGACAGCATGCATGCAAACAAATGGCGACGCGTCAATAGGTGCGTAGCATGGGGTTTCCGTCCTCACGGCCAAGCATGGCACCTAGGCCTCATTGTAAAAGCAACAGGCAATGGGACGGACACACTATCGACCTCCCAACTATGGTCACCGTGTACCGGATCCGGGCCGCACCTTGCCGCCCCTTCCTCTTTTCCTCCTCCACAGTCCTCGCGCACACAGGGACGAAGAGTGCTGCTGGGGATTCGGCAAAGTCTTCCGAGAACGACCATGGCGTCTCGGTTGGACTGCCGAGAGAGAAACATGACACGAAGGCGGCATGGCTTTGGGACAACACATCTTTCAATCTTGAACTTAATCGAAAAGAAGTTGAGGTTGTGGTGGTGCAAATACTTCGACAAGGGTCCCGCAAGAAATCCTTGCTTACAGCACGAGGATGGAAGCACAAAACCAAACAAGAGACATCTTCTTTTTGTTGTTACAGTCGGTACGTATGGTGGTCGAGTCGTCGCTTTGGTCCCTTTCGTCTTCGGAGTTGCAGCTTTACTTTCCACGGAGGAGTGTCGGATCCGGGGGGTTGAGTGTTTGGGCTTATGCACCCATCACGTCCGACATTATGCCGTTCGAGGCCGGGGATCCAGGGGCATCTTCTAAGTTCAGGATGGGCACTCTCTGGAAGAACCTAATGTCCAAGGAAGGGAGGGGGCAAACACTTCGATCAAAGGTCAAATATCGACACTACGGTCCAACACAAGGAAAACATCGGCTCGGAAAGGCCGCGAGGACCGGTGCCATGGGTGCCGCCCTCGTGCCTGTGCTGCAGAGAGTTCCACGTATGGGAGATGAACCGCGACACATCCTCATCAAAAACAACGACACGGACAGATCTCCGCCCTTTGCCCTGTGATATTTCGTTTCCTTGCGGAGAACACGACGTACTTATTCCTCGTATTATTCATACCTCTCTGTCCCGACTCCGTATTTTAAACATTTTACAAGGAATACGAAATGGACGACGATGACTCCCAAAAGCAAAAAAAAGAACCTCTATCCGTACGGATACCGCCTCTGTATTAGCTAGTCATTCATTTCACGTCTGCGTAAAAATAAAAATAAAAAAGACAAACGCAGAACTTGAAGTAGTCACTATCGTATCATCGTCCAAACGCCTTTCCTTATACTGACGGGAAGGACCCATCCAAACAACCATGAAACCCAATTCCCGACATGGGGAGTGACGGGGGTTAGCCTCCTTCCCGAGGTGACCATCCAAGCCATGGATGGTTAAGAAGAAGGAAAAAGTCTAAAAGTCGCCATCGTCGACATCCATCCCGCTTACTCTCCGCTCTCCGATCTCGCGGATCTTGTCGCCCAGGATCGACCGTCCGTACCGCTCCGCAACCTTACCCGCCGCCTCAACCATACGGCCCGTCCGATCGCGCATCAGACCCACCAGCTCCAGCGCCCGCATGCCGCGCTCCTCGCCCTCGCGACACTCAATGGCCAGCATCTGCAGCAGCGTCTTGTCGAGCTCGAGCTCCAGCCGCGCCAAACCCGTCCTCTGCGAGTGCGTGGCGTCGGTGTGGTCAATGAGGTCGCGCAGTTGGGCCGAGTGAATGCCGGATATCAGCAGCTTCTGCTCCAGCTTGCGCGACTCGCGACGGCCCTCGTCCTCCTCATCGTCTGCGTTCTCCCCCTCCGCACCCTCCGCATCCGAAGCCGGCGCCGGGGCGGAGGTGAGGGGCACCGAGAAGTCAAACTCGGACAGCAGCGGTCGCGGGAAGTAGGGGTACTGATCCCCGCCCTTGAGGATGATGCAGTGAAACTTCTTGTCGGCTACCGCAATAGGCCAGTAGGTTTCCGTCTTCCTTCCCGACGCTAGACGCGGGAGAAGCTTTGTGTCAAGGAGGGGCACCCAGCAGGCGCGCGAGGGCTTCCGCCAGTGAAGCAGGGTGAGCAGAGTGCCTGTCGAGTCATAAATGCAAGGATCCTGAGTCGGCGTACCCTGCCTGTCAGCGAAACTGCATCTCTTATGTCCGAAAAAAAAAGGGAGGAGGGGTGTGTAAACTTACGCCGACATCTGAGAAGAAGACGCTCTGCAACGTCGCGCCATCGGGTAGTGCGACGGTGTCTTCGTTTTGGCAGATCTCGTCCCGCTTGATGTTCTCGATCGTGTACAGGAGACGGGCGTTGCCGTCTGCGCCGACGGCTCCGTTGCCCATCGTGATGACATAGTCACGCCAGCTGGCGCAGGTGACCATGGGTGTGCTCTTGGGCCGGTAGACCCGGTACGGCACCCCAAAGAGGGTGAAGATGCGTACGTAATTGGCGGTTGTGGTAACTGTAATGAAGGACTCGCTCAACGACATGGCAACTACAGCCTCGCCCTTGGGCAACTCTGTCCGCCAGTCTGTCCGCTGCGTCCATGTCTCGTGCGGACGGTAGAAGATGGTGGCGGGCGTGTTTTCTTGCGGCGGACATGAGAACAGGGCGCCATGCTCCGTCAAGCAGGCCTTGTCGTAGAGGAACGTGTCTGTGAAGTGGAAGTCGCGGTGGAACTCGTGATCGTAGAACTCTACCGTCACAGTGTTGTGGCCGTCTTGGTCGACTGTCCAGATGACGCCGATCATGTTGAGGCACAGATACTTGCGGTTTCCGCGCCAAGGGGTCGATCCAGGTTGGAAGGCCTCATGGAAGTTGAGCGCGAGCTGGCGGCGCTTGCTCGCGCGGTCGCCGTCGTCGACGTCGCCATCGAGAGGCCTCTTTTGCCCAGTCGAGTAGCCGGCGCCATCATCGTCAACAACAAAGCCGTCTCCATCATCGTAGCCGTCTTCGCCGTTGAGGAAGGAGTCTAGACTGCCCAGGGAATCGCGGCGAGGCCGGCTGGGGATCGCAGCCTTGCCGTTGGCATCTGGTCTCCTGGCGTTGTTGGAGATCTCGGAGAGGGGATCGTGGATAAAGGGTGCGGGCTGGCGAGGCAGCTGTAGGAAGCTAGAGAATTGCTCCGTGATGAGGTTGGGGTAGATGTAGACCTCGCCGTCGGATGTCGTGAACGACAGCAGATTATCCTTGGGATGCCATGTTATGTCAATGACGTTGCTATAGTCAAACTTTTGAATTACGCTCTGTGTCTTCGTCTCCCAGATCAAGAGCTTTCCGTCCTTGCCCGCCGTCGCCAGCATCGCGCCGTTAGGCGACCACGCCACCGCTGTGACATCACCCAGGTGCCCGTTGGCAAACGTCCGCTGCTTCTCCCAGTCATTCTTGGACACGACCTGAACATCGTGCATAGGGGTAGGCACCGCAAATGCCCGCCCATCGGGGTGCCATACGATCTTGGCCGAGTTCTCAGATTCGGGGTCGAGAGGTCCAATGATGCCGTCAACCTTGCGGATCAGCTCTGGCGTCTCTGCCGTCATGGAGTAGACGTAGATGATTCCATCCGTACATGCCAGCGCCAAGAGTCCGCCCTTGGGATCAAAGGCAAGATGCTTTGTCGGACGTCCATGGTCCTTGAGAACGCGGATGCGAGAATTGTCTTGGGTATCGACGACCTTGACCGTGAGCTCATCGCTGGCGACGGCACACCACTTTGCGTCGGGGGATAGGGCGACGTCTCGGACCGGTAGGGAAGTGCGGGTAAGGAAGCGTTCGAAAGTAGTGTCCTCGACCGAGTAGACGCTGACAGTGCCGTCCTCTGAACCAACGACGAAGAAGGAGTCCGAAGCGGCGACGGCACAGTTCTGCTCGGGGCAGTCGTCGATGTTGAAGGGCTCGCCGTCGTGGTGGGTGCGGTAGAGGCGGATCGTATTGTTGGAGCCGACGGTGACGAGGCGGGCGCCTGAGGGAGTGTAGGCGAGACGGGTTGTTCCTGTTGTGTGCGCCGGCCTCGGCCGCGGCTTCGGGGCGAGGGAGGAGGCCATTTTGGGGTTGGTGTTTGAGATGTAGTCTAGTTCTTGTTCATGGGTATCTTGGAACTCTTTCTGTATGGAAGGTATTGGCGACTGAGAGCGCAGCTGGCTGATTGAGGAGCCGTGGTATCGGCAATTGGGTTCGTGTGGTTGGAGATGGGGTATTCGAGAGAATAGATGTGGTGATGGTGGGACAGAGGCACTCGGAGAGGGACGCGTCCAGACGCGTCGCGAATTCAATTAAAGCAACTTTTTGACAGGCGCGGGACAGGGTCGTTGGAGGAACCCCGCCAGGTACGTACTTCTTCTGAATTGGATTCGTCTTCCATGACCAGCTGGCACCAGGTGTGAGAGCTGTCACTGCACTCACAGAAATGTATCGCAGGCATCAGAATTGATGAGAAATACAGCTTGTGAGTGAGAGTGGGCGACCTGAAGAACAGCCTAGATTAGGCATCACAATTCCCCAAGTTCATTTGCTTGTCTTTGAGTTAATTTAATCGTTCTTTCCACACGAGCTCGAGCTGCGTGTAGGCACTTGGTGCTGCAATTATTGAAAGACACACTTCAAGCAACGATCGTGAGATATACCCCTCAAAATGGAGTCCACCAACCAAGAGAACTTCTTTGAGACAGAGTGAGTGTACATCCAAACGACTACCAAGATCACGGCTGATAATTGTGTAGCACTCAGCAGGAAAAGCGCCAGCAGCGTGCCAAGAAGGAGGGAAACACCTTTGGCAACCCGCTGCGCATGCCCTCTAAGCTTTTGGCCGTCATCAAGGATACCAAGTCCAACAACTCAGTCTTCGTCGCAGAGTCTGGGGGAAGGGTATCCAAGGTGAATACCGAGGTAAGTTTCTCTCATATCTTCAGGGAGAATTCCTTGATTCTCACCTCTAGCCTCTTGAATCCATTCCATCAGAGTGCTAGAGTGAGCAGCACGTCTATTCAGAATCAGAGGCTCACCACATCGCAGACACGAACCACCACAGCAAAATACACCGGCCCCTCCGTCCCAGTAACATGTCTCGCAACAGGCGGCCCCTCCAACAACACCCTCTTCGCAGGGAGCTGGGACAAGGCAATCTGGTCCTGGGACATTGCGACGCGCCGCCCAGGCCGCAAATTTGACGGCCACTCCGACTTTGTCAAGGCCCTCGTCTGCGGCCGCCTCGGCGACAAGACCATCCTCATCAGCGGCGGCGCCGACAAGAAGATAATTGTCTGGGACGCCGACGCCGGCCGCAAGCTGCACGTCCTCCAGGACCCGACCACGACCATGATGTCGCTGCAGTCCCTCGCCATCGACCCCATCCTCAGCAGCGCCGACGAGATTGTCCTCGTCAGCGCCAGCAGCGATCCGCACATTCGCCGGTGGAGGATCTCTCTCGACTCGTACGCGCAGCTCCCCTTTGACCAGCCTGCTGGAGAGAAAGCCGCGGGCGAAGAGAAGCTCACGATCCAAGAGCACGAGACCAGCGTATACAAGGTCCTCTTCGACATCACAGGCGACGAAGTCGACCTCTGGACCGCGAGCGCCGACGGCACGGCCAAATGCCTCCTCCGCGAAAAGGCCTTCACCTCGGAAGACGCTTTTGAGCACGGCGACTTTGTGCGCGCCGTCGCACTGACGGGCGACTGGGTCGTCACGGGTGGCATCAGCCAGCAGATCAAGGTCTGGGACCGGACGTCGGGCAAGCTGTACGCCCTCCTTGACGCGCACTTTGACGAGATCACTGACTTTGTCGTCCTGCGGGATCCGGCGGGGCGGTCCTCCTCGGATGTGCTGTGCAGTGTGGGCATCGACTGTACGTTGCGGACGTGGCCTCTTGATCGCAAGGGGTTGGATGCGGCGGTTGAAGAGATCCGAGTCGCGTCTGAGGCTGTTGATGGACAGGAGGCTGAAGGGGACAAGAAGAAAGAGGATGACAAGGAGCCTTTGATGACGGCTGAGGAGGAAGCGGAGTTGGCTGCGCTGATGGAGGACGATTAGGAAGTACAGTCTAGTCAATGAGATGGGATGACATTACAACTTGCTTCGCATTCTATTGCCACCAAACTTTTAAATCATTGTTTTGAAGCAACGTCTTATGACCTTCTCAACTGTGGTGGTCTTGCCAACGTGATGCAATCATCTCTAAGATGCCGAGAGCTCTCGAGAAGGCGCACAAATGAGGACTTGCGAAATACCTGAAGGTGATCTCCCTATCGAATGTTGAAAGAGCCTAAGATGTTTAAGTGGCACTCTCCCGAATTCGAAAATACCACACAATGGGTTTGCGGATAGTTCTCGACTAATTGACCTTCAAGATCTAATCTCTACTCCCACTTTTGCTAGATGGCGAGGCAGTAGAATGGTGTACTCTGACTTTCACTCCTGTTTTATGCCATGTGAGAATCTCGCTGAATCGTTTACTTGGCCCATCACTTTTCCCGATCAAAGACGTTTGTTTCCGAAGAGAGTATGACACCGTGTGCGTTTACTCGTCGCTTCCGCCTCACCCATACTGCCTCAATGCCATGAGTGTCTCTGCCTGCCCGAGGTAGTGACTATTATCAGGGAGCCTCTCATCAGAAGGGCCACGTTGGCGGCATCACAGTCACAAAGCTGTACGTACACAAAGCAACGGGTCGAATGACGTGACAATCTGACAGAATCTTACATGGGCCTCTGAGATTGACTTGAGAGTGCCAAGGTCATGGTACCAACGTCCTTCTCGAAGTGATGTTGATGTTCTATTTTACTGGAGATGCGGTGTATGTCGACATATGCAACATTCTATGCAGCCGGTCGATCCGTGGCGTATCTTGTCCGCTAGGATGTAGCCGATTTCATCGAGAGAAATCTGACTATAATGATTTATTCGAATGGTCTCCACGTATTGCTCTATGGGAGCTGCCGTGATATACGACGATCGCCACCGTGGTCTGGCGCACCCATGTCCCTTTGCCTCCTACTGGCAATCTCTTAAACGCCGTCTCGAATTCCGCATTTTTTTTTTCATCTGCATTCCCAGAATGCGGGAGCTGACTCCGTGCTCGGCACTTATTTTGGCGGCCCGGTCATCCGGATCAATCTTCCGAACCATGTCCACCGTACTAGGTCGTCCACGGTGTTGGTTGATCATCAAGACTCACGCCAGCAAGTGCCACTCGAAAGCCCGTGGCTGGTTGAGAGAGGCTGCATCGTATTCATACACATCTGCTTAAATAGCTAAGAGAAATTAGTGGCTTCCATAGCTTGCCAGCCCGTGCGAGCATGCGAGGTTCCCGAAACATGGCGACGCCTGACTGCTACCCTAGCCTATCGTAATATAATAAGTGGCAATGGGCCAGAACCACGATGCAGCCAAGCTTGAGCTGAGTTGTCCATCCCAGGGAATTCTAGATAAGATTGGGGAGCTATGGGCTTTTCTTAGAGCCGGCCGCGATCAACGTACGGATTAGGGGGTAAGACTGCCGGCTGGAGGGCTTGTGCGACCAGAAGAGCCGCGGGAGTCTTGAACTTTGAAGCTTTTGACAGCATGTAAAGACGTCTTTAGGTCGACCAACAGATTGTCATGGAAAGGTCTCGGCGGCGCCAACAGATGAAACACAGACGTCGAAAAGAGATTACTTTCTTCGTTTTCCACATTTCCCATCAAACCGCACGGGCAGATCAGGGATCTAGGCACCTAGGCTTCCCCAAGTGCGGCTGTAGATGAGACACTTTAGCCGCTCCGTGGCCACGGCTTGATGTGACCCAGCCAGTACGTTGACGCGGAGTGAGAACGCATTGATTTCTTCCCAGGGTCTACGACTCGTCTATTTAGAAGTGGTCTAAATCGTGGGTGCCACCATGGGTTTCGCGACGCGTTCGAATTCATTGAAAGTGTGTACGTGTGTACTCCGTACGTGTGTAGCGCAGTCTGTGAGCCGCCGGACAATTGTCATGCAGACACAGCGGTACACAAAGACCAAGTGATGCAGGTGATGCAAACAACAGTGTATGAAAACGCGGTAGGGTATATCAAAAAGCCTAGGGCAGTTGGCGTAGTCCCAATCGAGGCAACGTTGTGATCAGTGGCCGCCGTCTCGACGATTCAGATTCTCTGCCGTACAACAAAGGCCGCATTTAGTCTGTTTCAAGCCCTTCACCGCTCCCTCTCGAGAGTCATCCCGTTGCTGCAGGAACTGACTCAAAGGACGACGACGATGACATGGTGGTGGGGAACGCTCAAAGGCTAGCTGGATCAGCCTTTTAGGGCAACGTACTGCCTGGCGATCCGAGAACACGGGACAGGCCCCAGAGGCGCCGCGTTGTGGATTATCGAAGATCGATCTGCTGCCCAGCTGGGATATGGAGCGGCGCTAATCAAGGGTGGCAGATCCCTCTTGAATTTGCCCACGAAAAAGTAATTTGTGTGGGATAGTTGCAGGTAGTTAGTAATTATACGAATTCAAGGCTTTAAATGGTTCAGGACCAACAGTTGTGACTGGTCGATGGAGTAGGCTGCTCTCCAGAATAGCAAGGCAGCTTGATACACTACTGTATGAGGATATCAAGAGCTGTCCTGCTTGTCGTGTCATACAACGTCGGACAGCATTCGGGCCCAGGTTACCAGTCGTACCTGTCTCTGTGGAGTTCATGCTACGCGCTCAGATTCGGGAATGGGAACGCTATAGTAAGTCTGACGGACAGCAGGTTCGCCATATTGACGCCTATACAGGCATCTTGCTGGTGTCTAAGGAAGAGCAAGGCCCAGACAGCCAATAGTTCTTTGCCGGGTCATCAAGTCTAAAAATACCCGTTGCATTTCCATTCTTCGTGGACGGCGCGGACAAGATGCTGGGACCATGGTTCATCATGTATGGTAATGGCAATGAGGTGAACCTTTTTGCAAGCAGAGTGGTGAAACCATACGAAGTTTGTATCGAGTCTGGTGTTGTGAAGTGCCTGCTTCCGCATACTTGTCTCTTCGGATCCGTCCTACTCATCTAGCCATGCCAAAATAATTACTGGTGGCGTGGCACAAGGCTGTTTCTCTGATGCCTATAGCAAGTGTTCGGATTATGGATTGCACGCGTGTCCGTCACGCCGTTGGCCAACCTAGTTACTCGTAAAAGAGCGAGAACTCGGGTAGACGGTGACGGCGTGTGGAGATGGCGAGTGAAAAGGAGCGCGTAGTGTGGCACAGAGTTCTGGCTAGGGAGCAACTATGCAATATAGAGTTGAATTGGTGGCGCGAGTCGGGGATCTGACCGTGACTGCCTCGGTTCTGCGACACAAAAAGGGGGTTACAGTGTAAAACTCTGTTCGAGGTTTGTGATATCGATAGTCAGAGATTTGCCCGGTTTCTTGAGGTGACCTAGTGATGGACAGTATTCGAAGAGCGGCCGTTTGCGAGGGTCCAGGTCTCGTAACAAGCTGGCCAGGCCCCGTGTGATACCCATGTAGAGATGAGATGAAGATGATGTATTCAAGGAAGTGGAGGAAGCCTTCCGGACGAACAGGCTACAGCCCTTGTCACGCAGGAACAGAATTTCCCTGCAGACACGTGTATGTCGCGCAAAGGCAGGACGCAGGGGGCGGAAGGGCAAACAAAAGTGTCAGGTCCCTCTTTCCTTGGAATCTCTGGTGAGAAATGAACGTACTCCGTAAGCTGCGTGGGAATAAGCAGGAACTGCGAGGAAACGAAGCTGCGAACAAACAGCGAGAGCAGATCCTGCCTTGCCGATTGGTCCTTTTTCCCCGACTAAAAGGAGGCCTGTCGTCGATCGCTCAGATAGGCAAGGCGCATATCGAGTATGCTCCCCCTGCCCTTCGCCCCTGCTTCACCCACGCAATGCCCGCCTGGCGTGAGCCCTGAACCCTGAACAGCCCCCGCCAGCCGCCGTCTTGGGGACCCACTTCCCACTTCGTCCGTCAGCTGAGTGGCCAGACCTGAAGGAACGCCATCCATCATCGCAAAGTGCCGCATCCAGGCGTCCCTTGTTCCAGCCTCCTAAGCCATCCAACTTCCCGATCTTCCCTCTGGTTTCTCTCTTGCACGGGCTGCCCTGTGATCTTGCAAGAGAAAGCATGGGTCGTATCTTGCCTTTGCAGACACTATGAGACGGCATTCAATGGGGAACTTTGCCGGTCCCTTCGGACCTGCATGCTTCCCCCATGCCACTGTCTTATGAGGTAACTATACTCCGGATATGAATACAACCCTTGGCTCGCACTCACCTAGGTCAGTCCGTTCGCCCTGGATGAACAGAAGCATCTGTTTGGCCATCTTTGTTCGTCCGACGCAGACTCGTCGCAACCCTACCCGCAATGAACCTAGAAAGCTGTCAGCCCGGAGTCCTCGCAGACTCTGTGTTACATTCGCTTCGCTTGTTTCGTTTGTCGTGCTAGCAGCCCGCAGTCACAACGTCCGATACTGATACTGTCGATACGAGACTACCTACCATCATGGGTTCGTCAAACGGCTACATGGCTTAGTCGATCAATGATGCAAGTGACGGCGGCTTGAACAACTGCCAAACCAGTCTGCCATTGTTTCCCGATGCTGGACACGCCGACGGACTGGCTCCTGCGACACGCTGCGGTCAAATCGGATTATCGGTTTGGGTGCTAGTCTCAAGCCATAAGTAACGACCAGGGGAGAAGGCGCCGAGGAGCTTGCTCCAAGCCTCCAACTCTGCCAGTCTCCAGTATCGACGTAGTAGTAGTAGCGTAAACCTTTCGTCTAAACGCCCCAGACCTGGCACCAGTCAGCCATCTTGACCTGAAGTGTCTTTGAACGCTACCGTCTTACTAAGGGACGCACACAGTCTAGTTAGCTCGTTAGTGAGCGTTGGCAAAGGGCAAGGTCAGACCAAGTGCGATATCCCACACTGAGAGCAGACGCGCCGTTTCGTGTTCAACTTTTCAATTTCATTTCTTGGTGCGCCTCGGCTTCTGCATCCAGCGACCCAGCGTCACGAGACTCGCCTGCATTGGATCTGAGGAATCATTCGACGACAATAAACTACCTACCTACATCTCCGCATTCCGCTCAAGCCAGAAGCGCCCTTTTCCTTCTACCTGCCATACCTTAAGGTACCTTGAGCACCTTATCGAATCAACTGCCCAATCGCTACCTTGCTACCTTATGTAAGCCCAATTGAGGCAAATGAAGGTAGGCAGGCACCCTGAAGATAGAGGCTCTCATTGACTAAGGCAGGCGCGACCTCCTGCTTCTTGCCGTCTGTCGCCTTCCGTCGCCCCAGTTCTTCCTCAGATAAAGGTAAGGTAAATAACACTGGCAACACACCATTGGATTACGCTACGACTGGAAGTTGACCATAAGATGCCCGGATGAGGTGGATGGCCTCAGGTTGGTTGGTTCGTTCGGACAAGACGACACATCTTTCCAAATAGGCACCCTCAACAAGGCCTCAAGCTTACCGCACCATCCCGACCCAGACATCCGGTCACTCTTTCCACGTCGCATCTCCTTTTTCTCACCGGGAAGCCACTTCGTCGTTACCAACCGGACTAGCGGCTTGGGGCGTAGCTTGGAAACGCGAACTATTTGTCTACTTTCTCTTGTGTCTCCCTAAATCAGGAACATCGACTCGGTAGACCCAAGCCACCTTTTTTGGCCCTTGTGCCGGCGTCCGCGCTTACGTCTCCGCCTACTCCATTACACGTCTTTATTCCCTCCAGACCTACGGTTCTCTTCATACTTTTCCCGCCCGATGGCCGTTGAGTTTCTCCATTATTCGCATCCAAATTTCTCTTCTCTCTTTCGGCTGGTCACTGCTGTTGCTGTTGACTTGGACGAAGCTGGCCAACGTGGAAGAATCTGCAACTGGTTGCACTGATTCACACCTTCCGCCTGTTATCGACGTTTTCTTCACTTCACTAACAAGACCTTCTCGACGATCGAAATACACTCAATTACGCCCCTTGGACGCTCCATCTCATTCTCCCTCCGCGGCGACCACATAATCCATAATCAACTTATCCGCTCGCTCCTCTCACGCCTCACCCTATCTTTATCTCACAAGACTACTCTTCCCCAATGGCCGAGCCTGCTGAATACCATGGCGGCCTCGTCGCCTTCGAGGGCCCCCACGACCTCGTCTCGACACAGCTCCGTCTCCTACCTACATCATCGCAAATTGCTATCCTCCCCAGCGTCAAGGAATTTCTCGAGCCTGATAGTCCCGACGAGCCCTTTGAAGCGCGCAAGTTTGTCAGGCGAGTTCACAATGCTGTCGCCAAGAGAAGAGACACAGCTTTGGAATTCTTGAAGGATTCGACTCCCAAGCGGAAGAGGCTGGTCTTCATGAATGGAGGTACGCCCAGCGCGCAGACTGTCTGCATCAGAGCCATCTCTCGAAACGTGACAGAGGGGGATATCACCAAAGCCGAAGCCATCTTCAACGACCTTGTCAAGGGTGGAGTCGCCGGTCTCGACAATCCCGCCAACTCAAGCGGCTCATTCCTTGATACCTCAGAGGAAATAAGCGAGGACCCCATCACCAGAGCTATGCGTGCTGCCGATGCTCTCGACCGGGAAACTGCAAATTTACAGCCTTCCAGCGACATCGATCTCACCGCTCCCACCGGGCGTCCGCGCCCGAGAAGCATGAGTCTACCCATGTACAGCTTTGCAGATACTTTTGGTGATATGGCATCGTTTTACGTCTTCGGTGGTCAGTTCAGTGAAGAACATATCAAGGAGGAGAGACTGGCTGAAGCTGCGGCTCAGCACCATGGCCCAACACCCACACTCGCCATCACGAATTTTGACGAGCTCGAGAGAGTCTCCGGCGAAGGCTTCGATAGTGACGGCAAACCCATTGTATCCGCTCCACCTCGGTCTCCAAGCTGTGTTGGCGAGTCATATGAGCGTGATGATGTATTCTCATCTTCTTCACCGAACGCTCCTGGCCTTCTCGACGTGGTATCTCCCAGATCCGACGTCTTCAGCATCCGATCGACAGAGCCGATATATATTGAACAAGCATCACTCGTTCGTATGAAATCATCCGCCTCTTCCAGGACATTGAAGCGATCTCAGTCGATCAGCCATCTGCACCGGAGCAACTCACGCTATAGGGACACACTCATGCGGCTTAAGCCTAAGGAGCAAACTGCTGCTGAGAAATCGCCCCTGGAGAAGACTTCGGCTGAGAATTTGAGACTTTCCGCTGAAAAGACTGCCGCAGAAAAGGTTGCTGAGGGCCGTCCTGTGTCGGTAGTGGAACTCATTGAAGACGCCGAGAAACGGGAAAGCAGCGCTAAGCGTATTGAAGGCGCAAAGACAATCTACGTCAAAGCAGCCCGACCAACGAAGGGAGTAAACAAGGCATTGCCCCCCCCTCCACCTTCCGAGAAGAGACTCCGCAAACGCAAGCATACCAAGTCCAGGTCGAAGTATGTCGACAGAGGAACCGACGCCGAAGATGTCGAACTGCATGAGACGCCATTCCGTCCCGTGTTGCCATTCTATGAGGATCTTGTCATTCACTTCAAAGACGACAGCCCGGACCCAATTCTTGAATACATGATCAAGGCATTCAGAGAAGGTGTTTACCCAGTTGTACTGCCTTCTTCCGCCTCTTCCGGCACATCTACCGCCGATGGCGACAGATCGGCCCCGCAGACTCCAATATGGCAACCGGCCGAGCCTGAAGTCACCCAGTTCACGTCCACGACGAAGGTCAGCACAGAAGAGTACGACCCCTTCTCCTACCAGGGTCCCACTTACACCGCGAAGACAGTCCAGCCTTTCACCCGGACTGTGATAAGATCAGCTCTGCCAACACCTGCGCATACACCTCCGCCTACGGTTTCCGAGTCGGAGGATAAGTTCCACGACTTCAACGCTGTGCACGGTCAGACGGCTGTAGCAATGCAGAACTCCCTTAGATCAGTGCTGAACATCTACTTCCCACCCAAGGGAAGGGGTTTCTCTCAGTTCAACTTCCCGTTGCTCCCCGAAATGGACGCACTGTGGAAGCCGATATTCCGTGACGTTGAGCCTGGTGGGAGCCCAAGGAAGGATAATCGTCGGATAGATCAAATCCTAGCCATAGGTGCGCAACGTGGCGTCAAGAAAACCTTCGTCTCTGGAGTGACGAGCCAGCTTGAGAAATTGGGCACAAAGTCGAGCGGTGTTTCAAGGACTGGCAGGCTGGATTTCCGGTAAGTCGTTTGCTCTGTGTGATCATTTCGTCAGTTGATTAACGGAACTTCTCAGATATCTCATCGCAAACGCGATGCAGTCCTTCACTGCACAGCCGCTGGCCAACCAGACTCAAGACAACCCCTTCACCAACTCATATCTTCTGGCGACACTTATCATTCCTCATCTCGAGACTTTCTTCGCTGCGCACTCTGAAGTCCGCTTTCTGCTTCTCGACTACCCCCCGGATCATCTCGCCACCATCCTTGCTCTGCAGAAGTTGGCCGGTGTCGACTTGATGAAAGTTGCCCAGGTCATTGATGCTCAGGCCAAAGAACCACTCCCCTTCACTCACGTTCGAGGTAGCTCCTTGGGGCGTGTCTCTACTGTGAGTGACTTGGCCTCGAGCTCGAGCTCACTCCAGTCTAAGGGATCGAGGTCTGCCGCATCGACATCCTCGCGAGATGGGCTGGCGGTTTCCAGGGCCAACCTTCTTCTCACATCCACTGCAACCGAGGCGGAAGTTGCGACTTTCGTCTCCACTATCTGGAAGATCCTGATCAATATCTCCAAGTTCTACTTGCCTGAAGAAGGCAAGAAGCTTGAAGAGAGTAGTGTCAAGATTAAGCGACAATCTGGGAACTTCTCGGCATTCCCTCAGGCTTCAATGAGCCCTCCGATGTCTCCGCCATCCTCTAGTGGCCGCAAGGCCGCGAACAGGGCATCAGGCTCCATCAGGACTTCGGCTCGACCTTCTTCCATTGCAGAGACAATCATGAGTCGGCGATTCAAGTCTCGACGAGGCGACAGAAAGACAGTCGGCGATGGCGCATCCATCTTAACCGTCGATATGGACTACGAGAGCGATCTAGACCTCGAGGAGAGACGTTTGATGCCCATGTTCCTGAAGAAGAACCAGGTCCGGAAGGGAAACAGCCGCAAGGCTTTGAAATTTCTCGGCCTGGCTTGATAAGTCACGCCGTAACTGTGTACCGCTACTTGCATTTGTAGGGCTCAAATGGCTTGGCCTGCATCTTTTCTTTTTTTCTCAGGAATGACCTGTCACGACGTTTCATGCTTAGTCTCGATACCATGGCATTAGCAGCAGGCTTTACGAGAGTTGTATCATGTTAGAAGAAGAGCCACATCATGTTGAAGGGGGGGAAAGAGGGCCGAGAGATGGATGGATCCTTGGCTGGTTGGTCTTATGACCGATGATCTTGTTCGTTGCTCTTATCATCAGTTCGGAGCGCGTCATCTGTGCGATCTTTCGTTTCAATGGTCGCACAATACCCAGGGATATATCTCCCATAGATACAAAATGAAGACATTCAGAGCGCCTGCATCCTTTCTTCTCGGCCGTGATGGTATTTTCATCAAAGGACCGAAGTATGTCCTACATTCGAAACAGACCAAGTGTAAAGGCCTCGATTGATACTGGAGCTTCGAACAAGACAAACTCAACATCGGACCTATCTGTGTCGTCGTAGCAAGTCAGACCATGGACAAAATACATCTTCATGATCGTCCATCATCCGCCCTGGCAAAGCCACAACCAGAATAAACACCATCCAACTCGGTCCTCTCAAGTCGTCGCACGCCCCTGCCGCCCCAGCACCCGTCATCGTTGCGCACTTGAACACAGAGTCATCTGGGCTAATCGTCTTTCGGAGTGTCAAATGAACAAAGCCGCTAGAAATCATGAGGTATCTCAACCGCGTCCCGGCTTACCTCAAAGCCGTCTCCGCCGCCACAATGCATAGGATTGGGATGTGGCTAAGGTAAGCAGCCGTGGTCCATGTCATGGTCGTTGGGCTTATCGGGAACAGGGTGGATAGCAGAGTCATTCCGGGCGCATGTGACCGCGCGGGGGTCATGTGCGTTCCCACCCCTTTTTCCCCCGTGGGATGTTTTGGGGTAGAACTATTACCTGCACCACCTTACCTAGGCTCCTAGGCAAAGGAAGCGGAGGAACTCCATCCCACGTGAGGCGGACCCGATGACCGGGCCATCCGAAACCCCCGAATTTGCCGCACGTCATACTTCTGGTTCGGCTTGCAAACGCTCACTGGCAGTGGCGGTGGTTTTGACTGAGTTGGCAAACGCCTGAAGTGATTCAGACTGAGGCCTCACACGGAACTTCTTTCACGAAATGGCAACAAACGAAATCATCATCCCCCGGTTGCCTTAGTATCAAGAAGGAAAACGTCACTTGCCCATTACTTCGACCCTATCTACCAGAAAAGCAGCAGCCGCCAAGGAGGGGAAACTAAAAAAAAAAAAAAGACATGTAGTTGGGGACAAACGCGCAGACACCCATACGTACGGCTTGCTGCGTTGCCTATGTGCTCGCCCACTCGCCAACCAAGCTTGATTGCAAAGTACACGATGCGCCAGCAAAGCAAAGCCTACGCATGTAACACACGTCGAGATGGCCTCTTTGTCCCCTCTGCCCCCAGTGGGATCCCTAGAGGTCTTCCACCGAACGCCCCAGAGCCTGGCTTCTGAATCGTCGTTAGGCACCAGGAGTCCTGTCGTTTGCCGTGAACAACGTCATGGGTCCAGTTGCAGAGGTATCTTGTGTCGATTGTGTGTGTGTGTGCAGTGCGGAGAAGGAGCTGGGATGAACCAAATCAACACTCATCTATGCGTAGAAGTATGGAAAGCAGCGTTTGCGCGGAAGGAGAGAAAAGCGAACGACACAGTTTCGTCCGAGCCAAATGTGATCCCTACACCGTCATGAGCTGTGCATTCCCTTCCTCGCCCATTCTGCCCAGCTGTATCCCCTCCGCCGAGAAAAATCCGTAAAATGCCATAGAACACAGGTAAGGAAAGCGGGCTTCGTAGAAATCAGGGACGATACGTTTAGCAGCAGCCACCTCCCGAGTTCGAGGAGACGCCGTGGCCGGGGCCGACCTGTACGGAGGGTTTCGTGTTGTTCGCGGTCGTGCTGCCCATGCGCTCCTTGATCTGGCGGGCCATGGTCAAGAAAGCCTGCTCGACGTTGCTGGCGTTCTTTGCAGAGGTTTCGAGGAAGGGGATGCCCAAGCTGTCGGCGAATTCCTGTTGGCAGGTTAGCAAACAAATGGCCACAACAAAGAACTTCACAGTCCGGGTGGGCGTTGTAGAGCAATGTGGCGCTTCAACAGCCGGCGGAGGTTATCTGACCTTGGCGACGGTGTACTCGACAACCTTCTTGTCGGACATATCGCTCTTGTTGCCGACAAGCAGCTTGTTGACGCCCTCGGTGGCGTATCTGTCAATCTCCTGAAGCCATTGCTTGACGTTGTTGAAGGAGTCCATGTCGGTGACGTCGTAGACGACGCAGATGCCGTGGGCACCACGGTAGTAGGAGGAAGTGATGGTGCGGAAACGCTCCTGGCCGGCAGTATCCCACTACGAAGGAGACAAAGATGTCAGCATTTGCGACAGTCTCATTTCCTCGAAAATCTTCGCCGCCTGGATCAACTCACGATTTGCAGCTTCACCGTCTTTCCATCGAGCTCTATCGTGCGGATTTTCTAAGGTTTATCGTCAGCAGCCGATCGGTCGGCTTCGGCAGAGCGGGAGAGTTCATACAAAGTCAACACCGATGGTGGAGATGTAGGACTCGGTGTAGGTGTCGTCGGCGAATCGCAAGAGAAGGCAAGACTTTCCAACACCGGAATCACCGATGAGGAGAAGCTTGAAGAGGTAGTCGTACCTGCCGTCGGGTCAGTATCGGTGTCGAACCTAAATCACAACGGCTGGTTTCGCGATTTTCACGACAAGGCAGCGAAAAAAGATCGAACAGGCGATATCGATGGAGGGGGTAGGCTCTGTGAGAGAGAACAAGGTCAGCATAACGGCGACTCCCGAGGGATTCCTCGTTTCGCGAGAAGGTTGGTTGAGGCAACGTACTACTCGGGGTTCATTGTGAATAGCGGGGGGGTCTGTTGAAGGCTGGTAAGAGTCGAGAGATTCGGCGGATGTGGGCGCGCTTGGCGATTATATGGGCGTTGTGTAGGTGTTGGGAGGTTGATGGATTTCGGTGGTGTCGTGGTGAGGTTCCAGGTTGTGAAAGCAACAAAGCCAGAGTCAGGACAGGTCAAGTGAGGTGGTAGGAGTCGGACGGAGTAAATGCAGGCTGCTGCTACGTCAAGGCTTCTAGCGCGGTGTACAGAGTACCAGTCGGCTGCCAGTCTCTGATTAGTGCTCGGTGTCCTGTGCCCAGAGTCCTGTGTCCTGTGTGTCCAGTGTGTCCAGTGCGGTGTCCAGTGGGTTACCGCCTGGCAGAAGGAACAAAAGGACCCACGTTGACCTGAGCAGTCAGATGTCACCGACGAATGAAACCCCTCGGAGAGCCTTGAAAGACACGGGATCAAGCACGTGATGCATCTTTTTCAGTGTTCTGGACCGGCTTGAGTGGGGCGGTTCAGACACCTCTGTGGCCTTGGAGAGGCAGGCACAGGCAAAGCGGGCAGGGACGACAGGTTGAGCCTGTCCTTATCCAGTGGTGTCCTCCAGGTGTCTGCGCCTCCACACTTCTGGGACATCTGATTTCGGATGCAGTACGTAAGCAGGTGCCGGGGTCCGTCCTCGTTCCTGCAGTCCTTAATATCAGGGGGCCAAGTGCTACCGTAGAAACTCGAGCAACTCGAACTTGCGCTAGCCCGTGCCAGCCCTGCTAGCGCTATGGCAGAATCGTAATACTGCCTAAAGTGGTTAAATGCGGCCGCCACCTATTTTTGGCGTAGGTTAACATTTCGATCGATCTGACCAATGAGAGCTCGCCGTCGAGGCCGGACCCACAATTGATATAATTCAATAATTATTTTGGCTTTCTCGTCGGTTTTGAGCTTTTCTCGTCGAATTGGCAAAAAGGGCAAAAGTGTCAATTGGAAGCAGTCGTACGTAAGCAACCGAGCCCCTGACTGTCCCCTGGCCCACTGCCTCCAACGGGCCCCTATTCATACGGCGGTTGGACTGTCGGGTCGACGAACTGCCCATTGATGCCATCACGGACTTCCTCTGCTGTGAAAATGTACTCTAACCCGTCGTTCAGAACAGCGAAGTCTGGAATCTCCTCTTGCAGCGTCTCCTGCTCAATGTGGGCTTCTACGTCGAAGAGCTCCCACCCAGTGTAATCGATGGCCTCGGCGGGCACGTCTTTGATCCGGATCTCGTCGACCTGGCTGCCATCGGGCCGAATAGATATTCCGCACTGCAGGAAGGCCTGGCTGACCATTGAGCCCTTCTCGTGGGCCAATTTAGCGGCTGCCGTCTCGACTGTTTTGGTGACCATTATTCTCTTCATACCCGTCTCCCACTTGAGCTCCTCCTGCTTATTCAGCGCTTTTTCTTCCTCGTCGAGTACGTAAGCGTCGGTTGCTTCTGAAAGCCACTGCTTGAAGGGCTTATTGACTGCGGTATCGAGAGGTTGGAGGAGGGAAGTGGTCCCTGGCGGTATGAGGCAGGGTGTGATGTGGTGCTGACGTAATAGCGCAAGGATGGAATCTGTCTTATGGAAGGAAGCGACATCCATTACCAATAGGTACTCGTCTCCCTTAGTCAGCGCTACCAATTCCTCTTCAATCCATCTTTTGAACAAGTACTCATTGTTGTAGGCAGTCTTGTTGAACTCAACTGTCACTCCTTCTGCGTATAATAGGCCCTCTTTTTTCCATAATTGACCCCCTTCCTCTGCGGGCTTGCCGTGGAATATTATTTTCGGTTTAATTCGTTGTATGCCGTCGGCGAAGATGTAGAGTATTAATGTGGCCTGCCGCTTGCCCCAACCGCTGCGGTCGCTCTTGCCAGCCACGGTTTTGGCCCCGACGTCGTCGTATGTGTAACCGTCTAGGTATTCGAAAGGAACTGGGGTCTCGTCGAGGTTGAGAATTCGCGAGTTAGGAAATCGACGGGCTGGACTTCCGAGTAAATCTCCGACGTTAGACCGCTTCACCTTAGCCAGGGCCATTTGATTAACTCGTCGGATAAAGGAAAGAAAGCTGTTGACAACTTTGAAGTACTCAGTGGGTAACTTCGTTGCCTGTTTGGTAAGTCGACGTCGGGTAATTCTCATACGATTCTGGAAGCCACGAAACCAACCGGGGGAAAAAATAAAAAGATGTTTGCTGTTCGGGTTCTGCTGGGCGAAAATCCGCTTAGCGGTCCTTTTGAACCAACTGGTACTAACGAGCTTTCCCTCACTTCGTCGCTGGCGGAAGGCGCCGTATAGCGCTGTCTCGAGCTCTGGCCACTGAGGGTGGTAGGCGTAGTTGGAGGACCGATTGACGATTGACTCGCGGTTCTGATACCAGGAGATAACCGTGCTTCGAGGGACTTTGAACCAATCTGCGGCTTCCTGGTATGTGGGACGTCTGGGAGCTCGGTCTCGCCCTGGCGCAGCCTCGGGGGGCAAATCGACTCTTCGTCGAGCTTCCTCACGCGGTGATGCTCTAAAAACATCAGGACGTTGACTTTGGTATCGTGGGTATAGTGGTGCTGGCGGCGCTTGATTGGGCCACTTCGCGGTGTATATTTCCGGTCTTTGATGGGGGTAGGAGCAGGCCCGCGGCGCTTAGCTGCTGGAGGTGTAATTGGCACTTTTGCCGTATTCGAATCCTTCTCGGCAAGGGCCCGTCGTGAGGGCATCGTGGGCACGTCGACGAGGCCCGTGGTGGAGGTGTAATTGGAGGTATAATTGACAGTATAATTGGTGGTCAAATCGGTGATGTAATCGGTGGAAGTGGGCAGTTGGGTAGGAGTAAAAAATGGAAAATAATCACTTACCGCCTTCCGTATACGGTTTAGTCGATTATATAATCGGATAAAACTGATCCCTCGAAAGGGCTTAGTGTGGGCCGCTAGCAGGGCTGGCACGGGCTAGCGCAAGTTCGAGTTGCTCGAGTTTCTACGGTATTTGTCTCCCATGAAACGCCTCCGCCAGCAGCTGCAACCTGCGGCGGAAGTTTTCTTTGAAATGTCGGGTGGTATCTGATTTGGGGGCTCTTTCAACGTCGGAGAGCTTGTTTCGTTTCTCTCTATCAATCTCGGTTCTAGCGTCTCCCAGTACCCTTGCTCTCCATGAGGCATTGCCACATAAAGCAAGTCTTGAACAATACAGTGATCTCCAGAGACTTTCACAGGCAATCCTTCATCGGATTAGAGAGGCCGTTGGTGCCAAGACTCCACATTCTGCGGTTCATGTGGAGCTCCCCAGGTCTTGAATCTCACTCGTCCCGCATACCTTAGTACTCACCTACACATGCAAACCTTGGCTAGCTATTCATCCACCTTTGATATCTGACAAGGTTGATGATAGTAAGAGTAGGAACACAAAGGTAGCACTGCTAACCTCAAAGGTGATAAATCTTTTTGCTCTTCCTCCGCGTGAAACTTAGTTTCCGTTTAATGAGTCCCGACTGTTAGTCACTATCACTTCTCACTACCCTCTGCTTCAGTTTCGCAAGATACCGATGGCGATGTCGTTATTGAGTGGCCCCAAACGTCGAATAGTAATGACTAGTAGGCATCATTGAGTGGCGAATCCATCTCTGCGGTGGTATGGTCGTCGATTTTGACCGCCGGTCATCCATAAATGAGACTGCGCAGGTTCTCAAAGTCTGTGAAGCAGCTGCGACTTCAGTCGTCATCGGTCTCCTTTTTGGTCACGGCTTTCAGTCCAGCCATAGTCACCGAAAACTCGACAGCACCATCCAGACCCTGTCCTGTACCTTTCGCGTGAGGGGCGAAGACCACTTTCATCCATCGTCGCCAATTCTTGAGCGCCGGCATGCCCCGATCATCGGCTTCATCTTCTATGTGCCGGTGCACCCCATACACGGGCTTCTTGAAAAGCGCGACGCGGCACGCAATCTGTGTTGACCATACAAGACCTAAACTGGGCGTCTTGAGTCCATAATCGGCTAAGGGATCGTCGCCCCATCCCGTAAACCACCGTTGCTGGTGATCAAATGCGAGCGCGGGAGGTGCAGGTGGGCCAAAGTCATCCAGGCCGGGAGGCTCAGGCATGCTAGAACGAACATGCTCAGCTATAGACGATGTAGGCTCGATCACCGACGGAGAGAAAGCTCTCGGCCCTCTGCTCCGTGATGCCAGTGGACTTTCTTGCGTGAAGCTCGGAGCAGCAGTCGTAGGCGCCGCCCTAGGGGTTGCCATCGGCGCAAAAGGACTGGAGAAGCGATCGGCGACTTGGTTGGCGACAACAACAGCCAAGTTGTATTTTTGGGCTAGCTCTCTAAGCAAAGCTCCAAGTCGCGTGAGCTCGTTGCTGCGAGCTCCCATGTTTGACCCATGATTGCCAAGAGCCCCCCGCTCAAATTCGGCTCGATAATTAGAGGCGACGGAGTCTAGAACGATGAGTCCAGTGTTCCGTCTCTCAACCTCTACGGGGACTTGAAATTGGAGAATGTGCTCTTGCGACTCAAGGTCGGGTGTTGATGTGCTGAGGATACCGTCCAGAGACGGCTTGTCTTCCGGTGAGAGGTCGGCAAACCGCGGATTAGATGACAGTATTTGCGACAGGCGTTTGGTGGACAGTTGAGCCTCCGTTGTGATGTATATGGCCGGGCGCCCCAGGCCATACGGCGGCGGTAATTGAACAGCCAGTAACAAGGATAGCAGGAATTGCGTTTTTCCAGCGCCACTTTCGCCCGTGATCTCGGTCACATAGCCGGCTGGGATTCCTCCCCCCAAAGCTCGGTCAAGAGAATCGTCTAGAGTGCTGATGGTTGACCATTGATTCTCAAGGTCCGTCAGAGAGCGCTTGAGAAATCGGCTAGCATTTGGCGGCTCCTTGGCAGAGCTGAAGTCGCGGTGGAGGGCATCGACGACGGCGGCGCAAAGTCTTTTGATATCAAGCAAGGGCAGCTGAGTACGCTTTCCTATGTCAACGACATCCTGAGTCAGTAAATCTGTGACGGAAAGCTGATGGCGTTCTAGAGTCTGCAATAGTGCAGCAAACTGCCTAACAGGGAAGTCCGGTATCAGTTGAAGCAGGTCGGACATGGCACGTGAAGTGAGTCTGGCGTCATGAATTGTTGAATGGCCTCTGTATGCTCTCCACAGTCTTTAGGTCCCCAAATTTTCTGTGGAGTTGGTGTATTCAGAAGGCAATGCCACGTAGATGAGACGGGATGTGAACAAGAGTCGTCTCAAGAGCTTGGATGCCGTGATGAGGGGTTCAGCCAGTCGCAGTCAACAGAGATGAGATGTTTGGTAGGATCTGGTCGCCAAGGAAGCTTCGGTGCCCCTTTTCGCAGCGTGTCGATTGTGCGAAATGGGAAGCTGTGGCCAGGATTGGTCTTGCAAACAGGCGTGGATTCACCTACTCGTGTATGATATTGATGCACGCCATCATCTAGGCAGGGTCAATGGAGAGGTTGATGATTCTTCGGCTATCTAGTAGTGAACATCACTGATTATGTCATCACACCCACTGGCTGACTGAGGTCGGCTAGCACTGGCACATACATTAGGTAAAACACCTAGCCAAAACAGCCAGTCTCTTTTTGCAACATGCACGCCTTATAGAATTGTCCTGATTACAACTGCCCGACCTTTTTTTACTTTTGATAATTTCCGAGTATATGATGCAGGCGGGCTATGCTTGCTCTCACGCTCCCGAAACCTTGTTGTTAACGTCTGTCGCGGGGTTGACGGGATAGTACCCTTACCTAGTCTTGCTTGGGCATTGGCGAAGACCTCTTACATGGTACTCGTCGCTGGCGACCGGGCAGCGCGCAAGCAGAAGTCGTGTATGATAAGACGCGTCCCTGGATGGCCTGGGTTCGGTACTAAGTCGGCCAAGATTGCCAGGTAGAGGAGACCAAATTTCCTCTCTTCTTCGAGCGGAGAGAAAAACAGAAGATGATTCTTCTTCGCCACTCTCGACCCACGACTCCCTTCGTGACCCTCGGCCACACCCATCCCAATCCTGTGATTTCTGACACCAACGATACCGGCCTATTCAATTGAGGCATCAGTACATCTCCGCGACTTCTTTGGCAGAGGACCAGTAGCATTGAGACCGATTGCAAGATTATCTCGATGGGCCACAACCTCTCAGTATGTCTTTTTTGATTGTAATACTACATTGCACGGGATTCGAACCCGTTCCCTGGTACCATCATCTTGATCACGCAGGACAAAGATATCAGGACCGTCAGCTACCGAAGCACAAACGCCCGGGGTGCTTTTAGACCGAAGTCTAAGGCTTTGCCCATGGGAAAAAGGAGGCCAAATGGAAGGGGATCTTGCTGCCCTGAATGCCAGACACAGCAGATAGGCTATCCCACCTAGCTCTAGAATCCTGGTGTAGCTTGGAAGTGAACAAAGACCCGGGACAGTATCATTCTATCATAATGTCGTTCTCTATAACCTCATATCGGAAGGTTGATTGAGCCGTTGTGGGAGCGGTTCAAGTTTTTTTTTGGAGAGGGGGGTGGGCAATGCCTGTCAAACTGGTGGTAGCAAGAAGGCGTCGAGGATACAACCCTAACAGTGGAGTCTGAGGAATAGCGGGCCATGGTCTAAAAGCGGTTAGATCAAGAGGTGATCACCAATCACAAAGCGCTTTTGCTCTCTGTGGGAGCCATGAAGGGACATCATGCAGTAGCGCACTATCTTAGTGGAAGGTGCCTTCCTTCCCTCTGCCTGCCTGCCTGCCTACCTGCCGCAAAGCTTCCCTCAACTGCCTTGATCTTACCCTGCTTCCATTTCATCCTTCTCTATTAATACCTTACTTCCACAACACGTCCTGCACTCCGAAATTACATTCCCTTGAAAATTCCAACTACAAGCCAAAGCAATCAAAGACAACCATCCGAAAGAGAAGTAAGCATTGAACTTTCAATGCTCTTATTGACGATGACCATTATGACATCTATCTAATTAGAATGGCCACCCTCGGAGACAACCACTTCGATCAAACTTTCCAAAACAGCATCTTGTCCCTTCGCGAGAGAAGAGGACTTCTGACATTGATGAACATTGATTTCACCGTTCGTCGCGATGCAGTAGAGACAAAGGTCCGGTCTCTGGGCCTCATACCTGCGGCTCCTGACGATATCGTCTTCTTCTGGCCGCCTGAAAGATGTGTTTCGCAGCGAGCGCCAAGGCACATGGGACAACTCTACGTGGGGTTCGCAACCAGGCCTGACTGTACCGCGGCACTCGAAGCACTCGGACCCCGGTTTGACCTTTCCGGCCGAATGGTTACCGTGGAGAGATCAAAAACAATAAGGGGTATAAGTATGCATTAACCTCATTGTCTCTTATTTATGCTAAGGAATCCACAGCGTCGACCGCTGGTTCAAGCTGCCGTGACTACCGACGCTGCTGCTACCGCTGCCGCCACCACCGCTGCTGCTTCCAACGCTGCCATTGCTGCTGCCAACCCTGGTAACTTACGGACACTACTACGACTGATCTACCCATTCCACTGGCGCATGACGTTGACAAGATCCCATCCCACTGGGAGAAGGAAGAGAGCGGACGGCCTAACGAGAATGTCAATCCTGCATCCGAAGTACTTAACCCTGATATGCCTGACCCTCGGCAGCACGATTGAACGATGGCGGCATAACCTTTAACTTGCTTCCCTCAAGGGGTAATACCCTTCTTCACTCCTCTACGGTGGGTTGCCCCTATTCTCCATTATGGACTGCAACCTTAGACTTCGGTCTTAAAGGTCGCTTTGGTAGCTCTGCGGAGTGTGAGTTCGATTCCCATAGCGATCATGGAAGTTTTAAATACCTTCTTCTTTAATGGGTCAGACTACCGAGCCTCAGCCTGAAAGATTGCTTAGTAACTCTGCGGAGTATGGGTTGGATCAATAGCAATCACTAAAGAAACAGCAGGACACATACACAGCCATCGGGCAGTAGAGTTCTGACACTTTTTGATAACATGACTCAGAGATAATTACTCACTAGGGAGACGTATTCAGGAGACACGTTGTCTCCGCCTTCAAATCTTCGGCTGCGACGTGCTTAACGAAAGCAGTGAATAGCTTGGGGTACGGTTCAAATCGACCGCCGGAAATGACTCATGAACTTACAACATAAGGCTCTTTCCAAAGCATTCAGGCAGGCAGTCGTCATTGCTGAGGAAAAACACACCTCGACGCTGCATATGTTCCAACACCCAAGAACTTTGAGCAGTGTCGAGCCTGGCGAGATTCGATGTCGATAAGAGCTCGGCAGGGGACTAGCAAAGAATTCACACTAACTCTTCAACGGCACCTTATTTAGACATCCTCGAGGCACCTCTCTGACATCAACCCGTTTTTCTCAACGACATGTCTGGCCATGTCAGCCATCGAAGTTTGACCAGCCCGTCCGAATGTTCGATACTTGTTCCCGATTGGCGTAAGTGTTGTCTTGGTTTTTTTCATTACACGTTCCCTCACATGCTCTGGGAGCAGATCGAGATGGAGCGTATGTCTCGTAGAACCGATGCTGTGCAGACGAGAGCCGCCGGTCATCCACTTGGGCAAGTGGATCAAACAAGCACAGCTGACTCCATTATTCTGGTTGATGAAATCACTCTTTTGCTGCGGCGAATCGATCATCTTCAATTTGGCCTTCGTCTAAAAACTGTCCTCGAAATATGACTCGAAGGCGTCGGCGGAGGGATCTGCGGGCTTGTTGAATATGCCGTGGTAGGATAATCGAGTAGAGACGAGTAGTGGGGATGGCAAAGCTCTGGCAAGGCAAACAACGCACACGTGAACGACGAAGACTGAGAGAAGTGAATCAGACCCTGATATTCTCGCCATAAATCGCCAAGCTGGCGTAACTAGTACATAAAAATAACGAAAAACATTTCGTTGGGCCAAATCTCGTCTAGCTGTAATTCCGCTACCGGATCCGGTCTCTCAACAGCGCCAGAGTTATACAATCTTCATCTTCACATCAGTAGCTAAGTCAGGCCGGAGAGAGGATGTTATCTATTCTACGTCTAGGCCTAGCATTATATGAACGGCACTCAATCTCCAAGTAATACCAATACCAGGAATGATCCCAGGTGAACACACATGTGATTGCCCTGCCAACCGAAACCAACGGTCGCCAGCAAAGGCGCCTAGTCTAACGAGCAGTGGCTTAGACCATGGCTTCTCACCTCTGACAGTCGGCGATTGAATGCGAGAAGATCAAGACCATACTTAACCACCAAGTCCGAAATCAATTGAACCATGGGGCTATATTCTCATCTCAACCTGACCTAAAGAAACATAGCACAGCCCCGAGGCTGAAGCCTGATTCAGGCGGTGGTCTTGTCTAATGAGAAAGTGTGAGAGAGGACTAGTGCAGCATGCCTTCGTCTTGAGCTAGTCCACGCTGGACCAAGGGCGTCAGACTCACACGCCGGATAGGCCCCGATCAACACGCTAATGACGGGAGACCCGACTTCCAACGGCAAGGTCTGATGCTTATAGCACCCTCGGTTCCAGGAAGGATCCGATCTTCACCTTCGGCGCCCTCTTGGGTACGTCGCGAAGAAACCGGAATCCACTGGCCCATTTATCAAAGTTCGTCATGTGTTCTTCGAGAAGAAGCTGGATTTAGGCAACAGTATTGCCGCAGCTTTCAGATGTACAGAGTAATACAGACTTGCATGGCAGCCGCCAATATATCATTCGAGTATTGTTTATTTGGCGGCGCTTGAAGCGAGTCTTTGTAGCTTCGAATATGGCCACACTCCTCCGCACATAGGTTACTTCTCGGGGGTTGGATAATGTGCTGTTCCTCGGATGTCCAATGTTTCTTGCCCAATAACACTTTGTCCCCCGCTTCTACTTTTCTGCTAGGTATGTCTTTGTCTCCACGCTACCTCCGCCATTCTAAGCTTGCTCACCCTTGGTACACCAGTTCTAGTGGCGTTCTTCCCTTTTCTTTCTGCCCACGCTAAACGTATTCTTGTTTTTCAGCTTTGGCAAGCCACAGTCGTCTATCTCTGTTACGATTGGCCTGGTTGAACCCAATATGCCTGACTAGCCAATCCTCCCAGAAAACTAAGCTCATTAGCTAGTCTAGGGCTGAGCAATTTGCGGATCTGCTGTTGAAGTCAACCCAAGCCTGAACCGGTCCCGGGCGGTGCTTACACCTCACGGCTCTCTATCAAGACGGCTCGTACCTTGAACCAGTGCCCCGAGAGCACCCTTTGTGGGACAACAACGATGGGAACAGATGCGCGAACACAACGAGGGCTAGGTTTATAAACATGGCGCTCAGCCCATTCGCTCTACGAGCTGTTTCCCACGTCTCTTCCTGTCCTGTTTGGTCTCTCTCGGATTGACGGCGCACATTACTGTTATCCAAGTACTCACCAGTCTCAGTGAGACTGCTCAAAGGTCGAACAACATGGTGAACACATTTCGGTCCATCGCTGGCTTGGCGGCTCTCTCAAGCTTTGCCAGCGCCAAGCTCTACGAACTCCCTCAAGCCACCACTTCGTTCAACTTTCCCCTCGACCAATTCAGCCCTCAGCCGACCAAAGCCCCGGCGTACGCTGACTTGAGAAAAAGGCAATCATCGACGACGACCACCGTGCTCGTTGCGCCAGACAACACTTGCGGTTACATCTCTGGGCGTGCTGGTGCGGCGTACACCTGCGGAACCGCCGCCAGCTGCATTTTCTTCACATCGGTGAACGGAAACACCCCCGGGCGAGTTGCCTGTTGCGACGCCAGCGACTGTGGCGCCCGCCGGACATGCTACGATTCTAAACAGGTCTCATCGTCGAGTCTCTGCGATGGTGGCTGCCTTGTTGATCGCTTCACCTTGAAGTGGTATGTATGCCCTTGAAGATGATTCTCTCTCCTGACACCCCTCGTATTCCAGAAAGACTAACACGATATCTAGCACCAACACGGCCCGGCCATACTGCAATACCATTTCGTTTGCGGATGGCATCTTTGACTATTGGTGCAACACGGCAGAGATATCAACCCCGCAAGCCGCGACGACCACCTATGAGGGCGGGCCGGCGCGCAACTGGACGCCATTGGCGCTGACAGACGACACCTCGTCCAGCAGCGTCATCCGGCCAGCCAGCTCCGGAGTTATCACAGGAACCGCTAGCGGCTCGGTGTCCGCGCCCTCGATAACCACGTCTCCCGACAATGACAACAACGGCGGCATCAACAATAACAACAATAACAACAAATCTTCGACCCCCGTAGGTGCCATCGTCGGAGGCGTCGTCGGCGGCATCGCCGTCATCGCCCTCATCGCCTTTGGAATCTTCTTCATTCTCCGCAAGAAGAAGAAGACGCAGCAACCCGGACCCGGACCTCACGGCCAGCCTCCCATGATGACCCAGCAGCAGCAGCCACCTCCAATGGGCTACGCCCCAGCACCTCAGGGCTCGCCGGCACAGTACGCCGGCCAAACGCAGACGCATTCCTACTACGAGACAAAGTACGACGGCCAGGGCGGATACCCGCAGCAGAACTACGGCGGCACGCCCCCTCCTCCTCCCGGTCAACAGGGAGGCGGCTACCAGCAACCCTACTACAACGGCAACATGGCGGTACCCGACCGCGCGGACACGACGAGTCCCAGTGCCATGTCCCAGGCGACACACAGCAACCGCCTCAGCACGCAACCCGTCAGCCCGAATCATCCGCAAGGCGGGTTCCAGCAGTTTGGCGGTGGTGGTGGGCAGCCGCAGCCGACGATTCACGAGGCGCCTGCGAATGGTGATGGGCACAAGGGGCAGATGCATGAGCTTGCTTAGTTGCAGCTACAATGCTTCTGTCAATCTTGATCGTTGATGTTACGACATGAGACTTTTGTGGATTCTGTGTATACTTTTGTGTTTTACTAGGGAATGTTTCCTCTTGGAAGCGGTAAGGTGGTTCACTACACAGAGAGTGAAGAAACTATGGGGTTGCCTGACCTAGGCTAATTTGGTGTATTGGTGTTGTATTAGACTTGGACTTAATGATTTATATTCTAACGAAGGTTGATGTTTTATAAGGAGATACATGTACGAACTTGTGGGTTTCTTACAGGGAGATATGAGCCTCTTGGAAGGTTGAATCTTCCTCTGTCTTCCATCGTTTGCGAGCATGATTCTGAGAGGTATTGAAAAGAATCGATTCATCCACCCTCATGTAGCTGAAGTGACGTTCCACCATGGCTCACAAAGTTCCAGAAGGTGTAAAGAGTGTACTCGACACGCAGCAAGCACAGCAGATACAGCAGGACCGTGTGACGCGTATGGACCAATATAAGGAGGGTATCAAGTAGGTGACAAAAAGGAGTTCCATCCAACAACAAGTGTTCCACCTAACCACTATCTTGTCGCGGATGGCAGCGGTCCAAGAAGTGCCGAGAACACCATTCTTGTCCGAATTGGACCTTTTGTTCGAATCTTTGCCGCGTATGCAAGAAGACATGGCAGGCGCTCAACAGAATCAAGGGGTCTGAGCTATTGCAAGCAAAGCATGCCTTGGCGAGGTCTGAGGCTTGTTCATACCCCTCTGGCCGAAAGAAAGACAGACTTACGCCGACTGCGTAGAAGCGCGATGTCGATGATGTGCCCTGTGCCGCTCAATGAGTACCTTTTATCTCTATTCTAATCGTCACTACTACCTCTCTAAACACCACTGCCTCTAGTAACACTATCACTGCCATCAATACCACTACTGCTTTTAAAGGTAGCCTGGTCTCTCTGGAATGTATTCTTTACAGAATATACTCTGAGAGACTTTAGTAGGGGATGATGACAAATAATGTTACCGCATAGTGTTCTAGTGGATGATAGCCACGAAAGGGTCGTGTTCGACATGTCTAGACCGAGGCAGTATCTGCACCTTTGCACAGCAATCAAGCCGGGATGGCTCATTGATCTCCCGTACTTCCAGGAAAACTGATTGCCAAAGAGGGGATATGGACGGTATATATACGTAAATGTGAAGAAGCTTCCTCGATCGCGCGAGAAGCAGTCTTGGGCTTGGATGTACCAACTAGTCTTCTTTCCTCTACATCTTTTCCCTTACAGGGGTCCAACGTCAACCCCTTCACGTCTCTATCTACACAGGGGTAACAACCCTTCTTCTCTCCTCCAGATAGAGAAAACCCGCAACCCGGACACCAACGCTAATAATCAATCAGCCGCAGCTTCTTTCCAATCTCCCTCCGCCGCGCCTGTACCGCCGCGCGCTCAGAGGGCTTCGTCTCCCCGGGGTCCATGTTCTCCCCACGAGCCTTCAACGCTTGGAGAAGCATGCCTGCGTCAAAGAAGCCGTCTAATGTTTCGTATTAGCAAGAAAGCCATTTCATCAGGGGAAATTTTCCCGTCAAGATAAAGGAAAACGGAAAGGAAAAAAAAAAAAAAGACTTACATCCGCCAAGCTCATCATCCTCGCTAAGCGTGACACTCTCCTCCGTAGGCGACTGCGTACCCGTCGAAGATCTCGCGACAGACGGCTTGATAGCGTCGTGCGCGGTGATGAGGCGGCCGCGCGACTTGATCCCCTTGGGCGGCTTCGGCCTCGCCTGTAGATCCAGCTCGCGCGCGCGGGTCTGCTTGGCGGCACCCATGCCCGCGCCACCGGTGCCGCGGCGGGATGTGATGCGGAGAATCCGCCGCACCTCAAGGAGATAACTCTCGAGCGTGTCGACAAAGCGCTTGGTCTGGCGGTGCTTGCTCGACACGCAGATGGAGATACCCTCGTCCTTGATGATGTACCCGATACCGAAGCCGTCGCCCGACGTGGGGCCAAAGCCGAATTGGCGCAGGGACGGGTTACCGCAGTTGGACGTCGACATGATTGTATTGTTGAGCTTGTCCCACCCGGAGTCGGCGAAGATCTGCGGCATCGCGGCCTGGTTGTTGCCGTTGCGCGAGTTGG
This sequence comes from Colletotrichum godetiae, assembly GCF_030913485.1. Classification (NCBI taxonomy): domain Eukaryota; kingdom Fungi; phylum Ascomycota; class Sordariomycetes; order Glomerellales; family Glomerellaceae; genus Colletotrichum; species Colletotrichum godetiae. Next base: position 337,262 of record NW_026851274.1, on the reverse strand, counting down.
TACTGTCGCCGCGGGCGCGGCCGGTGGAGGAGGACTGTAGCTCTGCGCCGTTGAGGGAGAGGACTGAGTCCCGGCCGGGGCTACCGACGGCGGACTCGCTGACGTCCTGCTCAGAGAGAGCGTCGATGGGGCTTGAATAGCCGTTGGAGCTGCCAGAGAGCTCGTCGTCCATGGAGCGCTGCCAGGTGCAGAAGAGGGCGTAGAGGTGGCGGTCGCAGCCCTCTGCTTTGGCGCACTCGCGGGTGCTGTTGACGTGTCGTTGGCACGCCTTTCGCAGGGCCTCGACCTTGTGCTCGGCTGGGTTGTCGGCCCAAAACGTCTGGACAAAGTTGACTGATTCGTCTGAGACGCTGCGGATGGCCTCGGTGCGGCCGTGGAGGAAAATCTTGGTCATGGCGGGTTCGTAGGTGCACTCAACGCGGCCGTAGAGCCCGTAGTAGGCGGCTTGGAAAGCCATCTGCACAAAGGCGTCGGGGGAGAAGCCCATGGAAGTCATAAAGTTCTTGCCGTAGTGCTTGAAGTCGAGCGTCTTGAATTCGTTCTGCTCAATGAGGTCGGCGAGGCGGGTCTCGGCGAAGCGGACGGCGACGCTGAGCTCCGGGTTCATGTCCCACTCGAGCTTGTGCGGTGTCGTATTGACCTCGCCGAAGCTGTCCGGATCGCGCTTCGCCGGGTCTGGGCTGGTGGAGGCCCAGAGAGTCGGAGCCTGGCCGTTGATGGTCCGGGCAAAGCGGAGGATGGTGTCCGTGTACACGTCGCTGGCGAACCGCAGGACCGTGTGGCCGTCGACGCCGGTGTGCTCAAAGTTGATTCCTGCACTGCCGTTTTTGCATACAATAATTTGCAGTTTGTCGTACCATCTGTTGGTGCAGGTTCCGATTTGCACACCCTTCTCGACCAAGCTGGTACCGCACAACATGTTACCACAAAGAGCGTCGGCGTCAACCGGCTCGGTGTAGTCAAGACACAGAACGAAAAGGGCCGAGTCGACAATCCCCAGACAATCGGCGTTGTTTGAACCCTCCTCCCGGGTCAGGACATCTCTCAGTCCCGACCAGATCTTCCGGTTTTCCGTGCTGAGGACACCCAGGGCCCCCTTGGCCGCATCCTGAATCGGCGTCTGGGCAGCATCGTCGATGATGGTCTGCAGGTTGATGGATACATCTTTCTCGCTCATAATGAGGTCATGGTTGTCGTCCAAAACGTCAAACCAGTAGAATTGGCCATGGCACATGACAATGATGTGTTTCGACTCCGGGTCCTGCTCGATTTGGCATCCATTTTCCGTGGGTACACGTGCTGTTCCGAAGAGCCTAGAGTATTGGTACATGCAAAGAGGCTGACCCTTGACCGTGTCTGGAGGCAATTCCTCCTTGCGAACTGCTCTCACAAATTCAAGGGCCGACACCACGAGCGATGCCGCTCGGGTCACTTGGTTGTTTCTTGCAGGAGTGGGATCATCTTCTAGGAGGAAAAACGGGTTGAGGTTGAGAACAACCGGATTATCAAAGTTTAAGTATGAATCATACCCTTACACAAAGTGGCTTGTTAGTCAAGATTGAGACGAGGGATATAGATGTGCTTACAAAACTGTTCAATATAACTCGTCTTGTCCTGGGCGTACGTCTTTAGCTTGTCCTGTAGAGCCGGGCCATCGTGCTTCAGGAAGTCCTGTAGCGCCTGCTTGGTCTCTGAATGTTCTCGTGCAGACTGTAACGGCTTGAGGGCAGTGAGATACTTTTGTGCTGTGGTTTCCAACTCGGGGATGGGCAGGTGCTTGAGCTTCTCCTGGGCAGCGAATGTGACACCGCCCTCGACGGACTTGTCTTTGTACACTGCCATAGAGCGAGTGGTCTCTGTGCTCTGCTTCGGTTTTGACGGCTCGACTTGCTTCCAAAGATCTGAGGTGTCTGGGATGGAACGAGGAACCGAGGATGGAGGAATAGCCTTTTCGAGAGTCTCACCGAGTGGCCTAGGTCGCGAAAAGATTCTGACTTGAGTGGGCATGGTTGTTAGCGGAGGGTGACTCCTTTTCTTATGCGTAGAGAGGCGAGACGTTGGTGCTGATGTTTAATCCGCGCAGCGCCGTGCGGTAGAAGTAGTGGCAGTCTTGGAAGAAAATTGGTAGCATTACACTAGATGTTGATATAACATCTGGACGACTATGGGCAGTGTAGTAAGGGGGGGAAGGGAAGAGGGAAAAGAGGAGACAGCTCGGCTACAGGAAGGGAAATGGACTAGGGATATATCGACGGGCCTAAGGAAGTTCGGAGGAGAGAGAGGGAGAGGCTGACAAGGTGAAGTCAGGGTGGTAGGCACTAGCATACTCAGAACGGCGCATCTGTAAGGCGGATGAAATAGGTACGAAGTACAGACGAGATGGGATCAAGTGGAACCCCCCACAAAGACGACTGGGATGGGGCTGGCGTGCAAATACCAGTTCACTCTGGGGTCCCGGGGTCTCATCTCGAGGAACAGGACGCCCTTTCACATGTGGAACAGAGGTCTCGAGTGATGGCACCGCAGGGCCGGAAGCAAGCGCTTAATTGGGCTGGCGGAAGACAGGAAACGGAGAGGGGACGGGCACTTCGGGAAATCCGCGCTGGCTAGGTCAGGCCCTGGGAAGCAGAGGGGAGCTTGGCTTGTGAAACTCGCTCCGCAGGCCCGACGCGAAATGATAATATGGGTGCGGCCAGTTTCGTAATCTGCCGAGACTTTATGGATAAAAGACTAAGCCAGACAGGGGAGAGGAAAGCAATGTCACCTACCGGCGCAGTCGAACCAGTTGTTTGCGGCCGCTGGTTATCTTTTTAGATGAAGATGTTGGACGTAGTTGGGGCAGAGAATGCGGGTGAGGCTGATGACTTGTCAAGTTGATGTTCGCTTCTATACAAGTATCTTGGTTAGAAACGGTTGGGCTTTTGGTCAAGACATTCTGCCTAGTCGTCCCCGGTGAAGCCATCTGTCAGATGGACCTAGCTAGCACGAGGACAAGTAGAGACAGAGAGGCACAGGGCAGTATGGGCACCTGTCACTCACCTTGTTCCACTAGACACACAATCAGATTGTCAATGGTGTCCACAGGCTACTCTAAGTGACTGGGTCGACCACGAGAAGCGAAGAGGTGTCGATACAGGATGGCGGGGATGCAGGAAATAGAATTCGAGGACTAGTTCCGGGATGCGACTCGACGTTACTGGGAGTGAACGGGTTGTCGGCTACGATGAAGGCGGCGGCGGTGCAGAGTGAGGGAAAGAAGAGAGTGTGAGCGTGGGCGTGTGCGGGTGGGTGAGAGGATGACTGAGTTAGTGAGTGAGTGAGTGAAGGGTGTGATGCAATGAGGGCGATGGGCGCTTCTGGAAATCCGACGTCAGGCTCCACAAGCAGGTGCAGGCGCAGGTTGCAGATGATTTGTCTTGTAATACTCTTGGAGTCTTGGTATCCGTAGACTTGGAGTTGGGGAAAAGTGCTTGGCTGAGCCGGTTCAGGCTACGAACCCCACGGGGTCGTGGGCGTGGCGTTGGTGGATTGTGAGTGAGCCTTTCGGGCGAAGGGGAATATTGCAACAACGTGGCAATGGACGGCTCTGGTTGGACGGACGAATCGAGCACCGATTTGGCATGCGCTTGATGCGACCTGGGTGTACAGAGAGTACTGTACAGAAAGACCAGGCCAGGGCACAAGGATTGGGAGTGTGTGTGTGGGTTGCGAGTTGCGACACAGCTCGAATGCGCTTGGCGGCTGACTGATTCGGCGCGAGGGTTGTGCTGGCGCGGGTTTTGCTCGTGAAAGACGCCGGGGAGACACGGAGGCTAGATGAAGAAGTTGGATGGGTGAACGGATGGATGGATCGCTGAAGACTGATGTTCCAACTGCCTTGGAGTAGACTTCTTCAGCAAATCCGAGTAGCTGTAACCGTGCCGGTATCCAGGTTGATCATCGATGGTGAGCCGGTTCAAAGTTGAGAAACCTATGAGATAGTCTCAGTCGCATTCCACAAGTGGAGGTTGAAGAGAAGAACTGGAGCCGGAGAGAGAGAATGAGAGAAAAGAGGGGAAGACGGAAATTGTGGGTAACAAATCGTCCACTTCAGTTCCCCCGCGGGATGACTTGATTGGGGAAAAGGCCAGGGGTCCAACGAGGAAGGTGTACTTCGTACTCCGTACCAAGGTAAGGTACTTGCTTCGCCTTTCTTCCCTTGAGCGATGACAACAAGCAGCAGTGACGGCCACAAAAGCCAAGTAGAGAAACAGAGCCTGTATTCGTACTGCCTTGTGAAACTTGCAACCTTGCTGGATCGTGGTTCTGGGTTGCTGTTATCGAGTCCCAGTTACTGACATGTGCCCAGTTGCGAGCCAAGCAACTACGGCGGCGATCAGGACCAGCGGAAAGTCTGTCCAGCTTGGGGTCCGGTTGGTCTGGTCTATTTGGCGTGCGGGGGTCTTCGTCGTCTTCTCTTCCGTCACCGAGTTGCCAGGTCCTTTTGGGTATGAAGTAGTGGTCCGCTGCTTGAGAGTTGGTAATAAGCAACGACAAGAAGATTTGGTCTTCCAGTGGTCGCTTGTGAAGTCGAGAAAAGCTTCCGGCGCTTCTTCAAGAGTCCGGGTTGAATTGCGCAAGTTCAACCGCGACGTGATGCTCGACTTTGGTTCAGGCTATATCTGCTCCGGAGCGAGAGACAACCCCTCACGATCGTGTTGGAGAGTATTTGCTCAGGTGACACTAGCAATGACGATGCTGCTTGTCACTGAAGCACGACTAGTCGCTGGCCTGCCTACTAGTAATAACCTCCAATTGTACCCAACAGGCCTCATTTAAATCTTCAAATCTTTCAAAGCATCAGATGTTGGTGAAATACCTGCCTAGTCGAGGCCAGAATCTCTCTTGTACGCCACAGCCTCCCGTCCCTCCGCAGAACTCTTCCACCTTCCCGAGGGCATCTGGCGATCTATAAGACACAACTCTCCAAAAGGTCAAGGTGCATCGGATGAAAAGCAGAACGGCCTGGCGCCGGCCGGGGAAGCGCAAGTAGCTCGCGAATCAGGGTGCCTGGACCGAGCCAGCCGAACGCCAGCGACCAACCCCGGGCCCAGCCATGGAAAGAGCCCAACCCGGCGCCCTCTGTGGACGACGGCTGGATTGCCGATGGTGGATCATCAATCCCCTCTCGTGTCTGCTACCTGTGTGTTCGGATCAAAGGACGTTGACAAACGTGGGAGAGGCAGTGTGCGTGGATTCCTTAGATTGGACCAGCGCCCATCTGGCAGGACCGCAGGACCGCAAGCAGCCCGCCCCGCCGTAAGGTATGGAAGTGCCTACCTAGTACCTACCTTATGGCGTACGGAGCACTGCGGGAGTGTGCTCCACAGTGGGAAGCAAACCGTCAGTCCGGGTCACCTGCAGCATGCGCCTACCTTACCAACCTTACCTCGAGACTTGGGGAACCTGCCGCCGCCGCCGCCGCCAGCTGACGCTCAAAGGAACATCATTTGCCTCTCGTCTGGTTCGTCCGTTTTGGGAAAACCACCACCGGTCACTCGCGGGGAAGGGAGGCGCCATCAGGGAGAGGCCGCAGGACCTTACCGAGAATATTCCGGGGCTGCGGAACCGCCCTTCGCGTGGGGTGCTGGTGACACTGCATCCAGTGCTTCAGCAGTGGTCCCTTTTCCCCGCCATCTGCATCTGGCATACGAAGTACAGCTCCGCGCCAAGTTGCCGATGACAGCTCCTGTCCACATTCTCCGTCCTTGAGAAGCCTAGCCACTACGAATAGGCAGTTGGCATTTCGATTACGATATGCCTCCATCTTTTGCTTTGCACTATTGAAAAAAAAAAACGCAGACAGAGAGTGCAGTGTTTTAATCGCCCTACCTACTGGTAGGACCAAGCTTTGACTTACTCTTCGGCCACAAGTTGGGGGAACTTTGGGCTCATCTACGGTTCACGACACCCGAGTTGCCGGCCCTTCGGTTCCGGCACGGATTCGGCCCCACTTCAACTTACATGACATGACAGTTCGGGACTCCGGCACACGGCAACGAGTAAGTCATCTCACTAAGAGTCAAGAATCAAGATCCAGTTCTCGTTAAGAATGCCGATCCTCACTATTTCCGTACTGTTCTTGCTTCGTGTAAGCAAAGTCTCATTTCCTCTTTGATTGCCCTCTCCCTCTCTCCAAGTTGCAGAAGTGTGATAATGTCCACACATAAGACTTCGCGGCTCAGAAGTGTCAATGATACAGTCTCTCAAATTCATCGCCGTACATCCAAATCTACTGAGGGGTTCAGGCACCCGCATACAAATTGGAAATTGATACACGAGGTAGATTATTATAGCAACTATATCCAAGTGTTGGAATCCTAAATACTGAAGTGAAAAAACCAGCCTCCATTTCCACCGCATATTCCCGATACTACGGTCTCTTTCCCATATGTACCATAAGCATATACAACCCCAAGTCCGTCATGAGGCTCAAATTCGTAACCCAAACTCTGCCCCCCCATCTCATATTAAGGAGCGCATCTTCGGCGACCGGATACTTCAAGATGAGCCCGCTCGCGGTCATCGCAAACTCCCGAGGGCAGGGTAGCTATTACACCCACCAGCATCACCGCCACAACTATATCGATTTGGCACTGCCCAAAATCTAGTAGTTGTTGGGGCAGCGAATCATCTGGTTGGAAGCGGTCACACGGCCACCGCATCCGTGGTAGCCCATGGAGTAGCACAGTCCGTGGGCGTTGGCACCGCCGGCATCCGTGGCGGTGTGGACGGCATGGACCTCGTAGGGTGTGACGGTGGGGGCCTTGCAGGCTCTCTTGGAGTTGGCGTCGATGTACTGGGTCTATATTCCAAAAGTCTCTTGTCAGCGCACAATCCCTCCATCTAAGCTGTGGGATATTTGGTGGTTTAAACGTACGACAATAACGCCCTTGTCGACACTGAAATGGGGTCTTTCCCACAGGAAGCAGACGTTGAAGGCGCCGCAGGTGCCGGCGTAGCTGATACCGGTGGTGACACTGTCGGGAGTGTGGCCGATGCTGAGGCCGAAGGTGCTGAGGAAGGTAGAGGCAGCCTTGGTCCAAGTGTTCTTTCCACCAAACTAAAATACTTGGGTTAACCTCACGAACCTTTCGAACATGGAAGGAAAAGGCTTACTATAGGAATACCAGCGGTACCTGAGATGCTGACGCCAGAGGTGTGGGTGACGGAGACGGTCTTGGTGATGGAGCCGACACCGCACTGGGGGTCCGAGACGTAGTGGTAGTTCCCGTAGACGTTGTTGTTGAAGGACTGTCTCACGCCGCGGTAGACATAGTTGGTGCAGCTGCTGGAGCATCGCAGCCTGTCGTCGTAGAAGCACATGTCCGGGAAGGCTCTCTTGCTGACATGGCTGGCGGGGACGTGAATGTCCGCGTCAGGGTTGCTGGCGAGGGCGACCATGGAGGCTCTGCGGTGCAATGTTAGTGGAAAATTCCAGCCATCATGAGAGATACCATGATGAGTGGTACAGAGGAGTCACGTACTGGTAAGCCTTGACTTCGTCATCCGTAGGGACGAACTTGCCCTCCGAGTCAAAGTACTCGGGCAGGCTCATGTAGTGCTCCTTGAACTGCTCCGTGGTGAGGGCCGAGATGTTGAAGTCCTGGTAGGTCAACGTCTTGCCGTCGACCTCAACCTGCTTGTCCATCATGGGGAGTCCCTCGTAGAGAGCCGAGTCGGGCGTCCATTTGTTGTAGTCAAAGGCCTCCTCGGGCTTGTAGGTCGGCAGGTCGGCCGCGTCCCTCTCGAGCAGGGATGACATGCCCTCCAGGGACGACGCCGACGAGTCCATGCGGCGACCACGCCACCGTGCACCTGGCCGAGGGCCAACGCCAGAGAGAGTAGACGAAGCATGTTTAGAAGCTTGAAGGTTATTCCTTTGGAGAAAAAAAAGAAAGTATGGCTTGAAAGGATTGTGCTTGGTCTGTGAGGACTGAAAGAATGCGGAGAGAGAGCGAACCGGAGTGAGCGATGCTTGGCAGAAAAGCTTGTCGTTAAGCATGAAGCTCTGTCGTTTATTATATCTTTTTTTGCCCCCCCCTCAGCTTGAATCCCCCTCCATCATCGTGGACCCCCTCAACTCCTCAACCTCCTCGTTTATCCATCCCACTTCGCCCGCTTTCTCTCGCTCTCGGAACTTGCCTGCCGCCAAATCATGAGGTCTCTCGAGGACTCAAGATAACGAATATTAACGAGTATCCTCACATGAGTTGCTCTGACTCGGAATTGAGTTTGGATTTCTACTGCTAGCAAGCTGCGCAGCGCCGCAGGTGACCTTGTTGAAATGAGGAATTGAGGATCGCAGAAGCACATACCAGCTTTGAACCGGCCGACTATTTCCCGCGAGCATGTTTAGAGTTTCTAGAAGCTCAGACAAAAGCTCTGACGACTTCGTATAATTACGATATTTGCCCAAACACTGACTCGCACATATTAACTTATCATGCTAGCCTGAGCTTCTAGTCTAGAAACCATCAAACTTCACCAGGGTCTTGGCAAGTGTATTCCGATCTGTACCTGTTCTGGAGTTAACTTTGCTCGAGGTTGCTCCAGATTGCTCGAGTCAGACTTATCAAGACACGGTTAAGTTTCAACGAGAAATAATATCAGCACGTAAAGTGCATCAATATCGAACATAGGCTAGACTAAGTCGTGGAAATTATGTGAGATAATGGCATTCCCCGAGATATGGTGTCTTGAAGCCGTCACCCAATCGCTGGATCGTGGATTTCCAAGCCGAGCCCGGGGTATTTTGAGATATATACCACGGGTCCAAATCTCGCCAAGACAGTCCAAAGTACCAACATCACCACCTCTATTTCAATCACATACTTTTTTTTTTGACTTACACTCTTTAGTCAACAACTACCTTCTCTCTTATACACACACACACACACAAGATGGTTTCCCTGTCTCTTCTCGCACCTTCCAAGGTCGCCTCGGCGCTGGTCCTCGCCCTCGGACTGGCTGACATCTGCAATGCGGCGGTCCAGTGCGACATCATCACGAGCTCAAACTGCGGCAAGGCCAAGCACCACATGGGCCACAAGCTGCCCACCAATGTCGGCGGGACATACTACGTGGACGGCTTCCACGGCGGTGTCATGAACGCAAAGTTCCAGTCCATGACCAACTCCGTCCCTGGGTGAGTCTCCCATTGTCTCAGCGGAGCAAAGTGTGCTTTACTGACTAGGCGAGTTAGCAACTCCCAATACGTCGACCTGACGTACAATTTCAACCTTGGCAACTTTGACCAGGCCTACTGGATTCTTCTCCCCACGTCGTTTGGCGGCGCCAACGAGTGCTTCGCGGTCTACAAGAACTGCGATGTCACAATCCGGTTCTGGGACAAGAAAGACCCGCTTCCCAACTGGTACACCCTGGCATAAATCGATCCGGGTAGAAGGTGATGTGCTTGAGTCTGTAGCTTCGAAGCCATCGCCGTCGTTCAACTTTGGACGAAGAAGGCGGTTGCATTGGAAGTGGGCTGGCCTGGTTTTGTCGATCTAGGTGACTTTGGGGTGGAGAGGAGGCTCACGTAGGGCTGCTGTAGTATACTGCTGTAGTATACTGCGACGTAAATAATAATACCACAATGTGCATAACAAGTCAAAAGAAAGACTCAATATCCCGGGGCTTGAAGTGAGAGTGTGATGCTTGACGACCCCAATGACCCAAGCCACGAGGCCACCAGATGGAAACCCCAAAGACGCACAGCTATCACGTCATGCATCTCACTGTAATGCGTACGTAACAACAACTTGTCGGTGGGCGTTGGTTTGTGGGGTTTGCTTGAAGGTATTAGTGAAGAGATTTAGTTCGATCAGTGATCACATTAATTGTCCGGTCTTGACCCCAAAGAAAGGCAGAAGAGGTACATCGCAAAGCGCAACAGACACACGACGGCCCGGCATTCTGAAATGTGAAAATGTAAAAAAGAAAGCTTCGTGTGCGTGTTCAGTGGGCCTCGTCTAAAGTCTGGTCTGAAGGGAGGGAGAGGGGTTAAGCTTATGGCGAAGCAAAAAAAATGTGACCAGAATGACCACACCACACCGACTCCAGACGAACTGCGCGTGGCAGTGGCATGGCATAGACTTTTTGGATCGTGCCCGCCCGGCGCCCACTGCCCCGTGCCTCTTGCTTTTGTGCCCGGTGCCGTTTTTGCCGCCCGCCCGCCGGCAAGACTAAGAGAGAGAGAGGAGGAAGGGTTTCTACTTTTGACGAAAGAAAGAAGTTGGCGTGGGAAGCTTTCGAGGAGGCTGATTGCGGGGTCCACTTGGTTCGGGGAGTCGCTCGAACAGCCGGAAATTAGGCACGAGGTTGAGGTTTCTCCACTCCGTGACAATCACGTTGGAGGTTGCCCGTTGCTCCAGCGTGCCTGTGCCCGTATGGGTCTGTATTCCACCGTGTCTGTCAGTTCGTCCAATCTCAGGAAAACAAGTACGGAATACGGATCGGCACCAGGGATGCTCCGTATAAACGGGCTCACACTCAGCGCAACAAGCATTTGCCAACACGGAGCCATCCGGTCGCCAAGTATCTGATGCCGTCTCGTGTGGGCTATCAAAAGTAGGCTCACGGTGAATGCTTTTTCTTTCTTTCTTTTTTTTTTTCTCCTTTTTCTTGATGCACTCAGCGCCATCACAAAGAGGAAATCGATTCGACGCTTGCTGAGATTCAGAACTCTGCGTCGTGGCTCTCTCGTGCCGGATTCCGAATGACTGCATAATAAGCCCTTTGGTGCTGACAGGCGCAGTCCTTTTTAGGGTTGTTTTTTTTTTTCTCTCTTAAACCCTTTTGGGAAGTCGATTCGAGCGGCACGGTGGTTATCAGGGAATGGCCGAGGATGACATCCTGCAGACATCTCATTGTTTCTCCATGCAACGCGAATGCGACTAGTCGCGATTTGGTTGAATGCACGAGCTGAAGGTGGGAAGAAGTAGAAATTCGTAAGATTGATCCAGAGGAGATCCAGAGGATTGGAACCATCTCCACATCCCCCCTCGCAAGCTCGCACTCGTCTAACTCTTGGCTTTCCCTCTTGTGGATACGTGCATGTTGTACGGAGTCTCCGTACTCCGTAATCCATCTTATCCATTGGCCGAATCCCATCGATAGGGCTGTCTTGGGCCCTTGGCCTGCCTTGGCCCGCCTTGGCAAGAGCTTGTCCTCCTCTCCCGCCATGCCGCGTGCTGCCATCTTCCAACGACACTCTTCATGGCCCTTCATCCTTAGTCTCATACGTGTACAACGGGAACGATGAGCCACACCCATTCCTCCAGTATGATCGCAAAGGCGCCAATCATCGACTACCGTACGTGCTTAGATAGTCGTCGTCCTCCTCCAAGGGCTGTGCATTATGGCGTCTACCGGTTTTCGTTCCCTGCGGGTGATGTGTGGGCCATGAAGCCCTTCCTTCATCTATCTCCGTGCTTCTGCTGCGAATGAGGGAACATCTCGGCGAGCGCTTCGACAAGATCCACCGGCTGCCTCCATCGATGTCTGCATCCGCACTCGTCTAGACCAGTTGTGTGCTCGTCTTACTGGGCCTCCACACAAGCCCATTCCGTTCTGTCTGTTCTGTATTAGCCACTGTCTCAGGCTGAACTACCCATCATGTATCTGAGTATCAAGTATACCGTCGTTAGCGAGGATTTATATATGACCCCTGGCCCCCTTGGATCGAGTTCAGAATAGAGTCAACATTCAATCACGCATATCCTTCTTACCCACCCCAGACCCATCAAGTTTCCAATCTGCCAGACACCCTCACAGACAGAACATAATCATCTATCTGCATAAGCAAGCAGAACCAGCCATAATTCCTCAATCGAAAGAGACGTAAAGAATCCATCCTACCCTTAAAAGACAACTTCGACATGGTCTTAATCTACTTTGGGAAGAAGGCTTACCGGGCCATGAAGGGCTCGGGCAAGACACAAACAAAACCAGCCACAAAGCCAGAGGGGACAGGAGCACCAGCAAGCGATGGCACGAGTTACCAAGACAAGAACGGCCAAACGCCATTGGAAAGGACTACAAGCACGCCGACAAGCACGCCGACTTGTAGTCACCAATTCAATTCGACCTCTGGACCCTGCCCGACATGCAAGTCTGAGCGCAAGGCACAATTACAGTACAGAGTCAAGCTCTTTGCTGGCCTCGTTCTCCCCTTTGTAGTCCAAGCCTTGGACGTAACAATCGTAAGCCGTTCTTGAGCCCCCCAAGATGCAACGCAGCTAACGAGATCTGCAAGGTCGCAAGTGCCTTGCCCTGGATTGCAGCCGACTTCCGTAAGCCCCCCCCTCCTATAAAGTCCCATCTCTCCCGCATCTGGTATCTAACAAGTACGCAGACGAGACTCGCCAGCTCAACTGGATCATCGCAGCCTTCAACCTCACATCGGCCGCCTTCATCCCCTTCTGGGGCCAGGTCGCCGACATCTTTGGACGCCACGTCTCGATACAGACCTGTTTGGTGCTGATGCTCGTCGGCAGCGCGCTGTGCACCGGCGCACCGACGGATGCCTTCCCCGTCCTCCTGCTCGGCCGCGGATTCCAAGGCTTGGCGTGTGCTGGTCTGAACGTCCTCGTCCGCATCGTCATCGCCGACAAGGTAACCTTGCGCGAGAACGCCAAGAACTGGGCAATCTTCTCCTTCTTGGGAGGTGTCTTGGGATGGGGGCTGGGTCCTGTATTGGGAGGTAAGCCAGGCTAAGGACCATACCTATCATCATCGATTTATAAGACTAATGGATTGTCAGGATACATCACGAGCGGTTCTTCCTGGAGATGGTGCTTCGGTATTAACCTGCCCATCGCCTTCGTCAGCATGTTCATCCTCTACTTCGTCCTTCGTTCCGAACTCCTCGGGCCGCAGCCCATCCCCCAGCTCGACGAGACAACCGAAACGGGCCGCCGCACAACATTCAAAAAGCGTCTCCAGACAATCGACGTCGGAGGCCAGCTCCTCTTCCTATTCGGCTTCGGTCTTATCGTCCTCGGCTTGACCTGGGCCGGCGCCACATACTCGTGGAGTAGCCCCGCCGTTCTCGTGACGCTTATCTTGGGTGTCGTTATCAGCATCCTTTTCGTCGTCTGGGAGTACCACATGTCCCCAGGCAAGGCCCTGGCCCGCCGCTTCCCGTGGCAAAAGGCCATGATCCCCTGGGAGTTGGTCCGCAATAGGGATATTGGCCTCTTGTTCTACACCTCTTTCGCGACGGGTATGGCCATGTACTCTGTGCTGTACTTTTGCAACATCTACTTCACAATGGTGAAGCTTTGGTCGGCGGACCAGTCTGGTGTGCAGCTGCTGTACTTTACCCCGGGCTTGGCAGGTGAGTTCTTTCTTCCCTGCATCATTTGTGAAGCCAAGAGTTCTGTTGACGAGTGAACTCTGCAGTTGGTGTCTACGCCTCGGCGTTCATGTGCAACGGCTGGCCGCGCAAGACGTTTCCCCCAATCTTTCTCGGTTCGATTCTCGAGATGGTCGGCATCGGCTTGCTGGCGTGGGCACTCTGGACAGAACACCTCCCTACCATATACGGGATGATGGCTCTCACCGGCGTCGGAACAGGTCTCCGTATCATGCCCGGTAAGGACCCTTCCCACTCATTCTGTGGTTTTGAGCGATGAGACTAATTTTTGGCCCAGTCCCTCTCCACGGCGTCGGCTACTTCCCCAAGAAGATCGCAGCCGTCATTTCTCTCATGGCAGTCGCGTACCCCTTTGGCGGAACGTTGGGCCTGACCATCATGACGACCGTGTTCAACAACGCCTCGGGCATCAGCGAGGACTCACCCCTGAGGGACTTTGAGGCCCTTAGCCGCCTGCCCGCCGCCACGCAGCAGCAGGTCACCCATGACGCCAAGATGGGTGTCGTCTGGGCATTTGTCGCCATCTGTCCCTTCATGGTCCTTGTAAGTCATTTCTCTAGGAGCATGCTTTGGTCCGCCATCAAGCTAACTCGATGTCTCTTAGTGCACGATATCGGCCTCATTCCTGGGCAACGTCTTCATTAGCAAGGTCGAGGAGGGCGAGAATGAGAGGCAAAACGAGATCTACGAGGGCGTCTACTTGATCAGCTATTTCCGCAAGCGAGGTACCGCCAAGAATGTTAGGAGAGAGCATTTGTCGGGCGGAGAGTCGAATTTGGAGTAGGTTGGAAGTGATTTGCGTGGGCTAAGTAGAAGGACTTTTAGTTAACTTTTTCTTTGGTTTTCTCAGGTTACAAGAGTTGATGATCTCGTCTAGGCGTAGTGATATTTGACAGGATAGCGTTGCTACATCAATTCAGCGGTCTCTAGTTATTTCTTTTTAAATAGGCTGATTTCAAAGGGAACAAGATTAAACCAATAGAGAATCACAGAAGTGTTGGGATGATGCACAGAGTTAAGATTCGTACCATGACACTGGGTAGTCATCGTCTCTGTGAATAAAGTCTACTCAATATATTCCACATCAATACCATCAACAGACTTGACGCCGGCCAGTGGCGAAGAGAAACAAGGAAAAAACCAAACAACCCTTCCTTTCCTTAAGAGAAAGAAAAAAAAAAACCTGGATCCGTCAAGTCTGGGTGCGGCGAATATCACTGTGATTCGCTGCGCAACGCCAAGGCGAGGTGGCCAAGTTGTCCCGATTAGGAAAGTGGGCTGTGTGTTTTGTGGTGCGGTCGCGAAGCTCCGGCGGCCGGACCGTCTCCGCAACCTCACCTCATCACACGTTCAGGATCGCCTCTCACCGTCTTTATGACAAAGGTGCTTCTAGTCGGCATTGGACGGTCACCTGTGAGACAGACTGCCTGAAAGCTCATTTCCTTGATTCACAGATCCCACTAGAGAGGGCCAACTCATCCCGCCAACTCCTTATCTCACATCTTCAAACCGACATCCAACACGACGCACATCAACCCGGATCTATCTCATCCTCCCCTCATCTCAAACAATGGACATCAATCAAGCTCCCGTACCAGACATCCCATCCAGCCCGCCTCCACCCTTACAGGACGAAGAAGCCCACCTGAAAGCACGCACCTCGGACTCCAAATTCTGGCTCGACTTCTCCCTCTTTGACGACGGCCTCGACGCCCGGCGCGCAGAGTCCCTCACAACCCTCTCGCACTTCCACCGCTTCCCGGACCTGCCACCAGAGATCCGCCTCAAGATATGGTCCTACCTCATCGCCCCCCGCGTCGTGACGGCCTGCTGCTTCGAGCGCGACGCGAGGCTGCCCGCCCGGCGTGAGGCGTTTGCGAAGCGCTCTCTCGCAGCACCAGGTGTCCCGTCCTCCTTTTCTTCTTCTTCTTCTTCTTCTTCTTCCGCCATCACAGCATCGGCAAGTAGCCCAACAGTAGGAGGAGGGGGAGGAGGAGGAGGAGGAGGAGGAGGAGGAGGAAACGAAGAAGCAGAGACAAAGACCAAAGACGACCAGGAGAAACTCGTCTTCAACCCAACATGCCCCCTCATCCTCCTCATCAGCCGCGAATCCCGCGCCCTCGGCCTAAAACACTACGAACTCGCCTTTGGCTGGCGCATCTCGGCCCTCCTCTCCGACACCCCCATCGCCCGCCCCCCGCGCGTCTGGTTCAACTTCCGCCTCGATGCCCTCTACCTCGCCGGCGAGCTCGAGGCCTACGACCAGTACGGCTTCAACAGCCCCATGGTGTACTTCTTGCGCAAAGAGGACACGAGGCGCGTGCGGCACGTCGCCTGCGCCTTCGAGGAGCTGCACTATCCCGAGCAGGAGTCGGATCAGATCTTTGGGTGTCTGTGGCACGTTGTCGATCGGTTCGCGGCCGCGAAGCGGTTGATGGTTGCTGTTACGCCCGGGGACGAGGAAGGGATGAAGGGGTGTCTTATGTTGAGTCCGGATAATATTATGCAAAAGATTTGGAACGGGTGGATTTTGGGGACGACGGTGACGAGTTCTAGTTTGGCGGATACGCAGATTCTGATGGTGCGGGAGGGTGATTTGGCGGATGTGATGGCGTGTCATGCTGAGGAGGACGAGGAGAAGAGTGGCAAGATGTCTGTTGCGAGGGTGGGCACCTAGGAGGAGCTCACTGGCACTGACATTGACACTCACACATACTTTTGCCCTTTACGCATTGGATGGAGTTTGGGAGATTGACGACTATGGATGGGATTTCTTTCTGAGATTGATGATACAGCTGTTGTACATATGAATAGAGGAGAGGGTTGCTAGCTATGCCGCCCACCTAATGATGAAATTGGTATGTTCCCAAACATCCAAAACGCCGTTTCCGTTGCGCCATTCGTCCGACTATCTACAACGCCACCATTCTGTGAAGCGACCTTTCGTGCAGTGATGAAAGATCCAGCTTCACTGCTTGCCCTTGTCGAGAGCCTCAAACGCAGGACTGGGATTCTCCCCCTGCCTCCGCATCCCGCCAAGGAGCCAATCCGTCAGCCCGACGACCTTGGCACCGACGCCCTTCTCCCAGTCACCGCCCTCTTGCACCGTTTCGATCGTATGGCTCAGTATCCTGCCCTCGGCATCAAACTGGAACACGAAGAGCCCCGTAAACGCATTGTCCCCGCCGTCTTCCGTCTTCGCGCCACCTCCTTCCGATGTTGCAGCGCCAGACGAAGGAGATCCCGCCGCACCGCCGACCCCTCCGCCACTCTTCTTGCCAGACGCGCACCACCTGACGACTAGCTGTTCCGGCACAGCGCCGGGATGCAACGGAGCAAAATGGAGGGGCTGCTTCGTCACGCGCTCCGAGACGATGGACAAGCGGACGTTCCCGACCAGCGGCATGCGGTTCCAGGCAATTGGCGAGGTCCAGAGGGCGGCAGTGTAGGCGACGCGGCCGGAGACGGTCGGGAGGTGCGGGTGCGTTGTCGGGAAGAGGTGGAGCGAGATGTTGGGGGCGAGGATCTCTTGCGGGAGCGGGGCTTGGAGGACCCGAGGTAGGTGGTCTTGGAGGATGCGAAGGGCTGTCCATTCGGAAGCTGTTAGTCCTAGTTGCGCAAGACGTTTTGAAGGAGTTCGTTTCCATTGGAAAGATACACGTACTTTTCCCCAAATTTGCATTGTTCTCGTCGCCTGGCTCCTTGCCGGGCCTGCCGCCGGTGGTGGAGAGGGTTGCGTTGGAAGGGTTGAAGTAGCGGTCCTGCGGCTCGACGTGCTTCTTTCTCGCATGCGCCAGGACGGACGGCGGGGGAGGAATTATCGTCTTTGTCGTCGTGACAGTACTAGACGCAGTAGCTGCGGCGACAGAAGCTACTGTCGCGGAGGGAATCGTGGTTGTCGCGCTGGTGGTGGAGGCATTCACAGCGGCGGCGCTGGACCACAGCTGCGAGGTCAGCGGCGACGTCGTAGCGGCCCGTAAGCCGGGCGAGGTAGCGAGGCGCAAGGTGGCCATGGATACTGGAGAGCGGCAGTCATAAATTAGAGGATGTCACGCAGAGAAAAAGAAAGCCTTGCACCGCTGGAAGTAGTAGGGGAGAAGGAAAGCACATAGAGGTGAAGGTGGGAAAAGGATGATGTCAGGAACAAGCGCGCTGCGGAGTAAGTGACGGATCAGAATTCGCAGGGGTGAAGCTCTAGCTTCGGAAATCCCATGGCTCAGGTACCTCAAGCCGGGGGTGCGGAGAAGGACCCGCACGCCCGGATTGGTCCCCACTTTGACATCGGCCCGGACGCAACCACGTTTAACTGCCATTCAGGATACATGGCACTTGACAAGCTTGGTAGGGTATGTCAAGAGATGCCCCAGGGAAGAGATCATCATATTGCTTGTGAATCCTCAATTGATATCTACGTTTCTCGTGTGCTATCTATGCTTTTAGACCCTACGCCGTCCTTGTCAAAACTCCAATATCCCGGGATTTGCGTGATACACTGTAGGTACTATACACGTCGCGCCATCTCATCATCTCGGATGAGGGAACTCGTCTGCGAGCTGCAGCCTCACGCCGACGTTCATACTGATAAGCTCCTGCACCAGAAGTTTGGCGGCGTAGGGCATCGTCATCTGTGTAACCTCCCTGGTGCTCTTGCACGTATGGCAGTAACCCTTGTAACCGAACAAACCGCACTGCTGGCAAATGTCGATCTGCGTTCCGTCGGAACTAATCATGAGACGCTCAAGCAGCAGCTGAGAGGCACCGTACGCAATTAAACAATCGCGCTCCATCTCACCCAGACGGAGACCACCGTCTCTGGAACGACCTTCTGTGGGTTGGCGAGTAAGAATGGCTCTGGGACCACGAGAACGAGAGTGCATCTTGTCTTGCACCATGTGCTTCAGGCGCTGATAGTAGATGGGGCCGTTGAAGATGTAAGCCTCTAGAGGCTCTCCAGTGATGCCTGAAGTGAAGTAGTCTTTGCCTTCCCATGAGAAACCGTGATCAACCAAAGCAGCGCTCATCTGTTCCAAGGGGTGGGAGCGGAAAGCGTCGCCAAAGCCGTAGTCTTTTCGTCCGTCCAAAACCGATGCCTTGCCAGTCAAGCATTCAAGCAGCTTGCCAACAGTCATACGAGACGGGAAACCGTGGGGGTTCATGATAATGTCGGGAACCAGGCCCGTATCAGAGAATGGCAGATCCTCCTGGTCGACAATAATTCCAACAACACCCTTTTGTCCGTGACGGGACGAAAACTTGTCACCAAGCTCTGGTCTTCTTGTTTGCCGTGTCTGAACTTTGACCACCATCGTTTCTCTCTCCGTATGTGATACCATCACCTTGTCGATGTACGCCGGGTCCGCAATTCTATACGAGATGGAAGAATCTCTGAATTCGCTTGGCCCACGATCCATGCCGATACCTGTCGATCCAGTATCGAGAGGAGTTTCCTTTTTGATCATGACCTCGCCCGAATTGACCTTGTAGCCCACAATAGCGAGACCATCGTCATCCAAGGCCTCGTGCTTGGTTGTCCTGCCATTTTCGTCGTTGACCGGATCACCGATGCGTTCGCGTCTACCGTTGGGGTACTTTTGCAGCTCAGCCGTGTACTTGCGGAATACTTGGCAGCGTCCGAAACCGCGATCACAAGATGCCTTGTTCAAGACTAAAGCGTCCTCAATATCGTAGCCAGAGTACGACATGACAATGACAGTCGCGTTCTGACCAGCTGGGAGTTTATCGTAGTTGACAAGCTGAATTGTCTTGGAGATGACCATCGGTCTTTGCGGATAGACAAGGGTGTAAAGTAGGGTATCGATACGATTGAATTGGTTGTATGCGATGGCGCCAATAGCTTGCTTACCCATGGCGCATTGATAGGTGTTTCGAGGAGATTGGTTGTGGTGAGGGAAGGGAATGAGGCCAGCGACTGCGCCAAGGACAGTGAAAGGCTCGATTTCCATGTGTGTAGTAAGAGGGGTAACATCCTTCTCGTAGAGAGCAACGAGAGTGTCGTTCTCCTCGTTGACGTCGAGATACTCGACAATGCCATGAGTCAAAAAGTCGTCGAACGTAGCCTTACCCAGTTGCAAGAGTCTCAAGTGTTCCTCCTTGAGCTTGGGCTTGCCGTTCTTGACAATGATGTAAGGTCGGCAAATGCGTCCTTCGTCAGTGGCAATGTGAACTGCGTTGAAGTGATTGTTGATGTGAATGCTGACGAAGGGAGAAATCCAGCCGCGCCTTCTCATTGTTCTGAACTTGCCCGCGAATCGCTTAGGGTATCTGGTCAATGCGAAGGGAGTTCCGTTGATGTGGATGACGTATGAAGTCTCGCGGTGCATTTCGCCGCCTGAGAAGTTTCGGATGGGTTCTACACCGGCGTCCAGTGTGAAGACCCATCGCTTGACCGGCGCCTCCTCGACGTTGGTTGTAATATGGGTCATGAGAGCCAAGTTCTTGACCAAACCACAGGCTTCACCTTCGGGTGTATCTGAAGTGCAAAGCATACCCCATTGTGAAGGTTGAAGAGCACGAGGACCACTGACTTTGCGGGTCTTTTCAAACTGCGAGCTGATTCGAGTCATCATGCCGAGAGCACTGATGTAGCTAAGCCGGCTGAGAACATGGGTTACACCGGCTCGATTCATATTGAAACGCTTGACAGTCCAGTTTCCTGTCTGGATAGCTCGATTGATGCCCTGACCGATCATATTGGCGTGATTGCTAATCATGTTGACGGCATCGAGGGGAACAGCTCGGTTGTCCTTCTTGAGAACCTTGTCGATACTGCTCTTGACATTGCCGCAAAATTGCTTGAACAAATCCTCAAAAAGAAGAGAGAGAAGTTGTCCAGCCAACTCGAGTCGCTTGTTTCCAACAAAGTCACGGTCATCAACGAGACTCGGGTCGGCTTGCGCCATCAGGACGCGCCGCGTCATGAAAGCCACATAGACGGCCTTGGGATAGAAGTCCAAGCCCTCGATAGGGACGTGGGCAATGATGAGGTTCGCCAAGGCGTCAAGAGCTTCTTCAACGTGGTTTCTTCGAACTTGCGCGGCGAAGGGGATCCTACTTTTGCCCATCTTTACTCTGGCGCCGATATACTCCAAAGCTTGCTGTTGCGTATAGACACCGACCTTCGTAGCTTCTTCGAATTGAATGAGGAATTCATCTTGATATTTTCCGTTGTCGCCGGCAACGAGTTGCATGATCTCGTAATCTGACAGGCCTCCCAACGCCTTCAGGATGATGACAATCGGGATGCCTTCCACCAAAATGTTGGCAGTAAGAAGAATTCGGTCCTTCTTGAGCGTCACATACGTCTTGGACTTGCGCTCGTGAGTCGAACTGGTAACTGAAGCTGTGATGACGCTGTTCTTCTCGTCGGCTTCGACAATGACACGGTTCTTGCTGAGTTGTTCCTGAATGAGAATGACCTTCTCGGTGCCATTGATGATGAAGTAACCGCCGGGATCGAGAGGACACTCATTCATGCGCGACATCTCTGCGTTGTTGGCGCCACCAAGTCTGCAGATGGAGCTCTTCAACATGACGGGAAGGCGCCCAAGTGGGACATTCTTCCGCACAATCTTGGATTTGTCGCGAATGTAGGCAATGTCAACCATGATGGGTGCGGCGTAGGTCATGTCGCGCAAACGACACTCCATTGGTGAAACCTCATTCTGAGCCCTGATGTCGTTGAAGTCGACGCGACTAGGTCGCTCAACTCTGATATCAGTGAACCTAGCGGGGCGTTAGACTAATTCATGCAAAAAAACAATGCAGGGAATGGCGGCATACTCAAGCCAGAATGAACTGTTCACATCGCTTCGAACAATGCGGTTGGCGCGGACAATTTCCTTGATTTCATTCTCGACGAAGAAATTGTACGAGTCGATGTGCTGTTTGACAAGACCCTTGACCTTGAGAAAGGCAGGTAAGAGCTGGAATTTGTCCTCCTTGGTCGAGATAGGATCTGTTAGCTTCTTTCCGTTGTAAAAGGGCTCCAAAAGAGCCTCGAAGCCGTCGTCCTGCATGATGGTCACCGTGTTCCGCCTGCAATCATCATGTGTCGGGATTTGCGGCAACGCGGAAGGAGGGTCTACCGCAGAATTTTGAGAAGTAGGCGGTCGAGTCACATCGCGAGTTTGAGGTATGTGGTGGGCAACAGAAAAGTTTGGCCCCGCGGTGCCGGGTGCTGGCAGCAGCCCCACCTTTGCGCAACCGACGGGTGTCACTGGTATGTAGTTCAGTGTCTTAGTAAGCATGGTGAACTTGGGACGGCGACGACCAGGCTAGCGGAGCACACCTGGCACACCTGGCACACCTGGATTGACCTCGGTGAGCCACGCCGAGCTGTGTCAGCCCGCCTTGCAGCAGCACGAGGTGCTCTGCCGTGCGTTGTCCACCTTGCCCTACCTACTTTATTGCTTACTTGATTATCCGTACCTTGAATGCCTTAAGGTTAGGAGACAGGCCACAGTTCATCCCAACCTGCTGACGGACCTACCTAGTTTCTGGACTAAGGTAGTTGACGGTGCACATTCGATTCGGGCACCCACATGGTAAAGACACCTAAGTTTGCAAAGACTACTCTGAACTCATCATCGGGAAAGAGTTTATCATGTGGCATGATGGTATCGGTGCAACTTATCGAGTTTACGGCTGATCAGGTCGTGGTCATTCCATCTGTGGGTTCAATCTCTGTTAGACTCTGCGTTGACGGGTGCCCAAAACCAGGGCTTTGGGCCCGCCTCGTACGTTGTGCAGCACAGTCAATGTCAGGGACCATTTACACGCATACTCAACGACCCGTACTTCCAATGCTTGTCCCATCGTCAAAGGAAGTGGATAACAGAACAAAAGCAACTCACTCAGCACTGCCATGTTGATACACCAATCGGTATACCAATGGAGTAGCACCGCGCCTGGCTGGTTCCAGTATTTGATACTCCGTATGCAAGTGTGAATCCAAACGCGACTGCAAGATTTAGGACCAATGCCGCGACTGCCTCCAAGGTCCAAAGCCAAGTTGACCAGGGATTCCGGACACTTTCCTCAACTGGTTGACGAGTGGGGGTTTCCGCCGTTCCAGGTCACCACTTTAGGCTGTGGGAACTTGGGAAGCCACGCCTGAGCAAGGGAGAGGAGAGCAGCCAGGGCCTGCGGGTGCCTTGTCGTCTGCTGCGGCCCCGCCCCTTCACCATCTTTTCTCTCTACCTCATACTTTACCCCTCTTCGCGACAGACAAAAGCCTCTTTTCCAACGGCCAACCTAGGTCTCTGGAGTCTTGGGATACGACTGCTTGACTTTTACACTCCTAAGCCCAGGAGCAAGCTGGAATTGGATTGCTTCGTCAATCTGCTCTGCAACATCCCATTCTGATATTATTCAGATGAGAAGCAGTTCACGACACTAGTACTTACATGAACGTCGCTAGAGCCTAGGGTTGCTTCTAGGGTTTCCGACTACAAGTCTTTCGCTGCTCATATCCATTTTAACTTTACGGTCTTGTTCTGTCGTCACACCTGCATGGGATCAGAGTCCTCCCCGCAGGGTATCCCTTTGCACGACCCGCAGCTGGTGATGCAGGCGGCGGCGGCGGCGTCTGCATGTTGCGTTGGCAGAGGATATACTGTGGCAAGCCAAGTCGCATCCCATCAACTGCAATTGCCCCTCTTCGACTCCAGATGTCGGACCCCGATCGGTTAGGTGGTGAAGCTGCCCCGCGATACAACGAGACGGATACACCTAGCAACACGTCCACCCAGCTGGAGAGCTACAATGGTCGCAACTTCCAAGGGCACAATAGTCAAAAACGCAAAGCTAGTATTGACTCTCCCATTGCCGCTTTTCACAACCTCCTGAAACCGTTCTCTGCGGCGGAGCTTAGGCTTTGCCACCGTTACTGTTGGCATGGGAACACACAAAGACGTTGAACCTCCAAGCAAAGGGCGAAGTTTGTCACCTATGATGCAAGAGGTCAACCCCGCGAGTCACGACCTACGGCCCCGAAGATTGCGGCCGATCGAGGGTCCAACCACTCTGTTATCGGAGAACCCCTCCTCCTACTGGGGTATCGCAACACAGAGGAGCCACAGCCAAGGGCTTTGCCGCCTTTGCCTGATGGGACCTTTCATCGACGACATGGGCCCAGTGCCAGAATGGCAATCGAGAAAAGGGGTGGCGAGGGAATATCCGAACTAGTTGATCGTCGAGCCGACTTCCCTCGGGGTAGCGCAGAATATGCTAAATGGAAGACCATTCAGGATTCTAGCCCGTCTTCTGTCTACCAGGATCCGTCAACAAGCATCCTGCAACTGACATGGGACGACAGTCAGAGTCAGAACGTCTTCTGCCATCCTCAAACCTCCCCCGCCGCCAAGGTACAAAGCCGATACCTGTTGAAGCCTCCTTAAGGCACCATCTGACAAGTCACTGTGGCCCCGAGCCTGGAGTTTTTGTTACACTCTACGCCAATGCCGCCGTCCACGCCTACGGAGTACTTTGTCGCAGACTCGCAGATAGTCCACTCAATGCGGGCCTTAAAAGTCGGTGTAGAACCGAGCCGCTAGAAGCTTGCGACAGCCCATGCTTGCCGCCCAACAATTCAGTTTTCCTAATTGCTATTTTCGCGATTTTCAAGCCAGGACGGGCCATTCCATGCCTCTTGGGAAACCATCTAGCCGCATTATGACGAAGCACTGGAGCCTCTACCCCGAGCATGGATCCTCGCAAACCACCCGGCGGCTGGAAGGTGGGAAGATGCAAGTCACTTCGAGACCCTCGCCAGCCCATCAGCAACGGTTCAAGATGCGGCGCCAATAGGACAAGGCCTACCACTCAAGTGCTGCGTCGCTGTGCCCGAATCGCGGGGCACACACATCACGCATGTTTCTGAACTGTGCGTTCTCGTCAAAACTGTGCTGAGGATGAGGCTGGAAGCTACTCGGACACCTGGCTCGTCTCCTCGTTCGTCTCCTCACCTCACCTGCAGGGACGGACGGCCTCGACAACCGTACCCAAGCCGCAGCCCTAACAGCCACGCACATGTTGGCTCTTTTTAGGCGAATTGATATGCATCCTGTATGAAGCTGCAAGGCATTCACTCGCTTGTGTGTTCGAAATCTTGAGGAGTCAGAATGCATGGTCTCCTCTCCACACTAATGTTTCCTCGTCTTGTTGTGCAAATACATACTGACAAGCCACGGGAGTTTCGCGCGCCGTCTAGCCTGGCCAGTCTTAGCTGGAGACCCTCAGTTCGGGAAGACCCTGTCTCCCCGCCAGCGGCTTGCAAAGAAAAAAAGAAAAAAAGATATTGTGGAACTCTTCGGAGCGACAGAATGACAGGGTCAGGATGGACCTGTTACTCAGAATCGAGCAATCTTCCGAGGTCCCGTTCAGCGATTCACCGACGTAAGGTTGCAATCCATTTTTCATCGACTGGTGTGCTGTATGCATTTGCACGTTGGAAGCGTCACAAAACTCAGCAATTTCAAGGAAAGCTGTTGTTGCAGGGTGGGCTAATGAGGGCAGAGACCGGTACTTGTCTCAAGATGGATCTCACAGTAACATATCCATTGGTACGAATAGGAACTATACACAGGAGCAGCGTCATTTGATCGTTCCGAGCCTAGAGATAGAGGGTTCGATATCTACTGATCAGAATCGCAAGTTGCTTCTGACGACGTACGCAGGCTGCTTTACTCGGTGTCAACGACGACCAGAGCTCCCCATGGACAAGCGATTTGTCATTTGGACCAGGCTCACAAAGTCGATGCTCTACGGATACGTACCCCATGTGCACATCCCATCCTCTTCGTTGGCGAATAGCCCTTGTCCGTCCACTCGGTTGAGCCGATCGTCGACGGCCATGGCACAGACGTGCCATCAGTCCTCGTCTACCTCGACGCAGCTCCTCAATAACGAAAGCTGTGGCGAGCAGAAAATGTGTTGTCAGATAAGCTCGCGAACAACGCAACGGTGTCACAGTTGGCCTGAATATCCAGATCTTTTGGCAGTACTCGTTCGATCTGGGGAAAGCACGTCGGTGTCGCACAGGGCTATCCAAGTCCCGAAAAGCGATGCGACGTAGGCAGTGCGCGGCACAGACTGTCTGCTAGGCTTGCAGACAGAAACAAAGCTACATATTTGACAACCCACAGCACAGGCTGCCGCTTCACCGCTCAACGAAGCATGCAAGTCCTTGGTTCGAAGCTTGCTTCGCAGCCAGCACGAGAACAAATCATATACAGGGTGATTCCCAAAGCCCCAAGCCCTACTTGGCAGATTGGCAATTCGACAAAAGTTAAGCAAAGAAACGAGACAAGGCGGTCACCGTCCAGCCCAAGACGTGGAGCACCAGCTCAACGTAGGAACTTGCTACGGGCCAGACAGACTCTGCAAAATGGGTAATAGGGGATCTCGGGCCTCCTGTCAGACCGAGATAGAGTTTCCGATGCACTGGCAACAGCCATTTCTGTCGTCAACGCTCGCACACAAACCTAGGTTGTGGGCCATCCGCACCGTGCTACACCCGCGAGAGACAGCCCCTGACAGGAAAGCGGAACAAGACGGTCAATTGGGACTAGTACGGGCGACCTCCGACCTGCTAGACTCGGCGGTTTCTATGGCTGTTAGTGCACCAGCCCCTCAGCAGAGGAGAGGAAGAGGAGGAGGAGGGGAAAAGACGAGGGGGTAAAGAGAAAGAGAGACACACAGTGAGGGGAGCGGAGGGGTGTGTAATAATTGGGCAATGGGCCTGGAATGCTCGCTCCGTGCATGTCATGTCACGAGAGGAGAGGGACAGGAGCAGAGGGAAAGAAGCCAGACACGAACGAACAGGTCACGAGATATCGAAAGACCAGGCGGTATGCTGCAACAATCAATCGCTACCTATTCAACGGCAATGTTTATCGTTGTATCGTTGTCCCAACTCTGCCAGTTCAACTTGACACCGAACGACAATGGCGGCCACGACCAGACTCGAGTGGTTTTAGTACCTAAGAGGTATCCCGAGAATAAAGAGTGCAACCACATCTGCGGGCTCGCCCTCAGTCTGCCGCTGCTCCTGGGCGCGGGAGGGTTTCGAACAGGGTTCGCAAGACCGCCCCTCATCTCCCACTGGCTGTTTTGCCTCTTCGGGAACTTCATGGGAGGAGGAATTGCGAAAGCCCAAGCTGCGCTGCGTCAGACTCAGAGAGCCACCATTCACCACCCACACACCACCACCACACCCGTCGAGCATCAACCACATGCACACGCACTGCGGCTACCCTACCTTATGTACAGTGCAAGCTTGACGCTGTCCAAACTTTGTACCTGCTCTGAGTACCCGCAACTCTCCTCTCGACCTGGCCAGGTACGGCGCGCGAAGGACTGGACGCTACCTTGACAAGGACAGGGCAAGGTGTGGTAACGCAATACGGCGCAGGGTACTTTGTCTCCCCTTGGCTTCCAGCCAGTCTCTGAGTGGGAGAGAGACAGGAACGAGGGGCTTTCTCGTCACTTGAGAGTGTCCGTATGGCCGTTGGGAGCTACCTGCGGTACGGAGTCCTACGCATCTCAGTATGGTTATCCTTCGCGGACTTACCAGGGTTCTTTGGGTACCGAAAGCAAACCACCCCTCCGACTTGCAAAGCCGCCCTGGCCTGGCACCTGGTTAGCGAGTGAGATGTGGTGGTTCCTGTCTGTGGTTCCTCTTCGATGTGGCCCCCGTCAAACTGGGTCCCCCCGTCGTTGGCGCAGGGGTATCTTGGGCCGCCGGCTGGCCTGCCACGCCCTCTCAACCGTGCTTGTCTCCCACACCTGAAAATCGCTACATTACCTTCTTATGCTCCGAACCTGCTCTTTTCGTTTCTCCCCACGTTGCTCGTCGGTTTCTTACCCAGTTCTCTTTCTGTACACCATCTCGTGTGTCCGTGTATTCCAAAAACCTCTTCAACTTGTCGCTCCTGGCTCTCCAGGGTGCGGCGTGTCAGTTTTATCTGAGTGTATACTCTGTACTGCACCGGGGAAGAATACCACTGGAAGAAAAACCAGGTACGTTCCAGTTCTTTTATTCTCTTTGTGCTTGGCCAGTCGCTGTATCACACCCGCATCGATGTGTGGTAGAGCTTTGCGATTGTGGAAGCAACTGCGCCATGGCGGCAAGAAACACACCATACAAACACGGAGAGAGAGAGAACATCGGAGAGGAAACAACATTTTCGGCTGCCCTTTGTGTCGTTATGCCGCCAAATCAGCGAGTCAACTCAGTCGGACATCGCAATGCGCTCCCAAAGGCTTCCCAACGACCAAAAGAACGACATCTCAAAGCTGGATGCCAGACAGCACGAAAAGGGGGGGAGGAGGTAGGGACGCCAGGTAGAAGCTGGAGAGGCAACGACAACAGCAGTGACGGTTTCGGTTCGCGATCCAGAGGCCCAAGAAGAGACAGGAGTTGCAGGACGAGACATTCGAGTCTCACTCACGCTGCTCAGCTTCAGCTGCTGCCATGCGTCCACTGCCATCATTCTCCTTGTCTCTTCAGCGCTTCACCGACTGCCGCCCGCATTTGGAGAAGACCAGGACCAAGAGGGAACCCCCGGACCAGCACCACCAAACTTCGCCAGTTCCGCACCCCGCCTCCAATTTTCCTTGTTTCCAAAATCACGAAACTCTCGCTCTGTTCTGTTGTTTCTTGCCGCCATGGGCTTCCCACGCAACCTGGTCGACCGCATTCTTTGATGCTGCCGCCACTGCTTCTTTTGCAACAGAAACACCCCTCCATGTTCATATCGCTGACCGCCGGCCTTACTTGATGCCAGCAGTATATAGAAACCGCAGCCACTAGGCCCCTTTGCGCCGTGTACGAATTGTTGGAATAAGCCGAACTATGGACGAGCTGCGCTTCCGATCGCACCAGTCGCCCCGTAACGAATCCACGATGAACACACTTGTCTCACCTCCGCGGAACGGCAACCGCCTCCCGCAGCCTGTTCAGGCTCACGATGGGCGAGGCGCCCTGCCTCGCCGCTTCACTACGGATTCGGGGCGTGTACCAACATTGTCTTCAATCACCGGTCAGCGCGGCCCTGACCTTGGTGGCCCTGATTATAACAACGTACGTTCCCTATCCACAGTGCGATGCTATCCTATTGCGTTCCATGCGCTACTCTCTGTTCGCCATCGCGCGCTTTCCCATAAGAATGCGACTGACACTGTCTTGTCCAGACTTTCCACAAAGTTCAATTGGTATGTGGGCTTCCACCGTCCCGCTGTAGAACCTTGTTTGCGACGAGACAATCTACGTGCAGACGCTACAAAGTTGGAAAATCACAGTGACGAATAAAGGTTACTGACTGCTGGACCCAGATCGAGAAGAAGAAGATCGAATATGAGAGACTGCGCGAGCAGAGGCGTCGTTTCGAGATGGAGATGCAAAAGCTAGAGCAAGCACAGCGCCGCGAGGAGATGGAGCTAGCGAAGATGCAAGACGACCTCCGCCATGGCCACCAGTCGGAGCCCACGACGCCTCCCGAATATCACGAGTCGTCCGGCTTTCCCACGATGTTCTCGCGTCCCAACCGCTACTCGACTTCGAGCTTGACCTCGCCTCCTGGTCTCTTCAACCGCCCCGGGCGCTCGGGCTCGCAGCTTACTTCGCCGCACTCCACGGTGATGCAGTCCCGCTTCACCTTTGACGACCATTTGCCTTCCCGGTCTGTGCCTGGATCTCGCAGAAACAGCGATGAGGACGAGAAGGAGGAGGCTGTTCGACAAGATCCGACTAGTCATCGATCTTCCAACGCGTAAGTGCCGTAATCCGTGCAGTGTGACCAGTATGTTTGCTTCTTGGACAAGTCTTGGGGGTAAGTATCATAACCAAAGGCCGGTAAAGTTTGTGTTGCCAAAGCTGGTAAGGTAAGGTATTGTGCCTCGAAGAAACGGACGGCGATGCCCCACAAGCTGGGTTTAAAGGAATGCTCTTGCCTCGGGATAGTCTTTCGATACTTCGGGATCCATGGGTTCCTTCCCTGGAGATGGACGAGCTCCTTCCCTCGATCTAGAAGTCTTGAATCCTCACCCCCACACGTCGATAAAAAGGCGAGATCGATCAGCGGTTCTTCCTTTTCACTTCGACCGTTCCACGCCCACACCGCAGACCCAACGCCGCACTCTCCCATTCTCACTCATCCTCTACCGACCAAACAACAGTGACTTATCCTTTTGAGTTACACCGCAGAACATCACGCACCTGTTCTCACACCATCACCCCACGCTTCCACGACGTTCAAATCCTTTGTTCCAATCTCACGAATCGCACCTGCCTACCGAGCGCCTCTCACAAAAGGGCGTTCTCACTGTTTTCGAAAGCTTGGTTCAAATCGATCACCAAAGATTATTTGAAGGCCTCCTTATTTTCTTCCAGCTTCCTTTGTTTCGTTTCTTCTCGAAGCAAACCAACCGACAGCCTAAGACTTGCCCATGAAGAGAAACATACTTACCACATAGCAAGCAAAACCTCCAAAGACCTGAGCAATGGCTGACACTGGAATTCCCAACGACAGCTACAACCGCTACTCGATGCCGGTAACGCGCTCCCGCACTGGCCTCTACGGCGCCGACCTTGACCAGACCGGCACTGCTCGCTTCCTCTTTGGCGAGGAGGACGCTTCTGGCGAGAACAAGTACGGACAGGCCAACGGCGACGACAACTTCCCGACTCTGGTTCGTCAGAACGATCAAATGGTAAGTTTGCACATTTCATTCTTCACCTTCACATCAACCCTCTATTTACTTTCCCACGACCTATTTTACCCTATTCTCCAATGCATGGGCCCGCGAGCTGGTGCCTATGGTCTTGCCTGCTCAGCAAGAAACGGTCCATATGTTTATTTTGCCCATGGGTGGTGAAGTGCCACGTCCCGAACCTCACGGGCGGGAAGGTGCGAGCCGCAAGCAACCGCGCCTAGCAGCTGCAGCTTGCTTCAACTTCACCTCTGCCCGTCAGATTCACATCGCACACCTTGTCCAAAAATCCCACATCGCCTTTTTTTTTGTTTTTTTTTTTGCCCTCTTCTTGTTTTCGCTCCGGATTCCACCCGTGGACGCGAGTGAAAAAAAGAAAGAGAAGGCGCAGACTCTCTCCCCATATCCCTCTTTCATTCCCTGTTCGTTTACCGCTTGCTCCTTCCTCCCGCCAAGGTCAGAGTTTTGCAGGGAAAATACTGTCGACACAAACCTTCGAACTTGTCAGCCTCCGATCAACTGTTGACAATTGTTTGCGTCGTATAGCTCTCTGCATCATCCGCTGCCCTTGACCTTGCCCTCTCTCCCTCGCCCGCTCCTGACGCGCCGTCCTCCCATGGTTGGGGCAATATTAACCGTCACCGAACCCAACAGAGCTTGTCTGCTATCAACACGTCTTCGCTCAACGGAGCTTCGTCTTCTGGAGAAATCGGCAAGCGCTCTTCAGTCCGCCACTCGCTCGACTTGAAGTTCTTCCCGGACGCTCCCTCCGACAACCAGGCTTCCATCGTCTCTCCTCCCGGCAACCACCCCGGTAACCACATCATGGCTACTCCTCCCAAGTTGCAGAGCTCCTTCTCTGCCAACGACGTGCCTACCGTCAAGAGCACTGCAAACGGTGGCCCTGTCACGAACAACCACGCCCAGCAGCATTTCCACAACCACAATGCCAGCATCGGTCGCATTCCCGCTGGCGCTGTTCCCGGCCGCCACAGCCGCGAGCTGTCTAACGACAACAACATGGGCGGCCCTCGCGAGCAGGCTGGTCCCTACCCTTCCATCCAGTCGGCTCTTCAGGCCAACGCAGCTCCTTTCGGTCCCGGTGCTCCGGGTCAAGGCTTCCCTCACACCTCTCAAGGCAACCAGGCTCCCAACGGTACCGCAACTGCTGGTCCTAACAACGGCTACGGTGGATTCTACCCGAGCGGCTACGTTTCGCCCAACAACAACGGTCCTCCCCCCGCCTCTGGCCCTGGCGCCTACGGTGTTCCTCTCTTGGCGATGAGCATGCAGAACATGAACCTCAATGGCAACAACATGTACCCTGCTCAGAACTATGCTGGCTATGGCGCTCTGTACAACCCGCAGCAGCCTCAGCCTCGTGACAGCCAGGCTCGTGTCATTCAACATCGCCGCCAGATGGACAATGAAGGTAAGCTCGACGATCAATCCCATGATGCGTACACATCACTAACATATGCCTAGCTATGTCGCGCTACAATGGTCTTGCTCTCGAGAACGTTGGTGGCCAGATCTACGACCTCTGCAAGGACCAGCACGGCTGCCGCTATCTGCAAAAGAAGCTCGAAGAGCGCAACCCGGAGCAGGTCCACATGATCTGGTTGGAGACCAACCAGCACGTCATTGAGCTCATGACTGATCCTTTCGGCAACTACCTTTGCCAGAAGCTGCTGGAGTACTGCAACGATGATGAGCGTACTGTGCTCATTCAGAACGCCGCCGTCGACATGGTTCGCATCGCCCTCAACCAGCACGGTACCCGTGCTCTTCAGAAGATGATTGAGTTCGTTACTACTCCGACCCAGATTGAGATGATCATCAACGCTCTTCGCTTCCAGGTCGTTGAGCTCATCCAGGACCTCAACGGCAACCATGTCATCCAGAAGTGTCTCAACAAGCTCAGCGCTCAGGATGCGCAGTTCATCTTCGACGCTGTCGGCACCAACTGCGTTGACGTTGGCACCCACCGCCACGGCTGCTGTGTTCTCCAGCGTTGCATTGACCACGCTTCAGGAGAGCAGAAGGTCTGGCTGATTGCCAAGATCACCGAGCACGCTCCGATCCTTGTTCAGGATCCCTTCGGCAACTACGTTGTCCAGTACATCATCGACCTGAACGAGCCTTCCTTCACTGAGCCCATTGTGCGTATGTTCCAGAACCGCATCGGCCAGCTGTCCCGCCACAAGTTCAGCTCCAACGTCATCGAGAAGTGCCTTCGCTGCTCTCAGGAGCCCTCCCGCGAGATGATTGTTGACGAGCTCCTGAACCCCGGCGAGATTGAGAGACTCCTCCGCGACTCGTATGCCAACTACGTCATCCAGACCGCTCTCGAGTACGCTCCTCCTGCGAGCAAGTACCGCCTGGTCGATGCTATCCGCCCCATCTTGCCTTCCATCCGGTCCACTCCCTATGGTCGTCGCATCCAGGCCAAGATCCAGGCCTTTGAGGGCCGTGGTAGTGCCACCTCGAGCGGTCAGGTTACTCCCGCGGACCCCACTCAGGGCCAGATTCCCCTGCGCCCCGGCCACAACCGCGCCATGTCTAACAACACCTCTATCATCCCTCCTAGCGGTGCTTTTGGCAACGGTCTGAACGGTGGTCTCAACGGTGGTGGCATGGCTCCTCGCGGCAACCAGGCCAACTACCCCACGACCAACAACATCACTGTTCCGCCCCCCGCTCCCCAGAACCAGCGCATCCAGCAGTTTGGCTTCAACGGCCAGCAGCGCACCAATGGTGGCGTCCCTGCTGACGCGGTTGCGGGCGAGTCTCAGTGGCTGTAATTGTATTCGACGCGTTGTCGACCATTTCAGCCCGTTGAGATTCATCTCTAGCGGTACGAAATCTGGCCCGGGCATTCGACAACGAACATAATGGTGGCATGATGCTTTCCGCGTAACGGTTTTCTTTCGACACAGCACGGCGGCTACGCAGCAACGACTTGACGATCTTTTTCCTTTTCCCTGTCTGTGCAATTACCACAAATCATCATCCAACCAACATACAACACCGCAATCCACCAAAACTCTTCATCCGTCGAGCACGGCGGTCCTTGCATCCGGTTGCAAGGCCTGCTTTGTGTGTACACTATGGATTCGGGCAGCGCATCAGTGCCCACCCTTCGGCATTTGCAGCGCAGACATAAGAATCGCATTCTGCTTCTCGGCAGCCGTCACCAGATCGGGCGGAGCCTTCAATAGGGCTTGTACTTGATTCGATCCCAACATCGACATAGAAGAATGCTTTCCTTGCTTTTCGAGTTTCTTTTGTTTTTCATCGCGGTTTCCTATTTTCGACTTTTTCTTTTCTCCATTCTCGACGCTCGTTCGCCAGGGTCAACTACTGACCTTGGCATCATGATTGGACCGGACTCACGACAACATCATCGGCATAATTCCTTGAACGAAACGCCAGTCACGAAGCTGATCATGAGACGCGCAACGATTTCGGGAAGATTTTGGTTTCTTCCTCTACGAATGATGGCCTTGAGGTGTACTAAGGGCCTCCTTAGCCTTGCGAACCACCACTCGAGCGTTTCTGCCTCCCCCGAAACGGTCCGACAAGATTATACAGGAGATACCTGACTGCGCACGCATTGCATAGAGGCCAACACTGGGACATGACAGCATCGGAGGCAGTTTTTCCTTTCTTTTTTCTTTTCTCTTTTCTCGCAGGCGGTTGGTACATCGTTTCGCACTTTCGACATGGACCGCTTAGCATGACTCCCAGACCTCTCATGGCTTATCTGAATTGGAAGGATACCATCGACAATACGGGGATATTCATTAAGGGCTCATGGGCTCTCACATTTTTGGGGGTTTCTGGAGAGATTCGATTTGGCCTTCCGGGGGAGATTGGAGAAAGGTTTCTTGTGTGTGTAAGAGAACTCTAGGGATGAAAATTGGGCGTTACTTTTTGCTTCTTCTGGCCGGCGGAGAATCAGACGTGTCTAGTGAGGCTTTGGCTCGATTTGCTCATATGCTTTTCAGCAAATGCCCATGACACCCTCCGACCGCGCGCATGTAACTAGGCAGATAATTCGAGACAAAAATCTTGACTTCAAGGTTTATGGTGTTTCTTGGTGTATTCGTGAATGTGTGTATAAAAAAAGTGTTGCTGGTGTTGCTAATTTTGGCTCATACATCTGAGTGAATGCCCTGTTGAATGGTACTCTGCGGCCGCTGGTTGGGCAGCACTAGAAGCGCGATGTGCGACAATGGAGGACGGGAGGCCTGCGATGGGATGGAGCATGTGAAGCGACCGAGAGTCGAAACAGCCGCTTCTGATTGGCCACGGCCGGCCGTTCCCCAGGGCGCAAGTTCCAGAACATCTGGTCCCACAGTGCCATTCCATTCACTGTCAGAAAGCCCAGAGTGGGAGTGAAGAGGTAGGTGTGCTGACGGCGGGGCTGTGCTGGTGCGGCGTGGCGGCAACACTTCGCGGTGGCCGGCTGGCAAACCACGCAACCAATTAAAATTATAAACGGCCCAGACCGCAATTTTTCCCTTTAAACCTTCGTTGTCAGCCTCTTTTTTCCCTCCCGACAACCTCAACTTCGTACCCACGTAAACTCCCCCCTAACTGCGGAAGAAAAAAAAAAAATCTCCACGTCTGCGTGATTCATCGCAACCGTCTCCCGAGCTCGCACCTCGAATACCACAAACCAAAACCCGTACATACACTCACTTACTCCTCCCCCGGCGAAAAAAATGACCCGTGGCAACCAGCGCGACAAGGCCCGTGAGGCTGCTCAGAAGAAGGCTGCTTCTCAGGTGAGATTTTTTTTTTCTGTAACTTTATCGATTTGTCCCACCATCACGCGCATCTTTCAAGCCCACGGTCGCTCTTGATTTATTCGGTGACGCCCCCCTATACTCCATGAAGTTGGGGTTTTGTACGAGCAGGCAACGGAAAAGGGGAGGCTTGAGTTTATCCTACAAAGGGGGGAACTCGATTTGGCGGGGGCGGGGCAGTGGGCTGTCAGCAAAAATGCAAGAAAGGGGAGGGGATATCGTGCAGATCATTCGAACAACAAATATCTCTTTTGAAATCGATGAGGAAATGGATGAGCAAGATGGCTGACAGAATTTGATTCTTCTTATAGAAAAAGGGAAACAGCATGAGCGGCACTGAGATGCAGCGCGCAAAGGAGTCTGCCGCTGAGATTATGCGGCAGAAGCAGGCTAATGGTGAGTCAGTACTCTTTCAATCCGAGTCGCTTCTTCCATGGCCACCTTTTCTCCTCGGAGTAGAGAGTCAGAGGGATGGAGGGAGAGGAGGGGATAAGATCTCAGTGTCATCTCTGACCGGCTGAGTCTCCTTGTCTCCTCCCTTTTGATGTGTTCTTGGACCGTACCTCGGGTTCGCTCACCGTCGATTCCGAGTGGTGCTTGCATGCCAAAAAGGGGAGAGGGGAGCCATGGGGATTGACTGAGACTTGGGAATGAATGGCTCGTATTGAATGTGATTTGCTGACGATTCATCTACAGCTGAGGCCAAGAAGGCAGCGGAGGGAGCTGGAGGGTCGAAAAAGAAATAGAAGGAGACGCGTGAAAAGGGGGGGTTGGGGAACAAAGGGCCAAGTTGATCTGTCGACCTCTTGTCCTGTCCCACGCCCAGTGTCAAATCTCATCCACGATGATAACCTCATATGAGGCGAGGTCCACTGGGGTGAGATGAGTCAGCGCATACATCCCGATGCAGTCAGACAGGACGCTCGAGGAAGACACGTAGGGGGAAGGGGTTAAGTAAGATTTTCCCGGTTCTTGGCCTTACCCCCCCCCCCCTTTTTTTTTTGAGCGAAGAAAAGGGAAGAAGAGATATCAATCAACGGCGAAACGGAAACTCATAAATGGGGGGTGTTTTTTTTCTTTTCTTATACTTTAGTTAAAGCGACGGAGATTGCATTCGTTGGCATGGAGAGGCGAGAAATATCAGAACAAATGAGGCTCTCAAATACCTTTTGCAACCGAATCAATACTTGAAGAGAGTCAGTTGCGAGGAGTAAAAACGTGGACGAACCGCGAGATGGTCATAGTTCCGTCGCTTGCTTGAACGACACCAATCCTACCGACTATAGACACCCTCAGCAAACCTACAGTGGTGTCTACTTGTAAGCCTCTTACTTCAACGATCTCACGTCCAGACTAACCTCAATCCAAATCCAAAGCCAAACGGTTCCGCCGCCCGTCCATCACACTTCATCTCAACAATTCTAGACAATCTCAACTCCTTTCCTCACCAAAACATCAAAGACCCTGACAAGCATGCAAAACGACAGCGTGCGCAAAATACAGGCCCCTCTCTCTCTTTTCATCTCCTGCTCTGCCCCGGCAAAAACCTACCGTAGATTCGCATTGCGAGCGCCGTCGAATCTACAAGAGTTGACACGGCATGACGCACCCATGCCCGGGATGACGGGAATAGATACACGGCAGACGGGCTACCTGATCGACTTCCGTACCACCCTTTCCTCTGTCTCTCTCTGCTTTTATCGGCGCTTATCCGGCCCACTGACGGTCGATCAAACCGGCTTGAGCTCACGAGTCACGAGCCGAGCCAAAGAACCCCCCGAACTCTGTCCTCCGGCTACTTTCACGCGCCTGGTTTCCCCCTCTCATCCTGTTGCCCTTTGGTTCTTGTCAGCAGTCAATTGCTGATGTTCTCGGATGGTCACTAGTAGTGGCACGAAAGAAGAGACACTGAGGCTGTGATCATTCATCATCCATTTATTTGATTCCTTATTAAGCGGTTGCGAACAAAAAAATGGTGTTTTTCCATCCAGGAAATACGAACCAGTCATACATCTGTAATTATCCCCTAAACCCTCATCCCCCATACCTCCTCTTCTCCCTAGACGAGGGGAGCGGGCTCAACCCAAGCTGGAATATGTGAAGAGGAACTTCTACCCGCTCTTTTTATGTCTCCACAACCACCAAAAGAGAAATCTACATGATGAAAAAAAGATGAAAAAAGAGAAAGGTCGTGATATGACAGGCTCCCCTAAAGGTGTGTATCGTGACAACAACTCCGGATATGTGGTATCGTTCCCAGCGGAGTGGGCAAAAAAAACAGGTTCTCTCATCCCAGAGGCGTAAACAAAATGGATTATACTAAAGGAGGCGGATTACGTTCACCCGTGAGAGTGATTGGAACCGTAGTATCCTCTTTAGGCCTCCATCATAGCCATGGGGAGAGATCCTGCCATGCCGCCGAAAGAGCCGACGCCTTGTGCTCCGACTGCGGGGAAGGATCCTGAAGAGCAGGTGACGGAGCATACGCAAGCACCGTTGCCGTTGATCTGTCCAGTGCCCTGCTGGATCTCGCCACCGGCAGCAGGCGCGGCAGGCGCGGCAGGCGCAGCAGGAGCGGCGGCAGGGGGGGCGGCGGCAGGGGCAGAGGCGGCGGGAGCGGCGGGAGCAGCAGCGGGGGGAGTGCCTCCGGTGATGGCGCCGCCGGCACCCTGGCCCTTCTGGGCAATGGCCATCGACTGGAACATGGCCTGAGTCTTCGCGGCAGTGGGGTTGATGGAGAAGGTCATGCCCTTTCCGCAGTGGTTGGCCTGGGCGCAGTAGAACCCTGGAAACGTGTGTTAGTAAAAGTGGCACAAACCGGAGCACGAAAGGACTTACACAAAGGCTCAGAGACCATAACTTGCATGGCGACCTGGGGAGGGGGGCTGACGGAGTTGTTGGGGTTGGCCATGAAGCCGGAGTTCATGCCACCAGCCAAGGGGTCGCAGGGCGTGGCGAAGGCGGACTGGGTAGCAGTGTGGTTCTGGCTCATGAAGGTGAAGACAACCATGTCGCCAACGTTGGCCTTGATCTGATCGGGAACGAAGACGAGACCAGCGGCACCGCCGACCATGACCTGGGTGTACGTGTTAGTTCTGATGATTTCGCTTAGTGCCAAATCTGACTTGTGTTACTTACATTGTGAGTTTGCTGAGCAGCCGGGGGAGCGGCCGGGGGCGCGGCGGGAGGAGCGGCAGGAGCGGCAGGAGGAGCAGCAGCGGGAGGGGCGGCGGCACCACCGGCGGGGGGGTTGATGTTGATCGTAGGGGCTCCGGCACCCGGGTTCGCCCAAATGATAATGACCTCGGTGACCTGGCTGTTGGAGACTCCGAACCCGGTCATGCCTGCGGGGAGACCAGCGATTTGTCCAGCTTGAGCCTGTCCCTTTTCTCCCTTCTTGTGGCCATCTCTGCGGACAGGGTAGTGGTTGCGGACCGACTTGGCAGAGGCCATGACGGCGGCGGAGAGAGCTAACACTGCGGAGAACTTCATATTGACTGTGTTAAGTGAT
Source organism: Colletotrichum godetiae (assembly GCF_030913485.1). Classification (NCBI taxonomy): domain Eukaryota; kingdom Fungi; phylum Ascomycota; class Sordariomycetes; order Glomerellales; family Glomerellaceae; genus Colletotrichum; species Colletotrichum godetiae. The sequence continues at coordinate 298,786 of NW_026851274.1, read as the reverse complement.
GTCGTCGGTATCGATTAGGGTGACCTTTTCTTTTCGTTTGTCGAGGATGATGCGACTGTCGTTGCCTCCTCTTTTCTCTTTTTTCTCTTCTCGGAAGATTTGGTGTTGGCGAGACTGCTAGAGCCCGGCTAGAAAGTCGAAAGGAATAAAAGGGTTTAGATATAGCTGGATGGCTTTAATGGCGAGGGCCTGCTCGTGACGAAGAAGAGTGAACACGGAACCGAAAAGAGAACGAAAGTCACACAGGGAATGAGTGAAGACAGGCGGATGAAGAAGAGATGGAGAAGAAGAAACAGAAACCTCTCTGACGGCGAGGATGAGGGGGGAGGAGGAGAGCTTAAATCGAGCAAGACTCGGTTGGCATGAGGAGCGCGAGCCACGTCGCATTATCGGTTCGTTATCCCATGTCATGGGCCAAGGTACTTTGAGTGTGAGTGGAATACTAAGGTAGGGACAAATGGTCTACGGTATGGACATAGCAGGGCATGGCATGGCATGGCATGGCATGGGATAGCCCCTTCCCGGCCGCAACATCGACCTCGACGAAACAGGACGAGAAAATCTTCCGCCAGCCCGTCCTTGGGAAGTGTTGGAAAGGCACCAAGCACTTTGGACCCCGGTCATGCAAGCCAAGCGCAGCCAAGCAACGCCTCCGGGGGTCCTTACTGTGCAGGATTCTGCAGAAGGGGGGGGTGGAGGAGGGGAGAGGCAAGGAGGATGGAGATGGAGCAGGGGTCTGGTGCGTGTAAGACGATGTGTCTTTGGGCGGTTCGTTGCTCGGGGATGCAGCGTCCGATTAAGCACACGAAGCACAGGCCCACGGCGGCATTGCCATCCCAAGCTTGGAGCAAATTAAGAACAAAAAAGCCAAGACGAGATGGGTGGAGAGTGCGTGGTGGTACGAAGTAGACGGTAGTAGTAGGGGTAGTAAGGGTCAGGGTTGAGAGGAACAGGAACAGGAACAGGAAGCAGGGGTGTGTGTGCTGCGAACGGATGGATGACGGAGAGACGATAGACGACAGAGAGAGGGAGAGAGGCGCTCAACGCACGAACGGGAACGAGGAGACAGCGGCAGGGATAGTAGAGACGACGATGATGCTGCCAACGGAGCCGCAGCAGAGCAAGTGAGAAGCTTGGTGTGCCATCAGCAGGGAGGTGGGCTGTCTTGTCTCGTCTCGCAGCTTTCACGGAGCGGACTTGGTGAAGTCACTCGACCGGGATGCTGCTGCTGGGTATAATGGGTAGCCGTAGGGGTAGAATGAGCGAGTGCGAGAGTAACCTTGACTCTCGCCAGAAACTCGGCACCTCAGTGATCTATGAGAGTGATTAGTGAATGAGGCCCTGTAATGTGGGTGGTACGCGGGAAGGAATGGCGAGGAACTCGGAAGGGGAAAGGATGGAAAAGTCGGATGCCATGACAGACAGCTTCGGTTGAGCTGGCACGTTGGTTGAGACGGCACGCAGTTGCGCTAGCGCTACGAAGGAGCAGTGTGCGGTCGAGGAGGCGGGAGCTGTGACAGAATCGTCTCGAGTCGTGTTTTGGCATCTCGCTAAGTGGCCCCCCCTGGCCGTTATTCCGAACACGGCACTCGCTCGGACCCTGGACGACGTCTCTTTTGCATACAGAGTATCCGTACGATGGGAGGATACCACGAGTTATGCTGGGCATGGCCGAGAAAGGGGAGGCCTCTCGACGGAGAAAATGGCATGGAAGCAGTACCTACGTTGGTGATAGTTGTGAACGTCAAGAGGTTGCCGATAATTCCGAAAGCGATCGTGACAATTGGTGTGTAGTTTGACGAACTCAAGTCCGAGCAGATAAGGTAGAGAGATAGATTAATCGATCTCAGCAAGACCCTCCTCCCCCAAGTGCCCCAAGTGCCCCAAGTGCCCCAAGTGCCCCAAATTACCAGAATTGCCCGAATTGCTTGCCCCAAGGCTTGTCTCTTCCTTCCCCCAAAGTTCTTCATTATCTGTACCCTACGCAAATTAACCCTCCCGCTGTCTCGGAGGGTGCTAAACCTTAATGCAGCCAATTAAGGTGGTTGGACCGTCAAAATGCCCCCCTGACAAGACATTTTAGCTGCCGGAGCCACGGGATGGCGTCCCCACCTGCTCAACTCTTCCCCTCCACTTTCCTCACCCGTTTCCCACTTTTCCTTCCTCTTTTCTGCATCCCGAGTGTTGGCGAGTTCCTCATCTGGCACACCGTTCCTGCAGGTACCGAGACACAATACAACTCTACCCATCAACCTTATACCTTTTCCAAGTTCAAGGTAGGGTAGGTAGGTACTGTGTAGCCCTCCACCCCTTCCCAGTGTCAGGCACAAACCCGTTTCTAGCGCTGTCACCTTCAAAATATACGTATCTCTACTTGTCTCTCGACAGGTTCAACTTCCTCGAAAAAAAGACTTACTGCTGCTGGACAGAATTTGGCTTACATACTCGGACACGTCAAATACCGGGAACCAGGCCAGGCAGGTCCCATCGTCTTCACACGTGCCAAGGTACATTCCCCGTTAGCCTGGCCCCTCCCGACTACCTACCTTATGGAGTACCTCTTGTCTCTCCATCCTTTCGTGGACGGATATCGCTGTGCAAGTTGTAACGCCATCATCCCGCACCATCTCGGTTTTCGGCTTCTTTGGCTCACCAAGCGGTCTTCTCCCCATCTGCCCGCAATCCCGGCATGAGTCGGCACGGATAGCAAGGCATCGCGAGAAACCAGGCGTGCCAGGCGTGCCAGCGTCACCAAGCACCTTGATGCCGGGCGTGCAGCCGCCTCAAACAGCCAATGAAGACTTTGAAACAAGCCCCCTCTCCCCTTTCCCCCCTCCGCCTTCGTACCTACCCTCTTTTTCCATCGTGTCTTTCTCTCTCTCTGATCTGGTCACGGGCAACTCTCTTCCCGGTCCACACACCAAGGCTCGTCCAAGACTTTTCTGTTGCAAGATAACCCACACACACAGACACCAAACTCAACCATTCAGAGAAGACACGGCCCAATCCAATCTCGCCGTCATCCAGTCCTCCAACCAACTTTGCTCATCTCACCCGCCATTGTCAGCCGCCACACACTGCTACGCCCACCACCGACCCTCCGTCCCATCCATGATCCCAACTTCCAAGACAACCACAAATACATCCATGTGCCCTGTTCTTGTACAACAAGCATCAGCATTCACCCTAACCGACTGCTCCTACACTATCTGCTCATATAGCCCTTTAGTGCAACCATCAGCCTTGTCTTGACACAGGTCCATCGACGACGCTAGACATCGGCTTATTCTCCTTCCAGCACCGCCATCATACCATCATCCCGTAATTTCTTGGTCCGAGTCGCAAGGAGACCGACTGTGCACAGTACAACACTTAGCCCAGTCTTCCATCCGTTGATATCTGTCATGTCAAGATCCATCTCGGTCTGCGGTCTGCCTGTGCTCGCTGCTTAGTGGCTCGGTCAGCCTGACGTATGCAGCGCATCGCCAGCCTGCTCGGGCATGGGCCGAACGAGGGTATCGGCCTCCTGTCAAGCTCAACCTAATCCCATGAATCCCATCCGTCGTACCCGGGCCATGTTATCCACTGCATCTTCACTTTAGGATGGACGTCCGTCCTCTGCAACATGACTCCGGACCGGAGGATCTCCACGCTCATTGTGTAAACCTTCTGGATAGAGCGGCTCAGGAAAGCGCCTATCTGACATGAACAACTGATGCATCGCGCTCATGCAAATTCTCGAGCGATACCTAATTCACCGACAGGGGAAACAAATCCACCAAAACTAAAGCAGTCGATCCAGGACAATAAGCGAGTCTCGAATGGGTCTTGACTCTTGAATTGTCGAGGCCGCGGATCGGTGGAACATTGCAACTCCACGTTTCCATCCAATACCTCTCGACTTGTTTCCGATCGCAACCCTACAGAGAGTCATCTCAACTAAATCCCCTTAGGCCGCCTTCATCATACCCAAGACCTCTTGGCTGACCTGCACTAACGAGTGTCATCTCTTGTATACCCGCCCGTGGTGCGGCGGCCTTGCTAGGAATCTCTGTTCAAGGACTGGTCTGGTCGCCGCACATTGCGTCGTTATCTGCCCAAGTTGCATCGGCGCGATGACGAGAAAAAAACAGTACTCGACTCGCATTTTGCTGGGGCTTTCACTATCGGAGCGGAAGGGGGAGAAACAACCAAGCCTAGACCCTTCCACGGTGAAACAAAACGAACTCTTGGATAGCCGACGAGATCACACTAACGTTTTTTTTTCCCTTCTACCGCAGTCACGAGGATTTTATTGGAGCCGCCAGGCCAAGTTCGCCCGACCCCGACTTGGACCGCATCCTAAATTCCCCCGTCTCAAGAGCCAAGCACACAACGGGATAGAAAGACGAATCAAGAGGCTGCTGACTGAGAACTTGCTGCTCCTGTCGTTCGTGTGACACATGCCACGGCGAACCTCAGACAAGGAACGGTGTGGCGCCGTTGCATCATCGGACGATGGAACAGATCGTGTTACAGAACTCGCCCTCCCGCACGTCGATCAGATAAACTCTCTAGTAGCCGCTTTTCAGGACGACCAACCTCACCCCATTCCCCACACAACCTTGCATTTGGCGTGTCCCAGGCGGCCAGGCTCAAGGGGTCCGCTCAGCCTCGTTGTCGCACTTGCAGCGGCTCTCTCGCTGGTATCGATTGGCTCGCGGTATCTACTTTGACATCTGTCTAATCCCTACTATTGCTGCTGCTGTTGCTGTTGCTGGCCTTCGTACAATCCCGTGTAGTAGCCGGCATAGTACCACGACATCAAAAGTCTCTTCAAGCCCTCATCTTGCACTACAAACCCGAAGAGAGGGGTTTCTCAGTCAGTTTCGGTGTCCAAGTCCAACAAGGCTACTTTGCAACTGCCGTCCCAACTCTGGATAGCCCGGGATCGTTTACATACCTGATCCGAGAAGACTCTGTGGGCCCATTGTCACAGGCCCTGGGGGGCCATTAGCCTTTGCCATAGGCGGCGCACTTGTTGAATCTGCCTGGTCCTGGACCTAGATCGGGACAAGCAAGGTAGACGTTAGCGGAAGCGAACAAGATTGAGATTGCTGCATAACGACGAGGCAGAGAAAGAAAAAGCCAAGCTTTTTTGATCTGCCTGGATTTTCATCTGGGGAGGGGAGGGGGGGGGTTCATCATCGGGGGGTGTTTTACATCCGCGCTGCTCAACCCCTTTGTTTTGTCGGTTCCCTCTGCAGCATCATCCGCGATCTCTGGCTGATCGACGGCCTGCGTTTGCGCGTCGTCGACGGTCCTACGTAGATCATTAACGTGTCAGAGTCTCGGAAAAGAGTTCTTGGGGGTGTTTAAAGAAAGAAGGCTTGGCCGTACTGGGTTTCTTCCGTCTTCTCCTGAAGATCAAGGTCCTTGAGCTTTCCTCCCTTTGCGTGGATGCTGTGATACTTCTGCCGGGTTTGGTTAGTAACTACTCTACTCTCACGAGGATTGTTATCCTCTCTTCCCTCTCCTGAGATGAATGAGTCTGTCGCTTACTTTGTACTCGTCCAGGGCCTCGTTCCATGATTCTATCAGCGCAGAGTCATCCCACATCTCATTGTGCGACATTTCTACATCGTTGCCGGCCATGTTGCTGGATTGAGGCGAGCTTTTTTGGAGGGGATGGTGCGTTCCTGACGACAATGGACGCTGATGAGGCGGTGTATGAGTATGACCTCTCTGGGTTTACTTGGTGTGAAGTTGGCGCCAGAGGTAAGGACGGCGTTTCTTCTCGATAAGAATGAAGGAGTTTGGTTTCAGAAGCTTTTAGCTCCTCAATCAACCTGTGGAATATGAGAGGTCTTGGTGGCTCTCAAGGTATGCTGATAGAAACCTGACGAGATATCTCGAGTTTTGCGATGCGTTTTGGCGATATGGCAAGCGAGGAGCGCTGTGCTTGTCGTTGTTTGAACTATTCTGTCTTAATTATGAGACTCGATTGTGGTGAACAGGCGGTCGGGTGATGTTCTTAAGGAGTCGTCAAGACAAAGTCAATCTGGTTGTGAGATGATTAGATGAGAGTGCCCTTATGAGATCCCAGCCTGAGGTGTCGTTGTTGTAGTTGCGCACCAACCTCACTGACGGATTTCCAGACCTTGAGCGTTCCTTTTTCAGGGAATCAAAGGCACCTCAGCTTGGTAAACAACAGAGGGTAGTTCACCGCGCAGTGCCGCAACGCTACTCAAGGACGGTGCCCCGGGTGCCCATACAGCATGAAGGCCCCCACTAAAACGTTGCTTCTGGGGCGGCTGGGTGCACACACTTAGCGGGCTTAGCGGGGTCGCATGAACTCACCGCCTCCACCTCGGGACGGCAGAATCTGGGAAATTTTTATTTTTTTGCCTTTTGCGACGGTACTCGACCACCAGGTGTGTGGGTACAGGTTCGGTTTTCTAGGGACTTGTTTAACCATTGCTCCCCAAACACATCAGCAAAAATGGCCCCCGAATTGAGAAAAAGAACCAGATGTAAGTTGACAAGCTGTATAACACTTTTTTTTCATGACCTAATGATTGTCATTAGCCGTCACTGGCAAGGAGCCTGTGGCGAAGAAGGCGGCCAAGGTCGAAAAGGTTGAAAAGGTCGAGCCTGCAACTGAAAAGGCCCCCAAGAAGGTGACCAAGAAGGCCACCAAGGAGGAGAAGGTCGAGAAGACCCCCAAGCGCAAAGGTATGTTCCGATGGGATTGCTACAATGTTGCATTGACTTACCAAGATGCTCTGAGCAGCTCCCGAGGAGGCGCAAGCTTCTCCCGTCGCGGCGAAGAAACAGAAGCCCGCAAAGGCGAACGCGAAGTCGAAGAAGTCTGCCCCCGCACCCGAGCCCGTCGAGGAGGAGGAGGAGAAGGAGGCCGAGCCCGAAGCCACCGAGGATGCCGAGACCTCTGTCGTAGCTTTCGAGGACGATGAGGACGACGAGGAAGTCGACGCCGACATTGCCGCCCTCGCCGCCGGCCTCGACCCAGAGGACGCGCCGGCCGGCAAGGGAACCTTCAAGGAGGGCCAGGATGTCGGCAAGGTGCCCAAGTTCAAGAAGCAGAAGCAGTTGACAAACGGCAAAAAGGAAGAGCCCGGCGTGGTCTTCATCTCCAGACTGCCCCACGGCTTCTACGAGCACGAGCTCAAGGGCTACTTTTCACAGTTTGGCAACATCACCCGCCTCCGTCTGGCGCGCAACAAGAAGTCCGGCGCGAGCAAGCACTACGCCTTTCTCGAGTTCGCCGAGGCCAGCACGGCCGAGATCGTCGCCAAGACCATGGACAGCTACCTGCTGTTCGGCCACATCCTGAAGGTCAAGACGGTGCCGGCGGACCAGCTGCACGAGGACGTGTGGAAGGGCGCCAACAAGCGCTTCAAGAAGATCCCCTGGCACAAGATTGCCGCCGGCGAGGTGGCGAAGCCGAGGACCGAGTCCGGGTGGTCGCACAAGGTGTCCAAGGAGGAGAAGAAGAGGCTGGAGCGCGCCGAGAAGCTCAAGGCGATTGGGTACGAGTTTGAGGCGCCCAAGTTGAAGGAGGCTGTTGCGCCGCCGCCTGAGCCCATGGCTGTTGACGCGCCCGAGGAGACCAAGGCTATTGAGGCTGCTGCGCCGGTTGAGGAGAAGAAGGCTGTTGAGGAGGAGGCCGCCAAGGAGGTGGAGGAGAAGGTCGCCGAGGTTGAGACGCCCAAGTCTGCGAAGAAGGCGGCGGCTAAGGGCGGCAAGAGGAGAAAGTCCAGAGGTTAAAAGGAAGCTCCTTTTTTGTTTTAATGATATCCCTCGTTACGACGGAACTGTTTCTCTCATCTTTGTGGGGTTTCACGAAAAAAGTCTTGGTTTTTTGCATCAGGTATTCTACTGCGTTTCTCTGTTCACCCAGGAGTCGTTGCATCGAGAATAAAACAAGGGGACATAATTCAAAAGATTTCAAGTTAGTATGTGCGCACATAGCGAACCCGTCGCACCCATTTTCAACCCAAAAGTTGGGGGCAAGCACCGGGATTATAAAAGGCGTTTTCATCACTCTACTTCAGCGTCAAAAATGAACAAGTCATTGGGGAAAATGCGCTTGCTCTAGTGATATTTCAGCGAAGGGTAAAATATGTGAAGAAGGAAAGAGGAAACGGGAAAATTTCCGTCAAACGGAGTCGCTTCTTGAAGGCTTTGGCCGATAAGATAAAGATGACTAAGCAAGGGACCCGCCATCTGCTCAGGTGTAGCCGCACTGAATGAACCGTGGACGGACTTGCGCCAGTCGGCCGTCTTCATAGATGCAGTTTATAAAACAAACAAGCTATTGAGGTGTCATATTCCAGGTATGGTGCCACATGGATACTTGCCTCGATCCTTGGATTTTCGGGCATTGGTAAATAACCAATGCCTGAGATCAAGTCGAGCCATTGAGAGTGTGAATCCTCAGAGTGTGACTCGTGTTAGTCACTTGACTACCTGCTAGGGCCGCCGTTTCATGTAACGATTCTGTGCTCATAGTAAACCATAGTGAAAGGCAGCATTTGAAAACTGTGCATTTCTCCTCCATCTCGTCAAAAAAGAATAAAGAAATAGAATCTGGATTTGCCAATGGCAACATGATCAGTCTATAGGCCAGAACCACAGCCCTCTTGACCATGACCTTGTTCACTTCCTGGTTCAGCGGTTCGCAGCGTTTAAGCGCCATGTCCAGCAGGCCTTAGCTAATACACCTCGCTATCGGTACACTTTTTGTGGGGCTACAGCTTCCATGGCCACCTACCTAGTGTGGGGGACGGGGGAGCAGCACCCTAGGTTCCGCGTGGGAATTGGAAGTGAACACGCTCGCTAATTTGCGAACCTAGCTTACGTGGTGTAAGTGCATGCAAACCCGCCCAGGTGCAAACTGTCGACATCCCAATTCCCAACCGACCGGACCCTCGAGACGAAGAAGAAATAGAGCTTTCCCCGTTCCGCGCCCACCAGCTCAAAGGGCTATCCACACCTCCCGATGCATCTGAGAAGACAACATGTCGGCCGCCGCTCCCTCCACTGATCCGATTCAAAACGCATCTTCAGGTTCGTGGCCCGATTGAAACACTTCCCAAGTGTACACATGCGCGGCGACAGGCTAACGGGGCACCTTGCAGGGAAGAAGAAGAGCGGCAAGAAGAAGAAGAACGCCAACAAACCCAAGGAACCCATAGAGACAGACAGCGCGCCTCCTGCGCCCGACAATGCAGAGGAGGGCGATGATGAACCGGAAACCCCGGTGCAGGTGATACTCCCTTGAACCCCCCGCCCTCCCTCCCGCAACCTGCAAAGCTCACAATGTCTGACTGCCGTCGTAGGCTTCTGCGCCCATAGAAGAATCCAGTCCCGAACAGTCGACGGATAAGGACACAACAGCCAATGGCCACACGGAACGGCCGACGAGCAACGGACATGCGAACCCCCCGACAGAGGCGGCCGCAGAAGAGCAGGGAACCAGCCCCGATGCCACGGCAAAGCTGGACGCCCTCACAAAGGAACGAGAGGCGCTGCGATCAGAGGTTGAACAATTGAGGAAGCAGCTGGAGACAATCCAGGGAACACATAATGAGACCGTCACCCAGCTCAAGTCGGAACTGGAGGAGACGTCATCGGCCAAGGAACAGGCAGAGGAGAGCTACCAGGGTCTCCTCGAGCGAGTCAACCACCTAAAGTCGACGCTCGGCGAGAGACTGAAGCGCGACCGCGCCGAGCTGGAAGAGGCTAAGGAGCGGATCGAGGAGCTCGAGTCCCAGAATGAGGAGCTGCAGAATGGCACCAAGGCCTCTGAGGAAGAGGTAGCGAAGCTCCGGGACGAGCTGCAGGATACGTCACGCGAGGCGACGAGTCTGCGCAGCCGAAGCAACCTGTCCCAGCAAAACTGGGTCAAGGAGCGCGAGGAGCTGATGAGGCTGGTTGCCAACCTTAAGGAAGAAGTCGAGACGACGACGAACGCCATGGGCGAGTGGGAGGTCATCGCCATGGAGGAGCGATCCGTAAAGGAGAGCCTAGTCGAGAAGGTGACGGAGCTGGAGGAGCAGATTGCCAATCTCCGGGACGGCTACGAGAGCGCCGCATCCGAACGAGATCACCAGTCGCAGGTCATTGACAATCTGCAAAAGGCTCTGCGCGAGATCCAGGATGCGCGGAAGAAGGAGCTGCGGGAGATGGTCGAAACGTCAGAGGAGCAACTGCAAGCCATGAAGAAGCTTGTGCAGGAAGCGGATACTAGGGCTACTGAGGCCGAATCGGCCAAGGAAAACCTGACGAAGGAGCTCGAGCGCACAGCGCCGTTCGAAAAGGAGGTCAAGGAGAAGAACCTCTTGATTGGCAAGCTGCGGCACGAGGCCATTGTGCTCAACGATCATCTCACCAAGGCTCTCCGCTACCTGAAGAAGACAAAACCAGAGGACAACGTTGACAGGTATTGTTCCCTTTCCTGTTCACGATGAATCAGAGACCAACTAACATCCTCCCCAGACAAGTCGTGACGAACCACCTCATCCACTTCCTCACTACAGACCGCTCCGACCCCAAGCGCTTCCAGATTCTGCAAGTCATGGCCGGTTACCTCAACTGGACAGACGAGCAGCGCGAGCAGGCCGGGCTCGCCAGGCCAGGCACCTCGACCAACATTCTCCGCCTACCACCCTCGCCCTTCCACCGCACGCCCAGCACCCCGTCCCTGAGCGCAGAATTCTTCTCCGAGACGCCCACCTCGGCGAACAAGGAGTCCCTCGCGGACCTATGGGCGGGCTTCCTGGAGCGCAGCGCCGAGGAGGGCCTGGATCAGGGCTCCTCGGCGGGCACCCCGCGCGATCGCAAGGATAGCGGGAGCAGCGCGGCGACGGGACGGGGCGGCAGTTAGTGGAGGTCGTCGTGGACTACGTAAGATGTTTTTTTTTTGACGTTGTTAGAGAGGTGTAGAGGCGGCGAACCCCAATGTATTCATTTCTGCCAGCCTACAGAGCATAGCGGGGGGAGGTTAAAGACCATTATTGTTGGGTACCTCTCCCGAGATGGGTGGACGTGTGTGTGTGTGTGCGGTCGACCATCCACTTACACTTACACTTCCCCAAACGAAACTAAAAACAAGTCATAGATATGAAGAAGACCTTGGAAAAAAAAGGAGTTCACCACCGGTGTGGCTACATCTCTTGGGTGCTCATGCTGGGATTCGGACTCGGGTACTCTCGCTAAGCCTGTCGTCGAGTAGGCTGGTTGGTGTGATTGATTGTTGACCATTAACCACTCCGCCACCCAGCCAGTTTGACCTGCCCCGTCGACCTAAACGGGCGCCTCCTGGCTGGTAACTGGAATGGACTTGAGGGGGTCCATATAGGCTTCCTGCAGTGTGTATCGGGTGGCGGGAAAGTTATCGGATGAATGGCTTGGTCGGTACGGTCCCGGCACGCGTTTACATGCCTTTCCAGGTCACCGTACCTGCCTATCTTGAGGACAGTGCCTGTTGTATTTCTCGCGTATATTCAGAGGGATCGAGGGAACAGGAACGGTCTTGGATTACCATGGCAGAAGACGAGTACCAGGGATATGATGAGAATTAGGGAAAGACAGGCTGGGAGGGGAAGGCTCATGGAAATACTATTTGCAACGGATTACGAGCCCAAGGGGCGATTCAAAGACCAGACCTTGCTTTTTCTCTTCCAGTTCGCGCACACCTCACACCCCCCAGTTCTCAACCAAGTCATAAGTGTATGCTCTCTTTCTTTATTCTCTGTATAAGAAGCTGCAATGCCCATCTATACACATGCTACATCAACTCGAGGCTTCCAACTCAGTGGAAACACGACCACGCCGCTCATTGCGCAGTCCCTTCCGGCTGTCTAAACACACCCTCGGTATAGTTCTCAGCATCGCTCGTGACCTGCTGTATATTAATCCTATTCTCCAGCGCGTCGTTGACGCTCTCGACAACCTCCCTCTCCTCCATGGCCTCGCGCACCATCTGGCCCTCGCGCAGCCAGTACGCCTGACTCCGCGCCCGTAGCTCCTCGTCGCGCAACGTCGTGTTCTTGACGATGCCCAGCGCGCTGAGCTTGCTCTTGACCGTCGTCAGGGCGCGGTTGCTCGCCTCGATGCGCTCGGCTTCCGAGGGCGGCAGGACGAAAGCGCGGCGGGTACCCGAGAGGAATAAGAGGGCGCCGATGCTGACGTCCAGGGCCGCGAGGGCGATGTAGCGCAGCGCGCGGGCGTGCCAGTAGAAGAAGTCCATGTCTTGGAGGCGGAGGGCGGAGGCGTTGGCGGAGTAGTCATACTGGCCTACGAGGACTGCGTCCGCTGCGGCGAGGGCGGCGGCGGCCATTGTCGCGTGGGAGCGCCAGCGGGCGCCATCGCGGCCGGTGAAGGTGGAGGAGGTGACGGCGGCGAGGGCGATGAGATTGACGAGGTGGGGGAGGATGATGGCGGGAAGCGCGTAGTAAAAGTAGGATTTGGGGTCCTCGGACTTGCAAAAGGGGCAGTCTGCGAGGGCGGCGGGGCCGAGCTGGAGGTAGAGGAGGCGGGACTCGAGGTTGACAAAGCGGGCGCGGAGGCGCTCGTCGGCGGCGGTGAGGGCGGATTCCGGGCGGAGGGAGGACAGGCGGTTGAAGAGGACATCGACGGGGATCTGGAGGCGGGACTGGGTGAGGGTAAAGAGGTTCTCCGGGGCCAGGGGCGGGAGGGTCTTGACGAGGTAGACGACGACGATGATGGCGAGGATGGCGAGGGCGCGGGCTATGCGGGGCGGAGGGGGGATCGGTTCGCCGCTGTGTTGGGAGGCATTGCGGATGGATTTGTAGGCTGCGATTGCCTTGGGGAGGAGGATCGGACCGAAGACGAGGAGGAGAGAGCGGATTCTGTAGTGGTGGAAGAGTTGTGCGGTTAGTTTTTTTTTAGTTTTTTTTTTGAATCGTGTTGACGGACGTTGGTGGTGATGTCGCGAATTTGGCGATGATGTAGCTTGGGGTATGGGGTACGTGTGGGTGGTGGGACATGTGGCTACTCACTCTGACCAGCCAAATGCCATGACGGGCCAACGACGACGGCGACTTGCTATCAAGCAAGCGCTTCAGCGTGATGCGTCCAAGTATCAGGTCGAGGAAGCTTCTCGAGAAAGAGGAAAAAGGTCGAGATTCTGTACCTTACTTGGGGCTCGAGGCTGACAAGTGTTCTTTTTTTTTTTGGAGGTTGATAGTTCGAGGACAGGGTCAGCGCGTAAGGCTGCACCGAGGCCACGGTATGAGAGGGAAAAGATGAGTTAACTTTCTGCCAAGAGCAGATCCGGCTTACCTAAGATGAGATTTTCCAGGCGACAGAAGTTAGGAGCGCATTCCGGTGCAGGGGTATGCTGACCTTGGTCGTTCGCTGTGACGGCACGATGATGTAGCCACTGCAGGTACGCCGAGAGCTTCTTGTTTACCAGTCATTATTTGCGACAGCGATAGCGATAGCAACAAATGTTGGAGAAAAAGGTCACCAACAACTCAAGAGTCACCGTTAGGTTAGAGAGAAACAATGGTCTACAAAGTATCGTAGCATAAATATTAGATATTATGCTATTCGTTTCATTAACGTACATCAAAAGCCAAGTCATTCATCGTCGCTGATGCTGTTCTCTTGCTTGCAGAGGCCGTCAAATGCTGCTTCTTTTTACCATCTTTTGGCCTTTTTTAACCCGCGCCAGCTCCGAGTATCGTTGACCATTTCCCACTCCGAAAGACAAATGCACTTTTTTGGATTTGGTATCCCGACTCCGCCCGATGAGTGAAGAAAAAAAAAAAAACAGCGAAAAAAATAAAAAATGGAAAACAACAAATACCAAGGCCAAGGCTAAGGCGAGGGAATCAAATGCTGATAATGCTGGTCGCTTGTTTTTCGGTCGATGCATTCAAATGCAGATGCTTTCCCTTTCCCCATTCTCCCTTATTTTTCGGATTTCCCATGCGATGCTGCGATGTGCATGTGATTCATAGCTTGCGTCCAAACATGAAGGACCCGTACATGCCGCCGACTTCGGCGCGTGCGACCGGGATCTTGCGCATGCCCCAGTTGTCGGCGCCAATCTTCCACCACCGGTAGCCGCGGTCCTGATCCTTGCGGTGGTCCTGCATTCGGACCATCCAGCATCGGCTTCCGATCTCCTGCAGGGACCAGCCGACGCGCTCCAATGCCCTATTCCGAGATAGGCTCTTGAAAGATTGCTCCGAGATCTCAACCACCTCGAGTGGCACCGAGCTCGGTTTTAGCAGCGAGTTTCGGCTGGAAAACAAATCAACGATATCCAACTCGCTGCCCCAGAGGTCCGAAAGGTCCAGGTATCGGATCATGTGGGGCTCCTCCTGCTTCTTCTCGTCCGCCGGCTCAAGCAGCTTAGCGGCGGCATTGACATCCATGTCGCGCCCGACGGCGAGCTCCTCCAGATACTTGGTCAGCGGTCGCAGCAGCTCGAGGTGCGAGTCATCCATGCGGCTACCCTTTAGGCTCAAAGACCGGAGCGTCTTGGGCAGCAAAGGGATGAGCTGCGAAACATCATCCACATCCAGGAGCTGATGACTCCGAGCATCGGTGGCTACGCTCAGGTAGACGAGGTTCCTGACCGCCGGATGAGTCGCAAGGAAGTTGATAACGGTAGGCGCCGTAAGCAGTGTGCACTTGGCGAGGTTCAAGTGGGTAATCTTGGCCGTCTTCGGAATAGCTTGCAGTGCTCGGTCAGTGATCTTGGTCTGGGCAAGGTCCAGGTGCGTGACGTTGGTGAGGCGTGGCATGATCTTCTCGAATAGTGCGGGAGGAAGTGTCAGGCACTTGTGAAGCGAGAGGCGCGTGATCGAAAGCGCCTCGGGCCATTCCATGTCTACCAGAGATGCAAAAGAGTTCTTGAAAGACGGCGATGTGCACCCGGCAAAGTCCAATGCCTGCAGGCGAGGCATGCCGAAGAAGAGCTTTTGCAGCACCTCGGCGCCGAGGTCATCGTCAATGTGCTCCATAGCCAGGAACTCTTGGAGATGCGGTGTAAGCTCCAAGCATTGCAACAATGTCTCCTCCGTCAGGTTACGCGTGCCCTTGCGCTCGCTGGCGGACTCGAAGAGGGTCGCGTTGTTAAAGTGACTAAAGTCGATGCGCCGTACAATGGTGCCCAGTGCAGGGTGTGTTGTGATGTTGGAGAGGAACTTGCGGAAGATTCTCGAGTGAGGAATAGTGATGTGCTTGTACAATGTGTTGAGGGTCGCGGCGTGTACTGATCTCGAAGTCAGAAGCAAGGACATCAAGTCGACGTTGCGGCGCGCAGTGCCGTACGGCGGAGGGATGTCGAGGACGAGAAGCTCAATAATTGATCCTGTGACATGATTAGCTTCGTCAGGTTCCATGACAGAAGACGGTAAACTTACCCAGAATCTCCAGGGGCAGTCTTTCCATGGGCGCGCGGCAGTTAACAGGCTTGTTGCCCTTGGGTGAAGGCGGAGGAGTGCTCCATGACATGTGCAATGCCTGGAGGTCACTGAAGCTCTTGCTGGCTGTCTTGCCCTTGACATTGATTTGCTTCCATCCCTTGAAGCTGGAGGCAGGATACCAGCCGCCGTGAAGTCTGCTGCTGGGGTGGGTGACGGGGGGCATGAACTGGACTTCAGTCATCTCGAGGGAAGGTGAGGCGATCGGCGAGGGTGAGGCAGAGGAGTCGTCGAACACGGCGTTGGTTGCTTTCTGAGCGTAGGAAGAGACCTTGGAGGAGGTGAACGTCTGGGCTAAATCGGAGTCGTTCTCGCGAATGGACGAGAAAGAGGACCTGCCATTCTTTTCTGGGGTAGCAGGTCGGTGCGGCTCTGGGCTGTCCATTTTGTATTCGATCAAAGTCTGAGGGTTGTTGTGGCCTGTCGGAGGAGTGCCTGGGGGGGTGTGAAAGGTGTGGTCCTGGGACGAGGTTTGCGGTTGGAGAAGTCGCGGAGAAGCCATGGCTGCAAGAACTTTACTTTGACCTTGAAGGTCCGGGTCGCTGCGCTCGTTGTTTCAATGGTTTGCACGACACACCACCAAACGCACACACGTTTTCTCCACTGTCTTGGTTTTTTCCTTCTTTCTGAACAAGCCGGGGTAGGGTAGAAAGAGACTAGGTAGTCGTACGGCAAAGCGTAAAAAGGGTGAGCTACAATGTAGGAAAGACGAGACCGGGGGCCCGGGTCCGTCGACAGAGCAAGCCAGAACCGACTTTTCTATTAGTCAAAGACCGGGGCTTTTAGGTAAGAGGAAGTTGTGGTGATGCGGGGAAGATGGTGGTTTGGCGTGTTCAGGTGGTCCAACCTCAACCGTTTGTGATGTTACTAGACCAAGACCAAGACCAGGGAACGTTGGAACTTGGGGAAAGTATTCGAGACGAGGGGGTGAAGGGAGTGCGTGGCACAAGACAAGACGTGCTCTTCGCAATCGTTGAGGTGATATTTGGGGGGGAAGAGGGAGAGAGAAGTAGATACTAGATGTATATGGTGTAGACGGGGCGTGAGAATCAAAGAGACAGGGGCGGATTGGGATAGGGTCATCCAACGGATCGCGTCTGGGCTGGATCAAGATCAGGATATTGGGTTGGATGGGCTGAGTTTAGGTCCTTGGGAGTTTGGGACTGGGCGTGTACAATAAGGTAACCAGTATCGCAAGAGGCAGGTTGGGTTGTGGACGTCTCGTTAATGTCATGCGGAGGAGTGGCTTGCACTGGGCGTTAGTAGCCGGGCGTGTGTGTGTGAGTGTGAGCGGCCCGCAGATTAATATAGCAAGTTAAAGAGGCAAAGGGTTGCTCTTGGCCAAAAATTGGGTAATGGAAACAAAGGAATGGAGACTTGTCTCGTCACATGAGCATCCAGAGCTTCATCCAGATGGAGGCGGAGCCTTGTCCCTACATGACACGGCGCGGTACGGCGGTACTGGCGTGCCGCCCCCAGGTGACATGCTTTGCTTCCTCGTGCTCACGGACGGTAGACGATGTCCGTCGGGTATGGTGGTCCATGTCAAGGTCCAAGGTCCAGGGACATGAACCGGTCAAGCAACACCAGGTCCGGATGGGAAAAGAGACGAATGGATGGCGAGGGAGAGAAAATGCTGGCGACACGAAGCAGGCCAGCCAACCAACCATTGGACGGGTATTTGGTAATGAGAATGTCATGGGTGTGTCGAGTTGAGCCAGTAGGCAATGAGCTGAAGCATAACATCATTGCTCGAGTTTGTTCAGTCATTAAACGGATGCGCAAGATGTGTCAAGGAATGCTCGTCTTCCTTACTTGTCCAACCTTGCCCCGGACAGGCCGCTGTCTGACTGGATGTAGGCATAGCCATCCCGAGTTGTGAAGAGGGTAGCTCGATGAGTAGGAAGGGTGATGTAAAGGTCAGGCAACGGAGGTGAAATGACCACGGCGGGCCGCGACCATAGCGTACGGAAGTTGAGCGGCTGGCAAGGCAAAGTCGGTCGATGGTGGTCGGTCACTCGATCCTGCTGGAGAAGGAGAGAGAGAAAAAAAAAAAAAAAAAAAAAAAGAGAGAGAGAGAAAAGACCGGGGCCCAGAACCGAGTCCAAGGGATCATGGATGATGGTTCGGGATTCTTGGTACGGATAGAAGAGAGAAAAAAGGGACGATCCAATTCCACATCAGAAAACGACGGGGAAGAGACTGGGAGAAGTGTGAGCGTGACTGTGTGACAGCACACGCTGGGGCCGAGGGCTGCGCAGAGCTGAGGTGCCTGGGTCCGCCTGGGAGCTGAACTTGCTGCGTGGTTGTGTAATTGGAAAGCTTGGCTTGGGGAAGTGATCAGATGAGGCGAAGAAGTGCGGTTCGGAAACGTAATGGATACAATCGACGACTAATAGAAACTGGGAAAACTTTTTCATCATGGCTCCAGCCTCCAATGCTCGCTCTCTGCAAAGTCGAGTCACGCAAGTACCCTACAAGACGTCAGATTACCTAAGCCCAGAAAAGAGATACTTTGCACAAAGTACCTTTTGCTCCTTCCATTCCTGCCATTCCTACGCGCCTGCCCGGCTCGCACTTTGATGCAGTGTTACACTGCCTCTGGGTACGTACAGTACAGTGCTCTGTGTTACAACCTCTCTTGGTGCATAAGAACAAAAGCAAAATCGACAACGACATCCAAATCCAAATCCAAGACAACTCTTGCAGCATATGCAGCCTCTTGCGCCAGAGATCGTCGACGACAAGACTTGATCTCCGGTAAGATGAGGGAATCTCACACCCAGATGCACACATCGACACCCTCACAAAGTGACACAGAGTCACGCCAGGAAAGAGCATCTCCTCGGCTCGGCATTTCCAGGTTCTAGGGCGGTGCCGTCGTGGCGGCGGCGCTCCATCTCAAACATCGAGAGAGCCCGCTAATATCCAACCTCAGTCACTGAAAGCCTTGGTGTTTGCGATGTCGCTGACTACGTGGTGTAATTCCACGACAAAGCCGAGAGAGGACCGGGACCGCACCCGAGACGGCCGTTCCGGTCGTCGGATGGTCGCCCGATCTCAACCACACACAACTACCACGCACCTCTGGCCAAGTGAAAACAACAATAAGGTGACAAGTATCCAGTTCCCCAGCAATCCGGAAAGACTGGGACAGACAGGCGTTAGACAGTTGCTTGGCATTTCAAAACCGTTCTTCGACCGGATACGGACGGGATGCTCCAGGGCCACCTCATCAATCGGTCATCTGACCTTCACTGCCGGAACGAAGCGAGCAGAACAAAACTCGGGCTGTGCGCCAAAGCGAGCACGCGCCTTCATTTCAGGCAGGCAAAAATATGAAGTCTGAGGCGGCGGTACCAAAGGCCCAAGGGGGTTCCGAGCTGAAAAGAAGGCCCGCCTGGAAGGTCTTCCCGAGCGGCGAGCGCAGGGCGAACGATTCCCCCAGGTCTCGAGTCCCGTCCCCGGGTAGATCATTAGACGTCAATGCCAGCCTGCTGGAGCAAGAGTCAGTCACGGTCAGCTCTTTGGCAACTGGATGGGTAGTGAGCATCCGTACCCCCCTAGCTCCTACACATTGGCACGCACGCAGGAATAAGCCCAGACGAGATTTGCAAATCGCAAGACTTCCGGCGTCAGTCAGTCAGTCAGTCAGTCAGTCTGTCAGTCTGTCAGTCTGTCAGTCTGTCTGTCTGTCTGCAGATCTAGCCCTCTCACCACTTGATGTCGCCGCCGGCGTTTGTCTGTCTGTCTCTCCCTGCTCAGACCCTGTCGCCTACTAAGGTAGCACAAGGACAAGAGAACAGGACAGAAAAAAGGTACGAAGCACTCGTACGAATGAGCGGGAAGATCCTAGCACCCGTGGCATCCTAGCGGATCTCCGGTTGGCGGTTCGAAAATGTCGGGGTCGCTGGGGGCCGCGTGGTGTTGCCCCAGATTATCCACCCCTGAAAGCCAGAAACTAGTGCAAAGAGAGAAGGCAAGAGAAACAAGCGTGACAGAAGTTCAGAACCGAGGCCAACCGCCTTGTGCCACCCTGTCGGTGTTGGGTCTAGGTTGCTTAGTTCCAGCATCATGTGTGCTCTCCTCCTCTAGGCTTCGGTCCATCAAATCTAGACCGAAACAGAGAGAGAGAGAGAGAGAGAGAGAGAGCTGCAAAACTGTAAAAGCGAAGCATCGGACCTCACACCCATCCAGCTATTGTTGGGCCCCATCGCCGCCTTCTACGTTCAATTCACTTACTAACTGCTGAAACTGAGAATACTCAGTCTGATGACCAGAATTAGACGAGCATCGAAACCGAGAAACCCGTAGAAACCGACACAGCCGTCCTAAACGTCACGCGCATTGTAAAAAAGCAGAAACAAACGACAAAAAGCAAGGCGAGCAAGCATAGTGAATCGAAATCTGTCCAAAACACCAATGCCGTATACTCCGTACACCGTACACGCCGTAGTAGTCATTAGTCGAGAAAGAGAAATGTCTCCATCTCCCCATCGAATGGCGCCATGCTTTCCTCGCACGTTCGTCACAAAAAGAACAAGCCAGGGCTCAAGGGGGTGGGCTTGCCCCAATGCCAATGCCAATGTCAATGTCTCCCAGCCAGCCCGTGGTCGCTGGCGTTTCTCATGACTTGCCCCTCGACCCCCGTCATGGTGCTTTTGCTGTTAGTCATAGTAATAGCTGTTGTAGTCATGGTTTTCCCTCTACTGGTCGGTCACGCGCAACGTAGAAACAACAACAGTGCCACAAAACCGACGATACTAACCAGCCCCCTCCTCCGGCATCTCTGGAACAAGTCTGAGAATTCAGGCCTAGCTAAGCACCCAAGGTTACTTCAACTTCTCCAAGTATCCGTAGTACGGACGAAAGTCCCCTGGAGGCAATGTTCCGTCAAAGGGGGCCTCGCCGCCTCGCGTACCTGGTGCGTGTCTTACCATCTTTGACTTCCAATCGACGAACCATTGGGCAACAAGCGGCATAACTTTCCCCAAACTGCAAAGTTGCACACTCGGGTTTGTCCCACAGTCAAGTTTGACAACACACACCACAACCTGCTGTACTCCGTACAGCCCAAAAAAGATGCCTGCCGCGCTCGCGCCATCCATCCAGCACAGCCAGCCACTCAGGACCCGTCAAACTTACCCCAGGTTTTCCCCTCAAAAGTACTATTCCCATCGTATCCAAACCAAACCAAACTCGGATAGGAAAAGTTATACTACCTCGGACAACGGTGCATCTATGGATACGGAGTACACACTCATTAGCCTTAGCCTCAGATCACATTCACAGAGTTCGCCGCCTGCACTCCCCCTCAGCTTTCACGCCCAACATGATTGATCTTGTACATTGGCGTTTGAGGCAACGCCGTCTCTCAGCTACCACACGATCCCCCCCCCCCCCTGTTTTTTTTTTCTTAATGAGGATTCAAGTCAAAGATTTCCCAAAAGGTGGAGATGTTTACCCCGGGAAACTACATCCCGGCCCAAAAGAATGTGACATGTCACGACTGCAATATGTCTTCGTTTCTGCTATGGGGTACAGTCATGTACTCCATATACCTACACCCAACGTAAGTACGGAGTATCCGTACCTTGCAAAGTACTCACCGACTTATCGGGGTCTCACTCACTAAAGGAGGCGAGCGAGCATCAAGAGGCCAATAACCTACTCCGTACCTTACTTACCTACCTTGCCTCAGGTAGCTTGAATCTAGCCAAATTCGGGCATTAGCTGCGCTGGACCCTAGATACCAAAAGCCGTTCTCTTCGCCTCCCTCTCTCTCTCTCTCTCTCTCTCCGCATGGACTGAAACCAAGGGCCTAGACCACGTTGACATTT
This sequence comes from Colletotrichum godetiae, assembly GCF_030913485.1. NCBI lineage: Eukaryota > Fungi > Ascomycota > Sordariomycetes > Glomerellales > Glomerellaceae > Colletotrichum > Colletotrichum godetiae. Next base: position 277,482 of record NW_026851274.1, on the reverse strand, counting down.
GCACTTCGAAAAAGTACATACGGAGTAGATGGGAACTATCCCACCGGAGGTCCCCTGCATCACGGTACCAGCTTCCCCCCCAAAATCCTCCGGATCTCACTGCTCGGTCAAAATCTGGACAGAAAAGTCACGATGTCATGCATTTAAGATACCGTTGCCCATGGACGAGCTCCCTTTTCCCTCTCTCCTCCTCCGCCCGGGCAGGCAGGGAGGAGGTGCTTTAGGTCCGACGCCCGGCTCAGCTTCCGCGGCGGGAGAGCCCACGGGGTATGAAACTCTGCTGGGGCCAAAGCACCGGGGAAGGACGGCATGAAAGCCAGCAAGGAAGAAACCATCCGAAGAAGAACTTCCTCCCACGAGCCGAAAGGCATGGGGAAATGCTCAAGAAATGGGGAATCCTCGAGCATATAGAGGAACCCGTCTAACAACGGGGGGAAATGTTTGAACTTTTTTGGAGCCGCAGCTCCCAATTATTCGTAGATGCTCGTCTATCCCCTCGACAAAGGACTACAGAGGGGCAAAAGAGGGAAAACCGGCCGTGGCCACTTGCAGATGACCGGTTACAAGACAAGAACGCTTTCGACATGACGGGCCAGATTGCTGACTCTGTGTCCCAAACAACCCAGGTAAACCACTTTCGAAAAACAAAAACACCGCGCGCCTCTTGTCATCCCAGCAATATGTACTGTTTACTCCATTCCCAAAGGGGGCAGCAAGTTATATGTGTCTTGAGCCAGTTGATCCCATTTCCCACACGAGCCTCCCATTGCTTCAAAGGTATCCAGGAGTCGACCAAATCGCATTGTGCCAGACATCCCATGCCAAATGGCAGAATAAAACCAACGCCATATTAAAACGTGGTATATACCACCCCTCAGTTTGCCCACACATCTGCTTTCGTCACAATCGACTCAGGCGTAAGGGGGTCGTGGCTTGCCCGAGATGCTGGGGGAATTCGGCAGCACGTTGTACTTGTGGCTAAGCTTCTTGCCAGACTTTGAAAACTTCTGGAGACACACTTCGCAATACCATTTCGCTAGTTCACAGTTAGCATACGAACATCCGCGGTCAACCACCAATATGGAATATCAAACTCACAACTTCCCGTGGGGGCCACCTTGAGGCCCACGCAGTTGAGATGGAACCATTCCCGCTCGCAATTTGCTGCGTCGCAGGCTACCATCTCGCCATAGCTCACACCTTGACAGTAGCAGTATGTCGGCTCGTCCTCGGTATAATCATAACTGCGTTTGCCTGCCTGGATCTCTGATTCATCCACGTCGTCGCTCTCTTCGGGCTGGCCCACCGCCTTGGCAGTCTTTGTATTCATGACCGCACTGCTCTTCTTCCGTTTGCTTGCCTTCGTCCCGTCCGTAGTGCGGGCCGACTTGGGTCTCGCTGCCTCCTGGAAGGTTGCCATCGCTGGTGTTGAAGGCTTGCTAGCCCGTCCACTCTTCGTCACTGTCGCAGCTGTGGCCGTCTGGGCAGTTGTTACTGGTGTCTCGACGGGCGTCTCTGGCCCTTCGGGCTTCGGTGTTTCTTTCTTTTGCTTCGCCGACGGTATACTGGGCTTGATGCTTGGCTCAGACGTATCGGGCTCTTTCTTTGTCGGCTCTGGCGCAGGAGGCGCGGAGGGCTCCTTGGAAGCAGCTTTTGCTTCAACCGCGGGCTTGGGCAAGACGGGTAGAGGCAACGCTTCGGGCGTCGGCGGAGGTAGGGGCGCCGTCACCGCAGCTCCGTTAGGCTTGGCTGCTGAAGCAGACGACGGCGGCCGAGACTGTTTACCACCTTCCACAGCCGCTTGTGTGGTACTTTGCTTGGCCCTCGAGGCAGTGGGAGGTTTGGGAGCTGGGGGTACCGGGGTTACAGTCGGCGCGGGGGAGCCTCGAGGCAACACTGGGTCAGGGAAGTTGCTCAGTACGGGAGACGAAGCAACCGATGGAGACATGCCGGCGGTTCCATTCTTGCTACACGAGGCGTTAGTAAGTAGTCTTTGATGGCAATCTGTCGCAAACAAAAGGACGAACACAAACCTCTTCTTTGCTTGGCCAGTACCCGTCGGCAGCGCCTTTCGCTTCTTCGGACCGCCGCCTTCGGGCGCTGGGGTCTCTCTCGGGCTTGTGGTCTTCGCCTTTGATGCTGTGGCTCCAAAGACGGTGCTCATGGCCCGCTCCGCTGCATTATTTCCACTGGGAGTTTTCTCGACTTTGCGTCTCTTGGGTTGCGGTGCGGTTCCGTTCGTATTGCCATTTGTTGAGATTCCCAGACCGACGTTGGCAGCAGCTTCAGCTGCCTTACGTGCTTTGCCACCTCCATGGCCTTTCTTGGTCGGTTCTGGTTTGCTGCGACCCTCAGCGTCGTCGATTTCGGATTCCTGAGGCTGAGCCTGTGTTTTTTGACTCTTTTTGGCTTGGACAGCCTGCTTGCGCGCGTCGCTTCGAGCAGCGGCCTCCTCAGCCAGCTGTTGAGCAGCTGCCGAGATTGCAGCGGCTCCCTCACGTCGTGAACGCTCGGTGTGTGCCGCCTTGGTGGCAGCTCTATTCTCAGGGTATGCCCAATGGGTATCGCTCCCCCACTTCGCCTCCTCAGTAAACTCGTTCTCGACGTGCGGCCAGACATCGTCAATTCGGGCCAGCTGTTTCTGAAGAGCATCGTTCGCGGTCGAGATGACATGGTTCTTCTCTTCTAACGACCCAAGCATTTCCTGGATCTTGTAAGCCGTTTGCCGGAACAGTTGTCTTCGGGGAAAGTTGCTCGGGTCGTAGATGGATGTCGCGTAGGAGCCGTCGGTCGAGGGAGCCGGGGGAGGAGCTGGGCCACCCAGAGGTCCTCCACTAGAGCTATTCTGCGCACTCATCGGAGCTGAGGCCGGGGCGACACTGCTAGACGCATCGTTCACTGGTCGAGGCTGTGGGGAAGGGGCATTCATGGCAGCGTCGACGAGCTTGAAGAGCGCATCCTCGGGTGCAAATATTTTGGCGTCGACCTCTTTCAGAAGCGTGAAGTGTCGGACGAGCTCTTTCGGGAGGGCCGCAATGGCATCGGAGAAGTAGGTTATAGCAGGGAAGATGTCGATGGGCTGGTCAGAAGCAGAGCCGCCGGCAAGAGAGTCTCGGCCATTCGCTGATCCTCGAAGGCCTGAAGAGACGCGCGGGGGGTTGGTTCGTGTCTGTCGAACCGGTTGGGATCTCCGACTTGAAGGAGTATCACCCGACGACGTCTTTGCCGACTTCATCGCGATGTCGACCGACGTGTCGCGAGGAACGCGCGAGGTCGAGAGTCGTGGAGAGAGAGAGAGAGGGAGAGAACGAAGGTCTGGCGCAGTGACGGGCGTCGAGAACGGGTCGCCGTGGGGAGGAAGAGGAAAGTTTAGAGGGTTCTCGTGTCAGTGGAAACGAGATTTTTGAAAACCGAGAAAGACTTTGAGAGTCCTAAGGCATTCTGATCGATATGCAAACCTAGACGGTGTAGAATGCTTCTGGTGAGAGGGGGTAGTGCGTGAGGAAAACCAAGAGCGAGGCCGCGGGATCTTCCATCATCCATCCGACGCACTTTTGGGGACCTAGCTGCCCGGTTGAGTGAGTGACCCCATCCTTCACTTAGCGAGCGATTTGGGCCTGAGGCCTGAGCGGAGCTTACCTGAACCTGTCCATCGCTCGCGGATGGTCCCTTCCCAGTTTCCCATTGGCTCTGTGCCTGGCACGCCGCACATCTCAGCCACACTTACTGGGCCCATTTGGAGACCTGGCGGCATGGAAAGAAAATGGAAGAAAAACAAGAGCCGGCGTGTTGGGCGCAGCGCACTTTCAGCAAACAATAGCAATCTCCGGTCAGCCACATTAACTATGTCATTCCTGGGGTATCGCATCGTTGACGCCACAACTTGAAGAAGCAGGCGTTCCTTTGTAACATTCCAAAAGCCATTCCGCCGTCAACTTTACCTTGCCATGATTTGTAGGTGCGCGGCCAACTTCTCCTCTTACACATAAACGACACTTTGTCTAAGAAAATCGAATTTGATGGATATCAATGTGGTTTACAAACATTCTTTCGTGGTATCAGGTCCGCCTTCCCTCCTTGTGGTCTCTCTACCATGAGCACACCACCTCGAAGCTGGTTCTTTCCAGCTAGACACAACAATGACAATCAACTAAGTAACGCCTATCCATGGAAACATTCGGCCGTTATGTTCAGTTGGACAGGTTCAGGCAAGCTTTCGCGCCTTGGCCGACGCCTGTCTCGGCCGCTCGTCTCTCTCAATTTGCTTCTGCCTCCACTGCCACTCTAGAAGCACAGGCAAGAAGTGCTGCAGATCAAAGTCGGGCCAAAGGCACTTCAAAAAGAAGATGTGCGTGTCTTGGTGGCACTGCCAAAGCATGAAGTCGCTGAGTCTTTCCACGCCACTAGTTCTTACAAAGATATCCAGCGGAGGGTTTCCAGCAGTGTACATGTGGTTGTTGAGTGTCTCAGCCGTAATAGTCTCTGGATTCTTCAGGCGGTGACCGCCTGCGGCACCGTTATGCCTCGGCGGTGAAGGCGAGTCGGGAGGAAGAGTAGTCGACGACGACGCACCATCATCTGACCGTGAAGAGGGAGCTGGCGATGTGTCCCGAATGGTCGGAAGGGGCTCTCGGTGCTCCAGTTGCTTCGACATGATCTTTTGCGAGATGCGAGCAGCCGGGAAGGGCGTGAACTTGGGTCCAGGGGGCATCATATACTCCTGCACTGTGGATCGCACGGCCGTTGTCATCTCCTCCCGCGACGTGTACGGGAAGCAAATGTTCAGCACGTTTCTGTTCCTGTCAGCCCGAGTTCTTTGCTGCGTGGCTATTGTGCACTTACTGCTTGTTGTACTTGGTCATGTCGACTGCCCGGTCGACCACCTCCAGAACGTCCTTGCGGATCAGATCTCTCTGTCCAAGTACACGAACCGCCGCGCCATATCGATCTAGGATATCTCCATGTTTTGTCAACTGTTCGAGCTTCACCTTGGCCAGCTGCATAAGCCCATCGACCTCGTATTGCGGGCGGTTGAAGTTTTCTATACTGAAGGCGTAGACGGTCACGACTTTGACGCCGCACTTGTAACAAATCTCGAGAACCTATCGTCATAAGAGTCAGCAAATGCCACAAAGAACAGGATGAAGCGGTTGGATGGCGCACTCTTGCTAGGGCTTCGAAACCGTGGTGGTGGCCCTCTATCGTCTCCATCTTCCTGCCGCGGGCATACCGCCTATTGCCGTCCATCTCGAATGCAACATGTTGAGGGACTGGACCTTGCTTCAAGGCTCCAATGAGGAGTTCGCGCAGTTGACTTATTGCCCACTCAGCGGGCGGCGAACTAAAGAGCCATCGGGTGATGTGGTTGATGAATATTTCCGACATGCTGCCTGGCCGGGTTCTGGAGCGCGATGCTCTGCGTAAGGGGATGGAAAGCTGTAACTGTGTTGGATTATGCGCTGAGAGGATTTCTCGAAAAGTAAGTGATTGGGATGAGAAAGCAGGCCGGATATCTTCCACAAAGTATTATAAACAAGAACAAGAAACCAGTGGTGTCACTACGTGAGTGTCGCGTCAGCTCTGCTGGCAACTTGGATAAAGTACCCGCCTAGGATCTCAAGCTTGGAGTAACGGCAGCGGCGGCGTGTGCCCAGAGCTCTGCGCCTCACAGAAATACGTCGTGACAGGGTTACGCAAGGGACGCAAGGGTGGCACTGAGTGGAAAGCTGCCCAGCAATTCGTTGAGCGAATGACAATCCGGGGATCTGGCGGGTGGGCAAGCCACACTCAGCCCTCCACGAGTCCAGCCAATGCAGCCAGCCTCGTCATTGCACGGGAAAGTCTGAACATGTGGGTCTTGCGCTCTAATGGCCCACCTCTTTCGTGGCGTCGACGCAACGCCTGAGGCTGGGGCCATTCTCCAATTGTACACCTAAAGTCCAGTCGGCTTTGAACAAGGAACACACACACACACATACCGGTAGTGCTGGAGAAGGGACGGCACAAGCTGTGCATCCAGCTCCGAGTGGGTTCGACGACAGCCAAAGAAACCACCTGGCATCAACGATCCTCTGGCCGCCCTTCGCTTTCCGGCACCGCCCACGTCGATTCCGACTACACCATAAACTTGCGCAACACTATCAGTACACGATCTGCTCAAGCTCTGTGGTAACTGGCAAAGTAACCCCTCACAGCAAGGGAGCATCCAAATCGAGCCAAAGCAGGTGCCTGCTTCAACCGAAGGGCAAGGGAGCGTCCTCGATTGCCCCTCTACCGATTGTGTGTTGCTGAGAAAGCAACTCGACCTACGATGCGATAGACGTTCAACCACAACATGTCTTTCACGAATGCGCCAGTGACGCGCACCCTCGTTCTTGGCCTTGTGACGAGCTCCATTGCGGCCAGTTTGCTCGATGTAAAGCATTATTTCTACATTGTCGTAGATACCCATCTATGGCGCTACCACCAGCTCTGGCGCCTGCTGGCGTACCAGCTATGCTGCACCAACTCGAGCGAGGTGCTCTTTGCATCAATGACTCTCTACCACTTGAGGGTTGTTGAACAAATATGGGGTTCAAGGAAATACGCTGTGAGTTGCCACGAGACCCGGGCAGTAGTCCTAAGAATGCTTACCATGCCGCAGTCATTTGTAGCTGTATCCGCGCTCATCACTGCAGTGATACCTCCTGTTTTCCTATCCATCATACTACGGCCATTGACCGCGGGCCTATTCAACTACATGCCAGCCGGCCCAACCCCGATTATCTTTGCCATACTCGCGCAGTATCACGCTGCGATCCCCAGCACTTATCGATACCGCGTCGCGGCTTCCTCGGCTCCGCCCACGAACGACCAATTTGTCGGATTGACATTCTCTGACAAGTCATATCGCTACGCTCTCGCTTTGCAGCTGGCACTTTTTCAGTGGCCGGGATCGTTGCTGGGAGCTGCGGTTGGCTGGGTCGTGGGATACTCGTGGAGGAACGACTTGCTACCTGTTGCGTTGACAAAATGGCGCCTTCCCGGATGGATGGTCGGTGTCAAGACGCCGAGAAGACGGACGGAATTTGAGGGTCTTCGAAGGCGGTTGGAGGGAGAGGGTTCATCTGCAACCACCTCGGGCGCGCAGGGCCAGGTGGATGGGGACGCAGGACGGAGGAGACCAGCTGGTCAAGATAGGCGCCAAGACTGAGATGACACAGTTCTGAAAAGACACAAGCTATCACTTACATCGACTTGGGTTTGCTATTGAAGCCTTTGATGATGACATAGACATAAATGTCTGTGAGACCACGTATTCTAGCTCACCTCGTTATGTAATTTCGAGATTCCATGCATACTCTCTACCAAGGATATGCCTTCAACCGTCAGGAAAACGTTGTGCATTACGGATGCGGAGTAAAGCCATGGCAAACGCAGTAAGACTTCGATATGGTCCTGCAACTGGTCAGGAGCACGAGCTGGTCAACTCAATCTATCGAATAATCCAGAGGGTCTTGCTCATATAATATAAATAACCCGATGAACCATTCACAGTTCATGGTGGACCTGGGAAGACTGGTGGCCATTCTTGGGATGATCAATAATGAGGTGCCCGAAAGAGGTTCGGGCGGTTCTCAAAATGGGTTAGTATAGCGTAATCCTGGACCAAGATCCTGGCTGGGAGGAAACCCGAAATTACGGTGTAATTCACTCTCAGATTGCAGACGCAGGCCGGTCTTATGCGGATGCGATGACGACCAATTCAACGCCAAATGGCGTAAGCATCACCGATACCAAAAGAAAAAATAATTATTCAAAAACCAGCAAGCTTTCAGAACTTGCTTGAGTTGAAAGAGGTGTGAAGAGGTTTTGATTTATCACGGACCACGCAGATGGATGAGGCGGATGCAGCAGTCAGAGATCCTTAAACTAAAAATACGGTCCGCTGACTCTGACTACCTAGCGTGGAATAGTGCAGTACGTACTGCTGACCAACGGGCCCATCTGCCAATAGCGTAAAGGGAAGGTAGCCGCAGCGACGCAGGGAAAACGGGCAAGGGACGAACCCAAATAAGCTTAGCGCAAGAGCCCCCCCGAAGTGGGAGCTGCGAAGCATCGCCAATTATGAACCATCTGCCAGGGGGCCGGGGGGCGCTTTTGCTGCGGTAGTGTCAAATATGTCTGCCAGACTGCCACCCGCTGCGACAGGTCACCCAACTCAATTTTTGGGACGGCGAACTCAACAGCACCTGAACCTGCACCTGCACACTCTGCACCTCGTAGTCGCTTTTGCACACACCGATCCACCTCTCGTTCTGAGCGAAAAGGATTCTATGCCTCGCCGGGGGAAACACTCTCTTTAACCTCGCAACTTTCCCCCCTCGACCACCCTTTGCGAAGCGGCTGGTGCTGAATCCGTCCCCCGACGACCTCCCCCGTCTCCACGGCGATAGCGACCTCGATACTGTAACGGCGAACAACCCCCTTGCTTCCCACCAAGGGGTTTCGGCACAAATCCCACGCGCCAGCCACCCTTTGTCCTTCCACGCTTCGCTGTACCATTGTTCAAACGTCCCCATCCGACGTGTGTACGAGCACTTTAGCCTCCTCGTATCCGTCCGACGAACATGCTTCCCACGGCCGCAACGACATCATAAGCTACCTACGACTCTACGATTCCGCTGTAATATAATGATTTGACGCGTGCCGTCCTTTGCTACACATCTGACCCCATATCATGAACGGGTACTCCCCGGGGAGACCCTCGCCGCCCCGGGCTGCTGGCCCTGGCGGAAGGTCAATAGGTGGGGATGGCCTCAGGAGAGACATTATGAACAACTTTGGAGGGGCGCCTCTGCGCGTTAATCCGGTCAGTCCTCTTCACTGGTCTAGCCAGCCTAGTTCAGACGCATCTAACGTCACGTAGACGAATGCCAAGCTACCACCGAGCTCCGCCCTGGTTGACCTCAAGGACCCGATTCAAGTTCACCTATTGACGGAGACGGCATTGACGGACAGCAAGCAATACCGAATATTGTCACAGGAGGAGGTGGACGGGCTCAAGAAACAGATCCAATCCTTGAGCTTACGGGTGGAACAAACACGCACGAACCTCGCTATCCAGACCAAGTATCGAGATGCTGCTGTATCCATGGCCAAGCTATACTCGCAGCCCGAGGCTGGCAAGAGGAGGAGTTTGATGGGCAGTAATCGCAACAGCATGGGCGAGTCTTTGCGCGAGGCCGAGGCGGAGCGACAAGTCAGCGAAAAACGAGTCGACGACCTGTCGAACGAACTGCGGAGCCTCGAACAGCGCCTCGTGGAATCGCAGAGGGGCCTCCTGGAGCACACCGCTGGCATCCTCCAGCTGACGCACAAGGCATCCAAAAAGCCCGTGAATCAAATCCCCCAACAGTTGATGAATGGGATACCCGGAAGCCCAGAGAGCTTGTACACTTACTCCAACGGCCGCAATAGTCTTGAGGTCGGAGACGACTCCTTTGATGAGGATGGACTTTTCCAGGATCTCAGCAACATAAGCCCGCCTCGCGGAAAACCAAGAGTTGCTCCGCTCGACATCCCCTCAAAGGCGCCGAGTCGTGAGCAGGATGCACAACTGCGAGAGGAGGCTGACAAGCTGAGGGAGGAGAACGCAAGACTACGCGCGCAAGCCGACGCGTTGAACAGCCTTCGGGAAGAGAACACTCAGCTTCAGGCACAAACTGATGCCCTGAGCGGTGAGATTGACTCGCTCAAAAAGGAGAACGCACAACGCTTACAGTCCGTTTCCGACACGGAACAGAAGCTAACGACATACAACAAAACTCTACGAGACGTAATTATAAACTTTAATCCAGCCAAGAACGGAGGCTTCCGGGAACCTCCCTCACTAGCAGTGGAAGGGCCAGCCGATCCTGGCGCTACACTGGGAAGCCAATTCGAGTATCTGGAGGCAGGTCTGTCGACTGTGCGCCAGGAACAAGAACTTCAAGGACAATCGACTGGTAGTCTGCAAGACGCGGAGGCTGCCGCAGCTCAAGCATCTATCGCCCTCACACAAGCAGAAAGCCGCCTCGAGGATGTGAACCAGAAAATGCGAGACCTCCTGATTGGAGTCGATCCAAGCTACCCCGAAGTCCCAGACTCTGGCATCGACACGCAGTTCGAGTGGCTCCAGAGCGCTCTATCTGTCGTAGAAGAGCAGATGAAGAAGAATGCCAGCAAGTCGGCTGTCAAGAAGCAAGACGACGAGCAGGCCGAAGTCGTACTGATGGGCCTGTGGGAAATCATCCAGACTGGGTTCGCAAGCATTCAGCAGCAGAAGGCAGACCGCCGGCGCACACGCATCGAGCAGGGCAGATCTGATAACGATGACGACATGTCTGGAGACGAAGCTGTCGATACATCAGAACCTTACTCGTTGTCAGCATTCTCTACAAAGGTGCAGTGGCTCTACAGCCAAGCCACGAGTCTAAAGGAGCAGAAGTCCGTTCTCAAGCGCCAGATCAAGCAGCAGCGAGAGTTGAACAACAAGTCCGACTCGCAAAAGGACGAGGAGCTGAAGACAAAGCAAGACCAGCTCGACCAGCTACGATCAACTCAGATGCGAGCCGAGGAAGAGAAGGCACTAGAGCTTACGCTCAAGCAGGATCAGTTGGACCAGCTTAGGTCACTGCTCGAACGATCCGAGGAGGAGGTTGCTGAGACTCAGGAGAAGCTTGCCAAGGCGCAGAAGGAGGCAGAGGCCGCTACCACCACGCGCATGGCCAACGAGTCCAGCAGTGCCAAGTCCCAAGACGAGATCAAGGAACGTGATGCCAAGATCGCGTCTCTAGAGGCAAGCAGCAAGGAAGCCCAAACGACACTTGCTAGCCTTAACACGAACGTCCAGGACATGAACAGCAAGTTAAGCAAGGCCAACGAAGAAGTAGCGCTCCTAACGACTAGGCTGGCCGGAGCCGAGAAAGCGGCAGTCGAGAAGCAGCAAGAGGTCGCAGCCAAGGACAAGGAAGTCAAGGAGAAGGAAGAAGAGATTGAACGTTTCAATATGATGATTGTCGAGCTCAAGACGGAGCTGACCATTGCACAAGCCGAGCTCGATGGTGCGTATGGCTCTCGTAAGGAGAGGGCCAACCAAGCCGCGGCTGTCAAGAGCACCGTTGAGGTCACCCAGCTCAAGGCAGAGGTTGACAGGCTCAAGGAGGAGCTCGCCTCCACACTCAAGGAGCTGGAGAACATCACGGCCGAGACGATCAATGCCGAAAGGGAGAAGTTCGAGGTCGAGACCAAGCTCGATGATGCGCTTGCAGTCAAGTCGAGCCTCGAGGGTGAGATTAGCTCGTTGAAGGACGAACTTGATGCCGAGGTCAACACTTCGAGGTCCAAGTTGTCAAAGCTGCAGGAGGAGCTCGACGACGCGCGCCTCAAGGTGACCCCGGGCACTGGCGCTCGCGGTGCCGGTGCTTCGATGCTCAGCGAACAGTTCCGCACCACGATGAGAGAGGAGAGGAAGAAGTTCCAAGAGGACATGAGGGTATGTCATCCAGGCTTTGCCTATGTGATTTCAATATGCTGACGACGTAAACAGGAGGAGCAAGCCAAGAGGAGAAGACTCGAGGAAGAGCTGCAAAAGATGCGGAAGTCACAGGGTCCTGGACGGAGCCCGTTGTCTCCGCGATGAACATTACCACGACGAACTCCTCGATACCAGCAACAGCAAACTACAATAATATGAGACATCGCACATCCATCTATTCTTACGGCGTACTGCGTTCCAATCATCACACCCTCGTCTGCTGTAACCGTGTACTACTAGCATGCGTCGCCTTCAGGTTCTACCCTTTTTTTTTTTCTTTTTTTTTTTGCATAGCGGGAGCTTAGAGAAGAAAGAAAAACGGAAGGTGGAAATATGTCATTCTCGTCTTTTTTGGTTGGATACTAGTACCAATTATTAGTTGCTATTTCGGCACGCCTCTAGATGGTTCTGCCTCTGGATGGTCTGTTGTCCGGCATTGCTGTAAAAAGGCCTTATTCTTGCACAACCCCTGGCCGCTGTTTTTGTTTTTCTGGATACCAAGGAGGAAGCGAGAAAGGGGACGTGGTGAGATGAGGTTTAGTGAGAAGAAGAAAGCCAAATTACGAAGTTGCGGAAGAACTATCACCATGTCATCTCGCCACATCCTGGAGTGCTTTCAACTCGCGGTCCTAATTCCACGTTGTTTCGACAGTCTCACTGGTAGCCCGCTCCCAGATCGAACCGTGAACACCAATGATGAAATGTGATGACAAGTACCGAAATCACGACAGCGAGTTAAGGATGGCATCGAGGCCGACACACGGAGAGAGGTTGCGTATATGAGCATTCGTTATTCAAGTTCAAGCCGCCAGGTCCAAATTCTTATGCCAATCCATACGTCCTCTCTTCTGCTTGATAGCAATACGTCGTCTGCCTCCAAGCCACGAAGTGTCCGGACAGTGTTCAGCCATTCGCATAGTAGAAGAACCCGACGTTGTCTTCGACACGCTTCACATGAAACCGCAGCCATCACGAATGTAAATCAGGCCCCTCATTCTGAATCATCGAGTCGGACCAAAAGTTGGGGAAATCCTCTCTTGTCGTGAAATACCTTCGTAACGTGTCTCTTCTGACGGATTGCTCCGCCTCCCATCTCGTATCGTGAGTGTCGCAGCGCGCATCCGCGAAACCAATTCAAGTCCAGAACACCCGTCACGGTCGTGGGCATCACCCATCAGGACACCCCATCGGACTTTCAAGAAATGGATATCATCCACGATCCAAAAAATAAAATAAAAAATAAAGTGATGCTGCACATCCCCGAACATCCAATCTCATTTCGGTCAAAATGGTAACATCGAACACGCCCTCCCTTTGATGAACGATGAAAAGACCCCCCTTCTCGGGTCTATGTATAATGAGCCAGCCCTGCCAGGTGACATTGAACGTGGAGATACGTGGTAACCTCTCGTAGATGACCGAAAAGCGTATCCGTAAGCTTCACTGAGAATGGCACTCGCTCATTTCACGGCTCTTTGCTGAAAGACAGAGAAAAAAAGGTCTGGACTCTCTGGACAATCCTCAACCACAACTTCCCCCCCCCCCCGTCGCAAGCTCAATGCAAAAGCTGAACGTCACGGCCGGGGACGTTTGTTGTTTCGAACGGGGTCGAGTGGCCGAGATCGACACTTTGCTGATCTCTGCCATTTCTTTGACATATTGGGTGGATCACAGGACTTTCCCGAACCTCTCTCTAGGTTCCCTAACACGGTCCTTTTACAGGTATTCAGTATTCGTACGACCTCCGTTCGATTTGGCCACGAAATGGATGAAAAAAAAAAAAAAACCTTGGGTTGCGTTTCGCGAGTGACGAACCACCGCCCCCACGAATCCCATTTCTTCTTCCCTCAAACCATGATGCAAGCAAGCATTACCGAAATGGAACGAGAGGAGAGAGGCTGAGAGCGCGGCCTAGAGCAAATCCTGCAAGATTCTTCGAGGGATCTGCGCGGTCCTCGACCGACTACAAGGCCACAAAGGCTCTAGGTCGCCCTTGGTCGTTCCATTTCCTACGAGCGACCAAGAGAGGGGGGGGGGGGGAGAAAAGCAAAGGTCGGTCGATAGCCGACTTAGTTGGGCTCAGTTGGTGAGAGCCAAGAGACTTGGTCAGCTGGACGGGCAAAGAGTTGGCTGGCACAGCTGGGGAGCCCAACCCATGCATTCCTTTGTCTCTTTGACCAAACAACCCAAATCAGGCACTGACGGTGCCCTCGCCCTCCCAAATGAGTTTTGCAGGTGCGTTTCCACGCCGCTTTGGCATCGAAATTTGGTGGGGAGGCAATGGTGTCGCCGATCTTCATTGTCCATTTACCTTACGGAGCTGTAGAGCGGCGGGGGCCACTGGCCTAAACCGGACGATTGGCGATCTTTGATTGGAGCCGCCGCTTAAATAGCGTAAACCAGGGTGGCCACGAGCATCAAAGGCAAGTGGCTGGCAGCGCTGACTTGGTGCAAGAGTAAGACTTGTTTCTCTGTCAGGCCTTCATTAGGAGGAGTGGGAGTCGCGATGCGTGGTGGCAACCTGCGCGTGGCCGCTGGATACTTGCTCCACGTCGAGGGGCGGTAAGTGGGAAACTTGATGCCAAATATTAGCGGCGATCATGGTAGGCGAAGTTGTCATGCAGTCTGGTCGTATTAGGGGAACAATATCCGTAACAACAGGAACAACACCCTCATACATAACCTCGTGTGTCCGTATGAGACGTGGATTGAGCGGTGCGGCTAGAGCGCGAAGACTTCACCGCCCTGAACTCCCGGCATCGCAGGAGGGCACACATTCTTTCTAGTCCAGACCTGTGGTTCCAGACTTACACTACCCTGTTGAAACCAAATGTCGGCAAGCGAGCGAGACTGCTGAAGAATTGTGGTCATGGCAGAGTCTTTGGGGTCCCTAATCTCACGTGCATTGTGGGTTCAGCGAGCCGAATTGCAGCAGGCCAAGACGAAATCCACCGGATCTTTGTGTCGCTTTGGCACACGTATTCGTAGGGCTTCGAAGGAAACAGCTGAAGCTGAAGCGGATGCAACTCAATAACAAAATATGGAGACGGACGACCCATGCACATTACACCCACAGAGGCGGAGTCACCGATGCTGGCTCGAGAACGGCGTATGGAAGTCTGAGAGGCTTCTTCGTCAGGGGGGGTTGAGCCTTCTAGAAGCCACGGAAAAGACGGGTAAAAGAGGAGGAACCACCATTCGGCCTAGGTCCCGCTGTGATGTGATTTGAAACGGTTGATGCTAGAAGGTTGGTGCTTTGAGAGAGTGGGTGAAGCAGGGCAGGGCCGTCGATGAGGAGAGACGAGACATCGACTGGGCACGGAAGACAGGCGCGCTTCGGGAAAGGCCAGGGGCACGGTCCGGACGTTGACCAGCAAAGGCCCTTCTCTTCGGCCCAGGATGCGACAAGAGGCATGGCGACAGAGTCAGCAATGTGTACGAGCTATGTGTGGTGTGGGTGTGCTTGTGTGCGTCTGACTTGTCACGGCTATGTGGTTGTAGAGGGCTCAAACAAGCCTGAGTTGCCGACGCAGTGCGTCTTCTGGGCGCGCACGATTCCTAAACGTGGTCCAACGACAGATCAAGGACGATCAATCCGAAGGTTTTGGGACGGTGTGGTCAAGGTGAGTTGTCATCAATCAGCGTTTGCCACAGCTTTGCTGCGTTGCTAGCCTCACCGTTGACTCCCAAAATTCCATTCTGGGCCGGCATCGGAACTGGGACCAATAAAGCGGACTAGGTAGGCGGTTTAGTTTGCGTTGCTTTGCGTCGCCTTGCGTTTCTTTGCGTTGCGAGCGAAAACAATGTGCGGAAACCCATTCAGAGGCTCGCTGCAAGCTGCAAGCTGCAAAAGCTAGCGGGTTGCAGCATGGCCGTGATATCGTCGCTGCATCATCACGCCCACCAAAAGGATTGAACACGGAAGTCAAAATGGGTGTCGCCGGTCGTCTGAAAGCGCCGTACGAATACAATGTAGATGTTTCCGCAAGGCAGAGGGGAACGCAGTGGTCGGGGCATGCCTGGTGCTCGTTGGAAGCGGGCCGAGTCATGGGCCCGTAACATCCTTTATATTGTCAATAAGGCCGCGTCCAGACGATGGCCCGCGGCGGGAGTTTGTCGAAAACCTTGGTATGAAAGAGCTATGGAGCAGGACTGCCGCGTCGGGTGGCATCATGGTCAAAGGGCGGCATGATTGTCGCACAAGACGCACAACAAGCTCGCAACTGGGTTGCATGAGGGGTTGCGAGAATGTAATGCTAGTCGTACTCTTGTAGGCAGGTCGAAACGAGCCGGCAGCAAAAAGCTGTGCCACGGCGTATTGGAATGCAAGCAAACGGCAAGTTTGAGCTACCTACCCAACCCTCCTGAGCAGCGGCCGCGATGAAATTTGTCCGCGGTAGAAAAGCCTTGGACATCCCGTATGCATCAAACGAGCAAACCGAAAATGATGTGCGGATGGCGTAGTTGGGACCGATGGGATCTGCCAAGGATTTTGGTTGGCGCCTCGGGCAGCTTTCTGGGTTAAAGTGGTGAGGGTATGTATAAATGGACTCTCAAGCTTTGGGCCGGGTTGCTACTCCGTACAATGTGGCCAGGCCTGCTTGAACCTAGAGTATTATTTTCCAATCTCGGTGTGTGGTGGCAAACGAAGTCAGGTGGAGGAAAGTCATGCTGTTAGCCGCTCCACTGTGTCTTCCTAGTCTTTACTCGGGACCTAACGGTCGACTAGACATCGTGTTTGATTGAAAGTCTGAGAACATCAAGGTACGAATAGTAAGGGGACGATCCTGTAGGCCGGTGCTCACGCAGATTACTCCGCGGGCGCACTCTCCGATGATTAGTAGCGTTGTGGTAGGTAGGTCGTGGTGATGCAGTTCAAACCTGGTTGCCGATGGTCAAGTCCTGATCATAAACTGCAAAGCCGGACCGCTGAAACTAAAGGGTGGCCATGGATCGAGTGGTGTGAGCTGTGCAGCCTCATTCTCAGCAGAAGTCGTGCGAGGGTGACCCTCGCCCACGGGCAGCCGCGGTTCCCGGTCTGCAGACCCTTGAAGGGCTCCATCGACCACATGGCAAGACGAGGCAGAGGGGATGGAGGGCTCGCCATGGCCGAGGCGTCGAGGTT
This sequence comes from Colletotrichum godetiae, assembly GCF_030913485.1. NCBI lineage: Eukaryota > Fungi > Ascomycota > Sordariomycetes > Glomerellales > Glomerellaceae > Colletotrichum > Colletotrichum godetiae. The sequence continues at coordinate 260,800 of NW_026851274.1, read as the reverse complement.
GACGCGTAGCTCCGCACGCACACGGCCATTGTTAGAAAAAGGAGATTGTCGAGTGTCGACGTCAGAAGTTGATTGACTCGTACCTGGTGGAGGATGGGCGGTGGTGGCTCAGGCAAGACTCAAGAGTCAGCTGGCGGCAATTTTAGATGCAGAGCTGATTCTGAACCGGGTATTCGTACCGTGGACGGTTGGTTGTGAGAACATGATATGATCTCAGTTCATCGACGCCCCGGCCATTAATCCAACTGCATGCATGGAACAGGAACTTGGAAGTCAAAGTAAGTCCCTGCGATCCGCAGAGGTGAGCTTGATACGGGACACTCGACTGTCGTCATCGTCCACTTGGTGACTGTCTGATTCTATGCCGGCCGCCGTTCGTCCTGTTCTCCCCCGGAGCTTGGAAGACGCTTTGCGAGGGCCGAGAAGCCAGAGCCACCTTGGGGTCGGAGAACGGGCGACAAAGAGGACCAGGGGCGAGCGAGCACCATTACTCACGCATGGAGCAATGCCGTCGCGGACATGAAGCGTGCAGGTCTGAGTATCGGGCAGTTGCCGGCGTCTCGAGACTCTGAAATTATCCAAACTATCGCATCCCGTGCGCCGTTGGCGTTTGGACCAAAGTGACGGGCACCCCGGGACTGAAAGGGACAGTTGCACGTATTCCCGGGGCACCGTCTAGACCAAAGCCCTAGCAGTTAAGCAGTATCAGACGACGGCGGACAGCGAGGCGTTCGCCTCGCCGTCGGCCACTTTCCCAGTGGCTCCGATATCTCGGCCGCTTGCACCCAAGGACGGGTTAATTAGCACCCACACCCCACGGGTCAGGCGCCTCGATGCAGATCCAACACCGGTTGGTGGGCGATTCATACCCATAGTCTTGGGCGTTGGCGACAAGGTGAGTAGAAAAAGGGGGGCGAAAGGGTCGTATAAGGCTGTTGGTGCATATTTCTGTCTCCGATATCGTGGGAGAAGAACGCAAAAGAGAAATTAATCAAGAGGAGTATGGAAGCGTAATGGCCGGTTGGTATGAGTACATCATCAAGTTTGTGTCTGCTTCGACTAGAGTGGCTGCTTATCACCGAACCCAACGTCAAGCCGATGGTTGGCTTAGTCGAGGGAGCCTGCGGGTGTTGTAACCGATTTTGACATCGCATACATCTGCAGCGGCACCGTCGGATGAATGCAATAGGACGTTGTTTGTTTGAGCAGTAATGTGGTCAAATCTGTGTGAGCCTCGTATGCGTGGGGATCGATCATCGAAAGGCATCTCCAGTCGGGTGGTAATTGTGTATTCGTAGCCACATGCATGGAGGAGAAGACGGCGACAGCTCCGAAGCGAGGAGACGAAATGATTGCGAGGACGATCAGCAGGACGGCTTTGTTGGTGGCTGGTTGCATCTGGAGTGGACGAGGCCGGTGGATCGTGGATCGCAACTAGATGGATCCAATCTCAATGCCAGCGGGAACTTGGGAGGGGGGAAACGGCCACTTCGCTGCTCGGTTGCCTCATGCTTCCTGCGAGGCGAGTCTTGCCTCGTGGCTCTTGGAATATGCGGCTCGGGATTGATGGTTTGATCATCGATGAGTTGTGTATCCGGAGGTATTCGTACGCATACTTCGTACTTCATATTCCGTACCGTGTGTCCTTGCCACGGAGTCAGGGGTGTGTCCGGCAGGGGTCAGTTTGGGGTCCGGCGTCCTGCTCTAGCTTAGCTTGCCTGCTTTATTAGCTGCGAAGGATAGCTGAAAGGAACATTGTATGGACGATGAGGTGAGAATTGAGGCTAGCTCCGAGGTTTAAAACTAAGGAGCCGGGTTGATGATGGCAAGTGGAGGCGGAACAGAGTTTGAACATTCCGCGATGTCGAATTTCTTTGTTGTGCAAGCAGAGATGGATATCCGTATTCCCTAGTGCAGTAGCATGGTTGACGTCCTCCGTAATAAGGTAGAGGCAAGATCTGGGACGAATGAGTGGAACGGGAGCAGTAGACGGAGCGCATTCCGTATCCGTCCAGCGCCGTTGCAGCCACACAAACGCCTGGCGTAGGCAAATTTCATCGTAACGCAGGTATCCGTACCTTGGAGCTGGAAGGTACTTGCACTCTCAGGTACCGTTACCTTCCTGCTTAGTGCTCTCCCGCCTTCGTTCACAACCTTACTGCATCCCATGGTAGGTGGCGTGCGCCGCTGGCTGGTGAGGTAAGGCAGGACAGAGCTAAAGACAGCCGAGGTACGTATTATGTTCCCCGGTGACGGCCATCGTCACCGATGGCGGGGGACGCGACCGACCGAAGTGTAGAGTCTAAACCTAGCCTTGTCTGAGACTGATAGCTCGAGGCCCTTGGATAGGAGTCGAAGCCAATACTTATCCTAAAGGTGTTCCGGCTCCGAGATCAGAGTGCAGGTATGAAGGCCGGCCGCAGGGTCCATGGCGAGGCACGCGGGGGGTAAAGGGACGGATCATGCGCGAGTGAGTCCAGCGGCGGACGGGCGGCTTTCATCAAAGACTTGGTTTGACGCAGATGTGATGCAGGGACGAGAAAAGAGGAATGGAGAGGTTCAAGTGAGTCTAGACCTGCCGGTCTGGATTGGTAGGCTCAAACAGTAGGGTGAATTGGTAACTAATACGGATGAGCACTCTGTACTCCGTACGCGAGTCTGAGATGCTGGTTTATGGGCCCGCGGTCTATTCCCGTTTCCAGGGACAAGGCTGGTGAGCTTTGAGTCGTGAGTCGTGATTGTCTTGAGATGGCACCGGCCTTGCCTGGTCAAGCCCTGTGGATGAAATATGAAATGGTAACGCACTTTTGAACTGTTCATCCATGAATATTAATCTTCACTCCATGAGGTACGCTGCACTTTGTACCTACCGTGCGGAGCAGTGTTCCCCCCATTTACATATGCTCCGTGGCGCCCTCCCACCAAGTCCATGGCCCATGGCCCATGGGAAAGGGAGGAACTGTGGCATGGGAGGCACTGATATGTTTCTAACAGATGGTTTCTGTCTCCCTGATCAATCGCCGGCCCAATTAATCCAAAATAGCGACTGCAAAGCCCCAGCAGCGCGATGCAACGCTTCGGCCGAGCATGCAGGAACCTGTAATTGTCGTCATTACTATGGGTTTTCAATTTCTGATGAGGATCTGTTGGTCAGCCCTGTCATGCTGCGTGGACAACGATTACTAAGTAGGCCTTTGTCGTACTAATCTGAAGGTGGCGACTTGCTTTATGTTCAGAGCGTCCGAGGCGACCGTGATATAGAATTGTCAAATTGTCATCTCGGACTCGTTCGATCCGCCGCACGCTAACGACGGCCCAGCTCAGTGTCCCATAGTTGCCGCTCAAGAATGGATTGCACGTTGCCAGCTGCCTCTTCCACATGTCGGAGTCTAGCATAGCTTGCATGTGTGAGATATGTCATGAGTGTCGAGTATCGAGTGTCTTGGGTTGTGTCAGCTCAACAACAAGCAAATTGCATACCTAGGTATTAGTTGGATGACTGGAGGCGTCCCCCGAGCTCACCTGACCTCACCTGACCTCACCTCGCCTTCCCTCTCCTCTGTCTCTCACACACACACACACTCTCTCTCTCTCTCTCTCTCTCTCATACGGAGTAAGGATAATACACAGTCTCTCGGTTTCTCTCACCTTGAACCCACCTGGGAGATTCAGGCAGGGTGTCAGGTGCGGCGTAGCGAGGAAGCGCAAGGCCGGTAATAAGCTGACCCTGGAAGATCCCTCGAGGCTCCTCCTTTCGTGTCGTCTTCGAGGCTGGTCCTCTTTTCCCAGAATCCCAGGTACGAGGGTCAGGAACCTGGGATGGACTTGGCTCTCTTAAGAAATCCAATCCAAGACTCCTGGGACCTGGGACTTGCAAGGGATCCCCCTGCCGCCCGCTCTCAATCCCCTTCCTTCCTCCTTCCCCTTGCAAGTCGACCAAGTACCTCGGTACTCTCCAGATGTACCGGAATACATCCGACAGTTTCGCCCGCCTTGCCTTCCTCAACTGCCACGCACTGAGGGCAGGCAGTACCTCCTCCCCAGTAAGGTACGGTGGGCGGGTACGGAGTACGGAGTACGGATAGTGGGATCAAAGTGGCTATTACCGACGGCGCGGATTGCTGGGTTGTCTCAACTGGCCCTTGCCGTTCCCATTTGCCCTGGCACTGGGCTCTTTTTCTTTTTTTATTCCTACGTCTCCGTATTATTCTTTTTTCCAGAATCTTTTCCTTCTCTGGCATTTTTCACATTTATTCCTCCGATGGTTTCTTCTGCCCCTCCGTACTCTAAAGTACCTGCCTTAGTCACCTACACAGTGAGGTACCTGTGCCCGTACCCTCGTGCATCCCGTCCCCTGCCCCTGGTTGGAGTAGGGACCCCACGCCTAGCGCACCACTGATGATCTTCTTCTCTTTACTTTTTTTTTTTTTTTTTTTGCTGGTTCCCTCTCGGTCTTAGTCTTAGTCTCTTGGAGTCGTGATCCTCAGATCCTCATCATTCTATCCTCGAGTTCGACACGTTCCCCCCCCAGGTCGCCAAGAATTATATTACCACCGCTTGGACACATACTTCGAACGGATGGATGGATGACGGATCCTGAGCAGAAAGGGGGCGCTCTGCTCATGTGTGATGGTGACGGTCCTCCAGCTTTCATAGTCTCTACTACCGTACCGTCCTTGCATGGTCGTGTGATCCATCCGGAATTCTGTCCTGGCAGACCACGCAAGTCTACGAGCGAACGGACGCACAATCCCGAGTGTTTTGACCCCCCACCCCCAACCGGCCGGCTTTTTACTTCATCTCTTGCACTTATTCGCAACGCCTGCACCGCGACCATGAGGTAGAAAGACGAGGTACACGAGCAGTCCGACGTCGACCATGACCTCGTGTGGGTGCAGAGTCTCGCGTGTTGCTGCAGTTTGAGCCTGTCCTTTTCGTCCACACTGCAGCTACCGGATCTGGAACAATGTGCCGCTGGTCGATCAATACGAAGGTCATTGACTCGCCGCCGCCGCGCGCCGCCACCTCTTACGGATGCTCTGCCTTTGACAGCTCTTTTTTTTTTTTTTTTTTTTTTTTTTTTTTCGCCGCACACGCCTGACGACTCATTCACCATGCCTTTATTTGCTTCGTCTCATAGCGCGCTCATTTGTCTCGCCAGTCGAGTCAAAAGTTCTGGCCCAAGGTTGTCTCTTGAAATGATGCCGCGGCCCCTCCCTCCCTCCTTTGCCGTCTTATGGCGGAGCGCCCGCGAAGGCCGTGTGTCCATGTTCTTTCAACTCCCCTCGCAACTAGCCGCCTGGTGGTCGCATGTTCGGAATATTCGTTCGAATTACTGGATACGCCGTCTTCTTGGACAAGAGTCTGGTGTTTGGGGACATGGTGGTCGTCCTTACAACGCTTAACCGGCCTGGCCCGTCCAGCGCCACCTCTTGTTCCCCTTTTCTCTTACGAAACAGCTATTCTGGGGAAGTCAACAAGGCCAGGCGAAGACAGGCAAAGAAGGGAGGCTGGTTGGCGTGTTCCATGAGGTATCCATTCTGCGTTCCGTTCTTCGAGATCACCGACAGGCGCATGGGTTGTGGTTCTTTTGACTCTCTCCAGCCGGTAGGGACAGGCCCGAGTGGACCACCAAAGACCCAAGACTCAAGAGACCGAGTACCAAACGAGTTGTTCGTCCACCCCCCGGCCCGGCGCAGGGATGGCCTTGGTGCTAATCGCCCCAGCGTGCGATGAGCGTGGCACGGCATGGCATGGGCATGGCAGCATGGCAGCATGGATAGTTATCTCGTCTGAGCAGCCGTCCGTTAGTGGTGGGTGGGTATGTAGCAAAGTTATGAGTGGCAGCAGACTCAGAGTTCCCTCAGTCCACCTGACGGGGTTGGTTGACGATGCACTACCGTGTACGAATGGCCAACAGCAAATGACAAGGCCTGCCGCCGCAGCAGCAGTGGCACCAGCGAATGCAACTGCTATTCCTCATGCCTCCATTCGCTACCCACGATACTGCCGACAGGAAAGACGCTTTCTCTTTGGACCCCGATCTCCGTGTTGTTACGCCTCCGGTGCCACTCTACTGGGGCAACGACAATGTAGCCGTATCGGCCGGAGCGGAGGTTGACATACGTAGTGGCCCGCTCTATGGAGTGGCGTAGCAGACGAATCTGCGGCTTGCATGTACGCAGTGCGTATGGTTTCTCACTCGGTGAGACCCCGAGGAACTCCTTGATGAGGAGGTGTTCATGGCACAGTCCTACTGCACGCCGCTGCTTGCTTGCGACGGCCACTGCGACTGCCACTCCCGATGCCGCCGATGGCTGTTACTGCCGGCGGTCGGGCAATAGGCGGTGGGCGGATTAGGTGGTGTTGGCAATAGGCGGTGGCCGTGGCTTGTCAAGGCCCCCGGAGACGGGGGAAACGACTTCACAAAGGGACCTCTCCACGATGACGCGCTAAGGCTGGCTAGAAGCGAGTAGTGGGCTGGAGATGGAGGGGGAGTAAAGGGACTCTAAGGCTCTTGAGGCGTCGATGAGGCGTACCGTACCTGACAGAGAAAAGGGCAAAGTGCCAAAAGACCACGGACGGGAACTGGAAGGGATGCCGGGTCGAGATGTGATGGGAGGGAAGAGCTGGACAAAAGGAAGGGAGGAAGCATGACACGGCCTGGCACGTACATGAGAGATGTACCGAAAGAGTTGCTACTCGGTGCGTCACCTATGCGATGGGTACGGAAGGGATACTTCTGGCCCTGCATTTCCTATACAGCGAGACGGACATTGGCAACACCATCATCAACGACACCATCAAGCCGTTCATCATTATCAGTGCTCCTACGAGGTACTCCTGCTCCTACCTTACGAGGCGGCAGGACATGGTCAACCACGAACACCCCCATCCACCCAACTCCTATGAAGCCTGACTACATGTTGCCCTGACCTCGTGCTCACATTGGAACTCTCTTCCACACACACACACAAACACACGCGCGCGCACACACACACACACTCTCTCTCTCTCTCTCATCGTCAGACATACAGGGCAGGGTACAGTGGGTGAGTGACAGGACCAGTCCAAAAATGGGAGGGGAGGGGGGGCCGAGAGGATGGATGGCCCAGTGGCCAGTGGGTGCTGCCGCTAAAAGATGAAGCTCCGGGTGTGTAGCGTGTGCCGTGTGGGAGTGTGTGTGGGAGCGTGGGAACGTGTGGAGGGTCTAGTCTGGCACTGCACTTCTCTCTCTCTCTCTCTCTCTCTCTCCCTCTCTCCCTCTCTCTCTGCGAGACTGCGAGTCTGCACTCTGCATTGAAGATGCATTGCCAGCAATTTCACCCAAGTTCCCCCAACCCATCCAAGCCCATGTTCCCCCTTGGACCTTTGGGTCCTAGTTCCTGGCTCGGCGGTGGAGAGAGTACGTACCCGATCTGGGGACACCGTCCGTCACTTATGGAGACTTAATGAAGCTGATGTACGGAGTACCTACCTTGCCCTGCCTCACTACTCACCTTACCTTACGGATACTTCGAGGCCCATCCCCCCCCCCCCTTTCTGGTGGCACCCCTTCAGAGAGACTGAGAGGCAAAGGGGGGAGACGCTTCACCGTCCGGTTTAGTGTGCCGACACCCTCTGTACGCTACTATGCAGTAGAGTAATGTAGGGTCAGGATATGGGAGCCAAGTCCAAAGTACCTATCCACCAGTCCACGGATGACTAGTGACCTCACTGGGCCCTTTCTCCTTCCATGGACGCTACGGCGTTCTCTCCTACACACATTGTATGCATGTACCTCTCTCCATGCCCGCCGCCTTTGCCTCGTCCGTCTCCCACGTTCAGGTACTTGCTCTATACACTGCAACTTGATGTAGGATGTACGTACCTTGATCCGGTATCTGTACCTGACCTGTTCCTACCCTCCCATACCTTACCGTCTTAATATTATTGTTTGGCTTTAACATGCTCCAGTCCTCCTGGCGTTTTGTTACTACTCTCACTCACACTCACCTTCTCCTTTTTTTTTTTTGCTTCTCATCCCTTCCCCGGCCGCATACTGCACTGACCTGACCTGGGCTGGGGCCTGACCTGACCATACTTACCGACCGTATTTCTCTTGCCTCTCTCCCACGTCCCTGCCCACTTGATAGACGTACTCGCTCTCTTCTTCTTCTTCCTTCCTTCTCCGTTTGCAATTTCCTCCCCCAATTTGTAATTAACAGACGGATATCCTCTCTGGCTTGCTTCTTGCGCTCTTTCACACTCACTCCAGACCTGTCCCTCATTACCTCTGGATATCCCACACCCCCTGAGCAATCTCCGTCGCTGCTGCTACTGCTCTTGCTCTGGCTCTGGCTCCTGCTCCTTAAACAACAACCTCGCCGCCCTCGCTCGCCCTCCAATAGACTTTCACCCTTTTCCTCCTCTCACGAATCCTCACTCATACAACCTCCAACTCCTGCGGCATTCTTACCTCGTCAACGAGACCCAACCAACAACCGATAAACACTGTACACCCACTCGACCGCATCCTCGGGCTCAGAGTTCTCGTCACTTCCAACCAACGACATCCCAGAAGTGACTTGGCCGCTTGTTTGCTTCTCAGCCGTGCCTCTGCAGCAAGCACGCTCCCACAACGGACTCCTTCTGTGGTCCAGCCGTTCCTTCCTGCTGCGCTGCGCTTCTCGACTTGAGCAAACATCCCTCGGCCGATACATCCACCGCTTGTTCTCGTACTCGACGATTGCAACTACTGCTGCATCCCGCCCCCCGCCCAGCTACTGCTGCTCTTACTGCACCCTTTTATCACATTCGGTAAGTTATAGCAAGCCTATTTGGCTTACCCGGCCATAGATGGCTGCAAACTCGCGGGCGTCCTCCCCCTCCCCTCCCTTCGACACTCCCTGGTTCATTACACAGAACTCCGGGAACCAGCACCTGCATTCGCCCGCGTGTGTGTCGCTCACGAGACCTCTTCGTCTCACAAAACTATCGACGCTTGTTTGCGGCCGTCCGACTAGATATACTCTTACTAACTTGCTTCCTTGGAGAACACAAGCCATAACATAACTTCTCAATACTCTTGGGTTTCTTAGGCTCTGCAACTTGCTCCAACGTCGATCTCCAGCGTGTAACCTTGGATCTGAATCTGGTTCCTGACCAATCTCTGTTGAAACCGCGAATTCCGACGACTCGAAGGCCAGTCGATCATAACTTGTAACGCCATTCAAACCGATCGGACAATAATCTCAAAGATGGCGGGTGATCAGGGAGCCGGTGGTGGCATAGAAAGCAACCGTCGCCATCTGTCGACATCGACTCGAGCCAACGGCGAGAACGAGCCCATTCAGGAGACTGAGCCCCAGTCTGGCAAGCAGACGCAACAAGAGGAGGCGAAACCCCAGTTCAAGCAATCGTCACAAGTCTCTCCTAGAGGCTTCAATCCCCCTTCAAACACATCAACGCCCACAACAGCACCTCTGATGGCTAGGGCATCATCTAATAGCTCAACTGTTTCAACGCCGAATGTGCCGACAGACAGCTACTTCGGAAGTGTGCCAGAGGTCAAGGCGTCCGCTCCCCGGATCTCTCGGCCGATTGAGCCCCCCGTAACCAAGGTGACTTTGAGCGAGTTGGACGTCTGCAAAATTATGCACAACCCAAAGCTGCGTCATGATATCAACTTTGATCCGGAGCTGCACTTCCGCCCTAATCTGGACGGCGACAAGGGCAAGAGGAAACAGCACAAGGCCGACCTTTTCTGGACCACACTTCAGGAGCAACTCGCCCAATTTGTGAGGGAGCCAGAGTCCTTCTTTACTACGCACGGCCAGGACGACGACTGGTGCTTGCCATCTTTGTTGAAGGCTGTCAAGGAAATCATCCAGACTTTGGTGCCTCAAAGAGACAGAGTGTACTTAGATGAGGGGCTCAACGTCGACTTGCTGATGCAGCAGTTCTACCGGGGAATCGCAGACTTGGAAAAGCTGGCTCTTTGGCTGTCACGAGTACTCAAATCACACTGCGCTCCGATGCGTGACGAGTGGGTGGATCAGATGTACACCCAGTTGAGCAACGGAAACAGGACCAACAATGTGGATGAGCTTGTCAAAGGCATGAAGAGCCTCCTCAGCGTTTTGGAGGCTATGAAGCTCGACGTTGCCAACCATCAGATTCGCTGCCTTCGGCCGATCCTCATCGAGGGAACTATTCCGTTCGAGCGCAAGTTCTTCGAGAAGAAGATCCAGGGAAGCAAGCTGGACGTCACTCAAGCAAATGCCTGGTATAGGGATGCCGAGCAGAGATATGCTGCTTCTGTGTCTCCCATTGCAGCCCACTCTTTCGGTGAGATGTCCGTCTTTTTCGAGGCCATCTCTCGCCTGGTCTTGCCCTCAGTGTCAGAAAAGGCGTTGCCAAACACCTTCATCTTTGACGAAGAGCGATTCAACAAGCTCCGTGTGGATATGTTGGACGCCATCAACTTGGAGGTCTGCATGCGCATGTACGACGACCTTGAGAGAGTCGGGCGGTTGAACGCCCCCCTCTTCGCCAGCTCCTTCTCACAGTTCGACGACGAGCCCCGCAGCCGCCCTCTCTCAATGACCCCCGATTTCAACTTCAACACTCCACCTTCGCGGCCATCAAGTCTCGCCTTCAGCTCCGGCGATTCTGCCACGTCATCGCCGCGGTCTTCTCTCATCCTTCCGCCTCAACCTACGTCCGATCCCACAGAATCTCTTGCCAAGGCCAGGGATGTTTACAACTCTTTGGTCGCGCTGCTCCACACCTCGCCCCCGCCGCGCAGGCACGAGTCTCGCTGGGAAGCCATTGCTCCCTCGCTGGCCCTTCAAATCTTCCGGTTCACCAACGCCCCAGCCGACATGCTTCCGGTATTCGAGTCCAAGCTTGCTTCTCACGTATGTGACATCAACAGCCCCTTGTTTCAGGAAGTCGAAGCACACTTCCACCACAGACTTCTCATGGAGCTCCAGAAGCGAGTTCGCGAGTTCCGCGGGCTTACTGGAGTCGGTCTCTTTACCGTAGCCACTGGCAGCCGTGTTCAAGGCTCGGGACGATCGATCGGCAGTCCTGAACGCGAGAGCTCGGTCTCTGATAGCAACCGGGAGACCCGGGACGATGGCGGAATCGAGGACATGGCGACCCGCTTGGCACACCTTGGTATCCTCCACTGGAGAGTATTCGCAGGCCTCGCATACACCGAAGATGAGCAGGTCGACAGCTTGATGGAAATGAACCAGTTTTAAGGCACGCAGCCTACCCTTCAAATCAACTCCATCTAATCAAAAGGGGTGCTGGTCGCAAAAGACGAGCAACCCGACATGCCCAAGCAAAGGGCTTCTCTATTATGTCTGGCCGAACAACAATACCCCTTTTTACAGTATTTTAATTCTGCATTTGGCAACTATTCTCGCAATACTCGATTTGGCTACGAGAGGTCACGGAACCTTTAGACGGTGTTTGGGGTATCAAAGCATCAAGCTCGCGAGCACCTTAGCCGCGATGATTATTTGGTTTAGGCGTTGCATGGGGAGGTGGTTACATCCAGATACATAGCGCACTTTTTTGCATTGCTGAGACAGAAAAACAAGAGTCACATTGCCATTAAGTATTTGTTCTTGCTCTCTTTCCCGTGTTCCGTCATTGATTGTGATGAGTGATTGGCACCTCAAGTGCAAATGTTTGTCTGTCGGCTTTGTCCGCTGTGAAGTTGCATTCCCACGAAGCAAGCATGTGCCATTGTTGTCGTACGAGAAGAAAATAAAAATAACGCTGGAACGGTCTTGAAGCAGCCACAATCACAATCACATGCGGATGCCGGGTGATATCCAATCGGTGGGTTTTCTCCTCACGCATCGATTCGGGACATGGGTGTGTGTCTCTCATCTCAGTTGATAGTATGTGTGTGTAGGTACCTTTTTTCATCTAGAACATTATCGGGGGCGGGTTTCTGTGCTGTTTTTGGCTCTTGATCATATCTGGACTACATTTCATGGCTCAGAGCTGGTTACTACGAAATTGGATTTGCTGAGGGGGAGGAGAATGTGCAGTGATGGCCGGTGCTGGGCAGACGTGGTAATAATCTATGGGTCTTTGTAATCTACCTTTGGTTGAGTCTTGACAGCTGATTCTTTATTGATAAAAAAGGTGCTATAGAGGTCATATATCAGGTATGTTGCAGGTTTAGAGAAAGAACCCTATTGTCTGTCTCTCGCGTTCTGCTCGCCTTTTTGCCTTACTTGTCTCGCTTGATTTTCACTTGGTCATGAGCTCAAGCCCACGAGAGGCGTTGTTGGAGAGAGTGAGGTATGAAACATTCCGCGGGATTTAAATACAGTATTGGGTTTGAGATAGGCATCCTCGGTTGATTTAGGTACACACGATCAGGAAGCTGGATCCAAAGGCCTCGACGATTGTCTTTTGGCGGTCCCAAATCACTCGAAAAGGAAAGAGGGTGATGAGAAGCCACGATGGATGGCGAGATGCAAAAAGACAAAGTTGAGAAAGCATCAGCAACCATTCCAGCTTATGCCTCGTATGAATTCTAGTGCATGTCCATCCTAATAACAAATACCGGGCCTGGCGGCCGAGGGGTGAATGTCGTGAAGTTTTGACGAGTCCGTGATATTCCGGATTACTTTTGGACACCTACATTCAAACCTCGGCTGGCTCCTGTTGGTTTTACTTTTCTCCCCTTTTTCTGTAGGACAAAAATGATTCAGGTAGACGGATAGACAGACGTATGAAAGGAAAATAAAATGACGGCTAAAGCTCGTTCAACATGCAATCCAGCAAATCCGGTGATGATCGCTCGAACCTTTACCTTCCGGTGAAGATAGCACGGCCTCAGAACGAGAGGCTATCAATCCTTCAGGCTTCCCGATTACTTTTCCTTTTCGACTGGTGATTATCTCTATCCGAGTCATTACCCAGTCTGTTATCAGACGTCTTGAAGAGTTTGTTGTTGGAAGTTTAATCTTCTTGAGACCGGTGTGAGGGTACGGCCTATTCTAGTATCCCATCCATCCAATGTGCAACTCTTTTCCTGGTACGAACAGTACGTCGTGAGAAATTATCGTTGAACTAGAGGTTGCTTTTTCGGCTGTCGCTGTTCGCATCTCCCCTGTATCTTCGAGATACATCAAACATTACCACTACAATTACCGCTTCGTAGTAAATACCTGAAAACAAAGTGACGGGGTTTGACATCATAAGGCCTCATGTTTATCAGCATGCCCAGGGATTGATACTGGGACTTCTGATTATGTGATCTCCTGACTTGTCATTGACAGCTACTGCGGTGCTGGCCATGAATCATCTGGAGGTCACCATGAGATGACCGCCGCGAACTGATGGGTCGTATATAGATTTTCTACCAGCAAACTATAATGGTAAATAGGCTGCTTCAACCGCGTCAGAACCATCAGCATACCCTGCGATATCCGCTTTGAGGATGATTCTCCCACCTTGAGGTACCTGTTGGCCATACGGTACTTACACGAAAGGACATTCTCCTCACGGGTCCTTCGACTTGTCAATTGGTTGCTAGTTGGCTGGATGAGTCAGAGTAAAGAGCAAGAAATACGGACATCGATACCAAGACGTTCACGAGTGTTTCTTCACTATTGAGTTCCCAGAACTTTGACAACCCGGTCGTTCTCGCCGTGGCTCGATTCTACAGGGGGTCTCAGGTGTAGGTGTTCGGCATTGAAACTAATGTGCTCTTAATACTTGGAAAAACGTTGTCCGATGAGACTCCCGTCAGCCTAAGTATGCTTGAGATCATCTGGCGCTTCCACTGAGCTTCGATCAAAGTATTCATAGAGGGGTCTAGGCCGACGTTGCTTTTAGTATGCTTTTACAAGACAAGATATCATGAATCAGGACCGAATACCCAAGACAGACATTATTTTGAAACCCACTGATACGGCTGACCCAGTCTCGGGGAGGAATTTTTCGCCTCGGCAAACATGCGATGGTAGCGAATCCAACTGACGTCGACTTGGTACGACAATGTGCAAATACCAAGGCTACAGTCCATACGGAAGGGTTGCAAATATGTATGTTTTGTTCCTTTACATCATTGATACCAACCTAATTCGACGTGTACTTGAGAATGACCTTATCGATGACTGCTTCTCCGTGAGTCTGTTCAGGATGTGTTGCAGCCGCAGAAGGTTACATATCAGATGCAAAGCTCGTGAGCCTTAGATTATTTTGCTGACTAGGACCGCGACATATCAAACCCAGAGCCATTGTGGGCCACCGTTAACAAATAAGAAGGCACATAGTTGTTATTTCAATGCTTCAATGTAAACGGAGCACTGGTTCTGGAAGCCTGAAAACCATCCACACCTCAGTCTACAAATGTCAATGACATCCAGACCAACGCCAATATCGTTTACCATCGATGGTGGCAGAATTCGTTGCATTATTTCCGCCGTCGTCCAACAAGTACGGACAGTACCCATATACTACTGATATCGTTATGCAGGTCTCATTGACCACAGCCGTATTCTCTCTCTTGCGCCTGGTGCTGGCACTCATCTAACAAAGCAATGATTCATTTCCCAGACCAACTCCAAACCATATAACAAGTCTTTTCTTACCCCTATCGAGAGGGGTTCCGCGCTCGCGCAATCATACAAAGGGGGGTTGGGTGTTTAGTTGATGAGCATGGAGACCTATCGTAGGCCAGTTAGAAAGTGCAAAGAGGAAGAACGGAGAGAAGGGAGACTTGCCGCCATGACGACACAGCATAAGCTAATGTATGGACTTAACCGTTCGCCTACTCTTGCGAACTTCCAAAATATACCCATGACGCTGTCGAACAATTTTAGCCAACATATTTCTCCACAAGCGTATGTCATCGGTGACCCTACCCGTCCTTGTTCCGGTCCATGATGGCTGGCATGAGCTGGTGCGCGTATGCGCATGTGCAGATGAGGAGGAGAATGACGAGGAGGAGCGACTGGAAGTTGAATAGGGCGGTCTATGTCAAGTTTTAGTATGGCTTGTTATATTGAACGTGATCGCGGAGCTTGACTTACCATGGTTGCAAGTTGAATCCCTCTGCGAGAGGTAGTTGGCGAATTGAACGGGGGGGATTTGGGACAATGGACAAGCTAGGTCGAAGGTCGCGATCCAGGTGGCTTAGGGGTGCGGTTGTCTTCAGCCTCTCCTCAGTGGACAAGGTGGCCCGGAGAATTTGTGCCACATGTGGCCTAAGCTTGAGCTTCACATCAGCCACGTTTGGATGCACTAGCGCCACCCCCACAGTCAGCAGGGGTGCTCTTGACCACCTACCTTAGGTCTAGAACCTGAGGCTCAGCTTGCAAGGTCACGATAAGATAAGGTACTGCTTTCCATGCTATGCCTTGAAGTCTGTCACTCGCAAGCACCTAGCTAATTTCATCCACAGCCTCCTCCACGACAACCCTACCCTAGCAAACCCGACTCCGAACTTGCGCGCATCGCGAAAGAGCCTTTGCGACCTCCTCCAGAGCGAACTCATCGAAAACCGGCAACGTCCTGCTCACTTACGTCGAATAATTAGCCACAACTGCCCCATCATGGAGCCTCGCGCCCGCGCCGCCAAAAATGTTGGCAAAATGAACTTTAGCCACAACGAGCGTATGTTCTTTCCTCTGCGAAACTCAGCGACATAAGACACCGACTCATTATACTAATCGAACGCGCGCTCTGTAGTGGCTCAACTACTATACGCCCACGGCGACGTGAGGAACCCGCTCCCCGAAACGATTCGCGTGCTAGACGAGATCGTAACCGAGTTCATCCAAGGCATGGCCTTCGAAGCGACGCGCGCGGCCAACTACGCGGGACGGCAAAAGGTCAAATACGAGGATTTCGAATTCGCGTTCCGCAAGAACGACGCCTTTCTCGGAAAGGTCCAGGAGGTCTTTGAGAAGAAGGGCGAGATCGAGTCGGCCAAAAAGATTTTCACAAAGGACGACGAGGCGGTACTCATGAAGGACGCGGCGGACCAGGAGCACGGCAAGAAGGATAAGGCCGCCAACGGCACGGGCGAAGCTTCGGGTGCGGCGGACGCGGCGGTGAAGCAAGAGGAGGAGCTGGGCGAGGCGGACGATGACGCTGATGCCGAGAGTGAGGTTGCGGGACGACCGTCGAAAAGGGTCAGGTTGGACGGAGATGGGAAGTGAGCCAACTTCGGGTGATATGGGTGGGAAGTACGGCCATTTGGGTTCTTCTTTTGGGAATGAGGCATAGCATTAGGCGTTTATTGGATGGTCGTCTTGGGGTATTGATTCAATTTCATCATTACAAGGGGGTCTGGCTTAGGAGGAAAACAGGTCACAAAAAGCATAATACTCCCGATAGTCAAATGGACACCCACGAGTTGGAGAATGTCAGTTTTGGGATTACTCACTGCAAAAGGCGGCTTAATTGTCAAGCGAATAGCAGCTGAGTTTCGGAGACTAGCCGAGATCTCGAAGAAACGAGCCAGGTACCCATGCATTTCATGGACATCTCGTCCGTGGATCAAGCACCAAGGGCTTTTGTATCGATACGTGAAGTATCGTTTGCAAAGACTCGGTCTGCCGCGATGTGAATGAGTTGATAGAAAACCACAAGGTTAGGAACGTCAAAAACTTTTGGACAAAGATTTGTGATTCTTCCATGGACAATCGACGCCACAGCTCGTTTACCTACAGCTTACCGGAGACAATAACTACCACTGAAGTTGAGAGGAATACTAACAAGGTTCAGCCGCTTACACCATTCGACTTGCATTCAAACGGCTTAAACCTTAAAGTTTGCAAGCAACAAGAAACACGGGTTTCTGGCATCTGCCCGAGTCATCCAATCCCATTTGCTCCGAATCGGTGCCGGGCCCGCCGCTGTCGGTGTTGGTGCGAGTGGATCCGCGCCGAGAAAGTGGGCTGGTTTTACCCCCGGCAAACGACATCCGGCGCACTTCCCAGCGCCTTCCTCCTCTGGCAAAACCTGGGAAGATGGTTTGGTTGCGATATCGGGGGGGAGGAAACTACCTAATCGGTGTACAGGTAACACCCAATGATGATCACACTGTTTCTGTTTTCTCGGTGTTGGCGGCGCATCAGCGAAACAAAAGGGCGCCCTTGCCAGCGGGTTGACGCCGGGCTAGCGGTAGCGGGGGGTTGGTTGGTTGGTTGGTTTCTCTCGAATCCTCTGGGCGTTTCCCAAGTGGGTTGGTTCGTCACCATTCGATGCTGGGGATTCCCACTCCACCCGCAGCGCTTTTCCTCCAGCAAATCCGCACTGCTGCATTCGCCGATACTGACACATTTTGGCCCTTTGAGTGGCATGGAGGGGTCATTTTCTCACGCATCTGCCACTAACACTCAGCAAAGAGAAGACGGGATGCATGGGTGGGAGACGTGGTGGCGGGCTATGCAGGCACGCCAGGTAACATGTGCCCACGCCGCCGCACGCAATCAACCAACACATTTTGCCCATCGATACTCCTCCGCTCCCACCTCCGCCCCCGTCTCCGCCCTGGCGAGGAACTATCCCGAGTGACTGCCTGACACGCCTGAGTGACTGACAGAGTGACTGACAAGCAGGGCCCCCGTACACACTACATTACTCCAGCCTCCCCACTTCCGATGAACGATGGGGAGTCCCTTCGTTTCTGCATCTTTTTTTTCCTTTCTTGTGACTACACCCCGCTTCGTTGCATGGTCGAAAATCTCTGTCTGTGTCCGTTCAAGTGAAGAGTTGATCTTTACACATTGGTCGTCGTTTTGAACATCGGTTGAGCTGTCGGAGATCACTTCTCCTACCGGAAATACATATCTTGTTCCCTACTTACCTACGCCGGCTCTGCTGCTTATACGCTACCTGACTTTGAACCTATAGACATGACCTCATTTAGCCGCCATGTCCGAACAGAAGCAGAATCATGATAACCTGTCCGTTCCTCGGAACACTGAGGCCAAGGCGAGGCTCGATAATAGTCCAGAACACACGGATGACACCAGCCAGAGATTATCAATAGACAGCAAGATGTCTTGGTCACACGACCATGGAAAGGGATTCTCAGCCCTGCCAGATCCAGACTCGTTCCGCAGATTTTCCACGAGCCCATTCCAAAATGGAAGAGCGTCGCCATTACCAGGGGCAGAGTACCCTCTGCCGATATTACAGAGTTCTGGAAAGACGAAAAAAATGGCGACGTTCTGGCAGACCAACAAGGGCGTTGCCTTGGTGGCATTGTCACAACTATTCGGTGCTCTGATGAACCTCACAGCAAGGCTCCTCGAACTCGAAGGCGAAGGAATGCACCCACTACAAGTCCTCTTCGCCCGGCAAAGCGTCACTATGGTCTGTTGCTGTCTTTACATGTACTACATGAAGACGCCCGACTTCCCCTTTGGAAAGAAGGAAATCAGATGGCTGCTCATCGCCAGAGGTGTATCGGGTTTCTTCGGCATCTTTGGCATGTGGTACTCGATGATGTACCTCCCCCTCGCCGAGGCCACCGTCATTACTTTCCTGGCTCCCAGCGTCGCCGGTTACGTGTGTTACCTCGCCCTCCGCGAACCGTTCACCAGAAACGAGCAAATCGGCACCGTCATCGCCTTCTTCGGCGTCGTCCTCATCGCCCACCCGACCTCGCTCTTCTCCGGGGACTCGACGTCCACGGCGGCCGCCACCGCGCCGGAAACCCCAGGTCTGAATAACGGGACAATGACCTCGACGCTGCCGGGGCTGAACCACCAGACTACGACGGCGGAGCGGCTGATGGCCATCGGAGTTGCGATAGTGGGTGTATTCGGGGCCGCGGGGGCGTTCACGACCATCCGATGGATCGGGAAGAGGGCGCACCCGCTCATCTCAGTAAATTACTTTGCGACGTGGTGCACCATCGTCTGCACCTTCGTGCTCACCACCGCGCCCATGCTCGAGATCGGACAACCCGCCCTACGATGGGGTCTTCCGCAGACGGGACGGCAGTGGCTCTTTCTCGTGCTGCTGGGCGTGTTCGGGTTCGTGATGCAGTTCCTCCTCACGGCGGGGCTCGGTACGGATCGGTCGAATCGGGCTAACGCCATGGTGTACACGCACATGCTCTTCGCGGCCGGATTCGACCGCTTCATTTTTGGCAACGTCATGGGATGGATGAGTCTCGCGGGCTGCGGGCTGATCATCGGAAGTGCGCTGTGGGTGGTGCTGACGAAGAGAGCACCGGCGCCGAAGAGGGAGGCGGATGTGGAAGTTGCCAATGTGCGGGATACGGAGGCTGTGCCGATGTTGGCTGATATGGATGGTGGAAGGGACGAGGACTTTGAGCTACAGAGAGTGAGGCGATGATATATGACGGCTCACGATGTATGATGATTGGATATACGTCAAAAGATGATGAAAAAGGAGCCCGGGAATAGATTTATTGGCTAGTGTCGTACGATACTTGATAGACGCTTAGAATAGGGATCTTGCGCATATGGGATCAATATTCGATACCAAGTCAGGCAATAGACATTCAATCTCGTCAAGGTTCAGCCCTCAACATGTCGTCTTGACTGGTTTTCCTACTATGCATATGTATGGAGCTACACCGAGAAGAGAATGGAAAGATGGAATAGGAGACTTAAGCTATGAGGAAGCAAAACTCTGGTTTCTGGGCGAACACAACTACAAACTTAAAGCTCAAGTTGAACAACATACCAACAGTCAATCGTTGTACCTCATTCTGCGAAAGACACAGCACTGAGATCAAATACCCATAGAGATACGAAAGGGCATATTGAAGGATACTCGTACTTGTAATCCGGGGACGGAAATCATCTTGCCGCATGACCTCACTCGTGAGTGTGGACCCTCTGCTCTGGGAATATAGCTTGCCAGAGACAAACCTCAAAACATGATTTGTCTGTGAATTACCTCTTTCACAGAATACCCAGTTCATCTTTCATGAGAAGCCGAACTTCGGCGACAATCTCCGAGCATCGTCAATGGGCCTCTCACTCGACCAAGACCTTGGTCTCTCGAAGACGACGTCACAGGGGATTCTTCAGGGGATTTTCGAGAAAAGGCACAGAAACGTGTCGCCAAGCCAGGCGTGTGACGGCGTGCATCCAAGGGGTGACTTCAGGATTCCAGCACGGCGGGAAGCTGTTTGTAGTGGTGGAGAGGGTCTCAGTGAGACAGAAGTCTCAACATTCCCGAACGCGGGAACAGAACCGTGATTGAAATTAGCATTTGAGTCAAGTTGACTTATGCACATGGGGTTTGAGGGTTTCAACCGCACATCATGGTCCGATGAGAAATTGTACGATTTGGGAGAGACATGCTGTGAAACGTCAACCCCTTTTACTTCTACAAAATGACTCGGAGAGCTTCGGGCGCTGTTGAAGGTAAGTGTTTGACGAAATAAGAAGAAGTCGCTTCGGTCCGTGTATTCTGTGTCAGTCCTGCCTTGGTGTTGTGTGCAGCATTTGTTTAGTCGGCCGACCCTTCATTCGATGGTTTGTCCGTCAGAAATTCAACATTATATATACCATAACAGTTTCAGTAGTATGAAAATATTGAATTCCACAAAAAAACAATGTTGAGCGAGTGAATAAGCTGAGGTGGTTCGGATGAAGTTGAATGAGGCGCAAACGGGAAGCTATCCAGAGGTCACGTGTGGGGCACCCAATTCCTAATGTGTAAGTCAGCGCCTGCACTGTGCACCTGGAAGTTTTGCAGGGATGGACTGAGGCGCGTCGCCCCAAAATCTTTTGGAGCTTCATCCAAATCTGTCTGACACCAACCATCCACCCCCCGACGCCAACGATCAATCCCGACCGCGACAAATTTGCCTACAATCCGACCGACTTCCTCGCACACGATTGAATTCTTGATACTACACGAATTGACCGCCGGCACCCGACGCTTCCGCCGCGAAGATGGTCCAAATCAGCGAGGTTAAGGGAAACAGTCGCGAGAACCGCACGGCTGCCCACACCCACATCAAGGGACTGGGATTGAAGCAGGATGGCACAGCAGAAAAGCAAGCCGCTGGCTTCGTCGGCCAGTCGTCGGCAAGAGAGGTGCGTTGCCATTTGATGGCCATAACCTCAGGGCAAGGCAGTCACTAACTTCGCGACAGGCAGCTGGTGTTGTAGTCGACCTCATCAAAGCGCACAAGATGGCCGGCCGCGGCGTTCTGCTGGCTGGTGGCCCTGGCACAGGAAAGACGGCCCTCGCTCTCGCCGTCAGCCAAGAACTTGGAACCAAGATCCCCTTCTGCCCAATTGTCGGTAGCGAAATTTACTCGACGGAAGTGAAGAAGACAGAGATGTTGATGGAGAACTTCCGCCGAGCCATTGGCCTGAAGGTTCGGGAAACGAAGGAGGTGTACGAAGGCGAGGTTACGGAGCTTACACCTGAGGAAGCTGAGAACCCTCTGGGAGGATATGGAAAGACGATCAGCACACTGCTGATCGGCCTGAAGAGCGCAAAGGGACAGAAGAAGCTGCGCCTGGACCCCAGCATATACGAGGCCATCCAGAAGGAGAGAGTCTCAGTGGGAGATGTCGTCTATATCGAGGCCAACACGGGCGCTTGCAAGCGCGTGGGAAGATCAGATGCCTATGCGACCGAGTTCGACCTCGAGGCTGAGGAATACGTCCCCATTCCCAAGGGCGAGGTGCACAAGAAGAAGGAGATCGTGCAGGACGTGACGCTACACGACCTCGATGTTGCTAACGCGCGGCCCCAGGGTGGTCAAGATATCATGAGCATGATGGGCCAGCTGATGAAGCCCAAGATGACTGAGATCACGGACAAGCTGCGCGGAGAGATCAACAAGGTGGTGAGCAAGTACATTGACCAAGGTGTTGCCGAGCTTGTGCCGGGTGTGCTCTTCATCGACGAGGTAAGAGATCCTTGGATATTTGGCGTAGTTGATTGGGACTCGTGGGTTAATCATTCACGACAGGCACACATGCTCGATGTCGAGTGTTTCACGTACCTGAACCGGGCTCTGGAGTCACCCATTGCCCCGATTGTCATTCTGGCATCAAACAGAGGAATGGCCACGCTTCGCGGCACAGATGACATTGTCGCGGCGCACGGCATTCCGGCAGACTTCTTGACCCGCATGCTCATCATTCCAACCACGCCGTACCAGGCCGATGAGATCAAGCGTATTGTTCGCATCAGAGCCACCACCGAGGGTGTGCCTATTACCGACGCTGCCCTGGACAAGATCGCGGAGCACGGCGTCCGCATCAGCTTGCGGTACTGCCTGCAGCTGTTGACACCCGCCAGGTGAGTTCACAGTGAACCATGCAGTGACAGCTTTGCCCTATTTCCCACCGCTTTTGCTTCATCCCTAAAGCTATTCCCCCATCCCCTCTCTGTTGTGGATCATGGATCGACCGGCTAGTGTGAGACATGTGAGCTAACCCCAATGAAAGCATTCTTTCCAAGGCAAACGGCCGCAGTCAAATCGACGTCCAGGACGTGGCCGAGTGCGAAGACCTCTTTTTGGACTCGCGGCGCAGCGCCAGTCTCTTGAGCAGCGAAAGCGGCAAAGGATACATTTCGTGAGACGAGCGCAAGAGATGATGGTTGGACGATACGCGAGGAGAAGTCACAGGGCCCATGTGGGCTTCTTCCTCGAATGAAGGATGGCGACGGCGTTGTAAAAAAGAACTTGTTACAATTATCGAGACCAACAGGTAATCCATGGAGTTGTTCTTTGACATGAGATATTCAGCTGGGAGAGAGGACCAGTCATCTGTCGACAAGCGGTCTGGAAGACTCGCCTGTATGTGGTTGAATCGGAGTACGAGTGTGGTTAGACGACATGGCGCACGCCTTGGAGCTGCGAGCAAAGGCATTGATGCCTTTTCACGTTATCCTACTCGGCTTGGCTGGGCATCCTGAGGTTTGAAAAAGAGAGCGCGCTGTTTGCAAAACAAAACGACTGTCAAGCTTTCCAGATGAGGAAAAAATAGAACCGCCCATCCCGAAAATTTTGAGACATTACAGGCCGCGAACCAGAAAACCGCAAGTTTAACGAGAGACAACCCACGCACCGTCAATGCCAGTGCCAATGCCAGTGCTATTCTTTCCTAACAATAATTAGATAAAAAATGTCCTTCACCGCGTCTTGTCTTTTTCCTGGCTGCTCTCCCAGAGTTCCCGTTCTGAACCGCGGTTCCCCCTCCCATCCATCCGTACTTTTGCGTCCGTCATCAGAGACATCACCAACGCCAAACGCATTGTGTCCTGCCGATCAAATTTTAAAATTTCTTGCATCCAACACATAGAAGAATGAAGCAGAGGAATTTCCTCATGGACCCAGCTTATCCACCCTTTCCCTTCTTTTTCATCACGTGGGAGATGTGTCCAACCAACCTAGCCTAATTTCGGCCGGGGTTGAGTGAGGAGAGGGAGGGGGGGCAGACTTCTTTACATTGTCTTTGTTCCTTTACCGGGCGGGCTTATGATTGAACATTCCAGCCGGGGAACACAGCGCTCTCATCCTCTCTTTGCATTCATTCCTTTGCCGCCGCCTTCAATCTGCCCCCCCCCCCCCCCCCCCCCCAGTACAGAGTCCTCATGCTGATCCTGGCCATACCCACCCAAGGGTCATTGTTTCTGACGTCCCCCCCAGCGCAAGAGTCTGCAGTAGGTGTGCGGTTTCCTTTGAAGAGACGGGCTGGCTGGCAAAGCAAGGGGGGGCAGGAGGAAGAGCCCAGTAGCGGCGGCAGAGGCAGCGGATGCTGCGTTAGTAGCAGCTGCAACACATGCGGGATAGACATTGTAGATGGTCTGGGCTTGACTGCATTGCTGATGACATGAAAGGAAGGAAATGCCTAAAATAACATGGGGTGAGGGGGATGAGAAAGCTGACTGCTTTGAGCAGCAGCACAACGCTTCCTTCGTCTTTCATCTAACTAGGATAAACCTCCACCCTTACCCAACGAGACTTGAACTTGAAGGCGGAGGGATATTCTTCAAAGTCGCGTCTCCGTGTCTCGTCGTTGTTCATACCTTTGAGTCATTATCCGTCTTTTTACGTCCTCGTCTAGATCGCTCTTGTTACCGCCGCATCCTTTCCCGCCTTCTTCGGCTCCATCTTCGGACTTGGGAACCGAAACCTGCCCATTTCTTGTTCTCAAGGCAAGAGGGCGAGAAAGGCATTTGCCCATTTCTTGGCCCATACTCTGTCTCTCCGTCTCCAACGCTCTATGCGAACGGAACACCTGGGCGAGTCCTAGAGAAGAGAGACAGAGACGACGTGGGCACCGGCCACCAGAGGGCAAACGCTTCTTCACAAAGAATACCACTTTCCTCATCTGCAACAACCTTGGGTCTCCGGTACATTCCCGAGACAACATTTCCCACCCCCAAAGGAGCAACAATTTCGCTCTCTCTTCTTACCTCTGTTCCGTTTCCTCACTTCTGTTCGTTCGTCCTCTCCGCCTCTCCCTTTGCTCACCACTGAGTACTACCTCATTTCCTGCTCCTCGCCGCCGGTCACCCGTCGGTGTCGATGCTGGTTGCTGCTCGTCGCTGCCGTCTCGACAGCATCGTACCGCCCGCCCTGCCTACCCTCATGTTCTTTCTCCCCCATAATGGCAACCTCCATCTTTGAACATAAAGTCATTGAGATAGATGGTCATTGTCTGCTCGGTTTCTGCTGAATGAGTAGCCGTCGTCTTGATATCACAAAGAAGAAGGGGAAAAAAGGTCGGAACGGACAATCAGCCATCGAGCGGAAGTGATCTCGGCCCCGTCTCGTCTCGTTCCAATTTCCCGATATACTGCTTCGCCTGTCTCTCCCACGTCTGTTAATCATTGCTGCCTTTCCTGCTCGCCCAAGTCCACGACTACACAGATTTGCCAACACTCTTCGAACTTAAACCCAACCCTAGCATCCCGTCGTGTCTCTCACCGTCGACAACGTACATACACCCCCTGTATTTTCTGCTTCTTCAAACGCCCCCCTGCCGAAGCTTGGTGTAAGTCCAAACGTCTCATAGCTTTGAACGCCTCGCCCACTTGTCCCCAGTCCCAACTCGCATCTGTTTGCACACCACCTGCAAACCCTTACAGCCCAAAAAGATGACAGATGTGGTCTCTACGCCTCAGCCACGGCGGTCAACCTCTTCCTCCGGTGGCATCTCTGCCCATTCGGCCATGGAACGAAAAGCAAGCCAGGAGACGGACGAGGGACCAGACTCAGTAGGCTCTGCTGGCAGTCGCGCAAGCAGAAAGCGCGTTGCGTCCATCGATAGTGAGGAAGTGAATACCTCCAAAGTGAGGAATCTCAGCGTGGAGACCAGACCGATGAGCGGCCAGGGCGGCAAGAACAGCATCTGTCTCTGCACACCAGGGCTCAAGATCCCAAGGCCTCGCAATCGTGAGTCGCACATCTTTCGCTCTTCATCCCGCACCATCGTTCGGCGCATCTTCGTCACAAACCTGGTCTGAGACCGACCTCGGGGGACTCTTCTTTGTCGGACAATCCAAACAGGCTACTGGAGACTTGTGCAAAGCCCGCTGACTGACGTCGTTCTTTGACAGCCTTCATATTGTATAGGCAACACCATCAGGCTGATGTCACCAGGGAATTCCCAGGTCTTTCCAACCCAGAGATATCTAAAATTATAGGACGGCGGTGGAGAACACAAGACTCGCGAGAGAAGGAAACCTGGAGGCAGCTTGGAGAAGAGGAGAAGAGACGACACGCAAAAGAATACCCGGGTTACCGCTACCAGCCTCGTCGTGGTAGATCTGGCAGTCATTCAGGATCGTCGGCCTCGACTGATCCAGGCCGGTGCCCCAACTGCGGTGGCAGATTCATCGCAGCACCGAGAACGCCGTCAACACCAGCAGGCACACCGACAGCCGCAAAACCGAAGATGCAGCCGCATCACCCGAGCGAGGCTGGCGGCGGGGATAGCGATCACCTTCGACGTGCTTTACCTGGAGCAAAACAGCCTTACCAACACCAACATAACAACTTGCGGGAAGTGGAAGAAGAATACGAACCAATGTCGCCATCTCCCGAGCTCAAACGACGCCGATTCAACCCCCCCGCGGGATATTACCAGGCAGTCCCATCACCCGGACCATACACAGGCCATCCTCTATCAAGGCAGCCTAGATCGTCGGTGAGTATGCCTCCCACGCCGCCAATCGCCGGCTACGGGCCTTTACCCGGTCCATCATCACTCGTGAGGCCCGGGTATAGTAATATGGCACCCCCTCCACGACCGCCCCATCCGGCGAACGCAGGGCCAAGCCGTGGCCCAGGTTACGATGAGAGTCTTCGACTGGCACCCCTCCAGACCCAGTTGTCTCCGCCACTCAACAGAGACAACGATACAAACGACCGCCCGAGTGCACACCCAATGACTGGCATGGGCATCGCAAACCCGAGGGATAGATATGCTCAAAGCCTTGAGGCAATGATCATGACGATTCCTTTCTGGAGCAAGCTGAAGGTCCTGCAAAAGATTAGTCCGACTTTAGCTCCGCCGGGACCGACTAGCCCTGATATCGAGATTCGCGGCGCAGTCGTTGCCGTTGAGGGGGCTGATCCTCGACAGCTGGAGCAGGTGGGAACGGCAGTGCACCGGTCTCTCCTTGGATTGGGCGACATAGATCTGAAAACGTGGGGCGAGGGAGCGAGTACGCCGTTGTCTGTTCTGTCGGCCGAAGACGACACAAGGATGAACGACACGGCCTCTGCTGGCGGCGACAGCAGCAGGAAGAGCAGCCATTCGCAGCCCAACTTACACGCCTCGGAGCTGTTCTCTAACTATATGGAGAGCATTCTGAAGTGGCATGTGAAGTCACGAGAGATCATCAAGCATGTATCCACCAAGCCGGCTTTCGCACCAGACCCGCCCCCGCTTACGAGACGGGCATCGGAGGGGGAGGCTGTCGGGTCCCGAAACAGCTCGATATCGGCACCCAGCAAAACGCCAGTCGCCCTCCTCCCCGCGGGATTTAGCTTGACCCTCTCAGACAAGTACGCTTGCGCACTACCCATCTATGATTGCTATGCCCCGATCGACCATTGGCAATGGGTATCGACTTTGTGGAGGGGAATCATTGGACCGGACCTCGTCATCTACGTCAAGTCAGTGACAGAGGAAGAAATTACTCACGCAGGCGCAGTTGAATTTCGAGGTCCCGGTGTGATGGTTGTCAGGGTTGCGCATGATAAGTCCTTGGATGAGAAGACTGAGCGACGTATCTCTTTTGAGTTGGTGGAGTGGATTCGAGGAGGCAGCTACCAGGAAGGATTCGGGCGAGGTTGAGGTGGTTACAAAAGCGGACTTAATAATGTGATGATTTGAGCGGTACGCGGCGATGGATTCCCTTCTTTTTTTTTTTTTTTTTTTTTTTTTGATCGAGACACACTATTGATCTTTCCTGACATAGCGTAGGCGTAAATAGGGCAACCAAAATACGGAGTAAACGTATTGAGTCGATTATTGAACAATATCGAGTGAGAGTGCATCCGAACTTCCTGAATAGGTCAAATGATATCTCCCTGCGTTGCGTCGAGAGCTAATCTGCTGCGCACTGACTGCTTCATTGAATATTTAATTTCATGAGCGCCCCGCTGAAGGGAATGAGACAATGTCGCTGTGTGTTCTCTTTGAAGCCCGTTTGCTTTGTGTTCGAGAGAGCATTATTGTTGTTGTCTGCTTTCCGTGTATTCTTCGTAAGGCCTTATGAGCCTTCGCGGGTACCAATATATGAAGTTACCCATAAAAGATATTCGTTTAATCTCATAGCGGTGGACCCTGAGATGCAAGGCAGGAAGCAGCCAATCAGGCATTGACTTTGTATTGACATCACCCCAGATGAACCCCTTCCCTTGTTAGTCTAGTCGCAGGTACCGCACCAGCAGCAAGCTCCAAGCTCCAGCGCGTTTATCCGATTAGGACGCGCTCCTGGCCCCCTTGGTGACATCCAAACACAACGTAATCGTCCAAGTCCACATCACGCATCACGACGACGGGGCCTCAACGACTGGCCCACGCCCCCCACGACCAACAAACAGCAATAACGAACATGGTTATCTCCCAGTAGAGTCACAGTCGCGGAACAATGTCGGAGCTCGCAGTTGGCCAGACGGTGCGTCTATCAGACGGCCGGACTGGCATCGTGCGCTTCGCCGGTGGAACGCACTTCGCCAGCGGCGATTGGGTGGGCATCGAGCTCGAGGATGATAGCGGGAAGAACGATGGAAGCGTTCAGGGCGAGCGGTACTTTGACTGTGCCCTTGGACATGGCATGTTTGTGCGCCCGACGACATTGGCCATCATCGCCCAGGCGCCTGCTCCGGCGGCGAAGCCAGCAGCTCGTAGGCCTAGTCGGCCGAGTAGCTTCAATCCAGGCGCTGGGAGGACGACCAGCGATACGAGTTTGACCAAGAGGATGAGTCTGAATGCACCGAGCCCGAGTCCGGGGCCTAAGGTGTCCCGGCCGACGAGTACATTACGGGTGAGTATACAGATACCTATGTATATCAAGAGCAACGAGAGTAACAATGAATGTGCAGTCACCGACCAAGTCGCCCACAAAACAGCTTGGATCAGCAACATCGAGCACCGCGCCATCGCGAACTACCACACCGTCCAATACACGTACACCAGCCACAGCCGCAAAAACGCGGCCAAGCGTGGGCACTTCTCGTAGCTCCATGGGACCTCCACCAATACCTGCCAACAGAACCACAAGACAGCCCTCGACATCTTCGGCGCCAGCACGGCCCACCCCAGGTAGGCCCAATAGTGGTCGACTTTCCATCTCTGGACGGACGGCCGGTTCTGCGAGGAGGCCCTCGGCGGACATGGGAGCAGGAAAGAACGCCGACAGCGGCAAAGACGCAGGTGCCACGTCTCCCAGTAAAGATGGCGAGACAAGCCCCGTGAGAGCAAGGACAAAGGCTTTGGAGAAGCTCACTTCAGGCTCGGCGTCTACTACGCCTACAAGCTCGACGAAACCAGCGACTACCGCCCGTTCTACACCAAATGCCGCCGCTGCGAACAGAGAAATAGAGGACCTCAAGGCCAAGCTCAAAGTGCTTGAGAGAAAGAGGTTGGAGGACAGGGAGAAGTTGAAGCAGTTGGACCAGGTCCAAGGCGAGCGGGACAGATTCCAGTCGATTATAGAAAAGTTGCAGGCAAAATACCAGCCCCAGCAGAGCGAGAACAACGAATTGCGAAAACAGCTGAAGGAGGCAGAGGAGAGATTTGAATCCATCGAGTCGATACAGATGGAGCACGAGACTGCCCTGGAGCTGGCCACGTTGGACCGTGAGATGGCTGAAGAGACGGCCGAGGTTCTTAAGGTTGAACTTGAGGCTCTGAAGCAGAAGTCAGAAGAGCTGGAGCTCGAAGTGGAGATTCTCCGCGAAGAGAATGCGGAATTCGGTCAGGGCATGTCAGCGGAAGACCGCGCTAGCACCGGGTGGCTGCAGATGGAGAGGACAAATGAGCGGCTCCGTGAAGCTCTGCTGCGACTGCGCGATTTGACTCAGCAACAAGAAGAGGAACTCAAGGACCAAATTAAGACATTGGAGGACGACCTCCAGGAATTCGGCACCATCAAGGAGCAGTTCGATGCGGCAAAGGAGAAGTTGGCCCAGTCCGAGGCTGCCGTTGAGGATCTTCGGCAACAACTGGACAATGCTTTAGGCGCTGAAGATATGATCGAGGATCTCACTGAGCGTAACATGAGTATGTCTGAGCAAATCGAGGAACTCAAGGCCGTCATCGAGGACCTCGAGAACCTCAAGGAGATTAATGACGAGCTGGAGATCAACCACGTCCAGAACGAAAAGGAGATGCAAGAGGACCTTGACTTCAAAGACAGCGTGATCACAGAGCAGGCCCGACGGGCAGGCGAGCAGGAGGAGGCCCTCGAGGACATGGAATACACCTTGTCCCGATTCAGAGGCCTGGTCACCAGCCTGCAGAGCGACCTGGAGGACATGCGGGCGTCACATGCTGTGACCGAGACGGAATCTGAGCAGCTTAACAGCAAGTCCCGCGCTATGATGGACCTAAACATGAAACTCCAGATCTCCGCCTCCAAGGCCCAAGTCAAGACGATCGACCTCGAGCTACGACGACTGGAGGCTCAAGAGGCCGAGCAACACTTGGAGATTGTCAAGATGTTCCTGCCCGATACTTATAAGGAGGACCAAGACTCTGTGCTTGCTCTGCTAAGATTCAGGAGGTTGGCCTTCAAGGCCGAGCTCCTGCAGTCGTTCATCAAGGAGCGCGTCAACGGCCAGCCTCATCCCGGCCACGAGGACGACGTCTTTGCCGGCTGCGATGCTATCGACAAGCTCACATGGGTCGCTTCTATGTGCCAACGTTTCACCAACGCTATCAGCCACTGCTCAATTGATCAATTCCAGCGGTTCCAGAACGCCTTGTTCGAGCTGGAGCCAGTGGAGCGGGCCCTGAACGGATGGATCGATGGCCTGCGACGAGACGATCTCAAGGAGCAAAAGTGTGCGGATGAACTCCAGCGCACGATCGCGCTCATGTCCCATCTTGCCGAGGTTCACCTCACCAACGAGTTGTCCGACTTCGCCGAAGACACATACATGCAGACTGTCGTCATGCAGAGCCATCTTGAGTCTGCCGGAGCTACGTTTGCTGCCTTGCGCGGAATGGTCCAGAGAGTCGTACCTTCTGAGTCCGAAGACGACGAGATGGCGCAGCACTTTAGCAAGAAGTCCGAGTTTGTCGTTGCCCAGACTCGGAGTGCCAAGGTTATTGCTGGAAAGGCTGTTCGGGCTCTGCAAGACCTCAAGTCTCGCTCGCTGGCGTTGCCGCAAGAGACCAAGGAGTCGTTTGAGCAGTGCCAGGATGCCACTCAGCACCTGGCGGCTTTGGCTCGTGAGATCGGCTTCGACTTGCATAAGCTCCTGCAAGAGGAGGGCCGTAACGAGCCCTTCACATACCGGGAAGTCCAGGACATAATCTCCCAGGCCACCACCAAGGTTACCATGTCAAGCGAGTCCGATCTCTTCTCGACGTACCTGTCCAGGCTTCGTACTCTGACTAGCCAAATTTCAGACCTGGCGGCGCTCAGCGCAGATTTGTCTCAGACGCAAGAGTTTGAAGTCAGCCCTGCACCATGGAAGCTTCGTTCCCAGGAGCTCAAGGCCATCAAGACGATCCCCGTCGACGCGGAGGAGGAGATGCGCCGCCTTAAGGAGGAGCACAACGAAGCCCGCGTGGCGATTGCGCAGCGCGACGAGAATCTCAGCACTGCCAACCTCAAGATTGAGACCCTCGAGTCGAGGATGAAGGATGCTAATGCCAAGGCTTCTCGCATCGAGGATCTCGAGGCGCAGATTGAGGCTGCCAAGCAGAAGGCTGCCAGTCTCAACGAGGACATTGACAAGCAAGATCGTGAGCTCAAGACGTTGGAGACAGACCGCGACAAGTGGAAAAAGATTGCCGGCGACAGCAAAGCTTTCGCCGACGGTGCCGGTGCAGCGGGCGCCAAGGCCGGCCAGGAGCGGGCGGTCGCTACGGCGCGCGAGATGGATGCTCTCAAGAGCGAGATTGCGAGCCTGCAGGCTGCCGTGCGATATCTCCGCGAGGACAATAGGCGCGCCAGGACGACGGAGCAGCACAACTACGACTGGCTGGCGGAGCCGCTCACCAAGTCGCCGTCTGTCGTCGAGCAGCGCCGCGCCCTCGTCGTGGCGGAGGGCAAGGACGTCCTCAGCGAGCTGGTCAAGTTCACGACATCCGCCCGCGTCTACGACCTTGCATCCCTGCCGGAGGACAAGCTTGCGTGGAAGCCCGCGCGTAGCACGCCGCAGTACCACGCGGCCAAGCAGAGGGAGGATCTCGCGGCGTGGAACAGCTGGCGGAACTCGGTGCTCAAGAAGTCAGAGGTCGTGCTGGGACGCAAGGATGGGGCGGCAGCGGAGAAGAGGCAAATGATGAAGAGCGTAGCGGCGAGATTGCAGATTCGTCTGCCGGACGCGGACGGCAAGATGGTGCCAGGCGGCGGGAGAGATGTGCAGATTATGGGATCGCGCGAGTGGGAGGGGATACAGGGCCGACTGGCGGCAGTATGATTATCATGGAAGCGATGCGATGTGATAGAAGGACTAGTAGGATGTTAAATACCCCTGAATCCCGACCTTATTTCTTCAAGTCTAGCATGCTTTGATTGGGGTTTTTTTTTTTTTTTTTTTTTTTTTTTTTTGGCTCGGCTCTACGACCCCCTTTGTACCTCCTTGACCTCGTTTGCCTGTTGACCATTGACGGTTGTCGTCCGTGGTTTTACTTTTCATGATGATGCCTAGGACCCGAGTCCTTGAATGAGATAACCTCTGACAAGCTCTCTCTTTTCTCTCGACTGACTATACCCGGGCCTCAATCAAGCCTTGCCCTTGCCCTTCTTCTTCTTACCAGCCTTCTCCTCACCAGCACCACTACCGCCGCCCAAAGCACCTCCCTGAGCCTGCTGCATCAACGCCGCCATCGGATCCCCGCCCCCCTGCATCTCCTTCATCATGTCCTTGAACAGATTCTCGCTGACACCGCCGCCCGTCATGGCGGGACTGATATACGGCAACAGCTCGCCCATCTTCCAACCTCGCGGGACAGCAGGCCTAGGCCACGGCTTACTGGGGTCATGCGCCGGCGCGCCCTGCACGCGCGCCTTGAGCGCGGGGCTCTCCTCCGTCGTCGGGTTGCGCTTGAGGTGCTCCGCGACGAGAATGTACAGGTGGTGCTTGTTCTTGACCTCCTGCGACCCCGCAGGCCGACTCGCGGCGCTGGCTTTCCCGCCGTCCGGGCCCGTCTGTCCCGCGAAGCGCGTGCGGATCTTGACGCGGCCCGGGTTCGCCCAGTCCTTTGGGTGGAATTTGGCGGGCTCGAAGAGCGTGGGGAGGCGGAGGGCGGCGCAGGCGTTTACGATTTCGCGGGCGATGGGGTTCTCGACGGCGAGGGATTTGGGGACGCGGCGGCCTTGGGCGCGGGTGCGGCGGGCGTCAAAGTAGATTGGGTAGAGGCACTGGAAGTCTGCGTATTGCTTCTGGTCGACTGTCGTTTGGAAGTCGGAGGCGCCGCGGGGGTTTGGGTTGGCGGCGGCGGCGGGGGGGATGGTGGAGGGGTTGATCTGCGGTGCGCGGGATGCTGCTGATTTGGGCTCGACGCGGCGCATGATGTCGTTGTCGGCAAAGTCGTCAATGTCGCCCTCGGAGGGGTCTGATGCCTCGAGGTCGCTGTCTTCGACCTCTTCTATGCGTGGGTGCGACATGGTTATGGTTTGTCTGGGGGGCGGGGGAGGTTTTATCTGTGGTTCGTCGGTTTGTTATTTTGTATCCGATTGGAGGTCGTGACTCCAAATTACGGTCCGCTCCGGGTTTCGTCGTTGTCGTCGTCGTCGTTGGTGGTGGGGTTGGGACCTGTTGACGTGGGAAAGGTGAGGTGAGGATACAGTTGTCGATTCAAGAGGAGGCTCTCTCTGCTAGTCCACTCTGGGATTTTGGCTGGCGGGTGTGGGGTTGCAAGACCACGGTTCGTGGTGGGGTTTGGGCTGGGAGTGGCGGGGTCCACTATCCCGCTGGGGTTCGGCAGACAGGCACAGGGCATCACATCACCTCAGCTCATGGGTAGCTTAAGGAGGAAAGTATAGTCGGAGACTTGTTGTACATCAGTAAGTAAGCATGGCGCTTTTCCATGGAAACCAAAAGAGCAAAGAACATCTTACTAGCAAAATAAATAAAGAATAAATAAATAAAAGAAGTCTAATCAGGTATTCGAACTCATGGCCTTCAAAAATAGA
Source organism: Colletotrichum godetiae (assembly GCF_030913485.1). Lineage (NCBI taxonomy): Eukaryota > Fungi > Ascomycota > Sordariomycetes > Glomerellales > Glomerellaceae > Colletotrichum > Colletotrichum godetiae. The sequence goes on along the minus strand of NW_026851274.1, from coordinate 226,981 downwards.
AGCCACCGGGGGTCGAGCTACTGGCGCGGAGGTCGGGAGTGAGCTGTCCAGACTGTTACGCCAATAGGTCTCCTCATCCGATGGTGACAATATGAGCAAAAAGCCGACCTGTAGTATACCAAGAGCTTCAGGTGTTGGTTGGCCTTGCAAGGCCGGAATTCTGATGTACGGCTGATTACCCCTCAAGCGCTGTAGGAGGGCATCCGGCGTAGACAATATTCATGAAACATCTATTCATGCATAGCTATACGAAGCTCATGTGGCAAGCTCAATTTGCCAATGAGCAAGCTAATCATACACAAATTAAATTCTCAACAGCAAACCCAGCACGTATGCAGACCATCAGCAGATGAGCTACAACTCTCTATGCCATAGCCAATCCATGTGCCAACGCAAGTTCTCTCCTTCTCCCTCCCTTTGTCTCTCTTCCCCTCCCCAAAAAAAAAAAATCGGTACCTTAGAGCTTCTCAGTTTTCGTGAATCTTGGCATTTTTGAACTTTGTGCCAGGTGGATGGTCCTCAACTCTGAACTTGCAAAACGGGTGAGTGCAGGTGGTTCCGGTGATGCTGGGACACTACAACCTTTGTTAGCACAAATCATTCCACAAGGGTGAACATCGAAGCTTACATGATGTCCGTAGATGCAGTTGTCTACATCACACTCCTGACCGCTGGTGCAGGGGTTGAGACGAGTCAAGTGGGCGATGGCGTTAATCTCATCGGCGTTGGGCTTGTACTTGTGTTCAAAGCAGCACTCGTCGCCCTTGGCACAAGGTCCACGTAGGTAATGGTTGTTGCACAGCTTGTCCTTGCCCGTTCGTTTCTTAATGTTGTCCATAGCCGTCGGGTTGATGGGGATGGGAGCATCAAGGCCACGTTCGCCAGGGTTCCACGCCGGTGTCGACACTTTGGGCTCCGTAGCCTTTCGAGCCGGAACATTGGCAGCTTTATTGGCCAACGGGGTGGTGATGACTGGGGGCGGGCTTGCCTTGGCAGTAACTCCAGCCCAGGAGGAAGAAGCTGTCGTAACCGCTGTGGCAGGAGGCGAGGTCGGCGAAGCTACAACCATCACAGGCGAAGATGTCGACGCTCTAGATGAAGCCGAATAGAAAGGCGTCGGAGTAGCCGCCGCCACCGCTGAAGATCTGGCGTAGGCTGCCTCGGCGCGTTCAGAAGCGCGGTCGATACTTCTATCAATGAGCTTTTGGTTTCGGAAAAGGCTGGGCAGCGGGTCGAGGATATGAACGTTGGTGTTTTTCAGCTCTCTGACCGTGGCGACGCCCTCAATTAGACTGACTCTCGAGCGAGTATCTGTATCCTGAAGGATCTCATCGAGAAAAGGGGCATAACCCGCATCGTGGGAAATGCCAAGCAAAATCTGTCTGCAATTGTAGTTTCGCAAATGCCAACGGGTGGCCTCTGATATCAAATCAGCCCATCTGTCACTTCACAATACCATCTAGACTTGGGAGTAGAACTCACCTTTGATCTTCGAGTCGGCACGTTCCTTACCGTGACCGACGTCGATGAAATCAAACGAAGCTTTGGCCTGGGTGAACCCCAAAGAAAACTCCTTGAGCTCGGACTCGCTGTCGAGGCAGCCATCTCTGCGCATAGCACGTCCAAGGCCCGATAGATTGGCGCAAACTTTGGCGACAATTTCAACCTCACCCGACTGACTGCCAACGTACTCGGCAACGGCGGTGCGGAGGGCGTAGGCGGCTTGCTTGCCGCCCTCGATGCCCTGTCTGATAAACGATTCTTGAAACTGGTGAGGGGCGCCGCGGTTAGCATTCTATCGATAAACTGAGATAGCACTTTGGGCCACGTACAAGGAGTCCGTCTCCATCAATTAGAATCAAGACGTAGGGATTGCGATTCTGCGAGGTTTAGTCACTCCGAAGGCAAAAGGTGGGGGGGAAGCTGCTGGGCAGCAGGCGGCACCGGTGTCTACCTTCATGTAGCTGTTATCATAATCAAGCTCTTGCAGCACCTTCTGCATCTCTCTTCTGGAAGTGGTGGCATGCTCGAGGTCAAGCTTTGCATTACGCAGCTCCTGCTTGAGCATTTGATTTTCACCGGCATATTGGCCCTGAATTTCTTTGCAGTATATCAAAAGTTCCTGTAGAGCGGGAAAATCAAACGAGGTTAGCGGAATGTAACTTTGGTCAAGGTTCATAACCTTGTTCAGAGGGGCGGTCCCATGTTGGGATGGACGGGAACAGCAGTTCGTCACGTCTTGTGCAGGTGGGTTGAGTGTGGGCTTGGAACGGTGGCGATGAGGGAAGTAGGGGGATCAGCAGCCGAAGCGCGTCAACCATGATGATAGCTGCAGCGCCAACGCCAAACAGGCGCTGGAGCTAGGTAGACGCGGTAGCAAAAGTTGACGACCTCCATCAGAAAGCTCAAGCTCAAGCTCAATCCGGGGGTGGCTTTGTAGTGGGACCCTGCCGGGCAAGGGATAGGAAGCTTTGGTCTCTCTGCAGACGCAGAAAAAGCCGTGGAAAGGACGCTGAAGATTCAACTGGGAAGGGGTGCGCAAGGAACGGCATGCAATGGGGGAAAGTGGAAAGCGTAAACGTACCTTCATCAGCTGGTCGCTGGCGTTCTGGAAGCCCTGCAAGGTCTGATAGCGAGTGACAAAGTCCATGATCTCTGAATTATCCAAGGCCATTTTGGTAGACGATTTTTCTTTTGTGATGCCTGTTCCGATGGCCGATGGAAAGGTATTGCTCGGAGAGAAAGGAAAAGAATGCAACGGAGACTGGCTACTAGCGCGAAGGTAAGGTGGCAGAACAGGGGCCGAAGTGTTGGTGTTGATGCCCAGGTTGTTGGTGTCAAAAGGCGACCGGGTGGTCGTGGTATGAGTGGTGGTGGGCATCTTGTTCCTTTTTTTTTCTCTCTCCCACTGCCCTTGGGCTGGCTGAATGAGAGTGCTTCTTTTCTGCCGCCAGTTAGATTCAGCGAACAAAATAACAATCGAAAGAGCCCAAGCAGGAAGAGTGGGAAGGTGAGGCGGACGCTGCAGTCCTTGTGTGCCAAAGAGAAAAGGCAACAAGTCGCGGCGGTGGTCTCGACTGCTGCACTCTCTATTGGCGCCGGGGTGCAGGTGCAGGTACGGTAGGTGGGTGAGTGAGCGAGAGCGAGTGAGTGAGAGTGAGTGTGCGTGTATGTATGTTGTGCTTGGACGAGACGTGTGGATGAGTTTGGTGCTTGAGGTGATGCTTGGGTAGGAGAAAAAAAAAAAAAAAAAAGGGTGGAAGTACCGTGCCTGTCTCTTGTGCTTGTGATGCTTTGGTGCGATGGCCCAGCCGGATCAGGCAGACAGTGTGCCCTGCTGTAACAAGAAATGTGCCTAGCCAGTACGTAGCAGGTTACGTCTCTTCTGGAAGGCGATATATGAGAGGTGAGGTGAGGTGAGGTAACCTATCGACCAGGTTCGTGTGCAATGTAGGAGAATCGCGTAGGTAGGCTGGTGTGTGTTGATATGGGGAAAAGGATCTTTGTGGCTAAACCCTTTCTTCACATCCAGAGCTTTGCGTGAGCTGCAATAAGAAAATTGAGGGTCGTGGAAGGCAAGAAGCCAAGCCAGGTGGGTAGGTAACAAAAGTGTAAGAATGGGAAAGCAAAGTGAGATGCGGCCAAAGACAAGCACTCTGGCTACCTTAGCGCAATTCACGTCTCGTGGATCGGCGATGGGATTGATAAGGTTGATAGCCGGACAGGGCTGGAGTTTGGGGGCTGGAGACGACGTTCAAGATGGTTGATCCAGGCAAAAGTCGTAGGCAAGTAAAGGTAGATAGGTAGTACCTGAGGGCTGAAAAGGTGAGGTGTGACGACGGGTTGAAGGTGAAGTTGGTAGTGCCAAAAGAGCCTCTGATGGTGCGTCTCGAGAAAGCGAGCAGAGGCTAGGAAGGCAATGCAACGCCAGGCAAGACGAGAGACAATGGGGTAGGATCGGGATTCGACCAGACCAGGATTCAGGACGAAGGTTGGTTGGTGGATGGGGTCTTGGGTGAGAGGGCGGACGTAGTACGAATATGTCTGAGGTTGAGACGAGTTAAGGTAATAAACGGTAGGCGCCGGAGAGATTTTTTTTATTTTAAAAAAAGAATCTCTTTCGCACTTTACGAATAAGGGTCAATAAGACGGTTTTATGTATAAGGTGGAAGAAACGAACAAAATATTACGGACGGATCTGCGAGACAGAACAACGCAGCAACAAACGGGTTTGGGATTTAAAAATGCCAGTCGTCTGATGCGTGTTGTCTGCTTTCTCTCCCAATCGATACCTGACAGCAGTAGAGAGAGTGACAGGAAGCGGTGAAGCCAGGACCGAATTCCTGTATATCGATCTGCTGGGACCCGGGAGACGGAAGGCAGGATGAGCGCTCACTCGCCGAGGCGTGTGATGGATGGTATTGGATGGCGGAGGCAAATTTCTTGATCTAAAGTACGGGTAGACTTGTCAAGAGATGGGGAAATTCACAAGGGAATTAAGAGAATCGGTGGGAGGATAATTGCAAAAGCAAAAAAGCAAGCGTCCGATGAGATGTTAGACACGCCACAACACAAGTCGTTGGCTGGCGCAAATTGATTTTTTTTTCCCTTCCTGTATGGTCTTGGTGCCGTACTGTCTGGACCCCGGAAAAAATTGTCAAACTGGCATACGAGAAAAAAAAAAGTTTACCGCTGGTCCCAATCGTCATAGGCCGCAAGGATATGCGTACCTTCCATCCCGCAAGACACCGGCGACACGCTTCCATTCCCCGGTACGCCGAGCGAAACACAAATGAACCAAGGTAGGAGGACGTGGACATGATGGCAATCATACAGTCAGGATGTGAATAGGGTATATTTGATCATCAATGCATACTCGTTGTATCTGCGTCGGCCATTTTTTGGGCTACCTGCTGACTGAAGACTACCTAGTAATGGCTGCGATGCGTGTTGCAATGTGCCTGGCCTGCACCTCGATTGATTATCCACCGCATGTGCATGAGATGCCATTTTAGCGACAACTTGCGAGGCACCACGGAACCGGTAAGCAGGCACTGGCAGGGCAGCTTGCTCCTTCTCCGCTGGCGCTAATCCCCCTACCGGTGCCCCACCTCATAGAGGGCGGGATCCTCCTGACTGGCCAGCATCCCTCATCGCGACAAGGGGTGCCCTTCAGCTGTAAATCATCCGTCTCGAAAGGCGCTCCAACTTCTCAACTCCAAATCAACCCACCAATAAGTGCAACCAATGACAACAACTCAAAGTCATGCACTCAACCGCCACTAGGCCGCAACCTTTTCACCATCTCTTTTTCGACTCTCACCTGCGACGTCCAAAAAAACGCCTTGCCGTCCCTGTTCCCTCTGCTACCGCAATATCGACACCCCTCGCTCCCTCTTCCAGGAGCCTGCAGGTAGGTGTTACGGATATCTTACTCCGACTTGAAAGCGAGCGGCTCAGGCTTAAATGTCCCTAAATGGCCTTTGTTTCTGTCCGGTTCAAACATCGTTCCTCAGTCTTCCATATAATGTACGTAGCAAGGGGCTCAAACAGATGACGGGTCGTACTGGTTTAGCAAGTTCCACACACTGTCATTCCCAAAATCTCCTTCAAATGACGTTGTTCCGGCCACTGGCGGTGGCGGCGTCGCGGCTCCCCATGCTGGCAGAGATCCGTCATCCGGTATGCCGTTAAGATCGTGGTAAATAAGGTCTCCCATCGGGAACAGCGGCGCAATCGACGTGAAATCCCAGCTGTTGGGTATGTTCCAGTCCGAGGTAGATGTTGGCAGAGGGTACGTCGATGCCGTGTCTGATGCCATGGGCAATGATGTCGGTGTCGCCACCGTGCTACTCTTGCTTACTGGCGTATCTGCCGTGGCCGCTGTTGTCGTTGATACCGATCCGCGGCCGGATAGACTGCTGGTGTCCGCCGTTGACGCCGGGGTTGTCTGGGATGCCAGGCTCGACAGGCTCGCTGGTGGCGCCGGGTTTCCTACTGCTTTCTTAAACTTATTAAATATCGCCTGGAGAACACCCTTTGCCGCCTTCGCCAGAGGATTTCTCTCTTGCATCGCTTCAAACCTCTCCGTTGTCCAGTGGAAGTGTTGCATGGCGCTGCCTGCCATATCCAGGTTCTCCTTGGGAAATAGGATATAAATCGATGCCATGAGCACTACTGCGTCAAAGCTGCCAAAGAACAGCGAGAAACTGAATGCGCTTGTCAGTCGATATCCGTCCAGGAGACGCACAAGACTTACTTTCGCCATGATCCAGCGTCAAGGCCTTGAAATGTGAGCATCTGTCGATGCAACATTTCAATGCTGGCCTTGAGCGCCTCTGTCCGACTCTTCTGCCTGTTAAAGATGTAGGGTCGGTGGAGCGCCATCAGGTTGAAAAGGTTCATCTGCGGCAGGTAAAACCGCACTGACTGCAGCCAGGAGCACGAAGGGTTACCGTCCCATTTCGTGTCCGGATTCTCCAGGCGGAAGTATGCAGGCGTTGCCTCGTCGAGTTCCATACATATTTGGTGCACCCGGTCGACCTTGGAGTAGTCTTTCGGACACGGACCGTCGTGTTCGAGCTCCAGAATCTCGCGCATTGGACCGACGAGCTTGAAAGCCCATATGCTTTTGGTCAACGGGGTTGGGGGATCTCTTTCGTCATCCCTTGGCGCAATGGGCGTCTTGCGGCGGTCTTTTGGCGGAGGCGCGTCTATTGGCAGACTTGGCGGGAGTATACGCCAGTCGATGCTGCCAGGACGTCCTAGCACAAGCGCACAGTGGATGTCCCTGGTCGGTGTCAGCCGAGTCATGAATAGCCATCCTTGCCGTCCGGCAATTGCTCACCATGTCATGAGGACCATGTAAAGCTTTCTCCTCCGCTGAATCAGCCACATGTTCTCGAGCATATCTCCAGTGTCATCGCTGGCCGGGGAAGGATCCAGGCTATCCCGGTGCATGCCAATCTCTTGAGCATCTCGAATAGCGCTACCAATGGCATGCCACTGTACTCATCATTAGCTTTCTGATAGCTTAGAGCTACGCACGGGAGTTCACCCACCGATTCCGTGACCTTTGCCATGTACTTGAGGAACGCAGCTCGAAGAAAATCGGCCTGGACTGTTGTGAGCGTGATTTGCCGCTTACCAAGCAGTGACAAAATGCCAACGCCAGATTCGCTGTAGTCCGCGGCAAGGTCCTCGAAAGTCATGTTCCCGGCATACTTGAGATGGTCGTAAAAGTCTTGCGACCCTTCCGGCAGAGTCAACAAGGCCGTCGCCAATACCTGGAAGAGCAGCGCAGGAAAAACTCGCAGGTCGGGCGAGAGTGCCTGTGGTCCAGAGTTGGAAAGCACGCTAAAGGGAATGTTGGACCACTCGGCAAACTGCTCTTTGAAGAGATCCTCCTCAAGAGCAAAGTACTGATGGTTGAACTCGGTGAAGTATACGTCGATGAGCTTTTCAATGTACCCCTTTGCCGGCAGCTGCCTGATCAAAGACTTGTATCGCTCCTTTGTCGCGAACTGGTCTTCGACATGGGCTGCGCCGCCGAGATGCGACAACTGGCCGTCGCCGTTGGCGCTTTCGATTTTCCTCATCAGACCAAGCGTGGAAGCTCCAGCTTGCGAGTAGCCCCAGTTCGCGGCGGCATTGGAGAGGCTCTGGACGTGTGTCGATCTTGCGCCCTCGCCGTCCGGCTTACGGTTGTCTTTCGCCGTGGGTGCGCCCGTTTCGTACTTGCAAGCATCCTGTTTGTTGCGCGACTTGCAGTTGGCGCATGGGAGGTCTCGGTCGCACTGCGCACCAGAAAATGTGTCAGCTACAAATTACAATGGTGGAGGGACAATTGTTGCGGGTAAGGCATAGTCAACCAACCTTTTGCTTTCGTCGGTGACATTCCGTACAAGAAATCACCACGCGTCTGCGCTTCTTGGGCGGCGGTCGGGCGTCTTGCGTTTGGTTCTGCAATTGAGTCGGTGTTTGAGTTGGACTTGTGCTCGAGTTCTGACCATCCCGCGCCGAGGGTGGTTTCTCGGAGCTGTTACGCCGGTCGTCGGCCATGGTCGGCCGCCGTAAATTTGTGTTTATGCGTGTATACGGCGAATACTATGCGGGGGACGTGGTTGTGGAATGGTGGTGTTCGTGAAGGCGCACTCGGGGAACGGCACGACGTTCTCGAATTGTCGGCGCCGTCGCCGCCTCGGGGATTGGTTGTGTCAGTGATTCAGGGTATTCGGTCCGCAAAGTGGGAGCCGCCTGAATTTCGCCGCGAGCTCGGCACGTGGGTTGCTGGAGTTGGCTGGGCGTCTGAGTATGCTTCGTAGAGTCGCGCAGACAGGCGCAAGGCCTAGATTGGAACAAAAGAGAGGCGGAACAAGTAAGAAAACCCGGGAAATGTTGATCTCGGTCGTTCTTCCTCGTGGTAATAGCTGCCGGAAGAGATGGAGGGAGGGATGGACGATTACGGAAGCAGGATGGGTGGAAAAAGTTGGAAAACAGGACCCGCCCACGATCAACCTGTGACTCTCGTCGGCGAGCGAAGCAGATGTCGCCTCACACTGGGGCACTGTGTGGAAGAGAGCGGAACCTGGGAATTGAGTGAGGTAAAGTGGTATGCTGGTATGCTGGGCTGGAGACGCACTCGGTGAGAAAGAGCTGCCACTGCGCAAGGTAAGGAAGGTAAGGTAGATAGACGGTGTTTGTTGGTAATTCGATCGGGGCTGGAAAAGACGATGGTGAGCGTAGTCGTAAAATGGACAACCGGGGTCCAGAAGTGACAGGCACTCGCTCTTTCCCTAGGTAAGGTATCCGTAAGGTAGGCTTCAACTTCGCTCTCTCACACAGCTCACTCAACTTGCTGCAAAGGGCAAGCAAGCACCTGGTGCTGGCAGTTGTGTTCCTTCTAGTTCCAGTCCAGGTCTGCGGCAAGAGCAAGGCAAGGCATGTGGCCGGCGGTGTTCGACTGTGGGGCCGGGAGTTGATCCTGTCTCTCTATGGAGTACTCCGTACACAGTAACTTGCAAGGTAAGGTAGCTTGTAACTTGTAAGGGTATTTCGTTTTTGCCCTTTTCGATTCCCGGTAAGGTCTAAGGTGCAATAATGGGTAGCATATCCCTGAAAGCTCCAAAGGATCGAAGAAAATAAGAAACTCCCGTCGTCAAAGGACGTCTTCTAAATCCCCATACTTTTCTTACACGTCCGGCCGGCACTTGGATATGGCTAATGTAGGTAAGGTAGTGTGATGACACGCGAAAAAGGTAAGTACTACTAGTAGGCAAATGTACCGACCAACCCTGGGACAATGTAAGGTACCTCACCATCCGGATACAACAGAAAGCCCATCAACAACAAAAACATCAGATCCAAAAATCCATTTACCCCATCCATGGTCCATCCATCCCACCACCCCCTTGGGGACTCACCATACCTACTCTGACGACACCGACGGAGCGAACGGCCGGCCTCTAGGGTCAACCGTCACGCAAGGATGCCCCCAAGACAGCTAGCTGCGGTTTTGTGATTTGCTGCACCTGCAGCTGTCCCATCGTCAATCCGCCCAGGCTTTTCTAGCCTTTGCCGACATGGATTACACCCCTAACTGGACGCTCTCAGTATCGTTCGACACTTTGGATCGGCAGCTCTGGGGGGTCACATTGAGAGAGAGGTCTTGGAGATTCTTGGGGGGAGGTGCACGACAAGCACCAGGCAGCCATATGGAATTCCCTTCGGCGTCCTGTACCACACAGACTTCTGCAGGTCATGGCGGCACGCAAGAATGAAGAAACCTGCGTTCCGCACCGTTCGCGTTCGCCTAGGCTGGTAATAGTCGGAGTAAGGAAGAGAGAGAGAAAAGCATCGTGCCATCGTCTTCCGCAGATCGCCCTCTTTCAGGACGTACCTTAGGAAGGGGACCCGAACAATAGGAAACACACGGCGTGGAGGGGTAGGGCCGGCAGCCTGCCGACAGGGGCACGGCGCGCCGAAAAATCAATGTGAGATGAGACTTGGACTGAGAGAGAGAGAGAGAGAGAGAGAGAGAGAGAGAGAGATCTCATCCCACGGCTCTCATGTCCCACGTTCCTCTCACGTCCCAACGTCCTGACTTTCCAACACACGGCCAATGTTCCTTCATGGATCCCCTCTGTCGCACCAATGCCCTTCGTAGCCAGCGTCAGCGATCCGTCGGCGGTGGTCGTCTTAAAAAAGTCAAGACGACCTTGGGGCAAAAATACAAAAAAGCTGCTAGTGCGATGATGCTCTGGTATTCGTTACTTTCCCTACGGACGTATGGCGTTGTGTGTTTGCGTTGTGCGGCAGTATGGAAGTTAAGTACGTGCCGTGCGAGGTGTGCACCGGCTGGCCCCTTGCTTGATCTTAGTGCGCGTGGCAACGGTGCACTGCTCAGCTTTAAATTCACCATCTTTTTTTTGGTTTGGGGGGGAAAATAGCCTTCTCTTTTTTTCGAATCTCGCACCTCATCACATCGCGGGACTTGGAGAGAACATGTCGCATCCTGGGGAACCTTGCCCGCCGACCCGTCCTCTCCTCTCTCCGTGTGTCTCTGTCTCTGTAGTAGACTCTTAAAGGTAATAGGGCAAAGAACTATCCGCATAGTTCTTCTGCCTCCAGAACGGACCTGGCCCCGTCTCCCCAGGACCCAAAGTCGTCTCGTCGGCTTTAGGAGTTTTGCCCATTGTCCGCCAAAGTCCGTTGTCCAATCGCCTATAGGCTATCCGTATGGGCGAACATTCTCAACCACACCACTCCCCCTTCCCTGTCTCCCCTTCCCTTGCCCGTGCCATGTTTTGCAGTAACATGCTTGGATGCCACATGCCACACACCATGCCGTCGAGAACCTACTTTACCGTCAGCTTGTCGCAGAACCATTAAGCTATAGAAGGTTGCGATCAACGGCAGTTCAAGGTAGCTCAGGTACATGCTTTTTCAATAGCCGACCACCGACACCTTGACTGGAGGAGGGATCTGGTCTGATCTGTGAACCGAGTAAGAAGGAGCTACTCAGAAAGAACGGTAGGTACCGGTAGTAGCAGCCGCAGCTGAACACCCAGTGAACCGCTGCCACACCTCGAGAAAAAAGATCGATGGACACTGCGGACGGGTTTGCTCACGATCCAGAGGGTATGCAGCAGACTTGGAGATCGAGGCAAGGACCATACTTAGACAAGTAAAACGTGGCAGAGGCTGTCATTTGAATGATATATGAACTGCAACTGTCCGCATGCAAGACCTGCATTTATAGAACCCGCAGAAATTCAACGCCGATTCCTTTTTTGATTTGTGCCCGTCTTCCGGGTCGCCGAGTCCCCCTGTCTAAGAAATCGCCCCAGTGCCGAGTCCGAATCCCCATCCTCTACGATATGAATACCATTGCAAGACCGAATATGCATGAACCAGCAGCAGCACCCTAGAGAATATGGCATAAAAGCCCCCCCGACGTCGGCACGACTGGAAAAAACGATAGAAAAAAACACGCCTGGGTATTGACTTGGGGTGTGTATAAGTTTGGTGGGTAGGTGGAGGGTGGAGGGTGTGGATGTGTGTGTAGGAGAAGAGCCGCCTATGCCACCCGGGAGAGATAGGCCTTCCAAGCCTTCCTGCGGTATCTCTCGGCCTCCGATTGAGGATCACCCGCCTTCAGAATACCACGACCAACAATGACGACATCGGTGCCGCAAAGCTCAACAAGTTTCTGGGGCGTGTTGTACTGCTGTCCCTTGCCGTCACCCGCAACGGCACCGTTCTCCTCGTCACCTTCCGGCGGCAGTTGGCAGCCCGGTGTCATGTGAATGAAAGAATCCTCCGGCTCGGTGTTGAGGCTCTCCTGGGACACGAAGCCCATGACGAAGTTCTTGTTCTCCCTGGCCGCTTCGACGCAAGCCTGGGTGTACTCTTTGTTCATGAAGTTGCCAGCACTGGACATTTGCGCCAGGATGAGAAGACCGCGATCCATAGGTGCCTCTTCGATTCCAGCGTACAGGACCTCGTCAGAGCTGTGGGACTCGTTTCTCGGGAATCGAGGGGATGGCGCAGGTTCGAAGTGTTGTGTCAAGGTCGTGATGGAGACAATGCTACCCTTTCGTCCGTTGACGTCGGATGGTCGGGGGGTGCCAATGGTATGTTCGAAGCCGTCCCCGTTGTTGTCCTCATCGTAATCGTCGAAGCTCTCCGACCTCGGTGTTCCAACCGTAACCGATGTCTTGACTTCGTAGGGGTACCTTTCGCGCCATCTTGCGGCAGCCTCTGCGAGAGCTGTGACAGCGGCCTTGCCCGGAACCATGTTGACGTTGATAATGTGAGCCCATTCGATGATCCTTGCGGATCCAGCGACGTACTGCATCTGGACCGTGTTACCAATGTCGCCGAATTTGCGATCCTCGAAAATCAGGAAACCATGTTTGCGAGCTAGTGCGGCAAGCTTAGCACCGGTACCAGTCTGCGGGTTGAAGTCCCAGCCGGAGACGATGTCGTGATGTGTCTTGAGCACGACAATGGAGGGGCCGACCTTGTCGGCAAGGTAAAGCAACTCTCTTGCGGTGGGGACGTCGGCGCTGAGGCAAAGGTTGGAAGCCTTCAAGTCCATCAATCGGAGTAGGTAGGCTGTGAGCGGATGGCTGGCGGATTCGGCGCGTCCGGCGAAGGTCGCCTTCAAAGTGCCGTGAGAGGTCATCCTAGCAGATGTCTCTCGGTTCGTTAATACTACAGTCGATTTCGCGCAGGGGACGTGCTGCTGTACCAAGTTGGTGGGAGTTGTGCACTACGGCGAGGCTTCCAATTGAAGAAGGTATGTATGGCAGTGGAGAAGGTGAAGGTGCCTGTCTGGGTTGGGTGAAGTTGAAGCCGATGAAAGGGGGGAGGGATGCCGAGCAAGCGGGAGGAGAGGGGGTGGGTTCGGAAGTGACGAAGATGGCTGAGAGAGCGCAAACAGGGTTTTTGTATGGTGAGGTACGAGGATAGCGTCCGTAGAGGGCGTTGCAATTGCTCAGGTCTGACGGTGTTCGTGCCGTGCCGGGCTTGGGTTTTGACTTGCGAGCTGGGCTTGACTAGATCCAACGTGGGTGTATCGTGACGTGAGGGAGAGACAAACAGAGACCTGACCAGAGAGTAAAGGGGAAAGGAAGCGTGAGGCGGGAGGCCAGAATAATAAAGTGACGAGACAGCGTGAGGTGGGCTGGACTCCTTTTAGTGAGGACTAGAACGGATAATAAGTTAGTGAGAAGTTGCTGTGTTGTGTGTGTGTGCAATGTGACTGTGGGGGTGCGCTTAAGATTAGATAGGTCAGTCCCGTCTACGGTGAGGTGAGGTACTGTCCCAGACTCCCACCTGGTCTCCAGGCAAAGCCGCAAGGCCGCAAGCCGCAAGCCAGGTGCTGAGAGCGGCCGACTAAAAAATTGTCGGAGGGGAACGTGGATGGAGACGGGGGGGGGCTTGGAGGGGAGGATGGAGGGGTTCTCTCGTCCGTTCTGCATGTCCAGATCCTCGTCAAAAAAGGCAAGAAGGGGGCTGGATTGGAGGAGGGGAGGGCCAAAGGTACCTCAGAGCCAAGGGGGTGCCACTTTTGGGGGCCGGAGCGGGAGATCCAGGAGGAACCAACCAAAAAAAAAAAAAAAAAAAAAAAAAAACAAAGAACAAAAAAAAGTGCATGGGTTAAATCAAAAATAAAAAAAGGTCCCATGTCGTTCAAAGGAGACGGGAGCAGAAAGAGAAGACTGGACTCAGAGAGGAGGAGAGACATTTGATGGTAGCAATATCGGATGGAGAAGAGGGAGGAATAGATCCTAACCAATGCCCTTCTTTCCCTTTTTTGCCTTCCTCCTAGGTACTGTACTTTGTCCATCCATCCATTGCCAAAGTAATTACTCCGTAATAATACTCTTATGGTCAAGTACTCTGGACCTTGGGCTTGGCGACGAATCCAATGAATCTGCATCAAAAGGCTCCTCCATCTGTAGTTTACCTCAATTTCAAAACTCCATTCCCCTTTCTCTCGCTTCTTACACCACGTTCGTCTACTCGTACACATCCACATCCAATTGCCTCTCGCGGCATGTCGACACCGTCATCTACCGTAGCTTTGCCTCTCCGGCTAGTCCAGCTGCTGCATTCCTGGTCATCGGAATCGGACTGGCCAGGGACACCGCCGTTCTTGGCCGAGCTGGAACATCCCGACACATCCTTGTCAGTATACGATACCCTGAATCGACCAAGGTACGGAGCGGGAGTGCAGTATGTACATAGGTAATTCGGTAAGACGCCTGGCTTAGTGTTCAAAGGCATTGTACGGATGCACATTACGGTGTGGGCTAATTAGTTGATTAGTAGTGTGTGTCCGTAGTCTTAGAACCAAAGCATGCCGACCTCCCATGTGGCATCCCGGCAACCAGACCTGTCCATGCCGCCGCCAATGCCAAACTAAGGGACTGACTTCTTCCAGGCATGCGAATGAATGGACTACGTCGGCGCCGATGGTCAGTTGGGCGAATGATTCAATACATAGTCGACTTCAGCTCCCATCACCTCATCTCACCAGACCAAATTGGCCCCGGAGCTTCGAGGGGCCGCTGACCATACTGCGGCAGATACATTTCGCTACCAAACTATGCCCCCAAAGCCAATCTGAAAGGAAAATCAAAAAGAAGAAAAGAAGAAACGGACGGCAAAGCTCGAGCCGCGGCATCCCTCAGGCTCGACGGCAGCATGCCTGAGTCGATCCCCATAGGCAGACCGACCAGATGAGATGGGCTCGTACCCACCTTTTGCACGTTCTGGAACAGACCAGACGTCCGGCAAAAGTATCTTTCTTTCCCCGATCAAACCCTGCAAATGTGACGTGTAGCCCTGTGGACAAGGGTTTTGATGATTTGTTCTATTCGTAGTGTGTGTTTCTGGACGCCGATGGAACTGTCGCCGAAGACAGCAACCACCATTTGCGCAAGACCAGCGCAGCTAACACAATGGTGGTGTCGTAGAACGGAAACCATGGATACAGTGGACGCACCAATCCCATCTCCTCCACTGCTTGACTTTGCGTTGCATTGAGCGGCAGTGCGAATTGTGTCAATATTCCTGTCGGCCCGATGCAAGGAAAATATGGTTGGAAGTGCAGAGTATCCTACCCGTATAGACTGAGATGTGGTGGGGTGTGTACCAAAGGAAAGCACCCTGGTTTACGAAGTCTAAAGAAGCAACCGTGACTTGTACCACCACCGTCATCTTCTGTGCATCGTTGATGAGAGACAAGAGGCCGGTCGAGCTCGACTGTGGTGACCCGGAGGGCTGGTTGGGCTGGTTGGTTCATCGTGTGGCCGCAGCCGTCGAATTTCGACGCCGGAAGCGGCAACGCCGTCTCATGGGGTGAGGCCGCCGCGGCCGCCTCTAGAACCACGCAACGGTGAAGGCTACGGGCCCGAAGCTGTAGGTGAGCCTGGTGAGCTACTCAGGCTTCACATATCCGTATCCATAGCTGCCTTCTTTCGGCCTATCAAGTTCAGGCGGCTGGACAATATCGTGCCATGCCCCCGGGTCTTAGTCCCACCAAGTAAGGCATTCTCGTGCCATTTTGCGATGGCGAGACGGGAAGTCCGATGAACCAAAGAACGGTGTGTGCTTCTTCCCCGCAACCATGCTACCTTCTGCCGGGAGCCCTGGCCTCGTTCCCTTTTCAAACTTAGCCCAACGGCTTCTGCCGACGGTAGCGCAGAAATGCCGACTCACGGCCAGTCTGTCGTGCTGTCAAACACGTGCAGACTTGCAGTATTATCCGTATTCCGTACATAGAAATCGATAAGTTGCGGCAAAGCTGGCTCTCAAAAATACCTACGAGACGTCCAAGCTCTCGGAAACGGCCTTGGCAAGTCCCCGACGTGCTCGATAAATAAGGACCATCCGCCAAACAATGAGTCTGGGATGTTTGCCGAAACTAGACGAGCTGCACCAGCTTACCACCCGAGGACACGACATATTCGGGTCCCCGCGATCGGCAATCACCCGGCGATGATGTTGGGCTGAGGGGCCATGGTGTCGGGACTCTTCCTTTAAGGTCTTGGGAAAACACCCGGCAGCATACGGTTCGTTTCGTACGTCCACTCGGACTAAAACTGACAGTCCAGGCTAACGAGCCTGGCCAGCGGCTCGGACAGCAGGATTGACTTGTGGCCTGTGGATCAGACCCTATAGAGCCAAAGCGGAATCGAAGGCAGTGCTAAACTCGAGAGCTAGCGATACTTCAGCAGACACAGACATGCCCGGTAATGGTTTCAGCAAAATGCATACGTACGTGATGATTTATGTTCATTGTCGGCAACTGTATCTCGATTCTTGCAGATTTGTTATTGGTGGGGTAAAATAGGCGATACGACTGCGGGGTGCTCTTTGGAAGACGATAAAGATGGCGGGGTGTGCAGAACTGGTGGTCATCGCAAGGGGCCAAGAGAGAGAGAGAGAGAGAGAGAGAGAGAGAGAGAGAGAGAGAATATGCCTGAGACAAGTATCGACAGGGTTCCAAGTTCAGAAGTGCCAGTCTATCTAAGGCGCACGACATGTAGTTGAGATAGGAAGATCCGAGACATGCAGGTGCCTGCCTATTGTCGTTATCTTGCAGCAGGGCAAGTACGCATCACAAGTGACTCTGCTCTTGCGTTTTGCGGGCGCACATGGAAGGCCCAGGGTTGGCTCGATGCTGCCATCGTCGTTGTCGTTCTTACTATTGTTGACGTGGAGGAGATTGATTGATGTGGAACATCAGAGCTCGATACAATTTGTTCCTCATGACTCTAACTGCGTACTCACCTAGGGATGCCTGATAGCCATGGCGAGGACGAGGAAATCTAGAATGCTCAACTTGCTAGATGGCTAAGCCATGTTGAAGGGCATGGTATTCTTGAGTTACCCACATCGATAAGAGCCGTCCCCAAGTTGTATTCTTCCTCTTTCTTATCGTGCCTTGGATGCTACCTTACCTTAGTGCAATGCTCAGGGTTCTACGGATAGACCAGAGTCACATGCCACCTTACTGATATCAGTCGCTGTTGTTCTTCATTTTCAACCTCGAGATGACTGAGTGCAAATGATAATGTGAAATTATGTATGCTCGTTTGTGCAATAATATCTCTTCTCGGCGATAATATGAATGACCTAAAGTGAAATTAGGAAGCGAGGTCGCGCATCGGCCTTCCCATCAACCAAAGGTGAATCGCCTCAATGTGTCTTATCTCTCTTATCCTGTATCTTCTTATCACTGCTAGAGTCAAAAGCCCGCTAACACCTCCACTTACCTTACCTTAGGTAGCTGTGCCAGTTTGGGTAGGTCGAACCTGCCAGATTTTACGGATATTAGAAACCTACGAATAGCAGCCCGCCTTACGGTCTTACCTAAAGGTAGCACAAAAACCTTAAGGAGTCAGGGCGTATGTCTCCAGCACCTCCAAACCCTTGTCGAGAGGCAACTAAGCGAAAATGGCAACTGGAGTCGAGAGAGTGTGCCCACTGCCGATCCGGACCTCTGCGAGATACGTAAGACTACCTAGGCAAACAGCGGGTTGTGGTTGCTACCTACGTAAGGTAGCCAAGGTCGGGCGGGCATTGCGCGGCAGGGCAGAGGACCCGCTTCGTGAGGTACCTCGCAGTAGAAATCTAGGGAAAGAAATACCTTACGCGTCCGTACTCCGTAGTCTAAGGTAGTGGGTGGAAACTTATCATCCATTGTGAGATCAGAAGAGAAAGGAGAAGCCAAGCAACGATAGCGTGCCGAAATCTGTCACTTTGGGTCCTTGGGTCGACTTGACACCGGCTAAGCTTGCTCAAGCTGAGAAAAGCAGTAAGCAGGCACAGCAAGCCCTTACACAGTAGACATTTTCAACCCACCACTCCGAAGGTACCGTCCGATCCCACATCAGCACGGGCAGGCTTCTGCTATCTGTATCATTTACCACTGCAGCTGCTGCCTCTCGAACACTTCTTTCTCTTCCACCTCCGCCTTCTCCTTCTCCTCCTCCACCAAGCCATCTTGAACGCGTCGTCTCTGTCTATCAATCCTATCCGATCTCCTTTGCGCCTCACGACTTCCCCTTTGATAGACCATCTCCGCAAAGTTGGCTGGCAATCCTGCACCCATCTCCATCCCTTGTCTTGGGCGACGAATCCTGTCACTAGGAGCCACTTATCGATCAACCGTGTAACCTCCACTGGAACACCGGCTGCCTCGGTCGCCTCATCCACGCCGTTTAAAAGCTCTTCACGCCCCATTCTTCGACCGATCAACCTCTTCCATCTATTGAGCTACAATCTCTAGACACCCATCACCATGTCGGTCCGACAAACCAGGCGTCAAGCCGCTCAAGCAGCCGCTGCGGAATCATCCAAAGTTACAAGCGACGGACCAGCCGACCAGGTCGCGATGAATGGCAATGGCAACGGAGCTCCAGTGACGGAAGCTTCGGAAGATGGACCTAAGGAGAACATCTTCCTATTCTGGCCCAACATCATCGGTACGTCTGTTTTGCGAGCTGTAGTCATGGTAGCACATTGCTAACAAGTGTCCTGTCGCAGGCTACTCGCGTATCGTGCTTGCCATCGCCTCCCTCTACTATATGCCCCTCCACCCGCGAACTTGCTCCCTGCTGTACAGCGTATCCTGTCTCCTGGATGCTCTCGATGGATACGCCGCTCGTGCCTTCGAGCAATCCACGCGCTTCGGCGCCGTCCTCGACATGGTCACTGACAGATGCACGACCTCGTGCCTGCTAGTCTTCCTGTCCTGCGCGTTCCCTCGCTGGACCATCGTCTTCCAGATGCTCCTCTCACTCGACTTCTCGAGCCACTACATTCACATGTACACCACTCTCACCATGGCGGGTTCCGAAAGCAGCCACAAGAACGTCGACGAGAGTCGCAGCTGGATTCTGCATTTGTACTACACCAACAAGGTTCGTTATTCGTTGAAGCGCATTGAAGCCGACATTTGAGCTGACTTGATGCCCTGCAGACTGTCCTCTTCGTTTTCTGCGCACTGAACGAACTCTTCTTCATCGCGCTTTACCTTTTGTCCTTCTCCTCGCCGCTTCTTTCGCCCTCTCTGCTCAACTCTGTCTCCAACTCAGAGGCAATGCAGATCCAGGCCGGTGCGCAGGTCAACACGTCGCTGCTCAGCCATATCTTCCCGAATCCATACAGCGCGGCAGCTCTCGAGCTTGCGCGTGCGAATAAGATGGATTCCACCTGGCCGTGGGTCCTTACTGCCATCAGCTTCCCCGTGATGGCCACGAAGCAGTTCATCAACATTGTGCAAATCGTCAATGCGAGCAAGTGGCTCGCCGAAGGAGATCTTGCCATGAGGAAGGCGCAGGGCCTGCCCAGAAAGAAGTCGAAGAGCGCCTAAGTCAGTAAGCAAGTGGCGCTTAGCGCAGTCACACTGCTGGACGTTGCTCCTGGTGCTTGTCGGCTTACGAAGGAGCTTGCGTGCCAGAAGGTGCCTTCTCCGTCACAAGCTGACCGGGACAGGCAGCTGCACTATCGACGAGTCTGTGTCGACATAGAAGAATCGGTATGTCACCGGCGACTGGGAAGGGTGTTGGGAAAAGAATGGATTCGGGAGCTCGAGCAAAAGACCTTGTAGTCTCGAGAACATCGGAGCACGGCAAAGAGCAGATTCCTTCAGTACGGAATTTTAATGGCACCAGGTGCATTCACACATGTCTGGCTGGGAATGCCGAGGACAACCATGTAGGGGAGGGAAGAAATAAGGGTCTGGGCCGAGTGTCAGATCCAGGAGTCTGGAGTTTGTTGTCTTCATTATTCAATTTCTTCCACACATTAGACTAATTGATGATTCATCTATTCATGAAATCGCGCCCACAAACTCTTACAAACGTCGTTGCCAGATACTTGGTCAAGTGCAACATCGCCACGCAACAGTGCTACTCCGTCTGACAAACGATGAGCCACCACACGGTTCCGTAGCCTTCTCACCCGGGCGGCTTACTCAGTCAAGCTTCGTCTAGCCTCATCCATGCAAGATTACAGCTCTCACTGTGAAAACTCGCAGACGATCTCACCGTCAAGCATGACTTACACCCGACGCGCCGTGTCCGGCTCCAACCATGATTGGCTCCTTTTGATGATTTCCGGCCACGTGCTCCACTCCCGCGGCCACGCCCGGCGCCGGAGCCGTGTACCCGGACTCGGAGGGGCCGTCTGGCGTCTTTGCGAGGCCGTACCACGCCACTGTCAAAACGCCGAGGATGCCGGTGATACAGCTGAAGACGAGGGCGACGATTCCTCTCGTGGTGAAGCTAGTTTTTCGCTTCTGTCAGTACTCGCAAGTTTTACATTGTCATTATTTCGAGATCAACTTACCCATCCGCAAGAGGCGATGGCG
Source organism: Colletotrichum godetiae (assembly GCF_030913485.1). Classification (NCBI taxonomy): domain Eukaryota; kingdom Fungi; phylum Ascomycota; class Sordariomycetes; order Glomerellales; family Glomerellaceae; genus Colletotrichum; species Colletotrichum godetiae. The sequence continues at coordinate 206,589 of NW_026851274.1, read as the reverse complement.
GTGTGTTTTGTCCGCTCAGGTCCAGGAAGTCCTTGGTATTGGCCGCGGCATTGCCGGTTGTCGGGACGCTGCCTGCGTTGCAGACGTCCAGGTGGTTCTGGGGGATTGTGAGGTTCTTTTGGAGATCCAGCGGTGCCTCAACAAAGGTTGCCATTAGGCCGGAGGTAACGTGCCACTCGATGTGGCAGTGGAATAGCCAGACGCCTGTAGTTGATGACTGTTAGAAAAGGAATGATTCTAGCAAGATATGCGCTGCCAGATTTCGGGTAGTGGATAAACTTACCAGGGTTATTCGCTCTGAACCGCAAAACAATGTTGCCATTCGGCCAAACGACGAGGGTATCACGACGCATCGGCGCAGCAGGGAAATCAGCCTCCGTAACATTGGCATCGGCAAACGTCCCACCATCCTCGGCGGCGCGGTACAAGGCCTGGAATTCGTGGCCGTGCAAGTGGAAGGGGTGTCGGCCAGAGTCAAGGTTGTTGACGACGATCTGGACGACCTCATTACGCTCGAGGACAAAGGGGTGGGTGTAGGTGCCGTACACCTCGGCATTTGTCGCCGCATCGCCGGCGGAGAGAACGGTGTAAAGGGTGGGCACCTTGGGAGCCTTGTAGGTGATGTTGTTGAAGAAGGCGTAATTTGCGCCGTCGCCGAGGTTATCCATGATGACGTCGAGCTCGACGGTCTGAGAAGGAGCCGGGAGGAGGGGTTGCTTGTCGTAGGGAACGAGGGTCATATCATCGAAGGGCTCGAAGGTGTCGAGTGTCGCTGCCGGGTCTGTGGGTTTCGAGTCGTCGTAGACGAGCCAGCCCGTTACGTTGTAGTTGAGGTCATCCGGAAGGGTATCGAAGAGGGTCTACACTTGTGAGCTGGGTGTGCGCGAGGTGCATTTTGGGGTTTGGTGATGACTTACAGTATCCATGCTACCCACGATAGCAAAGTTGGACGAGGTCTCGTTTCGGGTCGTGACGAGGAAGCTGTACCGCTGAGCTGCAGAGATGTAAATCATGCTTGCTTCTGCGGGCTCCGTGTAGACGCCGTCGACCTCAACAATAGAGATGTTGTGGCCCTCGATCCAAACGTACTGCCCAGCAAAGGCGGCCACGTTGACGAGCCTGAAGAGATACGTCTTGCCGGGTTGTACGGGGACTTTGAGGTTCTGCGTATCGTTCATGAGAGCGGCTTTGGGAACGGGCTCGGCGCCTGTTGGATTACCCTTGCTCATGAAGGGAGGAATGAGGTCGGCCATTTGGTCGTGATACCAGTCGGACAAAGACACGACGACTTCTTCATCGTATTGGTCCTTGAAGGGCGAGCTTGGGTCGTGAATGACCAGCACTTGTCGCAGGCCGTCCGGATATTGCGACTGCGTGTGGGAGTGGTACCAATAGGTTCCCGGCTGGTTGATCTACGCTCGACTGTCAGAAGCAATCTCATCACCATCTTGCAGGGTATTGCTTACAGTGAAGTTGTAAGTGAAAGACGACCCCGGTGGAATGGCGCACTGGCTGACTTGCGCCGGTCCGTCCATGTGGGTTGTTCCGTTCATGTAGAGACCGTGGAAGTGAAGGGATGTCGACTGGTTCCCGAGCTGGTTTTGGACGTTGATGAGAACATTGTCCCCAACGTTGGCCTCTATGCGAGGAATCGGCCATTGGCCGTTGATACCGATTACTGGGCGGTCGAAGGCGCCATCTGGGTTCGCCGTCACCCAGCCGATATTGAAGTCATACGAAACCGTGGCAGCGTGGGCCGTCTGCGCGATGGCGGAGAGGAGGGCCAAAAGGCCTGCTGTGCCTGTCATATTGACCTCTTTCTTTCTATTGCTTCTCTGTCTCGGCCTTTGCTATTCTGTGATGCGCAGGGAAGAATTCGCCAAGAGCAAGGCGGCAGAGGATGACAAGTCTCGCAGTGACACGAGCGGCTTCTTGTGTATGCCTTCAGACAGATTGATCCGGGGACAGACCGGAGGCAAGAAGATTTCACATCGCTCGAAAGAAAGGGAAACGGGGCCCTCTACAAAGCTTCCACTCGATTTGGGTCAGGTCAACTCTGGCTCTCCTCTCTCTCAGCTCGCTTCAAAGAAACGGCAACTTCTGGCGAGGGGAACCAATGCTTGCCACCCTGGCTGGGGTGACCCTTTCCACGTAGACACCCCCCTCCCCTTGTCGCTCCTTCGTGGCTTTGGCACTTTGCCCAAGACATCTTATCAATCTGATCTTCCAGTGGTCCCGACACCGCTCGTGCCAGCTCCTTGGGCGGAGGGGGCGGCCGGGCACACGCTACCTTACTAGCGCGCCATCATCTTATCAGATGTTACTCGAAAGATGACCAAGTTTTCCACACTAACACAAGCCACTCAGACCCAAAGACATCAGGCGTCGATTGATAGCGCGAGACGATGGAGTTGTAGTAGCGAGAGGAGCGACTGGCTCGCACGGAACTCGGCATTATTGTCCATCACGTTGCTGTTGCAGCTTGCAGAAGAAAAGGGTGGGGAGGGGATCTTTTTCACCTGCAAAGGAGATCAACTAACCAGGGCCCCTACAGCCGAGAAAAAGCTTGTCTCCCCGCGCTAAGGCGAACTCGGATCTCGCCTGGCCTCGCTTCTGCCAAAGGATGTCCCCGATGTGGGTGAGATGGGCGAAATGGCCTGTCAAAGAAGAGGCCATGACTCCCTGAGAACCCGAGAAAGAGGGTCTATCGACTATTTTACCTCGTCCCATTCCGTCGGTTTCCGTCGGTGCGGTAAGTGTGGAAATTGCTTCTTGGACTTGTCAGGATTCTCGAGCGAGCTGAACAGCGAGATCTGTCATAGAAACTCAGGATGAACCGATACACGAGGTTATTGAGAGGGTTCCTCAAGAACAAAGGACCAGGCACGGAGTTACGGAGTATATGGATTCTTGATCGCTGAGTGTCCATTCAGGGCCGTTCAACTTATCATGGTTGCCAACCCATGGCAAGAAGTGACAATATACCTTCCAGTTGATGTGTCCCATATGCCCGCTCAATTTCATGAAAGCTGGTCCCAAATCCCTCAGCCCATCAGACTTTTTTTTGGCGGCGATCGCAATGCTATCGATGGAACTCCGCCATCGCTGTCGAGACAAACTAGTTACAAGCTGTTAGTTGTAAGTAGTATTGTTACGAGTAATGAGTCCGGCTACGGGAACCAGGTAGCTCAATGGTCACTGTCACAGTCTAGCACATCTTTGAACTCGTCTCTGGCTTGCCGCCGGCATCCCACATCAAAACACCACCAGCATCCGCCACATTGCTTGCTTGGTGTAGCACCGCTGCACCACTCAACGGCGTTGTACGTTGCCGACGTATGGCTGAAGATCGACAATTGGGCGTCTCAGCGAGAGTCCATTCTGTTGTCCTTCGTGTCAAAGAATAGAAACAGTGCAGGGCTAGAGGCAAGTCAATCTGTGTCATCCCATCTCGATCGACAGAATCACGGGCCTTTCCTCTACACATCGACCATCAGATCAGAACAACTCGCCCACCAACCCTTTCTCGCCCGTCAAAACTCTCAAGGATCGAGCAATATCGCGAGCGCATAAGTGCCTCACGTATCCTTGTCCGTTTGAGGCCCCTCACTCTCCATCAACCCGCGCTAAGCAACGCGAGCCCAGTCTACAGGGACGCAGCTCTCCCATGCATGCTTTATCCCCAACACCGTAAAACGAAACGAGAAACAGGAACCTCACCCCCAAAAATGTGTACTAAAATCGACTAGAAAATCGACTAGAGAAAAAGCTTGTGGTGAGGGAAAATAGTCCGGTCTGCATGCAACAATGAGACCTCGGCGCTGGTCTAATTGGCCCTACGCCTGGAACCGGGTTTTAGAGCTTGCACCACCTTTGTCCCACGTCCCCTCCTCTCGCCCTCGCGTCAACCTTCCCTTCGGACTACAGTCGGTCCAGAGCAGATGTTCCGCCCTTTCATAAATCCATGATTGATTGCTACCATAGGAGAAAAGGTCGCCTGATTATCAAGATATGTCTGTGTTCTCTTATTTGCCCTGAGGCAAACTTGGGCTAGCGTTCCGCCTTTCGGCTCGTCGTATCCGTTGCCACAAGACCAACCAGTACCGGCACCCTCATCGGCTAGTCCCAGCGATTATCTGATTTGATTTTATCAGATTAATCTGCGTCTGTGTTGCCCGTCCTCCCCTTTCTACGCTTGTCAGACAAAAGTCTGTTTTCCTCTTCTTTCTTCTTCGTTGCTCGGAACCAGTGACCAAGACATCGACAACACGCCCTACGTACAGGTGCCCAAAATGACCGTCGACGTGTTTTCCGTACCAGTCTTCCTGGTCGTCTTTCGAGAGTCTCTGGAAACCGTCATCATCGTGTCGGTTCTGCTGGCCTTCCTCAAGCAGACCCTCGATGGACCCAACAGAGATGTGGCTGTGTACAAGGCCTTGCGCAGACAGGTAAGTGGCATCAATACGCTCATGAAGCGAGGCCCGTTGCTGATGCATTTTCCCGTAGGTCTGGCTCGGTACAGGTATCGGTTTCGTGATATGCCTGGTCGCCGCGGCCGTCGTCATCGCCGTCTTCTACAAGGTCGGCCGAAACAGCTGGGAGGCCCACGAACTCTACTACGAAGGCGCCTTTTCTCTCCTCGCCGCCATCATCATTACCATCATGGGCGCTGCCCTGCTCCGCATCGGTAAGATGCAAGAGAAGTGGCGCGTCAAGTTGGCAAAGGCAATGGAGTCTCCTGTGAAGACCGGTGCCAGCCGGGGGTGGTTCAAGCGCTTCGCCGAAAAGTACGCCATGTTTATCCTGCCCTTCATCACCGTGCTCCGTGAAGGAATTGAGGCAATTGTCTTCGTGGCTGGCGTGTCTTTTTCTGCGCCTGCGACTGCCGTGCCGCTCCCCGCCATCGTCGGGTTGATTGTTGGTGCCTTTGTCGGCTACCTCCTTTACAAGTAAGTTGTTTTGCTCCTCCTGTTCCCTGGCTGTATACTGACAATTGCAAAGAGGTGGTTCCACAGCGAAGCTTCAAGTATTCCTTGTCATCTCCACATGCCTCTTATACCTCGTTGCCGCTGGACTCTTCTCCAGGGCGGTGGGTGATTTCGAGCAGCAAGAGTGGAACAAGGTTGTCGGCGGCGACGCTGCAGAACTCGGAAATGGACCGGGTTCCTACGATATCGACAAGAGCGTGTGGCACGTAAATGTTAGTCCCCTTGTCCCTGCTTGACTAACAGCCCAGTGCTGACCTCCCGAAAGTGCTGCAGCCCAGATCTCAACGGTGGCGGCGGCTGGGGTATCTTCAACGCCGTCCTCGGCTGGACAAACTCGGCAACGTACGGCTCCGTGATCTCCTACAACGTCTACTGGATCTTTGTTATTGGCTGCTTCCTCCTCATGAGATTCCACGAGACCAAGGGACACTGGCCTTTCATGAAGGCGAAGGCTCCTCGGGAAGCCGAGAGGCGCCTCTCCGATGACCGTAGCGGAAGCGAGCAGGCGAGCACATCTGAGAAAGATAAGGGGGCATCGACTACGAAGACTGTGACGGCTTCGTCATAGTTGGAGCAGCAGGGACAATTGAATGCTATCGTCAGTCCTTTGGAACTATGGACGATCATGACTGAAAGGATACCATGCTGGTGGACAATATAATGTGAAAGCTGTCTGTATGGTAATGAGGTCGGAAGGATGGCCGAACTCATAGGATAAATTGAGGTTGAACATTAGCGTGCAACCCTTTCACCCTCGAGACATGTACAATATTCTTTTTCCAAGGACCGGTGGCTTCGGTCAAGTTCCTTCGGATTGTAAAGAGACCATGGAGTGATGTCACCGTGTACGTACTCGCCAGTATTCAAAGGATGAAATGTGCAATATCACCCCTCAAGAGCACCTCAACACACTGCTACCTAGGATAATAGTTGGCGCTGTTACGATCAATCGTGATGCTGGAAGGAGGAAGACAGACATCTCCATTTGAATTCCAGTACTTTCTGAATACCGGGTATTGTAGTTTTCATGTTTCTATTCGATCAATACTCTGGCGTCCAATCCCACCTATCAGCAGTAAATAGCCTGCGTGCCATCTTATCGGCATACATGTTGCCCTCGTACCGGAGTCGTTGATCGCCTGCCAGGCTCCTGGTGAACTCAAACTTCTTCCCTTCCCTGTCCAGTTTCGACCCGTCTTCCGCCGGAATCCATGTTGCCGATGCCTGGTTGTTCTTCCATTCGGCCTGGGCAATAGACAAGACATTAGACGACATCATCGATCTGATGTATTCCACAATAGAGTCCATGCGTGCTCGAATACCGCAGTTGGTGTGGTGCTTGTCTATTTGATAGCTGGGCACTTGCTTCAGAATTGCCAGTATATCTTCGATGTCAATGACCGAGGAGTCTGGGATGTTGTCGTAGGAGCTGGGACCAAAGTCAACGATGCCAATCAACTCCTTGGCCGTGAAGAACTTGAGTATCTGGCCCAGCTGGAACGAGTCACAAGCGGAACTCGAGTCGTAACCAAGCTTACACTGTCTCTCACGAGACGAGTAGAGGGCGAGGAAATGGCGATGGACTGAAGCAATGGTATTCAAAACACTCTCCCGTCGGAACTGTAGCTCCCCTGATCCCAAGTCAGCATGTGTCATTGATCGAAAAACTAGGACCAAAAGAGCTCACTCTCCAGGCCGTCCGGCAAACTCCACCACAGCTCAGTACGTGGATTCTCATCGAGAGACAATTCGCTCCATCGGACAGAGCCACGGAGAATCAGCTCTCGCGTGTAGTTATGGAGTCTAGGTGGCTGCTCCAACAGCCAAGCGACCAGGATCTTCTGTCTAAGCACGTTCTCCGTGTCTAGGCTCTTCTTCTGAGTGCCCGCTCGCACTGGTTTAGCACTTGTCAAAGGCCACTTGAACTTGAGCTCGAGGCTAAGGTATCTTGAGACGAGGGACCGACAATCAAATCGATCGGCCAGAATGGCTAGAGTAGTCACATGAAGCATGTTGACAGAGGTGGATTGTATCGGCTTCCCGTGCATGATCCTCATCAAGTCCTCAAAGACCTTTTCCCGTCCAACGGACCGGGTTGCCTCATCGTCATCGACGATTGTGATCCAGGGTAAGTCCCGGGCATCTACTTCAGCCAGCTTCAGCTTGTCCGCAACCAGGCGAGCGAGGGTCTCCTCGACGTTGCTCGCCTCGGCAAATTTTTTGTTGCCAAGAAGATTCTCAAAATACCGAGAGTGCTTCCTCAAAATGGAAAGCTTGACTCGGTAGGCGACTTGAATGTTGGGGCTCAAGTTGGGTTGGGGCATCCGTGGTGCGCCAATCTTCTTACTGGCAGCTTGCCAAGTCCTGCGAGCCACAGCAATGGTCTCTCTGGACGTCTCGAATGTAACGTTTAGAATAATGTCCCCATCGTCGGATATGAGCACAACGGGGGGTGAGTCGCCCGAGGACGGATCCGATGTGTCATCCTGAACTGCTGCCGAGTCTCCCATCGTAAGACAGCGCAACTTGGGAGGGGAATCTCTGCCGCGACTCAGGGACTGACATGTATGTCGATGCTATACTTGGCCATCGCACGGCTTTTGTAGAATAATGTGTCAGTCAGGCAGCCGTTTCAAGATTGAGTGCGTAGGAGTATCCAAGACTGTCATAAATAGTGTCGGTGTCAGTGACACTCATGTCATTCGCCTCTCCAAGAGACAAAGGCCCCTTCTGCCTGCTCGATTCCACCGCAGTGGGTCTACTGTGTTTCCTTCCTGGAAGAGCTGGGATTTGGCACGGTGCACCTCGGGAGCTGATTAGATAAGATTATCCCTCCATTGCCTTGCCGTACCTTAGGTTACCTCAGCCGTGGCAGCTGTCGGCTGTATGTGCCTTGTTGAGGTACTGTTTGCACCTGAGCTACGGTGGGCTGTACCCGAATCCAAGGGTAGCCTGCGGGATTGGCTGCAGCTAAGACGGGCAGCTGGCAGGGCACGGAGAAGGAACCTCCACGTTCAGCATGTCCCCGTCCCGTCCTTCCTTTCCAGGTCGGTCTTATTACGTCGCTGGGTCCATCCATGATCCAACCGAGGCCGACAGTGTGCCTTGGCCAAACCAATTCCTCCAATTCCACAGTGTCAAGACCAACCAGTCTATCGCAGAAACAAGCACAGCAGCTGGTAAGCAAACTCAATAGTCCATCTGTCTCTTCCGCCCTCTCGAGACGTATCCGAGGCCACGCACGATATCCAGCTCTGTGGCAGTCCATTGCCAATGCCTCGCCGTCGCCGACGCAACAGCTGACAAGCCTTCCCCCTCGTTCGCGCCATCGACCAAAGCTCGCCAACCCAGAATCCCACTCTCAGGCTCGCCAGGCCGCCACTCAAGCCTGACGAGCTATAGCCCATGGCTCTCGCAAGCTTGAAGGTTGTCCTACTTGAGCTGCTGCAGTGCCGGTGACGCTCTCCTCCCCGCCAACCGAATCCCGCCCTTTCGGAACAATGCCAGCTCTAACACGCTGTCTCGCAACGCGACGAATAGTGCCGTATCATGGGTCCTCGCGGATTATCTCGTCCACAGCTGTGCGATGCGTATACTCCCCCCTAAATACCAGCATTAGGACTTCCATCGACCAGCCCACCTCTGTCGCACTTCCTGGGCACCCGCCGCGACGATGCTACACCACCCAAGGGCCAACCCCCCGATGGCTTACGACTCGGCCCCGCACGTCACTCGATTGCGAAGAACGAAGCATACTCAAGAATAGCAAAACATCGAGCTCGAGAAACCGTCGATTGTTCCACAACTACTTCGTCACCCATCTGCCATCATCTTCTCTCCACCCTGACTCTCGAACGTCTTCCGGCCCCGGTCACAAGCTGCCCCGCGATGCTTCGACCCCCCACAAAGTAACGCCGGGATCCTCTCCAGTAGCCGCAGCTCTCAACATGCCTAGCCGAGACCTTACAGTGGTCCGGATTCCGCTCAAGAGAGCCAAACATCACTATGGTGTTTTCTCCTCAAGGGGTCAACGGCCGTACAACGAGGATACCAACCAAGCTGGCACGATTAGCGTGCCTGCGTTTGCTAAAAGGGCTCCTATCAGTCTTCAGAGGCGGCCGATCCAAAAACCCAATGAGGCAACTTCGGCTGACAGCGCACTTGGTGACCCCCAGGTCTTCTACTTTGGTATATTCGACGGGCATGGCGGATCTCAGTGCGCCGAGTTCTTGCGTGATGAGCTGCATGGCTATATTGAGCAGTCCTCTGCTGAGTTTGGCCTCCAGAGCAGCCTGGCAAGGAGCCCGGCACCGGAGACGGGTCGCAAGGAGGAAGACCCCAATGAGGAGTTGTTTATGAAGACGGAGGAAGATGTCAAGGACGACATTCGTGTTCCCGAGGAAGACAAACACGGCGTCTTGACGAATCCCGAAAGGGAGGAGCCCATGAAAGGGGCCAAACCAGTCTCGGTCAAGGTAGAAGACATTCCAAAGGCTATCAAGTTGGCACAAGACCTTGTGGAAGAGTATCGACAAACCGTCGGAGGATATTTCCGGCGCTTCAACCCTGAGTACTTCCAACTATCAGAAGAAAAGATAATCGACGCCGACGAGCCCGGGGTGACAGTTGAGTCCGTCCTCATGTACGCCTTCCTCAGAGCAGACTTGGACTTCATCTCCGCCCAGGCACGCAAACCTGATCCCGATGACCCTCAAGCAAACGACCGCCCCGTCAACAACGACGAGATTCTTGGAGTTCCACACAAACCACCATCAGGCCACGGCATTGGTGGCCCGGCTCGCTTCAAGGGCGGATCGACGGCATCGGTGGCTCTCATATCGACACCCACGCCAGCACCATTCTGGCACCCCAATGCGCAGTCTACCCTGGTTGTGGCTCATGTGGGTGATACCCGTATACTTCTCTGCACAACGACCACCGGCCTCGCGCAACCCTTGACGTCAGACCATCACCCAACCACTCCCACGGAGAGCCGTCGTCTCCGCCGCTATGCGCCGGCCGGGTCCATGGTGTCGGCAGACAGCTTCGGGGAGGACCGTATCGCAGGGCTGGCCAACAGCCGCGCGTTCGGCGACATGCGAAGCAAACGCATTGGTGTATCGGCCGAGCCAGAGATCACCCGCGTCGAGATTGGACCTGCACAGTACTCCTTCCTAGTCCTAATGAGCGACGGCATCTCGGGCACACTCAGCGACCAGGAGATTGTCGACGTAGTCAAGGAGGCCAGGACGCCCGAAGAGGGCGCCAAGGATGTGGTCAACTATGCCACCGAGGTCTCCCATGACGGCGACAATGCCACCTGTCAGGTCGTAAGACTCGGCGGGTGGGAGCGTAGGTCGGAGGGCGGAGTCGGCAGTCTCGGCACCAAGGAAATCCGTGACAAGAGGAGGGCCGAGGCGTTGGATCCCCGACGCGGCAAGCAGTAATGCTTCACACAACTGCGAGAAATCAATCATGTATGTCTTCTTCAGCGTAACGGAGCAATATCACCATCGTTATCACATCTTCAGGAGTTGGGGATCTAGGCACGGGCATTCATCGGTTGATGTGCCATATGAGCATTGGCAGCAAGGGTTGGTCATTCGAGAGGGACAAGATAAATCATACATACAATTCAACAAATACGAACATTAAGCACGGAAAAAATTATTGCAATTCATACTTCGTGTGCTGCTAAGCACAGTCCCAGGGAATCATTCTCATCAGCCATACGTGGATTGTGTACTCCGCCCCTTCCTTCCGGCCTAAGCCATTTCCGTGTTCCAAAGACTCCAGTCTGTAACCCTCGACCCGATCGTTAATAGACGAAACCTTCCCCTCACCACACTGCGCAAATCAGTCTAGTAGCGATGCTGGCCTGGATACTGGCTCCAGCCGCCGCCGCCCTGCTGATGATGCGGAGGGGGTGGACCTCCATGGTGAGGAGGGTACTGAGGCTGTGGCGGTCCGCCGTAGCCCGGTCCACCGTATCCGGCTGGAGGGCCACCATAGCCCGGTCCGCCATAGCCCTGAGGAGGCTGAGGAGAGCCCCACTGGCCCGGGTGCTGCTGAGGCGGCTGCTGGCCATAGCCTTGGGGGTCAGACTGGCCGCCACCGTAGTAGCCAGAAGCATGACCCTGAGACTGGGATTCCGAGTAGTGGTGGCTGGTGTCACCGCCGCTCTGGTGATATCCGTAGTCTTGCTGGGATGAAGGGAGGGGAGAGCTTGACAAAGGCTTCCTGTCGTCACCTTCCATGGAACTAAGATCTCGAGTGCGAATTTGATTCCAGAGAGAACCCTGCACCTTGCCGTGTCCCAGTTCTCCAAAGCTGTCGAAGGCTCCATGAGAGTGCGTGTGACCTCCAACGCTCTTCGTGCCATCACCGCCGGACAGAATATGGTTCTTACCAGCCTTGACAGACTCTGATGAGAGCAGGTGGGACAGTTGGTGCTTATGGGGGCTCTCATTTGCCCACTTTCGCACAGTCTCGAACATATCTCTCTGGATCTGAACCCTCTCGTCCCGAGCTGCCGGATGGTGGAAAGCCCGGAGGACATCATTAACGACCTCATCGACAGGCACACCCGGGTTTTCCCAGGCATACAGAATTCGCCTGTCTCTACGTTAGCTATGTTCGAACTTTCCTGTCCATAGATGAAGTCTACTTACGGGACGACATATTGCAAAATGGTCGCAGCAACCCTGCCAGCGCACGAGTTCAGGATGTTGGTGAAATGGTCCTTTGAGAGCATGGAGTGAGTAGGATCAGAGCAGTTGGGGTTCTTCCAGGGCTCCAGCTGAGAGTTGGAGCTTGCGTCAATGACAGTAGATGAACCGTCCTTCAGGACCTTGGAGACCTGTGTGATGATGGGCCTGACAAACGGCGCCAGCAATCCCAGAATGAAGGCAGTTAGCGTCTCACTGATGTGGTCCAAAAGCTTCTCTAGGCCCGGGATCTTGGAAATGATGTTGCTGATGGACTTGACAATCTTGTCGCGGAACTGAAGAATCGGATAGATCTTGCGCGCAGTCTCAACAGGGTCGAAGTTGGTGCTCATACCGGGGACCTGGTTGGAACTTTCACGGCTGAGGTCACCACGGTTGAGGTCGCCCCCAGACCGAGTGTTCTGTTGCTCTTGTGCGTTCGACTGGGCTTGCAGACTGCGAGCTTGGGTGGCCAGATCTCCGCCAATGCCAGGAAGCTGACCGACGAGGGAGATGAAGTCGTTCGGTTTAGAGGAGCCGATTCCCAAGAAGCCACGGGATCCGGTGCCGCCAGTGATATTCGCAGACATTCCCTCGGCATTCTTCAAGGCGACATTCATCTCATCTACCTCAGACTGCGTGAAGTGGTCCGTAGCTTCTCCGAGAACGGAGTGCAAGAAGTCCACAGCACCGAAGGTACCCGTGACGATAGGGTAAACACGGCGACCATTCAGGTTGATTTCAGTCTGAGTACCGCAGTGAGGGTAGACCTCGTGGTGACCCAGCTCTCGAAGAGCAAGCTCACAGTAGTTGCTGTGCGCGCTGAAGTCCTCCATACAATGGAGAGCCTGTCCGAGACAGCGCAGGGCTTCGCAGAGATCGGCCTCTTTTCCAGAACCCCGCGAACCGCTGGTGTAAACCCGGCCGAAGTGGATGCTGCGGGCGAAACTGAAGCGCAAGTAGCCAGCGCTGGTCGCCCAACCACCAGACTCATTGGCAATGTAGTTCTTCATGCCAGTGCGGGGATCGATCTGTGTCTCAACAGAGTCGACGGGACCACGCAGGCGAGGGTCGAACTTGCGCGCGTCCATGCCATCAGCGTAGCCCAGGGGGTTGTCGATGTGTTCCTCAGGGCGGTAGACGCCGAGGCGCTCCTCGGTGACCTCGAATTCTTCCGTCGCATAGCCAAAGGCCATGAAGGAGAGTACCCATACCTGTCGAAGGAAGTCAGTACAAAGGAAACACACCGATACCTACTTCGCGACAAGAACATACCAGGATTCTGATGGTGGGAGCGTTGACTCCCTTCAAGCTACCGACATCGACGGCTTGGGAGTAGTCTCGGAGCCAGTTGCCAAAGTAGACCCGGGATACCAACATAGAAGTCCATTTCTTGCCATGCAAGAAAGCAATGGTCTTGAGCATGTCCTCGATATCTGTGCGCAAGCATGTCAGTCAACCATAGGGGTAAGCACAGCAAACAAAAGGGTGCACACCTCCATGACGCCAATTAACACCCTCAACCTAGACGTAGATCGCAATGCATTAGTTTACGAAACGGTAAAATAATGGACGAGGTGTCCAAGGTGTCAGAACTCACCTGAGCAATAGAGGGGATGTTGCCAGCGCCAAAGGCAGCGGCGCGACCTGGCAGAAGCACCAGGAGCAAACAGAAGGCGAGGAGGATGGAACCTCTCCCGAGACCGGATGACGCCATGGTTCAGGGTCGCGGGAGGCTCGGAAAGCTATCCAGGAATCGGTAAAGACTGGATGTGAAGTTCAGTCGCAAAGATGCGTTGGGTGTTCGGGGGAGCGATGGAGGGGTCGCGCAGAGTATCCGAGTCCACGAGGTCAAGAATGGGCCTTTTTTGTTTTGTTTTGGAGGGGTAAAAGGGCAAGTTGAAGTGAGGTAAGGTGAGCGGGATGGTTCAAGCCGGGCTAAGGCAGTAGACGAGGTAAGCTCCGAGTCGTTACCTAAGGTGATGTAAGGCACGCCCACACGAATGAGGGCAAGGCAGGTAGAGCCGAAGATGATTTGGGGGTCTTGTCGAATTCACAAGTTCAAGCTGGAATTTTGATGAGGGCAGCGCAGCGACAGCAGCAGTCTGCGTCAAGAGCCACGACTTTATGAGTACCTACGTTAATGTCTGGGCGAAATCCACTTGAGCCTTGAGGTAGTACTCGCAGCGGCAAAGAGGTGCCGCGAAAGACTTTGAAGGCTTGGGTTGCCAACCTGGGGCTGAGGGGGGCAGTTTGCTTCTTTGCGACAAGTAGTCTGAGATAGTGCACAGAGCGTAGGTAAGTCGAAAGCACTATTATCAAGGACCGATTGGATGCCCCCACCACGCATGTCTGAATCACTGCTGACGACACCTCATGCTTCCCTTGCCCTACCTGCCTGCCTTTCATCAATACGTTTGGACAGTTCCGTTGGCGAGAGGGGTGGGGGACAGCTGAGCTCTGTGTAAACAAGAGCCGTAGTGTAGGCTTATTGGCTTGCGTCATATGTGTGCCATACTGACCTGCATTGCACCGCGATTGGCAGCACATTTACTCCTAAGTATAATTTCGACAGATGCATCGTGACATGCTACATCGCGAGACGAGGCAGAAGATTCTGAGTACCTATTTGCTATCCCAGATACCTTAATTACCTTAAGATTGGCGAAGCAATGGAAGCATCCACGGCATCTTGCCGGAAGCTGCCCGGTAGCACGCGCTAAGGTACCTCAGTTGGGCTCAACCTAGAATGAGCTTGATGAGCATTGACTGTACCCAGATAGGCCCCTCCATTCATTCACCCACTCTTGATTTTTGATTTTTTTTTACCTTTGATTGATTTTAAAGCGGGCTCAACCACGGCGGCTGGGCTGTCTATGGTTAACGTAAGCCAAAGAAAGCCGTAGGTTACCAAAGTCGAGGGACAATGGAAGTCGCCAATGCTTGTGTAGGCGACCATCAGATGCGCAGGAACCTTGAAATACCTTATTTGACTCCTAGCACCCTGCCCCGCCTCTCTATGCGCTGAGCTCAGCACAGCAGACGGCGACTGTCCCCAAACACTGAGTGCCCCTCCATCAGATCCGCCCGGACTTTCTCCCATTACGCGCAACAGGGTGGGGTCCGACTGGTAGGGCAGACCCGCGCAGGAGAGCCCCGACATTGGCTCAACTCGAGGGATTCCATTCCGACCAAGTACCTAGACGGGACCTGGACCAATGCCATGCGTCCCTGGCAGACTCCAGGCTTGTCCCCAGCATCTTGTCCAGCCCAACGAGATGATCAAGCATGCTTGCGTGCCAAAGATGGTCTAGCCGCCGTGTTCGTTTCCTTGTCTAGGTATTATTCTTTTAGTCTTGGGCGCGACTTAACTTTGATACTGACAGCTACATTTGTGTGCGGGGGATTGATACTGTGATATACTGGGTGGTCAGCCAACCTTGGTAAGGCCAAGGCAGGGAGATGAACAGGATCCAGATAAACGACCTTTCCGTCCGGATACATACCTACTCACTTACTTATGGTAACATACTGTGTAAGTCACAGCCTAATTACCTGTTCAGCTCAGAAAATGAGGCCAGAAGACTAATCAGCCCGAAAGGCACTGTTTGGAGAACCCAACGCGTGGCTCATCAGCCACGAATCTGTGAAGTGGCTGGATCATGTTGATTAGGTAAGGCCATGTGAGCTGAGGTAAGGTACCTTCCATGGGTATGAGCATTGAGGCACCCGGGTGGACGGTGGACTGCACGTGTAATCAATTTGGTAAGGTAGACTTATCGCGGGTACGTACTTGTATGCACTTCCCATCTCTGGCTCATGCATCAATATGCGTACTGCAAGAAGACGCTTCAACTTGCTTCCACTAACTCAATCTCAGACTCGACCCCAACAATGCTCGCTGTCACAGACCGCCGCCGCTGCCATCGCGCGCCACTCACTGCGATCTTGGTCCTCGGGTCGGGGGGCCACGGCCCATGGCTGGAGGTGCTAAGACTGTGGGAGGCCAAGAGCCCATTCCCGATCTTATCTGGAGTGTTCCAAGACTGCCCCTCGATTGCAAGCCACGAGAAGCCGCCTCTTAAGGCTCTTCTTGCTCGGGATCGATGGAATGGTACCTTGAGGTAGGTAGTTACACCGCCCCCAGCGGCCCCACGGCTCGGTGTTCGTTTCATGTGATTTATTACTGATCGTTCATTCGAAAAATCTACCAACAACATAGGTCGGTCAAGACGGACGCGGAGAAGAATCATCATCCACGCACCGACATGGATGCCACGACAGCCCATCTACCAGTAAATGCCTAGTAAATAGGTACTCGAAGGAGCCCTCTGCACAGACCTGACAACTGGGTCGATCTGACTGGGCCGACAGCCGACTGCATTGTATCGTAGTGACTAGTCCTGGATTTGCTTATTGCCTGAGCCTTGAGGTGCTGGGCTCGGTGATTGTCGCGGACTAATTCCACCGGGATTAAGTGACCATGAAAATGTCCATGTAGTCACCATTTCCCGCCTCAAACTGCCATGCAACTTTTCCCTACCCCCCTTCCGCCCTTCCACCTTCAGATTTTTGCCGAACTTGCCCAATGCCTATTTCACCCGTTTGAAGTTTCGATGTTCCCCTGCCTGTTGGTCTGTTCTTGTGTGGCGTTTCTTTTTTGTTGCAGTCGTGGCAACGACCAAGTACGGCGGGGTGGGCGTTATGTGCCCCTTCGTAGATGCTCCTAAGTCCCCGTTCCTGGTCTTCCGTCCCAGACCGTCGTCCCAGGCCATGTTTGGGTTATCAACAGCGGTTCCCACACCTCCCCGTCAGTCCCGCATCTTGAGTACCTGACTCCTTCCTCGCCCACCCCTTTGGCTCCTGTAGTCTGTAGTCTGTAGTCTGTACTTCGTACCCATACAGTCTGGCATTGTCAACCCCGTCACTCATTGCCCCTTCTGGATGTGTTCGACTGTTGCTGACCTGAGGTGAAAGGTGCAATTTCGGGGTTTGTAACTTTGTATCCATCTGCTTCCCCCCCCAAAAAAGACAGAAAAGACACTCGCACAGTGTAAACCCTGAAAAGCCGGGCGAAAGTGGTCAACAGGTGGAACCACGAATCGGCTGTCCAAGCTTCCGCCAGGTCCCGTTCTGTGCCAAAGTAACGCCACCAGGCCGTATTTTTTTCTGGCCTAGAGAGATTGCTAGTCGCGTAGAGAGCTTCTCCTTGGCCCTGCCACTACGCCTGCTCTCCACGTCCACCTCACGTCCCCCGATCCCCAAATCAAACATCCCCCCTAAATTAATTCTTCGACCCGTCTCCGTCCTCTCACCACCCTGTGCCCACCGAGCCTCAAGTCACATCGCCCCGGCCTTTCAACCTCGCCCTCCCGGCCCTCCCGGCTTTTGGCTCCTTTTTCTCACCATAGACCGCCTGCTTTCGCCCATCCATACATACACCGTACCGCATCTTAATACTTCTTCCCTCCGTGCCACTTCTTCCCCCAAACTTTCACCTCCCTCTCTCTCCTTCGCTAGGGCCTGCGACTGCGACTTCTGCTGCGATTCTACCCGTCCACTCCCTTTGTTGTCTTTCAACTCCTATTCCGTCCACTTTGGACTCGGGCGCTAGAAATCCTCTAGCGACAACAGTAATACTTTCGACCCATCCTTCTCTGCCGTTTACGTATAGCCACGAACAAATCGTCAAAAAAAAAAATCAGCAACATGCCGGCGCGAACTCTCCCCACCTTCACTCGCACCGAGGTTGAGGCTCACAACTCCAAGAAGTCTTGCTATGTCACCATCGGTTCCAACGTATACGATGTGACCGACTTCGCTCAAGATCATCCCGGTGGAGCCGATCTCGTCTACGATTACGCTGGCAAGGACATCGATGCCATTCTGCGCGACCCGACCTCTCATCCTCACTCCGAGGCCGCATACGAGGTCCTGGATGACTCTCTGGTTGGCTTTGTCATCAACCAGAAGACCGTTAACGGCGTCAACGGCGTCAACGGGATTCGCAAGGTCAATGGCACAGCAAATGGCAAAACGAATGGACAAGCGAAAGGAAACGAAAAGGCGAATGGCGACGCCAACGGAACCATCGAGAAGACTGAAGAAGCCGAGGGCGTTCAGATGAACGAGCATGGCGAGCTTTGGGACGGCGAACGTTGGGTCCATCCCCGGACCGGTATGGCCAGCGAGGAGGATTTGAGCAAGGAAACGGATTACACAAACGATTACAAGAAACACAAGTTCCTTGACTTGAGCCGCCCTCTGTTCCCTCAGATTTGGTTCGGCGGCTTCAGCAAGGAGTTTTACCTCGATCAAGTCCACCGCCCTCGCCACTACAAGGGTGGCGAGTCCGCGCCTCTATTTGGCAACTTCTTGGAGCCTCTGTCAAAGACACCCTGGTGGGTAGTCCCGCTCGCGTGGCTTCCGCCTGTCGCCTACGGTACCTATCTGGCAAGAGAGGGCATGGATAGCACCTTCCAGGAGGTCTGCTACTGGGGCTTCGGATTTTTCCTCTGGAGCTTGATCGAATACGTCTTGCACCGTTTCCTGTTCCATCTCGACAAGTAAGTTTCCCCGTTTCGATTCAGCGTGGTAAGACCATCAGGCTAACATGTTCAATCAGGTGGCTTCCTGACAACCGGGTTGGCATCACTGCACACTTCCTCCTCCACGGCATCCACCACTACTTGCCCATGGACAAGTACCGCCTAGTCATGCCTCCCACCTTGTTCGTTGTTCTCGCCACGCCGTTCTACAAGCTCGCGCACTGGGTTTTCTCGTACAGCTGGCACGCTGCCACGGCCGTCTACTGCGGAGGTATCTTCGGCTACATTTGCTACGACTTGACGCACTACTTCCTGCATCACCAGAACCTTCCTCTGTGGTACAAGGAGCTCAAGAAGTACCACCTTCAGCACCACTTCCTCGACTACGAGCTTGGCTTCGGAGTCACCAGCCGGTTCTGGGACAGCATCTTCGGCACTGAACTTCCTCCCATTGTCAAGGCCAACTAATTCCACTCAAACCACTGCACACGACCGCAACATACATCATGTCATGATGACGACTTCTGGGGCCTATTCCTAATACCGAACCGAGCAAGTTTGCTCATCTTCACCCTCACGTGTCCCACAATGTATATACGCTTTTAGGGCTTTACTTTAACGCTGTAATGGGGGGTCGTTTCATGGGCGTTCTTAGGAGATGGCTCGAATGAGCCTTGCGTATTACAGCGCCCTGGCCAGCTATGATGCGGCCAGGAAGAGCCGTCATGTTCTCATGACAGGCTGTTTTAGTACAGAGTATTTTGAATGATACCACACACCGAGATTATGCCATAAAATGACTAGACAGCACGTTCTTTTCCCGTCCAACCATGGCCGTAACAGTTGATGAGTTTGATGTTTGCCCATGGCGAGGATCATAGCTTGGTGAAGGAACGAATGGGAGTAGCTTTGTCAACGCCATGGGCGCATCTGAACGGCGAACCGCTGCAGCAAACGTGTTCACGGGCAGTCGTAGAGGGGGTCTGGTCGGGCCTCCAGGTTGAAGTCAGTTTGGCATGTTGCAATGCTGCATCCTTAGCTTCAACAACTCTCTGTCACGTGTTTGCATGATCTGGAAGTTGCTCACGGTCAGGAAGATGTATTTCTCATGGCTCAGTCTCTCATAGGCAAGCGTTATTCGTAGGTACTCTTTGGTCGTCTAGCGCAAGATAAGGTAGCTGAGGTACGATGCTACCGTGGTGTGCGGAACTTGCCCGTCTGAGTCAGCATTGTTATTACGTAAGGCGCCCTCCTTGATTGCTGCCAGTGGCCACCTTCCAGATTTGCTTGGCTGGCAGGTCCTCCTACAGCGCTTGGGCTGTCCCTAACCCGATTCACTGTCTCGCCTGGCCCAAGATTTCTGTCCGCCGCTTTCGTGTGGCTGCGCCAACCTCTCCATCCCACGAATTACCTCGCTCTTCCCCTCTGCAACCACGCCACGATAAAATCTGCCATCTAGAAAAGCTAGACAGCAGACACGGGAAAGAAGCGCCGACTCATCCTCCCTCACCCCTTCCACTTTGAAAATCAGCGCAAGATGTCGGGCCTAGACGTAGAGGCGTTGCTTGACGCCACCGCAAAAAGCTCTACCGAGACGAAGACACACGACGTCGAAGAACGCCCCAACGGCGACCGTTCCGAGCGCAAGGAGCGCGATCGCGGCCGCGATGGAAGCCGCGACAGGGACTACGATCGTCGTCGTCGAGACCACGGACGCCGCGACCGTAGCACGACACGAAGCCGACGCGGAACCCCGGACGACATCAAGACATCCACCCCTCGGAGCGACGCTGGTAGCCACAAGAGTAGGCGGAGAAGCAAAAGCCGCGATGATGACCGCCGTCACTCACGTCGTCACAGAGGAGATGGTGATTACTACAGAGGCGGACGAGCCCGCTCGCGATCTCGATCCCCCCACCGCTACCGCTCATCACGCGATGACTATCGCGAACGCCGTGATCGCTCCGATCGCTACTCCGGGGACCATCGCCGGGCTAGGGATGACGATCGTCAGGAAACTTCCAAGCGTGAGGCAACACCACAACTTACTGAAGATGAACGCGATCGCCGCACTGTCTTTGTCCAGCAGCTCGCCGCCCGTCTTCGCACACGCGACCTGAAGGCATTCTTCGAGAAGGTCGGCCCTGTCAATGAGGCTCAGATTGTCAAAGATCGCATTAGCCAAAGATCCAAGGGGTATGTTCAAGTTTCACCAGATTTTCGCCGAAGATTCGCTAACCATGTCTACAGAGTCGGTTATGTTGAATTCAAAAATGAGGAATCAGTTACTCAAGCGCTTCAACTCACCGGACAGAAATTGTTAGGTATCCCTATCATCGTCCAGCTCACAGAGGCCGAGAAGAACCGACAGGTTCGCAATTCCGAAACCACCACCGCTCACCCGAACTCGATCCCCTTCCACCGCCTCTATGTGGGCAACATACACTTCAACGTCACCGAACAGGATTTACAGGCTGTCTTTGAACCCTTCGGCGAACTTGAATTTGTCCAGCTCCAGAAGGACGATAATGGACGCAGCCGGGGCTATGGATTCGTGCAGTACGTTATGGTTCCCTCCTACCCAATGTTTAGGGCAGTACTAACTCTTGATAGATACCGCGAAGCTAGCCAAGCCAGGGAGGCCCTTGAGAAGATGAACGGCTTCGATCTTGCCGGTCGCCCGATTCGCGTTGGCCTCGGAAACGATAAGTTTACCCCTGAGAGCACTGCCAACATCTTGCAGAGATTTCCTGGCCAAAATCCACAGTTCCAAGGCTCTGCATTTTCTGGTGCGGGCGGCCGCGGCCCCCAGACATCGGCATTCGACCGCGCGGGTGGAAGAGACAGCGAAAAGTCTGGCGGCGCCAGCGCCCTTGACGACACAGATGTCGCCGGTGTCAACTTTAACAACTATAGCCGTGATGCCCTGATGAGAAAACTTGCCAGGACTGATGATGCTTCCAACGGAGTAGATGAGCGACAAGTGTTGAAGCCAAAGACTGAGACCAAGCCCCTGCCGGTCAATGTCAACATGGCCAGCCGATGCGTTGTCCTGCACAACATGTTTGACCCTGAAGAGTACGTTCGCCACTTTCTCCCAATCGCCTTTTCATACGGTGCTAACATTCAATTAGGGAAGAAGGAGAGGAATGGGTCAAGGAATTGGAGGATGACGTTCGACAGGAAGCAGAAACCAAATACGGCCGCGTCGTACACATCTCCGTCGATCCGAACTCCAAGGGCGACATCTACCTAAAGTTCGACAAGGTCCAAGGTGGCGAGAACGCCATTAGAGGCCTCAACGGTCGTTACTTTGGAGGCAGGATGATCGACGCGTCACCTGTTGTAGATGCCGTCTACAGCAGTTTGTTCTCTCGCACACGAGCGATCTAAAAGCTAATCCATGGCCCCGAAAATACTCGTCTAGGACCCCCCTAAAGTAAGTTTTTACATACTTATACCACTCTACACTCGCTCACAAGAGTACTAGGCCGATGCCACCGTTCTCCAATCTCGCTCATTAGATCGAGCCCTGACGACCGCGAGACTTGCACGGTTTAGCCGCCTCTGGCCGCCGCCATCCGTGTCCTGCCAAGTCTTTGTCACGTCAGAGACCAAGACCTACCTACCTACCCCACACCACTGGAGAGCAGGTTGACATCGCACTGATTCTATGCAGAAAAAGCTTTGATTACACATTCGATCGCCAAATTTTTCTGGCTGATATTTGTACCTTAGGTTGTTCCCTTCCAAGTCCTCCATTTACATGCGGAGCGAATGACCGGTTGCCAAAACGGCGTCTGGGTAAGGAACAAAGGAAGCTGTAGTTTATGCACCACATTAGGTACTAAAATTGTTCTTAGCAAATTTTGCTTGATCTTTAATGGGCCAGCGAGATGGCTAGCTGCCATTGGTTATATCGTTATCGTCTTACTTGCACCCAAGTCGCGTTGCCCGTTCAAGTTGTCCAACCTGGCCATCAGGCTGGCTGTGAGGCTACACAACTGGCAGCGATATTCATAACTTGTGACGGCGAGAGTACTTGGTTAACGTTCACTCCGACAGCTTAGTACTAGGCCCTATGTCGTTCTCTAGGGGTATACCTCCTTTCCGGTCTGTTTGTTCTGTCTAAGGTACATACCAGCCCTAGTTATAGTGCCGTGATATGACAATATCTCGACTGTGGTTCCGGCTATCTGTGTCCTCAACCATGACCTCCGGCCCTGCCGGACCTGTGTACGCTCGAACGAGTAGTGCTCTCGAGTGCGACTAGAGAGGTTTCCAAACCGCTAACGGTTTATGCCAGCTACCTTCGTTGCTCAACTCCATGGGCCTGAGCAGGCAGGCTTTTGCAAAAATACACTTGCTCTTATCTTTCTTCTTCCCTTCTTCTCTTTCTGCTTGATCACAAGACAAATAAAGGCTTTCTTCAGTCATGAGGCAATCGCACCGATGTCGCAGCTATCCTCCATAGCCAGGCAGGCTACTTTCCCCTCAATTTCAAGCCTACAAATTCGTCAGGTCATGTGCTCATCTTGGCACTTTCCAAGATAGTCTCTTTATCAAGATTACCTTCACGCACCGAATTCTCGTGGGTGCGAGAAGACTCTTAGTCAAGGCAGTAAGTTCCATCTTGTTGCTCGTGATGGGGAACAGTGTCCTTATTGTGATGAATTCACACCCCATGCCTTCCCAAGCTAGATAGAATTTCTTCATTAGTCCTGTGGGTTTCTTTCCGTCTGTAGCACAACATCGTCCTTTCGTCTGAAACTATAATTCATGCCTCATCGTACTCTCATCACAATTCAGCTCTTTCGTCCAAAGGCTTCACATGTGAATTCAACCATCACAGAAACTTTCCATCGAACCAAAACCTGAGATTACCACAACATCATCCGTTATTATGACAATGACTCTCAAATTTCATAATCATATTTGATGACTAAAACTCGATTAACTTCCTTGTCAGCCTGCTGCATGACTTGAAAAAAAACGAACATACGCAAACCCCTGAAAACATCGAAAGCTACCAAACCCCTTCGACATGTCAAGGTCAAGGAAGAAGGCATCGTGAGATCTGGATATGGCGGGAAGCCCCTGAGTACTCCCGCCTCTTCAGGTGAGAATGTCATGTCGAGAAGGAGAACTGACTATCCCCGCATGCTCTCGCCCTTTTAAGGACCATATGCAAATTCTTTCCCCTAAACTCTCACCCTTTCGAGGGTGAATGGAATCTCCTTGCCCCTGAGCGCTCGCCTTTTGGGCATACATGAAATATCTTCCTCCCTATAACTCTCTCTTACCCTTCTGGATATATACGATTTCAGTTCGCCCTGTGCTCTCGCCCCTCTGAGAATTGGTGAAAGTTCGTCTCGTAAGCTCCCGCCCTTTTGAGAATACCTGAAATATCTTGGCCCTCGTAGTCTCCTCGTGCTCCTTAAGGGGTAAACCAAGTCTGTTCCTCCCGTGCTCTCGCCCTTTTCAGTATTAGTGCAAGCTATTGTCGTGAGCTCTCGCCCTTTTGAGGATACCTGAAAACTTTTCTCCCCCTCTTCTTCTCTTTCTTTGCCCACCTCACCATCCTTTCTTCGCCACAACCTCTTCCTTCCAACATCATCTATGCCCATCCATCTCTCCCTCATCCATACTTATCACATCTTACTTCTCTCTCTCCCTTACGCCTCGAATTCCATCATCAAACTCCTCTCGAAATTCCGTCCGTTCGAATCCATACATCCAACTTGCGGCTCCAAGAGGCTCTCTTTGGACGCCTGCTTGGTCGATAAACGCCGTTTTCCGTTAGCAGACAGCACTTTAGTAACGTTACCAAGGTAAGGACACTCTTTCCTACTCCCATCGGCGCCTCTATCGTCTTCTGATCACTTTGCTCCCTTTATGCGGCTCACTGACCAGCTATGCTCAGGGTTTCGTCCCGACAACATCGTTTGCTCTCCAAGGAGCTTCAGAAGACGACCGTCCA
The DNA here is from genome assembly GCF_030913485.1 of Colletotrichum godetiae. Taxonomy (NCBI): domain Eukaryota; kingdom Fungi; phylum Ascomycota; class Sordariomycetes; order Glomerellales; family Glomerellaceae; genus Colletotrichum; species Colletotrichum godetiae. The sequence continues at coordinate 182,366 of NW_026851274.1, read as the reverse complement.
GCCCTTGTGCCTCTCATCGGAATTTGAGCTTGCCTCTAGACACCAAGGCTCGACCTGAGATCACTAGAAGAACGCTGGAACGACTTTGCTGTCCTCCATCGACCCTTCGGTAAGCTCTCTCTCCTTTATTTGCTCTCGAGGTCCAGCTGACAAGAAGAACAGATTGTCAAAACGGAGTCGCCAGAGTTTGCTTGACTTGCTCATACTTTGCAGATCACTGGCTTTATAGCTCCAGCGATTCTCTAGATAAGGGCAAATATTTGCTTCAACATTCGACGGCACCGTCGAGTTTTACAATCTTGCTGTTTCGGTATGTGGCAATTCTCATTAATCTGTGATCTTTCCGCTCGCTCGCTCATTTCACCTTATTGCTTTTCTTTCTCCTACTGCTACAAACTCTACATGGCTAGGCCATATGGCTCGAGTCACTGTGGTGACTGAAGTGGCCGTCACCATCTCTTCCTCTGTGGCCTTGAAGACAAGTGTCTGGGGGACAAGCTTGCACATTGTTCAATTATCCACATCCCCCTCATTGATTCATCTCATTCTTCTAGTGTCAAATGGCTCTGGCTCAGCTATAGGCTAGCCCAAGTGGGTTGATGAGTATGTTTTGGCTATTTGGCAAGGTGCATAGATTCAGGGATGTCACCGGACTCACCTAGGCGAGGTGGTAGAATGGACACCGCCTACTTCACCCTACCCATCTCTGTGTGTATTCTCCTCGAAATTTCCTGGTTGCCCGTAAGGAGCTAGTGTGGGCTGCTCCTGCCTTGGTGGAAGATATCAACTTTTTCACTTTTCCTTTTCAAATCGTACCCCTCCACCACTTCTACATCCCACCCTCGATTTCCAGAGCTTCTCGATTACTCAACCTCTTCGCCCATTCATCACCAGCCTAGAAATATTCCTCGAGTATTTCCACATTCTTCCACACTGCCTTTCACTTCGTCCTACACCTCCTGAACGGCCATATCTTTCCAACGCAATCGGCCTTGCGTAGTCACGATGGCCCACCCAGGCAGCGCGAGCTCTGGCTCTGGACGCGGAGGCGTTTGTCTCGCCGAGCATTCGCCTCAGTTTGCGGCGACTCGCGAACCCTTCCGAAACACTCCCAGCTCGTCTTCTGATAGCACCATTCGCGATGCCCAATCACCTTCAGATGTCTTTGCGGCCGATCTTTCTGACCAAAATTCCCAGCCCAATCCCAAGAACTACCAGCTGCCCCAGCCACCGAAGTTCCAGCCGACGAACCTCAATTCCGCCAGGAGTCAGGATCAGGGAAACAGTCAGAACTCAAATCGTGCTGTCAGTCGAAATCCTTCCCATTTCTCAACAGGAAAGGCTTCTTTCCCCTCTGAGAGAACGGCATTTGCAACTCCAACTGGTCGTTCTGCCGTACAGCCGAACGCCTTGGGACATCGATCTGGCCCATTGCCGTCTGCTACATCTATCCGAGACTTCGGAATTACGCCCAACATCAAGACTCCTGGTTATCATACTCCGGGTGCCTTGAACAACGACACACGAAGACTCCAACAGGTTCCTGCCCCCGTTGAAGACAAAACGAAGCTTAAGCCCAACCCTGAACTCGCAAAGACGAACCAGCTTATCGCAAAGATGGCTACTCACTGTCAGATTGACGGACCTTTGGCTGGCCCTCTCCGGGAGAGTCGCCGCTCCGAGCTGGCTAGAGACCATGTAAGTCGCATTATACTTCACCTTAGGGCCTTCTTTCACCTTCAGCCGGGGCTTCTAATCGCCCTGTATTCATCCTCACCTTGCATCTTCCGTTTTTCCCTATTTCGGCTTTGTTTCATTGCGCTAGACCAAATTACTGACCGAGAGATGAAAGCCTGCTTGGATCCCCGCTCGGCAAGTTCAAGCCGGAATCATGACTACCCAGCAGGCGATCCGCCGCACTCCTGGTATTCCGGCCAACATTGCCAACGACCTTTGCGATGGCCTTCAGGTATACTCGCAAAAGGTTAATGACATTCTCCGCCAGGCTGTCAATGAGATCGCGGATATCAGAATCGATCTCGAGTACAACGACGAGGTTCTTTGCTCCAACAAATTGGAGGCCAGCATCATTTCCGAGGAGCGTGAGCAGCTTAAGCGTGATGTTGCTGAGGTTCACCGCAAGTACGAGGAGTTGGAGGATCGTCTTGCGCGCTACCACGTCGAGCAGGAGAACCACAAGAACACGGTTCTCGAGTTCTTGGCCCGCCTCGATCCTCGCAACAACGAGGAAGATGAGGATAGAGAGCAGGTTGTGACTGAGTTGCTTCAGGTAAGTTTCCATGATTCTTAGTATTTGAAGAAATGGCTCAGCTGATGACACCAAAACAGACTCTCAAGGACTTCATGGACCGCCCCAGCTCCCGCTGGATGCACGGAGAGCGTGAGAACTCTTCCAGGGCTATTGCCATTCTCAGTACCGAGAGCATCGCCGCGCTTGAGAAGGAAAACCAGCCCCAGCCAGCTAAGCGGCTCCAGCAATCTCAAGATGCACGTCTTGCTCGTGGTTCTGAATCTCATGAGATGGTCCCCACCTTGGACAATGCTATGCAGCCGTTCCACTACCAGCAGAACATGGTGGGCTTTCCACCTGCCCAGAATGGCCCTCCCACTTCTTTCCCGGGCATGCATGGCCCTGGTCGTCGCTCTGGGTCTTCCGCGGGCTGGACACACGCATCTAGCGGCGCCCATACTCAGCATGCCGGTTCTTACCCGCGAACCCGGGACATTCAGAGCGGTTTCGGTGGCGGATTCCAGCAGCCCAACGGCTTTGCGGGTCCCAGCAACCACCGAGGTCAGTTCGACGTGCCGTCTCGCCCTGGCACTGCCATGGGCCACCGCAACTCGTTCCGTCCTAATGCTCCTGAGTTCCACCCAGGCATATACGGCAACACGGACAACAGTGGCTTCCATAACGATCCGTCTTACAACATCAGTTACGGTCCAGGATCCAATGCTGGCTCTCGCCATAACTTCAACGGAGGCAGCACGCTTTTCCGCAGCCCGACCCCTCGTTCCGCTGCTCACTACAGCAACTTTGAAGGGCATGGTGGTGGCTTTAGTCGCCCGTCTCCTCTAGTTCCTTCGGATCGTCAAGACTCTCATGGTTCCCAGTACGGTATGGGCTCGAACCAGATGGGATACAACAATGATTACTCGATGGTTCCGCAGCGCACTCGTAGCCACGGCCCCAACTCGTCCGGTAACAGTTACCATACGGCTAACATCCGTCAACAAGGAGCTTTCAGTCCCGGTCCCTTTGGCCAGGGTGGTAATGGCCCTAGCCATGCAGTCACCAGTCCCTTGGCTCCCGGCAACGGCTTTGGTGAGGACGAAGGCGGCGACAATGAACGCTACGCTCGTGCTCTTGAAGGCGTCTGGGGTCTTGCGCGGAGCTAGGTGCTCCAGTTTGCCTCGGACGTTGATCTCAGCATTCTGTCGCGCTCTAGCGATGTTGCCATCCTTCGTTACATGATGAAGCTCTATGCTCCCTTCAGAGAGCAGCAGGCGTGGTCCTACATCCGCCAGCACATGAACGACCCCATGAGCCGCGCTTGTCTCATCTCTCGCACCATGATTGACCTCCTAGTTAATCGCATCTTCACTTCTGAGGCCTGGGAGGGGTTTTCGGTTGATGCTGATCGCCAGTTGCGTGAGATTCGCCACGAGATGAAGAATCTCCCTGGTAAGTTTGATCGCTCACTTCTTATGATGCAAGACTATTGCTGACATACCTATATAGCGGGTCAAGGCGGTGCTCTTCAGGTGTGTATTGATCGAGTTGCATCTATTGTCAACTCTTGCGTCAACCACGAGCGCTACGACGCCTACCGCAACCACCGCATCGAGTACTTCCAGGCTGAGCTCCGCGAGATGCTCTCGCCTTTGTTGCTGCCCGAGTCAGAAGGTGGTCCCGACCTCGAGAGGGCTGACGAGGTGCTTCGCCAGATGTGCGAGAAGGCATGGTCCATCTCGGCGAAAATGTTTACCTCCAGATGGACTTTCGAGTTCCGCTTCCCCCACACTGGAGCGCGGTTCAACACCGGAACCATGGTTGGCATCGCGCCCAACATTGGCCCGCAGCTTCTACAGGCTGAACATTGGCGCGTGCAATTGGTGGTTACTCCCGTCATCACTGTCCGCAATGATACGGGCACTTCCATCTCTGTTGCCTCCATCACCAGCGCTCACGTAATTTGCATGAAGTAGTCGGTGGTCTCGCGTCAAACCTACTTCGTTGCTTTCACTCTGTGTTCTTCTTCACCATTGAAGCTTCCTCTAAGAACGAGGAAGCCGATGTACGACTTACGGTTCACGACACACTTGCGATTTTGCTATCTCCTGGTCTCTCTACAGGGCTCTCCGACGGCAACCATAAAAAGGAAAAAAAGAAAGAGCGGCGATTTTATCACCGCCAATGTTGCCTTCCGAGAGCTCAAAATCAGAGTCAATATCATCATTATTATCATCAGCAAGACTCTCACCATATCGAGAGAGCAGTGTTACCAACAGGCAACGTTCTCAACACGCAGAGAACAGTGCCTTCACCAGTACAGTACTGGACGCGGTCTATAGGACCAAAAACGACAAAAGCCTTAATGATCTTTGGGAATTCACGACTTGGACTCCTTCCCCCTCTCTCGACATGTTGGAGTATTTGGACATGCGTCCCCGATTCCTTCAGCTCCATTGGGAACCAACTTGCGAGACCTTTGGAACATCTCGGAGGATTGGGACGGATACACACAAAAATTGGGTTCGAGATTGGCACTTGCGGAAGAAAACGACGAAATCACAAAAGATTCATTTGCTTTTCGGGTTTCTTTTCCTTTTGTTTCCAGGGGGGAAGGTCCCTGGCTAGCTACATTGGTCGTTGAAGTTTCTAGCTGAATTTCGAGGAAACATGTGCCGTGGCCAAGGGACTGGATCTGGCTCAGAAAAAATTGGCGGTAGGAAAGTACAAAAAAAATCATAAAACTTTTTAAAAAAAAAAAAAAAACATCTCTCCCGGCTGATCGTGGGTTGAAAACGTGGACGTGACAAGGTAGATCTGCAGGTAAGAGAACTAGGCGGGGCTTCAACGATTTGCCCAAGGAATCTCTGCCATAGTAGGCTCATCACGCTGTAATGTGTTGGGTTGCGAGTAATCGACATGCCCGTGAGATGAAATTTTCCATCGCCGCTTTTACATCACTAGAAAAGAAAGACAAGCTTGAGTGCGTTGCGATAATTCATTCAAGCCAACACGCTCTACTGGCGCGTTGGTCAGTTCGGCATCAGCTGTGCCGTCTTCGTGTATACATGCAGGCAATGAAGACTAGGGTATTTGATCTTCATCTGTCGTGAGTCGTCTGTTTCCAACTCCATCCAATTCTCTATCCTAGAACCACTCTATTACGTCTAGTCCGACGACTTGCGGAACTTGTTGACGACGCGCTCGATACCGTCGCATCCCTTCTTCAGGGTCTCCATCTTGGGGCCGTAGGAGAAACGAACGAAGTGATGGCAAGGGCTGTCGAAGAGATCGCGACGTCTGGAGGGGTTCAGGTCGAAGAAGATACCAGGAACAACGATGACCTTCTCCTCAAGACAGGCCTGGAAGAAGTTGAGACCGTCGGCAATAGCCTCGGGGAGACCCTCGAGGTTAAGCCAGCTAGACGTTGTCAGTCTAGGCGCATCTTCACAGCTCTTTCAACGGCAGTAACTTACAGGTAGAAGGTGGAGTCAGGGACGTATTTGATGATGAATCCCATCTCGCGGAGTCTGCGAACGACGTAGTCACGCTTGTCCTATTTGCTTGTAAGAAACTGTCAAACCCAAAGCCGCTCACTTGACTTACGCGGAAGTGTCTCTGCAGGGAGATCATCTCTGTCTTGACGAGAGCAGGGTCGAGCATGGGAATCGCCGCCTCCTGGAAGGGGTGGTTGGCACCACCATCGAGGTAGCTACCGCAAGAACCAATGCTAAAGTTGTGTCAGTATCTCAGTCCCTGATCCCGATCTCACAGTCACCATATCCTAGAAATATGGAAGGATGACTCACGCCTTGATGTATTCTGCAAGCCATGTTAGCAAGTGGTTCATCGAATTCATGAACATCAATCACATACCCTTGGGACCAATGATCCACGCGACACGCCAGCCGGGAAGTCTGAAGCGCTTGGTCAAGCCGTCAATGATGAGAACATCATCCTCGTCAACATCCTCGACGTTCTCGGCAGCAGAGATGGTACTGCCGTCACAGTTGCTCGTATAGTTGTAGCCAGAGTAGAACTCGTCGCTGACGAAGGTGGCACGGCCACGGCAGATATCCTGGATCTCGGCCAACTCGGGGTTGGCAACAACACGACCGGTGGGGTTGCGGGGGTTCGAGGTCAGGATGACAGAGGAACCACGGGAGATCTCCTCGGCGATGCGGTCGGGGTGGATGTGGTAGCCGTCCTCCTCAGCCAGAGGGACGGGGATGGCGGAGAACTGAGTACCCGGTGTCAGATGCTACTTGTATTTATGCTTCAACTTCAGAAATAGATACGTACGTTCTTGAAGAGAGACAACATCTCATTGTACGCCGTGTAGTCGGGCAAGAAGAAGGAGAGGTAAGAGTTTCCGAGGACGGCAGCGATACGGATCAGACCGGCGCGACCACCGGGGACGATGGCGACGTTCTCCCAGGTGTACTTGCTGTCCTTTCCCTCGCGGTGCATGACGTTGTAGAGGTTGGCAACGGCTTCGCGGAGTTCTTTGATACCAGCAGTAGGACCATACTCGCGACCGGCCATGGAGATGTCGATAGTGGTAGGACGGGGGAAGCATCCAGCAATGTCATCCTCAACTTCGGGGGCACCCTGGCCCAAGTTGGCCCAAGCCTCGGGCTCCTCGAGGAAACCGTACTCGGAGGCGCGCTCAGTACACCAGACGACACCAGTGGAAGCACGGCTAGCATCGAGACCAGCGTGGGGTTGATGGCCCTCGTGGGCATTGCGGAACTGTCTGTGAGTCTTTGACTGGACCTCTGAGGGGCAATGTCAGCTTTTTTTTTTCTTGTGGTGAAGCTATCACAACTAAAGAGCGCTGATCGGAAAGCCAAGAATGATATCGAGCTTGAGTTGGAGCTGTGTGGAGAACGAGGGGCAACTCTGCTCAGCTCCTACCCCGCACTCAACACCGCAGCTCGACAACAAGCTTTTCTCCCATCCTTTCTGTTGTGCGTATCTGCATAGCTTGATTGAAGCCATAAAAATATCGAGCAGAGGAAGATATCGTTCGGATAGCTGGAGTGGAATGTGTAGAGAATTGGGGAAAGGGTTTCATTCTTACCGTTGCCTCCAACCTCGCCGACACTGAAGCGTCTCGGCTTGGGCACACCGGTGTGCCGGTTGATGGAGAACTTGCGATTGCTGAACATGTTGCCTTGTTGCGCGCAGCTGATGTGTGTGGGCTTTGTTGTAAAAGTGACGGTGGAAGGTACCAACAGCTGGATATAGGTAGAAGCTGCGATTGAAAGGGGGGAAAGACGGGAGTTTTGTGGTCGGTGAAAGAGGTTTCTCCGATATCACCTGGCTGGGGCAAAATCTGGGGAAGGTGAGGAAGGGAGAGTGCAGGTGCGGGAAAGGTGAAGCTAAAAACAAAAGGGGGAAAAAAGGGCTCTTCACCTTTTCAAGGTGAAGCAGCGAGGGGCACAGAAAACGTCTTATACGGGGAAGCTGCGAACTGGAAGGCTTCTCTTCACCGGCACTTGGGTCCTGACGTTGGCTTGGGAATCCCTGCAGGTCAAGAATGCAGCTCCCATGCAGGCTCTTCCAGAGGTGGAGTATTCAGAATGCGATAGGGAAGCTGATAGGCCAGAGAACCGATTTCTTCCTTCTCGAAGATGAACGTGGGACTGTCACTTGACGAAGTTGGGCGGATGGTCACCGAGTCTCGCAGGGCGACGGGGGGTCAAAACAGGTCCTGAAAGAAGAACAGCAACAAACAGTGTTTGGGTCTACAGCCAGAGCCCAGTCACAGTCTAGTCCGCGCCGAATCCGTGCCGCTTGTGCCGTCTTCAGGCAAAACCCAATAAGCCCCGGATCGTCGATCTAGGTAGTATGTATTGTAGACATGTTCGGTGACGAGAGGGAACGCAGCGCTGAGGACAGTACTATGTTTCGCGAGGACACTCATCAAGGAACGCAACGCCAGCGCGTTTCTGTGCCCGGAAGTTGCCCCTCCTATGCCCCTCGTTCTTCCTCGCCAACGTCAACGATTCGGGTTGGTACTACTACAGTACGTAAAAAAAGCGGTGTCTAGAGTCAGTGTCCTGCTCCAAAGCGGATCTCCGCATCGCGGCCTGCCCCGTACCCAGTTGCGAATGCGATTCGTGCCCAATCACTGCAGGTAGCCGTCTCCCGTCCCGGATTGAGGGCCGTGAGGGCCTAACTTCTGGGGGGAATCGGCCTTGCCAGACCGTCTCCAGAGTCTACTAAGGGGCACGATATCTCGATTCATCGTAAATATTCACGGTACACATAGCGGATGTTGCACAGCGTCTCTGGGTTGTTGAACTCCTGGCCCAATCGTGGGAGCTAGGGCGGATCCCGCACACGACTTGCCGGGACATTCAGGGCGCTTGTGTTGTCGTCGTGGGCCGGCGCACCCGATCATCGAATTTGACAGTATCTCCAGATCCGAGAGTGATGAAAGTCTTCGAAGAATCCAATCAGCAGAATCGGGCAACGCAGTCACGGCCAGCAGAATGAGCCGCTACTTAGTGAAATATGGCCACTCAGCGGGGTTAAGTACATGAAATGAAATAAAATAACCTTCGACCAATCTCTGAAAACCGGAAACAGTGATTGCAGAATCTCACGAAACCGGCGAACGGCGAGTGCATAGTTCGCTGGGCCCCGTGTACCGAGACCTCATTAGCGCCATCTTGGCCCCGTCACGGCCCCTGTCAAAGACGGAAGACGGCCGATGATGCAAGCCAGTCGAGGGAGTGGTATTTAGGCGATATCTATTGGACGGAGGTTGACTTGGGCGATTAGGTAAGTGCTGGAATCTGAGCAGTCGGCAGAAAAGGCGAATATGAAAGGCGGTCTGGGCCATGCAAAGTGCCCGTCTGCTTACTTACACCTTCTGGAGGATTCCTGGTAATACCTTGTGCACAAACAAGAATTCGGGATGGTATCCTTATCTCTGCAAGCAATGGAATGTAACGTCAAACTGCGCCAGATCGGCAATGTGTTCTTGAACAAGCTTGCCACACGGCTTCATGATCGTCAATATGGGAAATGGTTGCATTACTTGAACAAATGAACTGGATTCTAACATCAAGTATCAGAGGCTGTTTTCTGACGGCATGTACTTTTTACCAGCCAGGTCTTCTTCCATGCCTTCCTACCTGACTTTTGTAATGGCACAATCTCTCCACCATGGAGACGTCTGTGGTATTACTCAGAGGTATATTTTACAATTGTACAAGGAAGGCGTCGCTCCCACTAATCTGATCCTGCCCGTGCCTGTCCTTAGGCTCTTCCCATTCACCCGCTATGTCATGTCTGTTTGATGTTAAGTAATGTTTACTCGCCCTTCAGCTTGTCCTGCTTTACAGAGAAAGCCATCTCCAGGAACTCTTGCTCCTCCTTGTTGTGCAGACCCTTGTTACCAGCGGCAACAGATGCACTAGGGCCACGGCCAGCGTACATGACGTGCTTGCGGTCGTGGTGCTCAGTGTTGTTGAGCAGAGTCTCGAGGCGGGGCTGGACGAAACTCCAGGCGCCAGCGTTCAGGGGCTCCTCTTGGCAGTAGACAATGGTCTTGGCGTTGGGGTACTGGTCGAGGTTCTCCTTCAGTTGTTGCCAGGGGAAGGGGTTCAGTTGCTCGATACGGGTGAACGCGACGTTGTCGATCTTGTTGTCGGCGCGGTACTTGGACAGAGTAGCCCAGACCTGGCCAGAGCAGAGAATGACGCGCTCAATCTCCTCCTTGGGCTTGATGACACCAGTCTCATGCTCAGGGTCGGGGATGATCCAGCGGAAGTGAGAGTCTCCAGAGAACTCTTCAATGTTGGAACGAGCCAAGGGGTGGCGAAGCAGAGCCTTGGAGAAGAAAATGATGAGAGCTAGTAAATGTGAGCGATAGGACCTACGGAGATGAAATGATCAGAGTGAACTTACGCTTGCGGAATTGACGGTGCATCTGTCTACGAAGGACGTGGAACAAGTTGGAAGGGCTGGTCATGTATGCGACCTGCATGTTGCAGTCCTGGTGCTGGCGGTCCAGCTTCTCGGGGGAGGGGAAGACGCGAGGGTCCTCGTTGCTCAGCTGCAGCCATCTCTCGAGACGACCGGAAGAATGCTCCGGACCCTGGCCGTCGTATCCGTGAGGCAGGGACACAACAAGACCAGTTCTCTGCATCCACTTGGCCTCACCGGAAGCAATGAATTGATCGATAATGCACTGCGCGTTGTTGGCGAAGTCACCGAACTGCGCCTCCCACATGACGAGAGCATTGGGAGAAGACAGCGAGTAGCCGTACTCAAAACCGAGGGCACCAAACTCGCTCAAGGAGGAGTTGGAGATGACAAACTTGCCCTGGTCCTTGCTGACGTGCTGAAGGGGAGTGTGGGTGTCTTCGGTCTCCTGATCGTGGAAGACAGCATGGCGCTGAGAGAAAGTTCCACGCTCAACATCCTGACCGGAAACACGAACGTGGTGACCCTCAGTGACGAGGGAACCGAACGCAAGGGCTTCAGCAGTGGGGAAGTCGATGTTCTTGCCCTCGACAACAGACTTGGTCCTGTTAGACAAGATACGCTTGAGGTTGCGGTGAGGCTGGAAGCCCTCGGGGGTGCTGCCGATGACCTCTCCGAGGTGGTTCAAGGTCTGTCCGTCCACGCTTGTCTCGTTGTGAGGGAGGACCTCAGTCGCAAGCTCCTTGGGAGACTTGAAGCCGTTCCACGCAGAGGTGGTCCATTCCTTGGAGGTGGGTTGGTATTCCTTGGACTTGGAGAAACTCTCCTCCAGCATACCCCACACCCACTGCTTGTGCTCCTCAATATCCTCCTTGGTGAAGCTGCCATCCTCGAGAAGCTTGTTGACGTAGATGGCAATCTGAGACTCGTGGTCCTGGATGCGCTTGTACATGAGAGGCTGGGTGAAGGAGGGCTGATCGGTCTCGTTGTGACCGTGCTTTCTGTAGCAAACAAGATCGACAATGACATCCTGCTGGAACTCAGCACGCCAGTCGGCAGCCATCTGGCACACGAAGTTGACAGCCTCGACATCATCGGCGTTGACGTGGAAGACAGGCGCGTCGATGGCCTTGGCGATGTCGGTGCAGTAAGCCGTGGAGCGGGCAAAACGGGGATCGGTGGTGAAACCAATTTGGTTGTTGACTACGAGGTGAATTGTACCGCCAGTAGAGAAGGCAGGCAGAGAGTGGAATCCAAGACATTCATAGACGACACCTTGCGCGGCGAAGGCAGCATCACCGTGGAGCAGAACGCCCATGGCAGTGCGATGCGTCTTCTCATCGTTGTTGTAGTGTTGGATAGCGCGAGTCTTGCCAAGCACAACGGGGTCTTCAGCCTCCAAGTGAGAAGGGTTGGCGACAAGAGAGAGCTGGACGCGCTTGCCGGAGGGCGTAGGGCGCTCGAAGTTCATACCAAGATGGTACTTGACATCACCAGAGCCCTCGTCCTCGGCGCCGGCAGTTCCAGCGAACTCGCTGAAGATGGACTCGTTGGGCTTTCTTACAACGTTGCTCAGAACGTTCAGGCGACCACGGTGAGGCATGCCGATGACGATATCCTTGACGCCGTAGTCAACGCTGCGATCGATCAAGGCCTTCATACCGGGAACGAGAGTCTCGCAGCCCTCAAGGCCGAAACGCTTGTCATTCGGGTATTTCGTGGCAAGGAAGGATTCGAAGCTGGAACTCCAGATGAGACGATCGAGGATGCGGCGCTTCTCGTCGATCGAGTACTTGAAAGCCTGGGGGACCTCGATTCGCTCGCGCAACCAGTCGCACTTCTCTCTGTCGGGAATGTGGATGAACTCAATGCCGTAGGAACCGCAGTAAATCTTCTCGCAAGCATCAATGATTTCGCGGAGAGTCATCTTCTCGCGGCCTTCCTTCTTGAAGCGAGGCAGAATGCCAGGTCCAAGCTCATACTCGGCATCGAGGTCCTTCTCGGAAAATTGGTAGTGCTCGAGAGTCAGTTCCTTGGGCTTGATGTTACCGAAGCCCTGAGACTCGTTTCGGATCCCAAGGGGGTCGATATTGGCCTTGTGGTGGCCTCGAGCTTGGTAGGCGCGCACCAAAAGCTGGACCTTGAGATGGTTTGTGATCTCAGAGCCCTGGCCGAGGCCAGCACCAAGTGCTGGAACGCCACCAATGGCTCCAGGAACCAGAGAAGGGGGAGGAGTGAAAGCCTGGGCGATGGGCATGTCGCCGTTCTCCATGTTCTTGAAGTAGACCTGCCATGAGACGTGCACGCTCTTGGGGTCTTGCTTCCACTGCATGTACATCTCATCAATATAGTTGGCAGTGTTGCCGGACAGGAAGTTATCGTTGGGGTTCGGGGCATTGTCGGTCGCGCTCGCATAGTGACGTTGGCTGTTCAAGGCCAGGGGGCGACGGGCAGCCGCGAGCTTCCTCGTCGAAGTTCGCGACGCGATGGTAGAGAAGCATGATGATGAGCTTGTAGGTTTTGAGGTGTGAAGCACCCGGGTGCCGGCTCTATACACAGAGCTTCGCAACATGGTGGCGGATAGGGCGGTTGTGGAGGAAGGTCAACGCCGTGAGCTGGATGAGCATGGAAAAGATGGAAAGGAGGCAAGCAAAGACGGAACTTTGTCGGTCCTCGGGAGTAGGCGGTCGGGTTCATACGGGCCTGCGGCAAATCTGTCTTGGACTGGTGGAGAAAAGCTATAGCCCCACATGAGTAGGTACGGCGGCTGACCTTCCACAGCTGACCTAAATTTGCATATCATTCGTCTGCTCAGCTCGATAAGACATAAAACTGGATACACCGATATTTTCTGTCATGCATTAGTCGGGTCTAGAATTGCGATCCGGGGTGGCTCTCTGGTGTAAGCTCCAAAGTGGCGAACCTTCTGTGGCTGGACGTGGCTAGTCCTGGCCCCAGGTTCTCATTGGCCGACGATGCAGGCCGGCCAGAGGCAGCCAAAATGTCACGTGACCGTTTGTCGTCTCTTTTCCCCAAACGCCACGATGCAATCTGATTCCCAAGAATCTGGGTAGACAAATCATGACGCTTTCGACTTGGAAAGATCTAGGTCCGTCCGAGGCATCCAGGGACTCAATTTCTAACAAGTTTGGAGGGGCGAACCACGTGTTGGCTATCAGGCGCACTTTCTCCAAGTCTGAACATTGGAAGTAGGCGGAGGCACGGCTGTGCCAAAAAAGCCTAGGTATGTGGCTGAGGTACACTGCCCAATCAAACTGCGTATTGTGACTTCACCCTGTAAGCCCTCTCCGCAGTCACGAGAGCAATGCCCCTGAGGCTCAAAGGTCATAATCTCTTTAAGAGAAGATAGCCAAAGCGGTATTTCAACTTCAAATTAAGGCTGAATATCAGGCAGACTACTTTGTCAAGGCTCTGAGTCCTTTGATATGGATAGAATCAATATAAGATGACTGGTTTGAAGTAACTCAGCATACCCATGAAACCCAAACCATTGACAACAACAAAGACTGATATCAACTCATTTGACACCTTGACACTACACCTTTGTGGCCCATAATATTGACTGAATAGCTCACCCCATCAAGTCAAACTTTGGGAAACTTCTGTTTTACCGCAAACTTTCCTTTGAGAACGAACAACCACATCGCCTTCCCCGACGGCTTCTGCCCCACTTTGACACTTATAACAACTTCACTGCAGCAGCAGCACACACTACCTTCACAATGCCTTACCTCGGCGATTCTTTCCCTTCCTCAAACTCCTTCTCCACCAGCGAGAAGCCTGAGATCAGCATGTCTATCTTCGAAGCCTTCAAGCAGAAGATTGGTCGCAAGTCATCTCGCAAGTCCAGGCAGAAATCCCAATCAAACATGTCGATACCCGGCAGCAACAATACCTTTTCAAGCCCTGCAGTCCAACCCACCAACCGTGAGTCTTCACCCCAGATTATCGTGACTCCTCCACCTCCGACCAAAAGCGCTGATAAGCCTTCAGCTCCCGACCATGCTCCTCCAGCCTACTCGGTTACAGCACCCGCTCCATCGGTAAACGGATACCTGGCAAGCAATGGTGGACCTGTTAGAAGCCCCTCATCCGCCCTGTCCACCACCCCGTCCGCCGCCGCTTCCATCATGTCCAGCACCGGCATGAGCGTTTCGACGCCAGAGGACCCCTACGCATTCCTTTCCTCCTTCGACACCATTTTCGTTATTGACGATTCGGGGTCCATGTCCGGCCGTTCGTGGCCCGAGGTTCAGGGTGTCATCCGCAACGTCGCCCCGATCTGCACGTCACATGACGAGGACGGCATTGACCTCTACTTCCTCAACCATGAGAACCAGGCAGGTGGAAGCCCTCGGGAGGGCAAAGCTGCCGGTGGCTACTACGGAATCCGTCGTGCCGACACGGTCGAGGGTATCTTCACGTCGGTTCGTCCCCGCGGTTGCACGCCTACGGGCCAGCGCCTCCTCGCCATCCTCAAACCTTATCTTCAGCTCCTCGAGACCAAGAAGAACAACATCGAGAGCGTCAAGCCCATTAACCTCATCGTCATCACCGACGGTGCCCCCTCCGATGACGTTGAGGCAACCATCCTGTACGCAGCCAAGAAGCTCGACAAGCTCGACGCTCCCATGCACCAGGTTGGTGTGCAGTTCTTCCAGGTCGGCAACGAGCCTGGTGCCCGCGAGGCGCTCCGAGAGCTCGACGATGACCTCGTCGGCAGATATGACGGCGATCTTCGAGACATGGTTGACACCGTTACCTGGGAGAACGGTACCCGCGGTGTGCTCACAGCAGACAACATCCTCAAGGTCGTTCTCGGTGCGGTAGTGAGACGTCTTGACCGTCGTCGCACAAGCGGCGAAAGCCGTCGCTAAGAATGACCAGCTGCATATGTTTCTCTCCTTTGTTAGTAATTTCGGGCATCAATGGCGTTTGGGAGGATAGAATCAGCTTCCGGGCCCCTCACAAGGGCCGTTGATGGCGCAAGCCGATACCTGATACCCAACGGAAGGCTTTCTGGATAGATCTCCCTTAGAGACAGGCAATGAGTTGTCCTAGACCATGATTGCATGGCTCACACCATCGGAGGAGGTTGATGTACCACCTTCCCCATCAGTGGAGAATATAATAGTAACCATAGACTAAATGTTCTCTTCAATGAGACTTAACCAAATTGCAATATTGGTCCGCGCGCGTGGGGGGAAATGTGACCAAGTTACGATGTAAAGGCTGGTACATCCGCAAGTGTGTGATAAGACAACCCGCCGCTGATATATTTCAACTTATCTTCTTCATCAGCACTGTAACGCGTATCAAAGCAAAGAATATGCCAAGAGAAACCCAAGCTTTTATGAGTAATAGCGACGATTGTAATTGTGATAAAGAGAGAGAATGCATAGAGAGGCAGGCAGACGAGTTTGTCATCCACTTTCGTGGTTTGGATTGTGGGAATGATCAAACAAGACAAGAAAGAGGGAGAAAAACCGACGGGGTCTGGAAATTGCTAGCAGATGCTTTTGGCAACTCGGACGCCAAGCGGGGGGAGACCCACCTCACTCTCACCTTGAGCATCGTCAATAAACTCACCACAACTCATCAACAAGCCCTCTCAAACTTCAAACCCCCCAAACCTCGGGTTTTAAAGGCTCAAAACTCGCTATAATTATCATACCAAAAACGAAAACATTTACGCAAGACATTGCCCAAATGAGACCACCATTCGGCTACATCCCACGTCTGTACGCGCCTCTCCGACTCTCAACCCGCCAATCATTCAGACCGTCACCCGCGCTGACCGCCGCCGCCGCCACCGCGACGACAACGTGGTTGACGTTCAAAAGCAGGATGAGCACATCATCGGGCCCTCAGTCGACGACAATGTGGCCAGCTGCAAGTCAAGGTGAAGGTGAAGAGAGGAACCTGAACGGTGGTGGTACGGGTACTGGTACTGGTAGCCACCGAGAGCACCACCCCACGGAAAGCACGTCACCGGCCCCTAAAAAAACGACATCAAACGCCCCCGCGGAGGCCAGTCCCAACACCAGTGGCGCCGATTCTAGCCAGCGCCAGCCTCACTCCCAGGGCGACGATCAGGACCTTGCTGGTGCTGAGAGGCGGGATGGACCCCTGGCTTTGCCGCCGCTGCCCGAGACCGAGACCTCGTCGTCGTCTGGTGCTGCTGGCGGGAACTCCGTGGGAGGAGGAGGAGGAGGAGACAACAAGGGCGTCAGCAGCAGTAGCAGCGGAAGCAACACCATCACGCTCGACATGAGCGGCGGCGACGCCTCAACCAAGCTGGACCACCTCGGCCCCCTGGTCGTCAACCAGGACGGCACCATGTCGCGAATCAGCAACTGGGGCGAGATGACGGAGATTGAGAGGCGCAACACGGTGAGGATCTTGGGTAAGAGGAACCAGCTTCGTCTTGCTTCGCTCAGGGGGGAGAAGGAGAACAACGGGGCCGAGGCTGGAAAGTGAGGATGTGGAAAGAAAATTTACTTGAACACCTAGAGACACTCCCCCCTTTTTTACCCCGTCTCTATATTCACATCTGTAACGAAGTACCACTCGGTGAGACTCATTCATTCGGAAAGACTCGTGAGAAGAGCCTGGAAAGAGTTTGTCAAAGATATTGTAGGATTAAGTGGATGTACTATAGTAGTTCCCAATAGCAAGAGGATCCCCCATCACCCCCATCGCTCCCATCGCTCCCCCCTTGACTCTTTGAGAGTATCGACGAGGGTTCAGATGGTAAGGCCGAGTAGTTGCGTAAAACTACTGCACGAGAAGTCAAGAACCAAGCACCCGAGAAATGAATCGTCTCCATTTTCAACCAAAAGTCTCGCATCCCGTCTTGTCCTACCGTCCTCCTAAACTCCTCCAACCTGGTCCTGAGCCCGCCGCGCCGCGCCCGCCCGCCCCTTGGCCTAGACAGACAGGATTTTCCGTTTCGCCATCGTCGGCCCTCGTCCCGTCCTATCCCACGCCGTATAATGCGTATTACTTCCTCACCCAGCCCACCATATTCCGCGGAGGGCATGTCGTTAAGGATTAGCGGATTCTGAATTTTCATCGTTCTCTAGGAGTCTGGAGTCTGGAGTCCGATGGACTGATGGAGTACCCGTACCCGTAACGAACCAAGCCGTTCGGATCCCCGTTGGCAGTAGAGTCATCCAACCCTACCCTGACCAGCCCGGCCATGGGCGAGACATGGCGCTACGTACCTCCCCCGACCGACTGACTCTACACTAGGCCCTGGGACCCTCGAGTCTGTGGCGGCTTGGCCATCAGTTCCTGCCCGTTTTCTGCCTCAATGGGGGCATGTCGGTGCGGTGGAGAAGAGCGCGGGGGTTATCGGTGAACACGAACATTACAGCCGAGCAGCGGCTCTTTCTCCTCCGATCCGCCATGGACACAAGAGCAGGTGAGGCCAGGGGATGCCTGCGCAGGCTCGGGGTGGTTGAACTCTACCTGATGGGGACCGCGGGAGCACGCCTTCGAGTTGCGGGATGTTGAGACCTTCTAACCCGACTCTAACCTGAGCACACACGCTGGGAGGAACAAGAGCTTGTAAACGGTTGGTAAACCTGAATAGTTTAGAGTTGACTAAGTCAATAGCCTTGGGTCGATTAACCCATCCGTATAATTCATTGCTGTGATATACTCTATCACGTCCCAGATCATGAGTTCGTGCAGGTATAGATACATGTTAAAATCTCATCACATGTTGCCAATCAGTAAAAACAAGCCGCTCAATAGTACCGCCCGATCATCTCCCATCTAGCCCCCTATCACGACTCCCACCCCACAGCACGCCTCTTCGTCCCTCCACGGTATCAAACTCCATTTGGTGCCAGAATAAAACCTAATGTCTTGAACATGAAACGCATTGCATACAGGCGTCAGTCGGAGAGAATATAGTGCCTCCTCCGAGTGTTGACCAAGTTTCCCAATTCTACTTTGCCTCCTCAGCCTTGAGAGAGTCCGAAGATGTCGCGGTCGTCTTGGTTTGCTTGTTCTGGAATTCCTTGAGCATAGAAGCAATGTCCTCGCTGCCCTCGTTCTTCTCCATGACGAGGTTCTTGAGCCAGCGGTTCTCGGTTTCGAGAAGGTTGATGCGCGATTCCAAAGCTGAGACCTTGTCCGACATCTCCTTGGCGCTCTTCTCGAGAGCCTGCTCACGCTGCTTCTTCTTGATGCGGAACCTGGCGCTGGCGGCGGTGTTTCTCCTGCGCTTGTCCTCCTCTGCGGCAACGCGAGACTGCTCCTCGAAGTTGTGGCCGGGCCTGCTGACTCCGTTCAAAGACTCAGGAGTTCTGGTGTCGGCGGCTGAGGGCGTGGGAGCGGCATAGTGGTGGTTGTGCTGCTGAGATACAGGAGGTGCCGCGTAGGTGGGTTGCGGGTTGGGCTGGAGAGGTTGAAGGTTACCCAGGCCTTCGGCGAAGGGCGGGACGCCCGAGGCAGGGTAGGGGTTGGTGAAATCGTGAAAGTTGAATTCGCCTGTCATTGTTCATGGTCAGATGGATGATTCAAGGCAGGAGGTATCAGTTCCTGGCATCGTGGCGTCGTTGAGACGGCGGAATGAGGGGAAAGACGGGGCGGATAGCGCTTGATCGAAAGAACAACCGCATCGACGAGTCTAAATGTTGGAGATACAAGACCATCAACCATAGCACTTGCTTAATCGGTGTCGGATGGCGGCTGCCCAGATGGTCGAAGCATCCCTGCTAGGATGGATGACGAAAAGTCACGGGATATGGCACCATCCCCCGGCAATTTGTAAGCTCCAGTCTAGAGTCGCAGCTCTCCCTCGATACCGCACGCCGGCAACCTGCATAAGAGCAGGCAGCTTCTCCCAATCAAGACGTCCGAATGAAACATGGACTGCGCATGAACAGGGTGGGGTAAGAAAAGACAGGTTCGAAATGCTGGTGGTGATAAGGCGGTCGCATGCACTTGGCTGCGACCCTGAGTGAAAGTTGAGCTGATCGCTGATGAGGGCTTGGGGTTAAAGTTCAATGAAGCCACTTGACTCATGTCTGAACGGTGAATCGTCATCTGTTTCCCATTCGCCCGATACTGAAGTGATCGTGCCCATAGCTGTCTGTAACGTGGCAGATGGTTGAAGGAAAAGTTATGGTGTGAGTGAAGAACATAGTGATGAGGAGTAAAAATGACGACGATGTGAGTGAGCTGGGACTTTTGGTGCACAACCAAAATCAGATTCAAAATCCCAAACAGATCCAAGTACTATCTCAGCGTGAACGAAAAGGAGACAATACAACAATTCCAAGTAAACATGAAGAAAGCATCGTCTCACCTGGCAGAGAAAAGTCGACGTTGCCAAAGTCGCCAATGGGAGAGGTCAGTTCTTCGGTGACGGCGCTGGATGGAGCCTGGGGCTCAGCGGCGGTAGCGGTCTCGGCCTTCTTGGGCGGTGCCTGGTAGTCGGTGTGCTGGCCAGTCTCGAAGTCGAAAAATTGAGTGTTTGTGAATATGGCGAGATCATCCTCGAACGTGAAGTTCTCCTCGGCGGAACCGGGCTCCTTGACGGTGTTCAGGTCACGCAGGTAGCGAGACACATTGGGCGCGCGCCCACCTCCAGTGCTTGTGTAAGGCGACATGTCGCTCGGCCGGTGAAGGCTCTCGGTTGCGAAGCCGGCGGTATTGGACCCAAAGAATAGAGAGGCAGAAGAGCAAAAGGGCTCCTTCAAATCGACTCGAGGACGAGGGTGTCGATTTGTTTTGTGGTTGTAAAAGACTGGGTCCCAGAGATCAAGTCGAGGACGGCGGCGATGGCGTTAAGTGGGTTGGCGTTGTGGCCGCGTTGGTTGTAAACCCCCCAATGTAGTTGAATTAAATGCGCGCGGGTTGAGGACCGGGATCGATTCCAACTTTTGCTCGTGCTCGGCAGTGAAGTCGGCGACGATGGAGGGGCAAATCTGGCGTCGAATCGGGTAGATGTAAGACGAGACCTGGCGATGGTCGGTAGAAGTCGAATGTGTCGGTCGGATGTTCTCCTGAACGGGTGTCTGTCTGTCTGGGTTGTCGAGTGCGAGGTTCGTCTCGGTCTCTGGCTGGACTGTTGGGTGGTTCAGGGAGGAGTGGATGGGATGGGGGAAGAGGAGTCAAATTGGGCGAGAATGAAGCCTTTGTTCGGAGAGGCAGGTTGCGGACACAGGCCGAGTGGATAGTATTAGTCAACTTCTTTACCCGACAGCGCGACTTTCAGTGCCCGGAGGGGAGGGGCCCCCCCAATGCCCCAAGGGTGCTCCGCGCTGCTGGTTGGCTCCGACCATTGGCCGACGGCCATGTTCATTTCCCTGCAGAGAGGGCACCCCACGCATCTACGTACCGCTGCAGGCTACACAAGTCTCGCCTGGGAGATACCTCCATTGAGACTTGAGAGTGGTGGCCAGGCATATGCTAGCCATCCAGGCCTGGAACCTCCACCCACCCACGTCCTCTCCCACCACTTCCACTGATTCTCACACGCAAGAGGTAAACATCACACCGGAATTG
The DNA here is from genome assembly GCF_030913485.1 of Colletotrichum godetiae. NCBI lineage: Eukaryota > Fungi > Ascomycota > Sordariomycetes > Glomerellales > Glomerellaceae > Colletotrichum > Colletotrichum godetiae. The sequence goes on along the minus strand of NW_026851274.1, from coordinate 161,629 downwards.
TTAGCATGTCGCCCTTTCGGATGTTGAGAATACCGCCAGCGCTGCGCTATTTTTGCCCTGATCCGAAGGTCCTTAGTACCACAGGGGCGATGTGAGCCCCCCACCAGCCGATGGACGGGGCCGTGCTCCATCTCATGTCTCATCCAATCACCTACGAGAATCCCAGTCGACATGTACTAAGCTTCTACATTTGCCGGGAATGACATTACAGCCAAGTCACAGCCGTAGGACATTCCGAACAGCAGTACTCTCATAACCTGCCTTCTTTCCGAGCGCACCCTTTCCAACTCCCGGAACCATGACCGGGAAGCATGAGCACTCGATCTTGGAGCCCCTCTCCACACTGCTGTGGACACAGTGCCTATGTACACATCCACCCGTCATCACTTACCCAAGGGCTGGCGAACGAATCATCTCTTGGCCACTGTTCTGAGAGCCCCGCGGCAATTGCGCATCTCTGGCCTGACAGTGTTCCGACACCCCTCGTTTTCGGGCTGTTGGCAATTGACGTCTTCAAGTCGCATTTTTGGTTGATCGACATTTATCTCCGGGGCTTCATCTTTCACTTGATCTCCCATGTCTCCGTATTTATGTAAAATGTTTGGGTGTGAGAAAATTCTGACGTTGCCAGCCAGTGTGGCCTCTCTTGGATTGAGTTCCAGAAACATTTCCACCGACGAAACGTTATTACACAGATTCTAAGTTTTGTGCGCACACATGAGTCCACTTACGCTGTGGCTTGCATCGATCGTGGAAGATTATTAATGCTTCGGTACTAAATACCGGCGGTAAGTGCAATACCCGCGCTACGGTCACGAAAAAAAAAAAAAAGCAGCAATCCCAAGTCCCAACCACGTTGTTCGTTGCTGACGGTGAAAACCCGGGTCCATCATGACTCGGCTGGTCTGGTTTGGGCATGGTCGCGGGTTTCTGGTGTCAACCTTGCCGTGTTTCCTCTGGCGTGTCTGGGCACGGCATCGTCTCACGGTCTCTTACACACCTACAGATACTTGTGAAAGGACCCTTAAATCTGAATTTCTAAGCAACCCCTCCGACCCTCGGAAGCGCTACCGGCCATGTTCGGTAAGTAGGCCCGACCGTGCCTCCCAGCCGCTGCATCCTGCACCTAGGTCCTGCGCAGTATTCTTCTTCAGGCTTCAGGGACTTTACCGCGCAAGACCAGGACCGCCGTCTGCCAGGCCCCAGCCATTACCAGGCTGCCAGGGCATCATTATTGAACTTGATGGATGGTCAGGGATGAACAACAGCCCCGCTAGCTGGTAATCTGCCCGTTCAACCATGTCTTGTTCACTGCCCACGCCCTGGTCTTGCACGTTTGATGCCAACCAGCTTGGGTAAAGCACATGTCGGTCCCAGAACATCGTGAACCCCGCCGTTGCCGTCAATATCCCCTGCGCCCTCCACTGTCAGCAACTTGCTCCCGTCGTTTGCGGGCTCCGGGCTGGGTGCCACGGGTGCCTTGGCCGCCGGCCTCTCCTCTAGGGACCCGCCTGCGTGGTTGGTCGGATCGGACACCCATAATCCGTCTGTCAGCGTCCCTGGCTGCCTTTCCTCCCTTGTTCAACCTTAACGTCTGCCGCCCACAGAGCCACTGCTCCGTGCCCCTCCGTTGTGGCCCGTGTCCCCCTGTTTGCGGCAAGCCCCCCCCGACCCCGTATGCAACATGTGCTCCGTGCACCACAACTGCATGTGAGCTTTTGAGGTACGGATACGCGACGCGTCTTTGCTTTACAACGATCCCACGACCAACAATACCTGTGTAAAGCCCATCTCCGCTTAAGATACTTCAGCCTCGATTACCGGGGTGATTCACGACAACCTCGAGGCTTTAGTATCGCGACATTGTTTTTTTTCTTCCTGTTTTTGTACTTACCCGCGACGTTACCGGTGAGACAGTGCACTCGGGATACATCAAATACACTGCCTTGCTTTTCTTCGAGCACAATGTTTTGACGGCCATGGCACGCTTCTCAGTCCCAACTACAGGGCGCTTATCGTCGACCGTTCGACTGCCGCCCAACAACTCTTCCGTTCAAAAAGCTCTAGGCCGCTTATCACGATCCTCTCTGCTGTCTCTGGTCCTCGAATGGCTCAGTGATGAGAATGTATCATTATGCGCGCCTATACTAAACGAAGAAGAGGAAGACGATGACGGTCTGTACCCTCCGGCATCTTCTCTGGAAGGCCTACGAACCATCTATGCGGATCTACAGTTCAGGAAAGGGTCCAAACGAGAGGTCATTGATCGCATCACCGACGGCGACTGGAACCATGGTCTGACCCTATACCAAATGGCGCTGGCAGATGCCCAATACCTTGAAGATCACCCCGCATCGCAGAAATGGAATGCCTACCGCATTGTGCCTCTCAAAGAGGCTTCATACGTCGATGATGAAGAGCAGCCCCCAGAAGTCGATACTGCGTCTCTAACTCTTCCTCGATTTCACCCATCCACGTTCATCCAAAACCTTCAATCTCATGTTTTGCCCGACGTCAAAGCTCATTTTCATTTCCATCGACCTCAGGGGCTTACATTATCCGTCTTGCGTATCTTCATCGTCGAGTCTCCCTATAGCACGAGTATAACACAACTCGGAAATGGTTCTGCGCAGTCGGAGTCCGATTTCGACAGCTCACGGACACTATACATTGCCTTTCCAGATGCCTCGCCATTCGTCTACTTGTCCAAAGCACAGACAGTCGGGTCTTTGGGATCAAGCGAAGCCAAAAGCTTTCGCAACCTGGTCGTCGAGGGGATACCGAAGGCGCTTTCTCGGCCCCAAGAACGGTACACACTCAAACCCACAAACATCACGACCAAAAACCTCGATGCGCTGTTGCAATCCAGAGGCGTTGGCCGAACCAACGCGGCAGGCGGCGGTTGGGACATTTATGCCGACAAGAAGAATAATGAGTCACCACTCGAGACCATCTTACCGACGCCGCCTTTGTCGGAAGACTCAGCAGACGACGCCTCGGCTTCGACGACAAAGAGAGATCTCAAACGAAAAGCCGGCGCCATTGATGCAGATGAAAAGTTCTACAAGAGAGCACGTCTATGTGCCCAGGCCAGATTCGGCGAGACCGGCAAGATTGACGATGGGTTGGGCATCGAGCGGGTGGACATTATCATGGAAGACCCCTTTCCTAGCAACAGCCTTCGAGCCGAATCAGATGCGGAACAGCGGGCCTCATCAAAGTCACCAACTTGGACTCCCAACGTTAAACTGACATTGCACGGTTCACATGTATTCGCGGGCATACGGCAGCTTGTGGAGAACGGCATCATAGACGGAGAGCGGGTACCGGGCTGGATGACTGGCGAAGAGGGAGTTACAGTAGGGGCCGTCCGGCATGGCAGGATCAGGGGCCATAATGGCTCTGGCATATGAAACCTTCTCCGACAGGAGAGCCTTGTAGGTCGCAGTCGTTGCGTTGCGCGTGTACCTTCAATGAATTTGATACCCCAAATTGATTTCTTCGAAAGTCTTGTCTATTATTCTACGTCGTGTTCTACGCCTCATTCTACGCCGAAAACCTTGACAGTATTCTTCCATGCGGCCTCGCAAATGTCTTCAACTTCCACTCCCTTGATGCCCGCGACGGCTTTTGCTACACGCTCAATCATGCATGGCTCGTTCCGGCCCTTGACCATGGCACCTTCCTCCCACTTCTCCTTCTTGACGACCTTGAAGCGCTCTGGTACTTCGTGCTCCTTCTTTTGATTCTTCTTCTTGGGTTGGGGCTTCTGAGCTGCGTCCGGGGTTACAGTGCCGTTAGCAGCGCCGTTCGCAGTGCCGTTGACCACCGGCTTCTTCTCAATGAGATACTTGTAGCCGAAATGACTCGGTCTGATCTCGCACCAAGGACCATCGGTCTCAATCATCATCCTGTCCAGGCCAATCTGCTTGACGACCTCACAGTTCTCCTCGGTTTTGAAACTGCAGCCATTGATACCAATGTACAAGCCGAGATCCATCAACTCCCTGGCTTCCTCCATGGAACCAGTGAAGCTGTGAACAACACCACCCTTCTCCAGCTTCTCGAGCTTGTCCCCGAACTTGTCCTTGAGTAACCGGACAAAATCCGCATGGGCAGCTCTGGAGTGCAGGAAAAGGGGCAGCTGAGGCTTCGTTTCGAGGACGAGATCAAGCTGCGCCGCGAAAGCGTGGATCTGGACCTTCTTTGAGCAGTAGTGTAAGCGGTCGTAGTCGAGCCCAAACTCTCCAAAGGCGACGACGCCGGAATGGGAGGTGGTCGACTCGTTGATGAGGGCACGGAGCTCGGCTATGATGGCCACTGTCTTCTTCCGATCCGGCTCGTGGTGCTCGGGGATAGGTTTTTCGGGGTCCGGGTCCGTGTTGATGCCTTCTGCGGCCTCATCCGAGCTGCTGAAAATTGCGCTGCTGCAGGGGTGGATTCCGATCGTCGTATACACGACGCCAGCTGCAAACGCAACGTCAACAAACAGGCTTGACGTGAATGGCACGTTTTTCTTGACTCACGGTAGTCTTTTGCAATATCCAAGGCATCCCTGGAGCTTGTGAAGTCGGACCCCGTGACTATGAGCTTGGTGCATCCGACCTCCTTTGCTCTTGAGATGACCCCGGTGAGATCGTTGGGATGCCGTTGCTTGCCATGGTGCAGACCTCTGAAGATGGGATCGGCCAGGTTGATGCCGATCTACCAGGAAGAAAGGGTTATTAAGCTGACTTATGGGTATGTAGACGATTATGATTAACACACATCAATGTACCGGGGCTGGTATGCCGGCTTAGACGGCTCAGTGGGAGCGGCCATTGTGACTATGGTTGATGGCGATGACAGAAAGCTTCTATGCAAGGGTTGGATCAACTTTTGCGGCCGTGCTCTGGTAAGAAGCAAAGCGGAGAATCCTCTCATGAACGATGGGCAATGATGTCTTCAAGCTTCAAAATTTTCTGTCTTGAAGGCAGGAAAATGCCAATTGATATAGTCGTGACGTCGTTTGGCCTCAATCTCACTGAGGGTGTTCAATTGATTTTGGCCTCTCTCACGTGACATCGTGATGAAGTGGAACCCCCACCATGAAGCGACGTGCAGCGCACGCGTAAAGTGCCTACAGAAAATCCATTAAAGTGCACTGCATCATTGCTCTGAAACGATGAGGAGGGGTCAACGCGTGCACCCGACAAAGTAACGAGACGCGATCGAAATCAATTAAAGACTTTCTGAGTGCATTCCAAGCAAGACCAGTTCCCCGGGCCAAGTGTGAGGTCATTTCTCGTTGCAAACAGCAACCCGCGTCAGACGAGAGAGAGAAGAATGGGAAGAGACAAACAACATCCACAGTGGAGTGTGTTGTCAGACTTGATTTCCAAGCCTGCCGTAGCATTAGTCAAGTGGTAGCCAGCTGTGAGATTGAGATTGTCCATCTTTTTACAGTGCAAAAGCCCGTCGTCCATTGTGTTCCAGGCAAGTGTTGGCTCGGGGATGCGAACGTGAACCGAGGGGCACGGGCGGAGATGCCTAGCTTACCAGGCTGGAAAACCGCTTTTGCCAGCCAATTTATTATTGATGCCTTGACGTGGCCCCCCTGCCCCCCTACCTCGTCGCGCTAAAGTCCACTTTGGCGTTGAGACCCGTGGACGCGTTTCTACGCGAATTGGCAGTGCCATAAGTATCTGCAGCACCTCCTGGCACCTTTCTATTCTTTTTCAATCTCCCCAAACCCAAACACTCTTGACGCAACGTCTACTTGCACCAGTACAATTCTAATTCTTGGTGCTCTTGATACCCCCTCTCTTCCTCAGCATTCACCTTCATCTTCTTGCTCTCAAGTGTTACGTCTCCCACGAGGCGACGCAACAACCCCCGACTCCCACAACCTCACAGCCATACTCCGGCAAGATGTTCGTGAGAAAGCGCGGTACGTTTTGCTTAGACGCGTTAAGTGATCACATATGATACTAATTGAATGTAGACGGGCGCCAGGAGCGCGTCCAGTTCGACAAGATCACTGCCAGAGTGTCCAGGCTATGCTATGGCCTCGACATGGACCACGTCGACCCGGTTGCCATCACCCAAAAGGTCATCTCCGGTGTCTACGGCGGTGTCACCACCGTCCAGCTTGATGACTTGGTGAGTACTGCTCTTCCGCCTCTTGCCCCGCGTATCGGATGCTAATAATCTCATGAACAGGCCGCTGAGACTGCCGCCTATATGACCGTCACCCACCCCGACTACGCCATCCTCGCTGCCCGGATAGCGGTCTCCAACCTCCACAAGCAGACCAAGAAGCAATGGTCTGCGGTCATCAGCGACCTTTACCACTATGTCAACCCCAGAAACAACCGTGCCTCTCCCATGATTGCCATGGAGACATACGATGCCGTTATGAGACACAAGGAGGAGCTAGACTCTGCCATCGTCTACGACCGCGACTTCAACTACCAATACTTCGGCTTCAAGACTCTGGAGAGATCATACCTGCTCAAGCTCGACGGCAAGATTGCCGAGAGACCGCAGCACATGATCATGCGTGTCGCAGTCGGTATCTGGGGCGACGATGTTGAGCGCGTCATTGAGACCTACAACCTCATGTCCAGCAAGTTCTTCACACACGCCTCCCCCACACTTTTCAATGCCGGTACCCCTCAGTGCCAGCTGTCTTCATGCTTCCTCGTCGACATGAAGGAAGACTCCATTGAGGGTATCTACGACACCCTCAAGACCTGCGCCATGATCTCCAAGATGGCTGGTGGCATTGGCCTCAACGCTCACCGTATCCGTGCCACTGGCTCCTACATTGCCGGCACCAACGGCACCTCCAACGGTGTCATTCCCATGCTTCGTGTCTTCAACAACACTGCTCGCTACGTCGACCAGGGTGGCAACAAGCGTCCTGGTGCCTTCGCCATCTACCTTGAGCCCTGGCACGCCGATGTCTTCGAGTTCATGGACTTGCGCAAGAACCACGGCAAGGAGGAGGTCCGTGCCCGTGACCTTTTCCTCGCCCTCTGGATCCCCGATCTGTTCATGAAGAGAGTCGAGAAGAACGCCGAATGGACCCTCATGTGCCCCAACGAGTGCCCCGGCCTGGCTGACTGCTACGGCGAGGAGTTTGAGGCCTTGTACGAAAAGTACGAGCGCGAGGGCAAGGGTCGCAAGACCATCAAGGCCCAGAAGCTTTGGTACGCCATCCTCGAGGCTCAGACTGAGACCGGCAACCCCTTCATGCTTTACAAGGATGCCGCGAACCGCAAGAGCAACCAAAAGAACCTCGGAACCATCCGCAGCTCCAACCTCTGCACTGAGATTATTGAGTACTGCGCCCCCGATGAGGTCGCTGTCTGCAACTTGGCCTCTCTTGCCCTGCCTACCTTCGTTGACTACAATGAGGGTGTCTACGATTTCCAGAAGCTTCACGAGGTCACTCAGGTCGTTGTTCGCAACCTGAACAAGATCATTGATGTCAACCACTACCCCGTTCCTGAGGCTCGCAACAGCAACATGCGTCACCGCCCCATCGGTCTTGGTGTCCAGGGTCTTGCTGATGCCTTCCTCGCCCTCCGCATGCCTTTCGAGTCTCCTGAGGCTCGCGATCTCAATAAGAAGATTTTTGAGACCATCTACCACGCCGCTCTGACCATGTCCGTTCAACTGGCCAGGGAGGAGGGTACCTACTCCACGTACGAGGGCTCCCCTATCTCCCAGGGTATCCTTCAGTACGACATGTGGAATGTCAAGCCCTCTGACCTCTGGGACTGGGACTCTCTGAAGGAGCAAATCAAGGAGCACGGTGTTCGCAACAGTCTGCTTGTTGCTCCCATGCCTACTGCCTCCACTTCCCAGATCTTAGGCAACAACGAGTGCTTCGAGCCCTACACCTCCAACATCTACCAGCGCCGTGTTCTCGCCGGCGAGTTCCAGGTTGTCAACCCCTGGCTGCTGAAGGATCTTGTCGACATGGGCTTGTGGTCCGATGCCATGAAGAACCGTATCATCGCCGAGAACGGTTCCGTTCAGAACATCCCTAACATCCCCGCCGAGGTCAAGGCTCTGTACAAGACCGTCTGGGAAATCTCCCAGCGCACCGTTGTTCAGATGGCTGCCGATCGTGGTGCCTTCATTGACCAGTCCCAGTCCCTCAACATCCACATGAAGGACCCGACAATGGGCAAGATCACCAGCATGCACTTCGCTGGCTGGAAGCTTGGTCTCAAGACGGGCATGTACTACCTGCGTACTCAGGCAGCTTCTGCTCCCATTCAGTTCACCGTCGACCAAGAAGCGCTCAAGGTCGCTGACGCCGCCGTCGGCAAGGCTCTCAAGAAGCGTGCGCCTCCCCCTGGCCACGTCGCCTCCCCCGTTGTGAACGTCCCCAGGCCCATGTACGCAAAGAAGGACTCTTCTTCTGCTCAGGATAACGGCATCCCCACCCCCAGCGTCACCCCTCCTCCTCCCAGAACTGCTCCGGCCCAGAAACCTGACAACTTCACCGCCGATGTTGCCGAGGGTGACAGCCCCCGCGCGCTTCCCACTGAGCCCGTTGAGACTGTCAAGATCGAGGAGCTCCCCGTCTCTGGCAGCAAGACCCCTGATGCTGAGGACAAGACCGAGGAGAGCAAGGAGAGAGAGTTGGATATCTACTCCGAGGCTGTGCTTGCCTGTAAGTTACTCCTCACTGAACCGTTTCCAATAACACTCACTAATCCCCTCATTAGGCAGCATCGAAAACCCCGAGTCCTGCATCATGTGCAGCGGCTGAAGAACACAGGAGGTGAAGTTGTGATGGATTTTGACGGCTGATGACACACGTTGATGGCATATTATGGGGTTCGGGGCATTTGAGTATGGGATCACGTTGGTAATAGTTTTATGTTTCGGGCTCATGGGTGGCATTGGTCATTGACACCCTATCTGTATTTGTTTTGACGTACAACGCTCTGGGCAAGGCTGCCCTTTTCGCTTTCTCGCATGGGCTGTTTACGAGAGGTTCTCGTCTTTAGACGGTCTTCCGCGGCCCAGAGGGCTCGACGGTTCCGATGCTAGGATTTTGACTGTTGCACACACAGATCACGGCGTTGGGAAGAAAACTTGGTTTGGTCACAATTCCTTTAGCAGTAGTATAATTGTTACTCGTATCATCAACTATGCGACTTGCAATCTCGTGAATTTGCTTAACATTAATTTGAACATCACTCCCAAGCTTGGCCATTTTTCGATTAGTAAAAGACATCTCATCCCGCGATGTGTAATTAGACAAACGACACATGAGTTGACATTGGGCGGGCACTGGCGGGCCAGACCTCTCTTGCAAATGACATATTCCGTCTTGTGCGTCGGGTTCCTGTATGTTGTGCAACCTGAGGCCTAGACAAACGCATGCGCGGGGAAACATGCCGGGGCCGATCATGACAACATCAGCTGTGTGTGGCCTCAGCTGTGTGTAAGGCTACCACACAACACACATTTACACGCACACTTACACATGTATGCGTACGTGTACACGTTGGGCCCCAGGTAAGGCAGTCAGTGATATAGGACAGCTATTGGGAGTTCAAAGAGATGGAGGTCGTGGCCGCGGCGACGTGCTTGGGTGGCAATAGATGAGACCTCGGGGACGGGTCGCATGTGGCGGATCGTGTATGCATCAATCGGAACGAATAAATGACTTTGCTCATGGTGAGAGTGATGATACTGTGATGACGGTCAATTTGCTATTGTGCTTCACTTGAGTCGGTTGTTCATACACACATCTATACACACACATCCATACACCACGCGCGGCTCGATGGAATGGGTCGAAGACAGATGGGCGGCCACTGATTCGTGCGTGGAGTCGCGGTTTGTCTTTCTTTCTCGGTTCTGAGACCATTTCACGTCGTCGATCCTTTTGCCATGTGTAATTTATTGGAGGCATTGGTGAAGGCAGAGTGACGCGATGATGCGGGAAATGGATGTTTGCTGTTCCCGTTGTAATGTCCTTTGGTTTGTGGATACACCAGAGGGCAAAGCCTTCGACACTTGCCAAGTGTCGTGCCAAGTGTCGATGGAAAGTGTCGATGGAAAGTGTCGATGGAAAGTGTCGAACAATGTTGACCGTTCTTGCAAGCAGTCTAGCAAAGCAGACATTTCCTCTGAATTGCCTCCACGGCAGATGTGTCCGTGTGCGACAGCCTAGGGGGGTAAAAAGGGACTTTCTGACGGCCATCGGCTAACGATTACCGACCTCCATCTTGCCGCAACTCTGCAACTCTCGCTATATCTGCCTTCACGGCATCGTGGTGTCTACTCTTGGCGCCGTCGCAGTTCAGCTATTTCTTGTTTGTTTCACACTATTCTCGGCTACCCGCGTCATGCCACTCGACGGACAACACAACGGTCACACCCTCTTACCATGACACGAGAAAAGGGGCGGGGGCGGTTGTCTACCTATGTAGATGACCTGGCAATGGGAGACCTATATATTCGAGGAGGTGTTTTGATGGAAGGGCACGGATGGTACGCGTTTCGCGAGGCAGGCATTTGAGGGGGAACGCACCGATCACCACATGGATTGCCAGTGGTTCACGAGTCGGCAGGGATGTCACGTTCTCTCGCTCCGCGTCGCACCTTCGCTTCCAACAGAGCAGAAGTCCGGATGACAGGGGCTTTGATGGAATTCAGTCGTGACTCTCAGTACGGACTGTCAGGACCTGCAAGAGGCACGACTTTTCCGATAGATCGGGATGGACTCCCACGGTCAAGGTCCCCGGACGAGGCCGTGACGCCTCGTTGGGAGTCCGTCAAGTGGGTGGCTGGTGTAGTTCGACTGTTCGGGCCGTCGTCAGGTGAGTCGCAGCGATAAGGTATTTTGTGGATCGGCCATCGAAGGGCAATACGTCAGAAGCTTCCCTCATCGTGGCCCCAGATAGCGGCCGGTCCAGCAATAGCGCGACGAAGACGTGTTCAACCTTAAGGGCCGATTTTCCGGCCTCGTTGACCGATCTTGAGATCTCCACCCATCGTGGTCGGGCTAATCTGATTGCGATGCGCGCAGACCACGGTGAATTTGGGTGCTTCATCTCTAATGTCTCGGAGCGTCTAGAACGAGATTGCTACCCTCGTCCTGTCTGTCTCTCGACACGACCTCCCCGCAGTGGTTGGCTAGAAGCAGAGATTTGCTTGTTTCTCTTCTCGAGGTCAACCGCTGTGGGTGACCTAGCGTGGAAAGTTGGAAAAAGCTCATCGAGTAAGGGGGGGCTGCCTCTGGATGCGGGACTAACCCTTGGCAAGCTGAGGGATGGGTCCAGTCCCGACAAGATTTGACTAAAGGCCTTGGCAACCACCACCAGCCCCTGGGCCCTGGCGTGGGCCAGGGCGGGAGCGCAACGTTGGGGAAGCGAATGGCGGTGTTGGTGGGACGGGGACCTGACGGATGTGCCGACGCTGAAAGGGCGATGCAGAGCGATGCAGAGCTGGTTTTGAGGCTACTGCGTAGAAGGGTACTGATCTCCAGGTCCCACCACGCCGCCGACGCTCTATTGAGAGGTAGCGTGGTGCAGAGTGTGGAAGCTGGCGGTCACCATGACAATTGACCTGTTGTTGGTCGCTTCAGGAGAAAGAGCTTGCTTCGGGAGATCATTGTGCGCTCCGACGTCAGACGAACCAATCCATGTCGAAGGGAAGCAGCAACATGGGCTGGCTCGCAAGAAGTTTTGGCGCAAATGAAGCGGTAGTGTCTCATGGTATTCGGCGCAAAAGCATGAATAAATGAATGATGGGAAAGAAAGTGCGGGAGAAGTCGTTGGTATGTGGGAATTGACTCTGATCCTCCAGGCGTAGGAAGCTCAACCCCTGTCTCCTTTCCTCCCCCGTCCTTTCCCTTTTTGCCGAACCTGCCCAATTAAACGTCGGAGTACACAGAGTGGAGCGCCACGGCGCCACAACAGAGGACGTCCGGGGTCATTGGCGAATCGGACGCGTCGACGTGCATTTGATTGACCTCATCCCCTCTTGGTACGGTGATAGCCACGCAACCACGTCCGCCCCAGACCTTGACAGCTAGCACTTTTTTCCTTGTTTCCAGCCGTGACTGACTGCAACTCACCCCTCAGTCACCGACTCACCAATGGGCCATGGTCCGGCGGGATCTGTCTGCCCACGATGATTTTTCTTCTGCCGTCAACCTTCGTCACTAACGGTCAACCTGTAAGCTATCATGTTGCCGACTTCCGGCTGCCTCTTTCTAGCATGACGAGAGGCCAAGCGTCGGGCGGTGTACACCTCCCAAATCAAGGCCACTGTGATGCAAGATGACCGAAGCCAGCTTCACGTGGCAGATACAAACTACGTTGGCTTGCGCGTCGTGCGGGTAGATGCGAGCTTTTCCGGCTACCTCCAGCTTACCGACCTCGCCTCTCGAAGCCCCGGAATTTGTTTCGAGCTTTCAATGCTGGGTCCCTGTTTCCTGTCCTTCATTTCTGGCCGCGGAAGCTTGATTGTCGCATCGAGAAACAGCCTTGCCTCCTGCCTCGTTAGTGCTGCAAAAAGCAGGTTGGCATGGGTATCTTGGATGGCAGGGTTCGAATCCAGCAAACTGCTCACTCCCCTCGACTCGCAGTCGCTTGAATTGTTGACCCAGGCGTCCGATAAGGAAGGACTTACCGGTAGAGCCTCTTCCCATCGAGGTTCTAGTTGCTGGGCAAGGTTCCAACGGGAAGGATTTTTTTCTTGACATCGCATCTATTGCCTTAGCCTGCAGGCTCGCACGTCCCCCAGCCTTCTTGCCTTAGTTTGGCAGTGTTTGACAGCGTTGCAGCGGAAGGGATGGACTCAAAAGTGCGTCAGAGCTCAGGCCGAACGATACCACATGGCACCAGTTCTTTTCTTTACTTGCTGGAACCGGAGAGCTTAGGACGGGGGTTGAAATGTCCCGACTAAGGTAGACGCTGGCTGGCGGCGACGGGAGGGTTACATCAGGCATATCCTGGTTACCATCGCATATCAACCCCGAAAGTAGGTCGCATCTCTCATCTCGCTGTGAGATCTAGCCCGCGCTGGCCCCCAAGATTGGTGTCTTGGGATATTACAATTTCCTCGAGGGGCACTTCGCCGGGAGCCAATTTCACCCTTCTGGCTATTTGCGCGCGACTCGCTGTTCACAAAAGAGATTTCAGCTTGCCTCGCATGATAAGCATACAAGCGTGGTCGGTCTTAGCTGAGATTCCAGCCACCGGGCCGACAACTCTCGGGTCTCGGTAGTGGGCAGAGGATCAAGATGCAGCTTTGGGTTTGTGGCTGAGGATCCAAGCAGGGTTTTTCTTGTGTTGACTTTGGGTGCTGGAGACTGGAGGAGTTGCCGGTGACGGGCGCAGAGCAACGAGCGAGGTTCGCTTGGGGCCGAGCTTGAGCTGTGAACACCCAACCTGGCGCCACTTTTGCTGCAGCACTAACCTGGAAGATGGACGAATTCCACATCAGATACCCACATCGACTTGACTACCTTAGCTCCGGGTGGCTTCTCATTTGCTGGCTAGCGGCATGTCAACGTCAGGACAAGCGTGAGAGGCAAAGCCAACTAAAGTTGGGGCCGCCGAAATGACATGGTTCTCCAAAAATCTGGGTATCAAACAACCCAACGTTGATCGACGGGAAAGCCCACTTTGCACTTCACCGCAGATGCTCTGCAGACTGCATCGGTGCATGCTAAGGTCGGGGTCCCGTCGGCCAGGCCAAGTTAAGGTACCTTGTCCAATGGTTTGTAAACTCGAATAGGTGGTGGCTAGGAAATAAGGCCTGCCCATGATCTCAGGTCTACAGGGTAAGGTAGGTAGGTAGCAACGTAGCCAAGTAGGAAGGCACGGAACTGGGTTCGTACGTCGTGCCCAACTGCCATCCCGCACCTTCGTCCCCCGATTGACTTATAAACGGGAAGGCACTCCCTTCTCCTTCCTCGTTCCTTCCTCCCGTCCTTCAATTAAGGTACTCTAATACTCCACGTGACATTCCATTGTTTACCTGCCTTACCTCGATTCGGCACCTATTCTCGAATAATATCTGCCCCCCGCCACCCTATCCACCGAGACACCTCACCTCACTTCACCTCGAGTAACCACCAACACGCTCCCATCATCACCTCACACCAACACACACCTTCGCTCCGCCACTCTCGCGAGATACTCTCAAGCACGCTTCCAACAGCCCCGACAGCTCCGACATCAATATCAATCGTAGGTAAGTCGATATATCCTCGGGATATCTGATATCAGGAGCCTTCTTTACTTTTGCGCTGGCTTCATTTTCTCCTTCTCCCCATCGCAAGCTGCTTGCTTCATTTTCTAGCCTCTTGGTCAGAATTTCCGAGGACAAGGGAAACAAAACAGCAGCATATCACTGTTAGTTTGTTTACTTGGTCTTGTGCGACCTTGGACCTGCCTCGTTCTGTCCCCAGTTACATCACAACTTCCCCCAGGCGCAGCTTCCCAAATTTGCGTAACACTCATTTCCTTCAACACCTCCCACTCACCACACCGTGACCTTCTGATTCCCCTTCCACTCACCCACAAAGTTGTTTCTCTTCCCACTTCCACTCCACCGCCTTTTTCGTTCTTCACATTGCAAACAATCTTTTACGCTTTCTTTCCAAGCCCACACACGCTCTTTGTTCCAGGTAACCTCATTCCTTTACTGCTTTTGCGATCACCTCTCCTCACGCGCATATCTTGTTTCGCATTTCATTTGATTGCGAAAATCCGAGCTTTACTGATCCTCTACGTACAGGTCCTTCGTTGTCGACTTTGTTCTCGCAAACGACTCACTCTTCTCCAGTCTTACAAAATCCATCATCAATCATTCACAATGAAGTCTTCCATCATCCTCGGTGCTGGCCTTCTCTCTGGTGCCATGGCTCAGGGCGCCTGTGGCGTAAGTAAAATTTCTCCCTCCGCTGTGAACATGGAAATCCAGCAGCATGGATTTTCATGTTAAGATGTTCCTACTGGGCAATTTCCAAGCATCTGAGACTCTAACTCGATCAATAGACTGGCTGTATCTCCGCCATGCAGGGTCTCGCCTCTGACCTGGGCTGCACCGCCGGCGACAACGCCTGCCTCTGCCGCAACGCCAACTTCGCCTATGGCATCCGCGACTGCTCTTTCCAGAGCTGCGCCCAGGCTTCTGATGCTGAGGCCGCTGTCGCCTCTGGTATTGAGCTCTGCCGCCGTAAGTTCTGCTTTCCCACGCAATCTCTCAAATTTGATTTCTGGATCCACTAACACCCAAGTCAGAGGCCGGTGTTGTTGTCACCGTGATCCCCGGTGCCACTGTCACTCAGCCCACTGGCACTGTCACTGCCACTGCCACCGCCGCTCCGATCGTTTCCTCGATCTTCTCTGAGATCACCTCTGGTGGCAGCACTCTGACCACTCTCCTTGGCGTCACTACCCTCACTGGTGCTGCCTCTGGTGGCGGCGAGTCTGCGACCCCTAGCCCGGTTTCCACCTCCACCTTCACCACTGTCATCACCAGCGGCGAATCTACCATCACCTCCACTGGCGAGACCACCCTCTTCGGCATTGGTGGTGTCCCCGGAGCCACCTCTGCTCCCCAGACTGCTGTCACTACCGAGCCCATTGTTAGCACCATCACCTCCGATGGCAGCGTCATCACCTCCACCATTGGCTCGACCACTCTCCTCTCTTCCGTCACTGGAAGCGCGGCCTCTAGTGCTCTCTCCAGCCAGGCCAGCGAGGCTACTGGTGCCACCACCACTGGCGGTTCTGCTTCTGCCTCTGGCTCTGCCACTGGCACCGCTGCCAGCTCCAGCTCCAGCGGCCTTGTAAGTTGCCCAACTACATTCACATTGCTGTACACTCCCATACTAACGTTCTTACCTAGGCCAAGGCGACTGCTGTCCCCGTTGCTGGCTTCCTGGCTGCCGCTGGCTTTGCCGCCATGTTCATCTAAGCGCCTTTCGCTCAGATGACAATGTACTTGCTTTTCTAAGTTGCGGTAAATACCCGCCTGGACCCATAATCTTGGTTTCGACATCCGGATTCATCCTCGCCTTCTACCAATTTTCGACTTGACACGACACGGTTGTGACGGGCACATTTTAGTGAAATGGACAGGGAAGATGAGGTGTGGAACATGGACGACTCGGAATTTTTTCTGGAGGGTCAAACAGGCACAATGAGTTTCTTGGCTGTCGATTTTCGGACGGCAATTAACAATGGTTTCACGATACAAATGGCTTTACACAAAGGACGTAATGACTTGACGGACTGATATCCAATGTGGTTCTGGTGGCCATCATGGGCACATCGTAGGCATTTGGCCGTAAAATGGTGGTGAGGTAGTTGGGGGCAATGTCTGTCCAAAAGTAGTAACAAAATTTTCCACCCTTCTGTTATACCTGTTCACTTGTGACGCGACGCGTTTATGAGATATTGATCTTCCCTTGTCATGTGGTGACTTGATGTCTATGAAATGTCCACTTCGCGGCCCATTGCGTCTGAGCACCCGATATCCGAACATACTGATGGTTGTCGTGTTTTATGGAGCTTTGCATTTGTACCATGGGAACAGTAATGGACGATCACGCAAGTCTTAATTCTATGTTGGCTGTCATAATGTACACAGGCTGTATGAAGGGCCTCGAGGGTATCATGATCTTCTATATAAGGTGGTATTGTACAAAGGCCTGTCCATCTCACACCGGTCTATTTTTCAACAATGCCAACTTGGCAGCAAGGCTCGCGCTGACCCCTTCGTCGCTTTCCGAATCCGACCCCGAGCTGCTCGTCGTGCTATCGTCGTCTTCCTCGCCCAGACTTTGCTCGGCGATGATCTGGTCTACAGCAGCCGCGAACCTATCAACGTCGGCGTCGGCAAGATCACCGTCACTGTCGTCCCCGTCACTCGGCAGCTCACCATCCTCCAGGTTCTTGCGAGGTCTCTTGGCTTTGCCGCCTCCGCCGCCTGCCTTTCTGCCGTTACCCTCGTGCTTCCGTTTAGGGGTGAGGTGCATTGGCTTCGGTTCGGGGAGCAACGTCGCCGGTAGGGCCGCGCCAGCTTCAACGACGTAGAGTGTAGGAAATTCGGGGACCGTGAGGTCGCGCAGGGCTTCGCCGAGGGACGTCGTTGCCTCTACGGGGTGGACGACCGTCTTGCCTGTTGCTGCCGTCGCCGCCGAGGTCGTGCCCGCGACGTAGAACGTGTATCTGCTCTTCTGCGCCTCTTCCTCCTCCGTTGTGCCTGTGAAGGGTTGGACGCCGGTGTGGGAGGTCCAGGTGCCGCGCGGCGAGGACTGCATGAAGAACCGGCCGGGGTGCCAGGCGCCCGTCTCCGTGTCTTGGGCGGTGGCGAGGGACTGGCCCGGTTTGTGTTGGGTTTTGCGGCGCTTCTTGTTTCGGCCAGGGCCACTGGTATGGTGGGTGTTGGCTTCCTGGGCCTCGTCGTTGTCGTCTTGTGGCTGCTGGCGTTGCTGTTCCTTCCTGGCCTGCTCGTCGTTGGACGACTTCTGGCCCGCGACGAAGGCCTTGTAGAGTGGCACATCGTCGAGCGTCTTGGCTAGTATCCTCTTCGTTGCTGTCGTATTGGCGTCCCCTCCGCTCTCCTGCTGTTGTGATGGTGTTTTTGTGTTGTCCGCGGATGGAACGAGCAGCCACTCCACTTGCCAGTTGATCCTAGCAGAGGCTTTGCTGAAGTTGGTCCCGTTCTCCCTCTGCCTGACCATTCCCACCGGCGCACGCTTCAGCAGGATCCCAAACGTCGCCAGCCTCTTCTTGAAGGGTATGCTCGAGAGCGCCTCGTACCGCGCGCCCCCCGGGCCGCCGCCGTTGTCCCCTCTCAGGACCTCGGTGACCATGACCCTCTTCTTGCGCCCATCGCGGCCCGTCTTCCACTGCACGCTGCGCACCTCGACCGGCCTCAGGTCCTCGGGCTTCAAGAGGTGCCGCTCCTCGACAATCTCCTTTTCGGAGCGCTGGACGGCGCGCTCGATGCCCGAGAGGAAGTTGAAGTCGTGATCTACGCCCGCGGCGGTCTTGAGCTTGGAGGGCGGGACGTAGGCTGTCGCGTCGCGGATGCCGCTGCACTGAGACCAGGACTTGTGGCGCTTCGTGCAGGTTAGGGAGCAGGTCTGGAGGGTGCAGCGCGGGCACTTGTATTTGGGGGGCTCGATGTGGCAGATTGCGCAGAGGCTTGTGAGGAGGGGGTCGGCCATGGCCGCTTTCGTATACGAGGTAGGCTTTGTCGACAACTGTAATAGGATACAATGGAATCAGGAATTGAATTGGTACGGGAGGGAGTATATTTTCAGCCCAATTGCTGGCTGCAATGATTGTAACAGGCTTGTACTGCTGGGGATGGCGATGGGACCTTGAACTGAACTCAGGTACGGATACAGTCGACGGGAACTGGGAACTTTTTCTGTTATCGCTAGCTTATCGGTGTTGGAGGGTCTGGATCCACCGAAGCTAGACGTCACATTGCCGGCGAAATACATCTTCCGACACCGCTGCAATGAACCTCATCGAATCCAAGCCTGCCCAGCCTACAATAGACTAGGTAAAAAAACTAATGATCATAAGGTCCCTATGCTAAAGATCATTGCATCATTGAAGCTATTTTCTATCATGTTGAAGGCCACTCCATGAGCAGCGTAATAGTGATACCGGAGGATCTTCCCTGGAGTCGAGCCCACTCTGAGAAGGACTGGCAGAGCAACTTTTAGTACCGAAGTCCGAAGACTCAGCCACAAAGGAAGACATGTATTACCTAGGAAAGGAAACGGAAGTGAACTCATAGAGATGATGAGGGTCATGCCCCATATAGCAATGAATAATTTTGCCCCTTGCATGAGATTGAAGAAGAAGTAAAAGGAGCCTCTCCGTCTAGTCCAATCATGGCATGTGCTGTACACGGGAGCAAACTAAGTGAGTAGAAGGAACTCAACGATTACAGGGGTTACCCTCAAAGTCTTCGGAAACTGAAGAGGACGTCGCTCGGGTTGTGCATGTTTCTTGATATCTTCGGGGCAAGTACGTCCGTACTGCCTCGACATCTACGAAGGTAATGTGTGTGACTATGACGACAAACTAGCCTCCTGAGCACTTCAATCTGACATATGAGACATTCTTTTCAATACCTTCTGTGTTTTCACACCCAACTGGTGTAAGATGGATGCTCGCAGCACTACCTAGCTAAGCGAAGGCGCTGGATTGAGGCGTGCTAGGTAGATCCTCTAACAATATGCAAGGGAACGTATATCTCAGAGGTTCACCTGTAGACTAGGACTTGGACTGTAGCAGGGTGAGGAGGGTAGACACTCTCCTTTGAGACCGCAACAGTCTCCGAGTTCGCATACCGCTGCCATGCCCTTCAGCCCGAGGACATGTCTGCACTCTGCAATCATGGAATCAAGACATGATAAAGCCTTTGGGACGATTGATAGTACATTCACGGCACACACAAATTCATGTTTAAAACAGTAGTTTCCTTCAACTCTCGCTGGATTCGGATAGTGGGTACTAGATAAGGAGGGACGTGAACTGAACTAAGCAGGAAGCTCCAACCTTGTGAGATACAAATGATGTAAAAATCGTGACGACGTCCGATCCGGACACCAGCGAGCCCTGTTCAATTATCCCAGGCAGAAAAAAAAAAAAAAAGAGGAAGACATTAGTCTCTTGAAAAAAAAAACAGAAGAAAATTGCAAACGCCGGACACAACAAGATTTTGTCCACGACCATAAGTGCAAAAAGGTATCAGGCAAAAAGATGTATGCACAATGTCGGTAAATCGTCCTCCCCATCGACCAAAGAGGGAGAAAAGAAATCCTCTTTGGTCGCCTGTTACTCAAAATGAATTATATCGAAACCGCCAGCGATAGTTCTTCAGCGGGTGCCGCCAAGAGCGCTGATGCGCGCTCCAGACGGACGGTGAATGAGGCTGTCAGTGTGCTTGCCGACAGTCTGCTGGGGCATCGTCTCCGACTCGCTGCGATCCTCCTCGAAGTCCTCATCGTCCTCAACAATCTTAGTAGGAATGTCCTGATGGATCATATACTGCTGACTTGAGCGCTCGGGAGTCGCAGCACTGGAAGCGAAGGACATCGCCGTGCTGCTCCGGTTGGGAACCAGGTCCGGGGTAGGGGGGATGCTGGATATCCGGCCAGAAGCAGGGTGAAGAAGGCTATCTTCGCCCATGTCGGACGTCGCGTTTGACTGGGTCTCGTGACCATCATCGCTGTGTGTGGCGGAGAGGTTGCTGCGACGGCGCTGAGCGCGAAGGCGGGCTGCGCTGGCAGAGCGCTCGTCGAAGTCGGCATCCTGAGCCAACTGCAGGCCCTCAACTGCGGCCTGGCATTGCTCGGCAATGTTTCTAATGATGTGCGCAATGGCATCAGTCTTGTCCTTGAGGTGACGGTCGGCCACATCCTTGAAGCTCGAGGTAGAGAGCCTCTTGTTTGCCTCAGCGGCAGCGGAGAGGAGGCGGGCCTGGTTGACGTCGGCTTCTCTGGGAGTAATGCCATCCTCGCCCATCTCTGGCTCGAAGCCTTCCTCAATCTCATGCGCCAAGTCGTCAGGCTTGGTCAAAGACTGAACCAAGTGCTCCATGTGGTGGCTCTGTCCACCAATAAGGCTGCGCAGGTGCAGCACAACGCGACGGGCCTCGTCACGCTGTCTGAGAATGGTGACGTTGGTGTGCTGAAGAGCAGCAAGCTCCTTCTTGTTGCGCTTACGCTCACGCTCGAGCTCCTCGGCAATCTCCTGTTGGAGAACCAGAGCTTCCAGAGCATCGTCACGCTGCTTCTCAGTAGCGCCGAGACGTACGTTGAGACGACCATTGTCGTCCTTCTGCTGATCAATGAGACCCGCAAGGCGTCTGTTCTCCCTCTTGTGAGTTTCGATCTTGGCCTTGAGATCCTGAGTCTCCTTGGTGAGCTGCTCAGCAAATGCCTGGAACTTGAGGAACTGCTGCTTCCAGCTCTCGAGCTCCTCGTTGAGATAGTTGTTGCGCTTCGTAACCTTGTTGAGCTCGGTATCCATACGGCCTTTCAGGTTGATGAAGTCCTGCCAAGCCTCGAGAGCATCACGAGAGTACTGGTTTCTCTCGCGAACAATCTCATTGAGATGTCTCATCGAGACCTTGGTCATCAGGGGCTTCTTGACAGAGCCACCGAAGACAGCCTTAATGCCAGTGTTGCGGCCCATCTTCTCGCAGACATGGTCCATGACAGCCATAACGGTGTCCTGGTTCCACCATTCGGGATCTTGGATAGACTCGACTTCTCCACGCATGACAATGATCTGGCCGGCGGGAACAAGCTTGCCACCGCCGTAAGCGGAGCGGAGATGAGGTGGGACGCCAGAGGGAGTGACATCTCCATTGAGAGACTGCGTAAGGCGAGTGACGAACTTGTTGCGCTGGCTAGGATTGAGTGCAGTCGGGGGGCTGGAAGTAAGAACGAAGTTGCGGTCAAGATCCACGACCAGAGCGTCCGTTGGCGCCGTGAACAAAGAGCGGCACTCGGCCGTGACACCGAGGATGTACGGACCGGGCTCCTGAACCAAATCCTTGGCATGGCGAGCATGCACAACCGGTACATAAAGACCACTCCATTCGTAGACGCGAACGCAATATCTGACAGTCTCCGCAGCCATGGTGAGCATGGCCGGGTAGTGACTGACAAAGATGATGCGGCGGGTTGGCGAGATAGCAGCCTCAACGACACCAACAATGTTGGGGATGGACAAGCAGCAGAACAACGGCCACATGGCAAAGTTCTGGAAGCCAGTAGGCGACGAGGGGAATTGGTAGCAAAGAGCATAATCCTTCATGTCGATGCGAACCAGGTCGTTGAGTCTGGGAGCCGGGAAACTGAGAATGCGTGAGACCTCCTCGGCGTGGAACAGGTTGGTAGCCTTGTTCCAGTGGATCCACATGCCTCGCAAGTAGTCTCCAAGAAGGTTGTACAGCGGGTACCGAGACAGGAATGACAAGCAGTAGGGAATCCAATACGTCTCATCCGGGTTGTCGTAGTAGTCTGGCTCGGTCCTTTTACGCAGATCGCGAATTGTCTCGGCCCTCTTCTCATCGGCTCGCGACCACACACGGAGGCAGATTCCGTACAAGGTATGAGACGAGTCTTGCTGCAGAACGAAGGCATGATGGACGCAGTGAGGCTGGCTGCGGCCGGTGCAGATCTCAACGTCGTGGGGAAAGCAAGCCTATAACAAGTCAGCCACTCAAACTCTAGACAAAACGGATGGCAAACAGCCACTAACCCGCATGGCAGCGTGCAACGACCTGGCAATCTCGTTGTCTTGTTCCAACCTTGGACTGCTTCCAAGAATCTCGGGCAGCCAGAATTGACCAACAGCGCCCTTCATGTGGCCAATCTTGCCCTGTGCAGGAGCAGGGGCCTTAACCCATTGCGAAGGTTCTCTGCCAACACCGCATACCATGTAGGCGTGAGTAAGCGTCTTCGGGGTGCGCTGCTGGGGCTTCGCGTTCAAGGTCGAGGGGATCGGCTGGGTGATGCGCGAGTGAAGGGAGGAAGTGCGGCTCGGAATAATGAGGTTGTTATCTCCTTGATCACGGGTGGTAGGTCGACCATCGCGGTCGCCGGTCCGAGGCCGGGTGAAGGAAGAATGTGCGTTCAGCGAAGGCGCCATTTCATCAGTGATTAGTCGTCGTTAAGAAGAAAAGTTATATTGACGTTTTATAGTTGGACGTGAGAGCGAAGGAGAAGGTGACGATGGGATTGATGATCCGGGCCACACACGAGCTGACCAGCGTGTCGAAGGAAAAGGGCGTAGTTTGATACGAATAACCAGAAGACGGCAAGGAAGCTATCCGGAGAGCAAGCTCTCGTCAAGGAGTCGTCGGTCGAGAGAGTTGCTCAAAAGGACGCCATTCGAAGGAGGGTCGTGGAGCAACTTGAATTGTCTGGTCTGGTTGAGCGAGAGTTGTGAGGCTCTAGCACAGACTGGTTGCTTGACTGACTGACTGCTCGGTGACAGGTGGGGGAGAGAAGAAACAAGAAAGGAGGGAGGGAGGAAGGGGAAGAAATTGGAGACGAGACAAGAAGAGGCAGTTCCAGCTGAGGTAAAAGGGGAGAGTGGTGTCCAGGGGGGGTGTTTGAATAGGAGGACGGGGGGGAGAAGGAAGAGTAGAGAAAGAGAGGGTGTGTGGGAGAAACAAGAGGCAGATGGCGAGAAAACGAGGGTGAGCCACTGGCGGGCGAGCTAGGATGAAGCGAAAGGGGGACCAAGCACCCGACGCGAAGCTGGAAAGAGATGTACGGTCGAGCAGGAGCAGGAGCGACAGGTCAGAGTACCTACAAACTGTGTGGCCGTATGTGCATACGGAGTACCTATACCTGACTGTAGGGAGCAGAGAAGAGAAGAGACGAGAAGAGACGAGCAGAGACAGGGGCGGCGACAGAAACACAGGCCAAGAGATGCAGCGGCTTTGAGAGCAGTCTAACAGACCGGGGGACGGGGAATTAAGGTCTGCAGCCAACGTGCAGCAGCGCACGCAGTAGTCTTGTTCCTTGATGCAGGTTCCAATGATGTACCTTGGCCGGTATTCTTAGCGCATCTCGAGGCAGGCAAAGCAGGGCAGGTTGGTATCCGTACCTTATTCCATAGGTAGTTCGATAGAACCAACCGCAGATTCGGACGAGTAAAAACCACGGGGGCACCACCTCAGCAAGGAAAGGGAGCAGTACCTTAGTGTAGGTAGTGCCAGCCTGCCAGGATCTGAGCACACAGCTACGCAGCAGGTAGGTACACTTCGTAGTCGAAGGGATGGGGTGATGAGGTAGCACTGTGAGGGGAGGAAGCACGGAGAGGAGCCGTTCGCAGGTAAGGGCGGGACACAGATGGGGCAGAGGACGGGTGTGCAAGGGGGCATGAAGCGCAGTGTTGCGGTACGACTGTTCGACAGGGGACGAGGTGGGGTTCAGGAACACGCGGACAGGGGCCACACCATCTGCTCAACTTTCATGGAAAGCCCCAACTTGATATCTGCAAGGTACACATCAAGTACCGCCATCCAACTGCTTCGTACTGAGGGTTGCTACTGTTGACCTTGGGAACAAGAGGGGCATTATGATGGGCACGCCAACTGCGCGCCATATGGAGACGGCAGCTTCATGGCTCGTCAAGTTAGAGTCGCTTCATGGCACCGTGGCCATCGATATGGGGACTGTTCCGGGGGGTTGACTCTTGCAATTGCTGCTGTTGCATCTCGGGCGGGAGGCCATGGCATGATACTCTTCCGTACGGCACCTTAGGCTCCTTGTTTGGAATTGGACAGCACTACCTGGCACGCCTCACTCGCACTCGCACTATCCGTATCTTGCCTCTAGCTACTGCATACAGCTAGCTATGCGGAGTACCTAGACCAAGGTCGATTAAGGATGAAAAGTGAGGTCGTTATTTGCCCGAGCTACGTAGTAATGGTCAGTTCAAAATTTCAGACAACAAGAGAACCCTGAGGTGGAAACCGTTTCTCTTCCTTTCTCTCTGTTCCTTTGTGTACTGAGACATTCCCAGCTCCGCCATGCGCCGCGATTAAGGGAACGAAGCAGTCGATCGGCAAAAGCCAAGCGAGTTCAGTTAGAGCTTCCAATAGCTTATCCGGCTTCGAAATCCCGATTTACACCGAAAACCTAGCAATGCCTTCGGAATAAGGATGGGAGACGGGACACATGGCAGCTGGAACAGGGGAAAGCAGGACGAACCCATCCCGTCAGCACCAGCCAACCAACCCCCAATGAGCCAAGCGTTATCCATCTCAGACAGAAGAACCGTTGGAACAAGCGGTTAAAGGAAGACAATAAAAGACAAAACGAAACAAAGCCGCTTCGGGCAATTACTACCTTCCTCAGGTGTACTTGGGTACAGATACATCAACATTGTCTGAAAAGTACACCGCGGCACACGTAAAGGACCCCGAATTTCAAACTAATACTGCAATTCGTGCAGCAAGTAAGCCCCTCAAAACGATCCGATGGTCGATTTGAATCAGTCGCTTCACAAGCTCAGCCCAATCGGCAGAAGCAAAGACCCTTTTGCACTCGACACTCGACACTCGACACCAGTGGGAGAGCCGTCGAGTCGTGTCTCTGTTCTCTGCCGTTGCCGTTGGCTCCGGGGATTGCAAGCCGTCAAGCCTCTTTGCAGCACTTGCAGTTGTAGCGGCAGTAGTCACTGACCTAAGGTAGGTAGACTCCCGTCCTTGACTCCTCCAGAGATACAAGTCGACTCGTGGGAGCCCGCAAAAATGTGAGGAACTAGCGTACACTTGCGAAATGCTAGCGTCATGCGGCGGCATGCTAGCTCCTTCAATTCCTCTCCGTTTCTTTTTTCCCTTCCAGCCTTTTGTGTTCGCGGCTTGCCCCAATCCCCTCGATGAATGGTGATGGTACCTTTTTTTTTTCTTTCTTTCTTTTTCTGACATTCTTCTCCTGCTGCACGTTGAAATGTTCCCTTCAGTTCAGGTCCCATCAGGTCCCATCACACGCACGGGCCTCTGCTTCCAAAGAAGAAGTGGATGAGGGAGGAGCCCCCCGGTCGAATCCAGAACGACCCCTGCAAAATCTGGACCTTCCTGGTCGTTCACCTAATATTGCATCTCCACTTCTCTTTAGTGGAGATATATGGTCTACAGCCAATGGCAGTCATAGCTGACGCCGCTCAGTACCGACTGCTCTCGAAAGAAATTGGCCAGTCTCGTTTGGAAATTCTATCGCCTCTTCCTCACCACACACTTCCACGGAATGATTGGCGATTACACCAGTTCCCTGGTTTATTGGGCCTAAAACGATGACAGCTATCTGTTTTGGGTCACGATTGTCGTCCCCGGTCTAAAGGCTGCTGCGGCCTGCCAGTGCTTGCATTGTCTTACCGTCCGCCAAACCCTTCACGTCTCGCCCCTCTAGGCTCATGGGACGCGCCCCCTCTCGCCTTCGTCTGTACTCCGGCGCGCCGCCTACGGAGTACGGATACTTTCTTTCGATACCTGGCGAACGAATGGGGTGTGCTGCGTGCTGTGCATGGTGGACGGACCGGCGATAGGGTAATTTTTTTGAATGGTAGGAACGCCTCAAAAGTTTGGACGGAATAGCACTCTGCTGATCCGCTTGTTCTTTGACCAGGGAGATCATTAAACATCAGCTCAATACGATTATGCAATTCCACGCATAGAATGCTGGGCAGACCTTCCGATACGAAGGTCCATGTCACCATGTGCCATGTGCCGCAACAACGAATCATGACTTTTAATCCGTCTCCATGTAGCACTTTCGATGGCACTCTATCGCAACCGCAAATCACCGAGGGAAAAGGCATCCGAGCGGGCGTGAGAACCCAAGTCACCTTCAACGTGCACTGCCAACCAACTTGCCACTGTTCCAGCCAGCCGTGCGGCGTGCCAGCCATCCTGCAAAATAACGCGCACAAAATGCAACCTTCTAGGGGTCTTCTCCAGATGGATGACGAATTCAAGCTCAAGAAAGATCATCTGCCGAAGCGCTCAAGCCCCATCTCTGATCCCCCCAAAGACACTCTCTCCTTGCACGGGTCGTCCCTGGAGTCTAGGACATCCTACAGGATACCTAACTCGACAGCTCCTGGTCGCTCCTCGACTGGTTGGCTGAAGGGTGTCCACGACCAACGAACCCGGATCGACGCACCTGCAGCACATCCCACACAAACAGAGAGGCTTGTGTGTTTGACGATGGGACAGATCCGTGTGGGCTGCTGCACTGAGTGCTGCAGGCTACCTGTGCCCCCAGGACACGGTACTTTGATATAAGGATGCTGACATTTTCCACTACTGTTTTAGCGATAGCCGTCACACAAAATCTAGCACACGCGCTACGCCCATCAGCCAGCTGCGAGCCATCGGGCCTCAGCAGGTGCTCCGTAGTGCGAGCAAATCATGGCCATGGGCATCAACGCTAGGCCCCGGGGGCCGAAGTGGGCGGCCTGCCGGGGCGGGACCTTGGCTCCATGGCACTAAGTCTCCGTTCAGTATCTTGCGCGACGCGATTCATCCGCGGCAGCTTTGCATCTTCAATCAGGGGCTTCCTTGGTTCCACGACGGAGAAAAAAAACATCTCAAATCAACTGAACCGGTTTGCGGGACGACTGGAAGCCACAGGATATGGATCACGACAGAGGGCAGAAGCAGAACACGCTGAAAGCCCCGCGACCCAGCCCGATGCCGGTTTGGTGTGCAAGAACGGCGATCTATGGCTTTCGACTGGTGGAGGCAAAACTGTTCGTGCTTGGCATCGGACTGTCAGTGCAAAGTGCAAACTATCCGTACACTCTGTCGCCGGACATCAACGAAGCGCTGGCCGCGCTAACGGATGGGCCTCATCAACAAATGTCGTCCAATCTTTGCGAAAGTGGGAGCTGCTCACTCCATTTAAACAAGGTGTTTGATGGACCGCAAACATCCGTGAGATCACCTCCAAATAGATGGACTAAAAAAGACTAGTATGTGCTGATTTACCAAGTGATCGCAGCCTCGCAGGGGCACTGCTGTCTGTTGGCGAGTGCAGTTTGCTTCCTCAAACCCATTGATGTATGCTTACTTATCTGAATGCACCAGATATAGTGAAACCTGCGCCTTCACTTCCCAAAAAAAAAAACCCCCCGTCAATCTGCGTCCCGTGGACTGGAACTGGAGATGCCCGCGTATCCACCAAGGCCAGCCATACGCACCATCGTTTGAATAAGCCCGTCCCATTTTGCTGAATCCACGAACTCCGTCTGTCATCTACAGCAGACGCGGCCCGATTTGCACTACCGCAGATGTCTGAAAAGCGTCACATCCATCAGGGCGCTTTGACCCGCCACTCTGGATACTGGGAAAATCTGGCAGTCTGGGTGACGCTGGCGAGCCCTCCCGGGGCCGGCGCACACAGCGACTTTGGATATCTCGTCCGTATTAAGAGCTGGCCAGCTGTATTAATGGTCCGCATAAAACGCAAGCCGTGGATCTGTAACCCGAACAATGGTCCCCCCCACGGGCCGGACACAGGCCCAGTTCCACGTTGCTCCGACTTTGCCTGGCTATACGGCGGGGACTTTATTGTTCACAGCCCCGGAGGCTGGGAGAACGACCAAAGAAGGGGGGTCGTGAGCTTCCTCGAGGAAGAAACCTTTCGCTCCTCCTTCTTTTCCACTTCTGGTGACCCTGGCTTCTTCCTTGCAAAGTTGTTGGTGCCACCCAGCTATGGATCAATTTACACTTGTCAGCTGCGCGTTCTACTGATGAACTGACCTGGACCCTGTCGCGATCTGAGCACGAGTCCCGAGGTCCTGATCGCTGTCTTATCTCCTACATACTGCGGTACGCACTGATTCACAGAGGGCCAGTTACAGCAACGCCCCGTTCGTCGACAGCAACGCAGCCCCGGGTCCCCATCTCGTTGAATGTTCGACAGCGGGCTCTCGGGCGATCCCCGTCTTCTATCTATCTGAGGCTGGTTTCGATCTCTTTGGTCCAAAGTCCGCATGGGGGCAAACTGCGTATACTCCGTATACATACCTAAATCCACTCAGTCCTCCTGCAGGCTGCAAACACTGACCGTGAAAGTGGTATTGGGTCAAAGTCTCCATCCGTATCCCTGGCTCAATCACCGTTGTTGATGAGAAACCCTGGTCTTGTCGGTACGTACCTACCCGAGTGAACCGTCACTTCGTCAAAACGAGAAAAAAGGAAGAAAAAGAAAGGGAAAAGTGGCCCAAACGCGGTGAAACAAAATGAAGGTGATACTACGGAGTAGTTGCCGATGAACTCAGAGTTCAAGGCCAAACAATGCCTCGATCCTGAAATGTGACTGCGACGTAGTCAGCGGTAGGCAGCGTGGTATGCCATGCTCTTGTCTGCGCAATTTCATCTTTAGGTCGAATCCCTCGAGTACGTATAAAGATTCCATCACAATGAGACTTCTCTCAACGGTCACGCCCTTCCCGGTGGCCCCGGCAGCACGGACAGACGGACGCTGTGCCAGTCTCCAGAGCCTTGCCAATCGTTCAATACGAAATAACCTCAGCCCATGATAAATGAGTTCTCGGCGCACTGTCCCTCGAGAGTATGAGCCGTCATTTATTGAGAGAGGTGAAAGAGGTGGTTTACAAAAACTTTGACAGCCAAGGTCAGCATTTCATGTCTCCTGAACGGGCCGTGCGACGGGTCCGTCCTGAGATGGATGGAAATCAATATTGACTGCCGCCCGTAGCCCTAAGAAACCTGGTTCGTTCCTTCGACTGAGCGCCTTCCTTCGTTCGAGTACCTTATGCGTCGTCTCTGAGGCTCTGACGCCCGACCAGATTCTTGGCCTTCTCCATTGCGGGTGATCTGTCACCTGGAAGAGCCCCTGTCAACCTCACCTCGTGTTGTGATATTGGAATCCCTGGTCATGGCCCAACTACGTTTCGCTTCTCAACGCAAGAGCCTCTGCTGGCTTGCGTGTCGAAGATGACTGACGATATGAAATCAATCCGCCAGATACCAGAAACGCGCCGAGAGGACGCGGTATCTGCAACCAAACGGGCTACCGCAGGAGCATAGATCTTGTCTCCGCAAGATATCGAATATGTGCCCTTGTCCACGAGTTTCCACGAGGCCTGGCAACCGGCTTTTTTGGCCTCACGAGCCGCGCGATCGAAACGGGGCGAGACTCGTGGGTCTGGACGACGGCGTGATGCTATTCCAAGGCTGAGCGGGTGCTCAAGCGGGCCGGTCTGCCATACCCGTCTGGTGAAAGCTCAACGACGGGGCTACGGCATCAGTACTAGCCACGGCCGCTCCGTGGTGATGGCGAGTCAACACGGGCTGGGCCTGGGCAAAAGATTTAGTTCCATGTTTCGAAACAACTCGAGACCGAGAAAACGGCGTTTCGCATCGTCGAGTTATTCTCGGAGGCGGAGGACTTGTTCCCTGGTTTTGCGGGCAAAGCCGTTTTCGATTCCACTTCCCGTCGTCACTAGCGGATATCGGTAGAGGATCCCATGTGTAGCGTCACAAGTTGGATCAAGTTTCTGGTTCAAAGGCCTTTGCTAGTGAAGCTTATGAAGCTTGACGGGGCCACCTACTTCGTGGCGCCTCTCCTTTCTTTGTCAAGGAAAAGATTTCAAAGAAGCCAACTCGACGAGCCACTTCTAGGACCCGATTCATCAACAAAAACACGTTTCCCCTCAGCTTCAGACGCTATTCATGTAACTCCGAGGCTGCTCTGCTCAAACAAGAGATTATTCGAAACTTTCTTCAGGTCCAGTGCCATTGGACACACCGTCTCGCCATCCTTCGACTCATACCATCTCCTACTGGTCTGCGAACCGTAGCTCACATTCGCTGCTGGGGTCATGTCGAATGAAGCGACGTTGCAGAGCGATTTCTGAGGCCAGCCCTGTTCCAGCGCCCGGGCATTCTCAAAACCGGGTTCCATTCGTCCCACCCCTGGCCATTCCGGACCAGAGGCGGTGATATTATGGGGCCGCTATCCCAAGGAGCCGGGGGTTTCGGAACATGCCCCTCTTTTCCCGGAGCCCGAGACCCCGAGTGTCGGGCTTAACGATATCGGTCCGCCGCAGCTTCGCATTCTCCGGCCAACCGAAGCGGTCAAAAGGTCCTCGGCTATGGAGAGCCAAAAGAGCGAGCCCAGCCAAGAGTTGCGGAGTGCCGCGTTCCCATCGGAAGAGGTGGCGAACTGGACCTTTTTTTTTTTCTTCTTTCTTTTTCCCGCTTACGCTGCAGAAGGAAGCGTTCCCTCCAACAATTGAGATGGATGGCACACTTCAAGATGCTGAGTTCTCGCGCAGGATGCAGGGGCATCCACGCCCCGCTGCACCTGTCCTTCTTCCGTCAACCACGTATCCACGACAGAGGGAAGCGTGTGCCTACGGTACTCGCTTTCGCAAGGGATGGATGGGACGGGAGGGGAGGACTCCCGTCTTTGCACACCTTTTGATATCATGTCTCTCTTGAATGATTAGCTCGTGGCGTTCACTCAATCTCGAGCGCGTTCGCGGCTGCAGACCATGACGACTTTGTCGCAAACTCGCAGAATGACGACGTGCGAGAAGCTGAGCACGAGAGCCAAATGACACTTTAAATCAGCGTCATCCGAACTTTCACCAATTCCTCCAGCATCTATAGCTTCCGATACTTTACGAAGAAAGGTGCCCGTAGGCATTTCACGTCACTTCTCACTGGCATGTAGAATGGGACGCAAGAGCTCTCAACGTTGAGGTTGTCCCTGCAGGTAGGTGAGACATAGCCTGACATGTGAAGGTGGGCACATGTGGCTGGTGCAGGTGGGGAACGAAGGGACACAATCAGGGAACAGGGGTTTTGCTTCCCTTCCTCCCCTACCACGTCAAAATTGTTCGATGATTTCCAGGTTTTATCTTTGACGGGTAGGAGCAGAAAATGGCCGAGTAGTACTTGCAGTGGGAAGACCGAAAAAAAGGGTCGTCGCTTTGATGGCCAGTAAGGTGAGAGATGAGACCTTTTTGAAAGTGGCAACGGCGTACGGGTAGGTGGGTTTATGTTGTCCCCTCCAATGCTTGGCTCCCGAGGTGCCATTTGATTGTTCACCCGGCCGAGCTGGACGAAGACGGCATCGTCGACGATGAGAGCCGCGGCAGCATACCTAGTAAGGTGGAGGCCACAGTCCGAGCCCGAGGAGGCGAATTTGTGCTGGCGGGTCGAGTGATTAGGAAGGATAGCTCTTGTGTTCATCAAGAGGCCATAGCTTCACGAAGACAGATAGAGATTGGAAGGGACGACTGGCGCGTCACGGGTCAAGTTATATCTAATTTCTTGGGGGGCAAGCGACGGCGTCATCCAGCATTACGAAGGCTGCCAACAAAAGAGGAAACAGCGCCAGGACGGAGGAGCTTCACAAGCAACGGGATGCAAGATTGGAGGCACAGAGGCCCCCTCACCATCCCACGGTCCACCTCACGCAAGCTCGAGTGGGCTGAAGACCGGACCGCGTAGCATCACATCCAAGCGTATGCCACAAGGCCGCCTAGGTCAGGTACCTTGGGCTAGTCGGTACGCGATGGAGTGGATTTTGATGAGTAGAGGAGCAATAAGTGCACCAAGAGCACCAAGAGGTGAAGAAAGTGTGAAACTCGTCCTCCAGATTGGCTTGCTGTATCCCGCTATTTGGGTCTAGGGCGTGGTCGTGCAGGGCCAGCGCCAGCCGTTGGCTTGGGATCTCCCCGTGATAAAGTTTGGGGGATGTGAAGCGATAAGCAAGGGTGGTGGCATGGCCTATTGGGTTGCGGGAGGAGCTTGGGGGTCTTTTGCCCCTCCTTGACACTCAAGATGGTGTATGCGTACGGAGTACGAAGTAGGAACGCGAGATATCTGAGTACCTATGTGAGAGGATGGACAGGGAAAAGTCAAGGAGACAAGATGCTGTAGGTATGGAGAGGAGGAAAAGGGGACCCCCAATGGTTTGGCAAAGATCATCTTCCAAAAGAGCCACTACTCGTGCAGAAATGAGTGACTGATTGCATGACAGCTTCGAGGCAGATGTCATTCAAAGCGCCTCGTCTCATCCATCATCCAGCAACTCACACACAGACTGGACACCAGTGGAGAGAACCACAGAACCTGAGAGTGTGTGGCGGGTGGAAGTAACCCGTCCGCTGGGACACAGATCAGCGGGTGCTCCGGCAAACTGTCAGATAAGGCACGCATACGTGTTGAGCAGCGACTTGTTGACCAGGCGCTTCTTTCCTCTCCTCCCTTTCCCTTCGGTGTGCTATAGGTATGTACTCCGTAGGTAGGTAGAGCTTCCGTGCTTCCTTATTGCTGCTGACTTGCTGCTTGCACCATCAACTCTCATGATGACATAATGACGGGTCCCAAGGTCCGTCCACGGCATGTAGGAAAGCGCCGTGCGTTCGCGTATGTCTTCCGTGCTGGAGGGAATGGCACGGATGGAAGGGGAGGGGAAGGGGGCGATTCCGTTCATTCGTTGGAGGACTGCAATGGTCTGATCCAGACGCAACCGAATTGGCCAACAATTCGCAGGACACACAGTACTTGGGCATCTCAGGAACGCGGCTGCGACTGCTCGAGTGTGGGAGCTTATCCCCCCCTCCTCCTCACCTTGGCCTCACCATCCGTTTCGTGTCTGTTGCTGGACCACATGCCTCTGCTTGGAGCCTTCCACAAAAAAAAATCTCTATTCCCTCACGGGGTATGGAGTATGGATACGGGATCATATGTTTAATGTGCTATCTGCTGACTCTTGACGAGAGAGAATTAAGAAATTTCCCTGCCCAGTCGTCACGGCCGAGACCCTCTTTTGTTCTTCTTTTTTAACTCTCTCCGTCCCTTCCAGCATTCCACTTTGACACGATATGGCGGGGCGAGAGTTCGTGTACCACTTTCACATGTCACGAGCCGGGGTCACGATAGGGACGCATGCAAGCCATTGCTCCTGCTGCTGCTTGCTACAGCTACAGACAAGTTTGATACTACCTACAGAACTGTTCGGTCGCCTTACCAAACGTACTTGCCCGTCCTACCTTGATAATGCTCTTACCTTAATTGTTCTTCCTATCGCCGGGTTTGTCGCCGAAGC
The DNA here is from genome assembly GCF_030913485.1 of Colletotrichum godetiae. Taxonomy (NCBI): domain Eukaryota; kingdom Fungi; phylum Ascomycota; class Sordariomycetes; order Glomerellales; family Glomerellaceae; genus Colletotrichum; species Colletotrichum godetiae. The sequence goes on along the minus strand of NW_026851274.1, from coordinate 128,004 downwards.
TGTTCCGTCCAACGAGAGATAGCTAGACGACCAATGTGAGGTGCTTGCACACACACACCTGCCCTGCGGGTTTTACTGCCCACGGGCGGGACGGACAGGGATAGGTGCTTTAGAAGCTGCCGTCAGCAGTGCAAGGTGCCATTGCATGTGGCTTGAGCAGCTACCTCTTGAACATTTATCTAGGTACCTGACCTTGCCAATTGTATTAATCTTCTACGACATTATCCAGCAGGCAGAGAAATATGATTATTATTTTTCCATCTCGTCAAAAGCATCAGCAGCATCAAATACCTGACTCAGAGCAGGGAAGGGTAATACCAATCCAGAATTGCAGCAGTGCATGCGTAGAGAGGAGCACACAAGAAAGCACCAGGACCAGCAACAGAGCAGCAAGAAGGACCACCAGGAAAAAAAAAAAAAAAAAAAAAAGACGACATCCCACTGGCATGTGGCGCATGTACCTCGTTGGTAGGGATACTTGGGCCGGACCCGCCACCACGGCATTCCTGGGCGTCCCTTTCCTCGCATTCGACCTGTGAATGTCTGAAGCACACGCTAATCAATCTAGTCTCGCATCCTAAGGGGTTCAGGTAACATCATTAGGCCAGCCCCGTACAACAAGACGTGGGCGATGAGGTGGGCTCTCATGCTCATGCTCTAGCTCTCACCTCTCTTTCGTGTCTGTTCGTCTCGACCAAGACGTAGATAAATACTTTCATTTCAGTCCATACCCGTCTGTGGCGTCAACCTCGTCACCACCCATCTGTACACGCTCTTCTCCGTTCCAGCCGTTCTCCTCCATCCAACCAGCTTCCTCTCAGTCTTGCCTTCCGACACCCCTCTGCTGCTATCTGTGAGTCTCCCTCCTTCTCCCCTTTCTGCCCTCTCCTCCTTCCACGCCTCTCTCTCTCTCATGTGTCTCGTCTTGTCTCCCTCCCTTTTGGCTTTGCCTTACCTACTACCTTCCCCCCCCTCCCTCCAATACGTCTTGCTCTTGATTCTTCCCCCTCCAACAACCAAAACCTTCCCGTCTTCCTATTCTCCCAACTCTTCGGTCCAACAAATACCTCGATTCGCTTCACTTCCCCAGCCTTTGCAGCTCTGATCTGGACGTGACCTGTTCTGATATCGAGTCCTTCAGTAAATCCTCCATATCCACCACGAATCCTTGCTCCCGAGCCTCAATCGCAGCTTTCCTAACCTGCAAGCTCTCCCCTGCGCGCACGAGCTTACTCCGCAGCAAACCCACCTCGAACTCTCAACCACAATTCGCCGAGCTTCACGCTTCGACGAATTAACAACCTCAACTTTCCCACGCAACCCCCGCTAATCTACTAAATGCCCAAAATGGCCCAAGTCAACGGTGACCTTCCGAGCGTATCCTCGGCTGCTATTCAGGTGCGTTCTCAATGAATGCAATTGTACTTTGACTCTTGTCGGAACCCCCAACTAACCGTCCATAACAGCACTTGCTGGACTACCCCGTAGTACACGACGGTGTCGTTACCTTCAGAAACCACCCTGTCGGCAAGAAGTCCCTGGTCTACAGCGACTCTGCCTACAAGACCTTCGCCGAGCCTCTTCTCCCTTACTTCGCTCGTCCTTGGGGATACCTGCGCCCTTACGCCGAAAAGGCAGACAACCTTGGCGACCAGGCCCTGACCAAGGTTGACGAGCGCTTTCCCGTCGTCAAGAAGCCTACCGAGGAGCTCTACGCCGGCGCCAAGGGTATCATTGCCCTGCCTATCCGCACTGGCTTCGAGGCCAAGGACCACGTCTTGAAGACGTTCAGCCAGCAGAAGAAGAAGGTTGGCAGCGAGAACGTTGTTGCTTACGGTAAGGCTCTCATCGGAACCGCCCTTATCACCACCAGCGAACTCATTATCTGGGTTGGCGACGTCATCCACTACAAGAAGGAAGAGGCCAAGGAGGTCGTCAACGAGAAGGTCAACAACTAAGCGCAATGGCTTGTAACTGTACAGCTCGCTGATGTTTTACCTCCCCCCTCCATTTCATATACCCTTCCCTCCCTCGGCGGCAATCTTGAACCAATTCCAGGTTCTATGACCGCAGTCATGATGGCGAACGCTTCTACGACATAAAGCAAGGAACGGAATCTATACCTCGTACAAAGAGCTTTTCATGTACTGTTTTTGTGTGCTACGTTGGTTTTTCCTTTGTTTGTTCCAACCAGTGGTGTACGAGGGAGCAAGAGAGAGACGGGATTGTGGAGAGAGAAAGGCATATAGTGCGCCGCTCCGGCCCTTCATTTCCGGAGGCCAATCGAACTGGGGCTATCTCCTCCGGGGCTGATGGCGCCCGCCAAGGCGCCCGATATTCCCTCAAGGTTGATGGGCACGGTTAAGACGGCTTGACTTTCGGCGGACGTTGATCTTTTTCGAAAGGTTGAACTTGTGCTGGACCTGGAGTTAGTATCAGATCTTTCTTAGGAATCAATATTTTTAATAGACACTCTGTGTTTCCTAGCCAAGCTGACGGTTGCATGTGACGTCGCACCGCGTGAGACCAAGAGGCTGACTAACGTGGGAGTTCACTCGCACAGGCAAGATTCCGAGCATAAGTAGACGCAAAAGCTACCGTGAGGAGTTGGGGCAGTCAAACTCAGAGTGAGGCAAACTCTATACCTATTCCATTCTGATATTTGTGAGGACAGTCTGGAGCAATAAGTTGCGCTCAACATCAGATCAAGCCGCTAAGAGACCTGGGGAGGAGAGAGAGCACTGGGGAAGGTTGCTGGCTGCTGATTGGCGGCTCTTGCATGGTGTCATTGGTCACGGTGATTGGCTACGAGCTTACATCATTAGCCAGCAAGTTACCAAGCAAACAAACTGTTTGCAGCCTCCTAGCAAGTTTAGCGTTCCTTAAGGTCCCCACGTCCCTGAGTGTTCAATACGGATAGCTGACGTAAAGATGCCCTGCTAGGCGAGAGGCTGAGAGTGTACCGTCGTACCTACCCACCTGCCCTGCCTTACCTAAGATACCTTAGGTGCTTAGCAGCCGCATGGACCCCGGCAGAGAGGCACAGAGGGTGGGCTAAGCTCGCGCCGAGAGACTGAGAGACCTGCTTTTCCATTGCTGATGTAAATTTGACTAATGCGCCATTGCTTACCAGAGAAGCGCATAAGACGATTCCTCACGATGCTATTGCTGTGCACATTGCAGCCCTTTTATGCTAGAGTAACATTCGCAATGTGGAGAGAGGCAACGTATCTCTAGGTCCTTGATCAAATAGATTCATCTTTTTCCTTTTAGACTATTTACCTCTCTTCTTCTCACTCTCATACCAAAGCCCGCTGAGAAGGGATTCACGTACAAATATCACCCCTGGTCGCCGCCCCTCATCAATGAAGTCCCTCTCACTTTGGCTATCCATCATTATTGGAATCGCATCGATTGTAACTTTTCGAGAATACATAGTGGGCGTAGCCTTCGCGACCGCAACGAGCTTCTTCAACTCTCTGAGCAATATTCAGGACGGAAGCGTATTCGACTTTGAAGCCAAGTCTTCGCAGCAGCAGGAATCACAAGTAGACCATCACCTGTACGCCACCGACATGTCCGTCCCTCGCGCGATCCGCAAGGTCTTCTTGGCCGTGGAACAGGCCGAAGGCGCTGGTGCTCGTGTTCGCCGCTCCATCGGCACCCCTCAACTTAAGAACTTTTCACCATTCTTGATGCTTGGTGAGTTATCCTTCCCCCCCAAAGAGCCCGCTCACCTTTCTTCATGTTGAGCCTGCCTACGGATACGCAGTAGAGTCCAAGCTTTGCTAACACGAGATTACAAGACCACTTCCGTATCGCCCCCGGTTCGGGCTTCCCGGACCACCCCCACCGCGGCCAGGAGACAATCACCTACCTCCTTCACGGCGGCGTTGACCACGAGGACTTTGCCGGCAACAAGGGCACTATCGAGGCCGGCGACCTGCAATTCATGACGGCCGGCCGCGGCATCATGCACGCCGAGATGCCCAAGCAGAACCCGGACGGCAGCGCCAACGTCGGTCTGCAGCTGTGGGTCGACTTGCCCAAGCACCTCAAGGCCTGTGAGCCGCGGTACCGCGACCTGCGAGCCAAGGAGATTCCCACCGTCGACGTCGACGGCGGCAAAGTCCACGTCAAGGTCATCTCGGGCCAGAGCCACGGGGTCGACTCGGTGCGGGATCTGGCGTACACGCCCGTGTGGATCTTGGATGTCCAGATCAAGCCCGGCGGGCGGATCGCGCAGCCGGTGCCCAAGGGGTGGAATGCCTTCGCGTACACGCTTGAGGGGCAGGCCATCTTTGGCGAGGGGACGCAGAAGAGGGTCGTAGACGAGTTCCACAACGTCGTGTTTGAGGAGGAAGGTGAGATTGTCAATGTTGAGGTTGATGCCGGCGCAGACAAGGACGCGAGGTTTGTTCTCATTGCCGGGACACCTCTTGACCAGGAGGTCGTGCAGTACGGTCCCTTTGTTCTGAGTTCCAAGGCCGAGGTATATCAGGCCCTAATGGACTACCAGACTCACTCTAATGGGTTTGAGAGGGCCGAGGGCTGGCAGAGCGAGATTGGAAAGTCCATGATTGAATGATGCGACGGGATCCTGCGCCTTCTACTTGATCTGTAGTTTAGAGCATTATGTATTTTCATCTTTTGGCATTGAGCGGAGGGGCATTTTCTTGGATTGGCAGCATCTCAAGGGAGGAAAACGAAAGTTGGGTGAGGTACCATGGGGTTCATAGACTTGAGAAAAAGAAAATTTATCATTCAGAGGAGCGAAAGACGAACAGTGTCTTATCACACATTATCACATATACAACTCACCCATTGTTGTATACCCTCTGGTAGATGTGCTGCAGTGCGCAGTCCTGGCAGCTCTCGAGTGCACAGGCCGCTGCAGAAAGTCACTCGCAGAACTCGGGGACGGGAACGCACAGGCCAACAAAGGAACCCCAGCTCTCCCTTGGGACTTGAGGTGGGAATTGGACCCCCCCCCCCCCCCCCCCATGCAAGGTACACGAAACCGAGTCGCGGCATGCAATGCGATGACCTCCCAGCCCAACACATAACAGTAACACCCACCAACGACATGATTAATGACGAAGCACTGAAAATACCCCCGAACCTGCACTACCGAATGCGCAATTGATACCCTAGCCAACCGACAGAACAAGTGCCAACCATTCATCGACCGAATTCCTCATAATACGAACCGACAACAGCTGGCGAGCCCAGCCCAGCTGCCTAGAGCCAGCCCGCCATGGATGCGCCCATCCCTAAGCTCGCGGAGCTCCTCCGCCACCCAGACGACCTCGAGAAGATCGCCGGTCTGAAGCAGGAGTTCTCTCGCAAGAAGACAGCTGTCGACTCTCAGCTCCGCAGCGGCCTGCGCGAGCAGCTCGAAACCACCCAGTCTGGCATGACGGGCCTGACGGACGGCCAGAAGACGGTGCAGCTGATCAAGGAGGAGATGATCAAGATCGACCGCCTGTGTTCCGAGTCGCAGAACATGATCAAGGACTTCAACAGTATCAACCTCGTTTCCCAGGCTCACCGGAATTTCGGAGCCGTCGAGGCCATGCGCAAGAACCTCGAGACCTTTAACGAGCGGCTCGCAATTGTCGACCGCCTGCTGGACGAGGACGAGGGGGATAAGGAGAATATGCCTAACCTGCTGCCTATTCACTACGAGTTGACACAGCTGAGAAACATTCGAGACGATGCCATGGAACAGATACAGAGGGCGGAAGACCCGAGCCTGGAATCGACGCTCGAGGACTACTTCCAGAGGCTCGACACCATGATTGATTGGTTTGACGAGCACATTGGCATCCTGGCGCTGAATCTTATCAACTTGGTGGTTAACGACAACAACGGACTAGTGGTACGATTCGCCGTGGTCATCGAAGCTGAAGAGAAGAGTGATCAGAGGGTGCTGGCACTGCAAGAGGCGCTCAAGGATCACAAGGAGATGGCAACGAGGTTCCAGAGCATTACGGACGGCGCGAAAAAGGTGCGAGGGTACAAGGACAAGTTTACACAGGCCATCAAGATAAGTGTAGAGGGCCAGTTTAACGAAGCCAGAGGAGAGTTCCTCGACGACCCTTCAGCGCTCGACAAGATCCTTAAGTGGTATTTCAACGACTTGAATGCCGTTAAGATGGGCATGACGCCGTTGATGCCCAAGAAGTGGAAGATCCTCAAGGTGTACGGCGATATATACCACCAGACGATGCACGACTTTCTCACCGGCATGATTGACGACCCAGACGCGGCTTCTGCCAACACGTTGGAGATTATCAACTACCCGGAAAAGTACTACAAGAAGATGAAGAAGCTCGGCTTTAAGCAGGAGGATCTCATACCCCACGTCATAGACTCGAGAGAGGCGGAATTGGTCCGTGACTTCCGACAGCTCATCATCAAGTTCCTCGACGAATGGATCGAGCGCATCTTCAATGCAGAACAAAAGGACTTTGCAGAGCGCAATGTCGAAGGCTCCAACCTGGACCAAGACGAATACGGCTATTTTAGGTCCAGAAACCTCGTCGACATGTGGCGTATGATGCGTGAACAGATTGACGCTGCGGCCAACTCGAAGCGTATGGATGTCATTGAGGGTGTTATTGACGCCATGTTCTTGAGATTACGCGGTAGACAACAGTCGTGGCAGAAGATGCTTGAGGAGGAGGCCATCAGATTTGAGACGGGCAAGGTCCCGGAGCTCGAGGGATTTCAGCCCCTTCAGGACTGGCTCGTCGGCACGGCAAACGACCAGATTGCGTGCGTCGATGACAACGAGGAAGAAAACAGGTTCGGCTACCTCTCCAACTTTAAGCAAAAGTTTGAGCCGCTCGTGTCGCCGGCGTACATGGAGCGGGCCGAGACCGAAGTCGAGCTTCTGCGCGACGGCTACATCGACTTCAGCACGTGGTGCATCACTAAGTTTGTGCAGCTCATCTTCTCGGTCGACTTCAAGCTCGTCATGGCAGACTTCTTCACGCCAAAGTGGTACACGAGCACGGCCATGAAGCAGATGGTGGTTACGTTTGAGGAGTACGTCGGCGACTACCGCCAGGTTCTCCACCACTCCCTCGTCGACATCTTCACCGAGATCTTTTCGGACGAGCTCCTCGTGCGGTACCTCTCATCGGTGCGCAACAAGGGCGCAAAGTTCCGCCGCGCCGACCCGGTGCAGGACAAGCTCTTCAACGACATCTCGACGGCCTTTGAGTACTTTAGCGCCCTTCCGAACCCCGACGTCGGCAACTCGGTCAAGCAGACGTGGCGCGTCACCGAGTACTTTTTGCAGCTTATCACGGTCGACAAGGACGCCATCCCCGACACGTTTGAGGCCTTCAAGACGGCGTACTGGGATCTGCAGGTCAACTGGGTGGAGGCGGTGCTGCGCTCGCGCGACGACTTTGAGAGGAGCATGCTCAACGCCGTCAAGGCGAGGGCGGCGCAGATTGACGTCGTTAGGGGGCCCGAGACGATCATGGGCAAGGTCAAGTGATGGCCGAGGACACGTCGGGTAAGAATGGACATTTCGAAGTGGAGGTGCAAGGAGAAGCCGCCTTTACGTGGCCTTGTTTATATATACACTGCGAGCTGCAGTCCAATAATGGCTTCGAGTGCCCCCAAAGGGGGGTGGTCGAGCCCGAGTGACGAGGACAATGGGCACGCAAAGGATGTGAGAAGTTATCTGAAAGGGTGGAAGGTGGAAACGATGCTTTCTACCTCTGAAGAGGTTGTAAATATGGATGAATCACGTTTTGACGTACTCTTTTTTCTCTTTCTTCTCCATCGTGCAGTGATGGGTGAAATTAGGCGGTAAACATGGATGCTTGAGGAAACACTTGGGCATTTTTTTTTTTCGTCTTTCGATCATACGGCTTTTCGGACTCAGGGTACGGCGCAAACATTCAACAACAACACCAAAGTTGCACATGTGATGAGCTTATATGAGAATGATGTTACTGTCCCGAGTGATGGGTCCAGACTGCAACGCACAAAGCTAGCTTTGTCTGTAGTATCCAAGAGATGCATCCTCACACCCCAAACGGGGAATCATGGCACTCCCAGCAATCCCTTGTCACTTTTTACTTGTTCGGATAATTAAACATGAGCGGGGAGACATAACGTCAATAAAGGTTTGTAACATTGCTATGCTAGTGGTGTTGAATCGACATGTACATCCTACATACACATTAATTGCCCGAGGTCCACCATAATCCAAGGAGAGAATCAAGCGGCCTGGCGTAAAGGGGGGTGGGTTGCGAATAACTTCCAAACACATTCAGGTATCTCCTAGGCCAAGCAGGGGAAATAAGACGCTTGCAATCATGGGGGTTCACGTCCCTTTGCCTCCCATCAGGAAATCAAACTGCGTTTCTGTGCTCTTCTAAATTGTGCTCTGCTATTTCTTAAGACTGGCTCGCGAGATGGTTGGCCGCCTGTCGAAAGAGTTAGTCACATAAAAAAGGAGGCATACATGCAGTCCTCAAAGAAAATCAACTTACCCTTTCCAAGTTGTAGTCATACTTCTCCAAGGCGAGAATGGAGTCTTCTCTTGAATAGCCCATGCTGGTGAGGTTCTTTAGAATCGGGTCATCATGCTCGCCGGTTTGTGTGAGGGCTCTGCCAGGGGTTGGTCGAGTCTCTTCTGCAGGAGGTGCAGGAGCAGGAGCAGCAGCAGCAGCAGCATTTACTGTGGGGTTTGCATTGGCGTCACTCGGTGAGTCGAGACTGGCAAAGATGGCATCCCAGTCCTGTGCATCCGGAGCCGCTGCTGGGCTCTTCGACGCCGCACCAGCGTTCTCACCAGCGGCCGGGTTTGGCGACACTGATCCAAAGTCGTAGCTGCTCTCTTGTCCAAACGCAGTAGACTCTGTCTTGGCTTGGCTGGGTGGCGGGCTGCTGTCGAAGACCGGGTTGAAATCGTCCAGGCCAGATCTAGAGATTGTTTGGAAGTCATCATCGGCAGAGCCCTCTTTGGCATCTTCTAGACCCTCGAACTCGTCATCAAGATCGTCAAAGGAGGAATGAGCTTTGGGCTCCGGGTGTTGCGTAGTCGCGGGCGTTGGGGCAACGTCAGCCTCTGATGTCTCGGGGAAAGTAGACGCCGCAGCAGGAGCTTCGGGGATAGGCGCAGGAGAGGCCGGGTCCTCAATGGCAGGAGGAGCAGCCGCAGCCACAGGTGCAGTCGGAGAAGTGGCATCCTTGGGCTCCATAGGAGGTTCAGTCTTCTTGGCTTGAGGGGATGCCGGGGCGAAGTCATCGTCAAAGCCGCCCCCCTCACTGGCAGTGTCCGAATCGTCGTCATCGTCGTCGCGATCAAGCTCGGAGATGGGTGGGAATTCAGAATCAAAAGCTGAGAAGGGTTTGGTTGTGTCAGTACCGGATTTGTCAGAGTTATTGTGCGCGCTAGTAAAGCTTGCAAATGCATCATCGAAATCAGCCTTGGCGTCGTTCGGGCCCATTGCTGCAAATGGGTCAGAATCCGCCGCAGCGCTGCCTGTCGCAGCCCCCCCCGCTGCCGCACCTGCTGCCACTCCTACTGCCACACCCGCGGCTGCAGCTCCGTTGCTCGAAGGCTTTACATCACCTTGAGCCGCGGGCTCATGGAAGCTCGCAGTTGAAGTGGATGCCGTGCTCTGACCCGTAGCCGTAGGCTCCAGGGGGAAGGCTCCAGGCAGGGAATTTGCCTGAGGAGTCTCAACATCGCCCTCAGCTCGAGAAGCAGGCGGTGAAACAGCCCGAGAAGAGCTCAGAGATTCATTTGCGTCGCCAAACGGCAGGAAGCTCGAACTGATCTGTCTTGACTGCGGAGGAGCAGGAGGCTCAGCTGTAAGAGTAGCTTGCCTGCTGATAGCAGGAGGCGTGGAAACAGGAGGTGTCGAAAACGAGCCCAAGCTAGCGGTCGACGCACCTGTGTGTTGCGGGTTGAACGAGGTAGCAGGCGGTGGGGTACTGGCAGAGCCTACGGGAGGAAACGCTGGACCAAAGACATCGTCAAAGGACTTGTCACCACTCGAAGGCTTAGCAGGTGGCGGCGAAGTGAAAGTACCCATGATATCAGTGCTACCTGTCCTCTTGAAGAAGGGATTGTTTCCACTGGCGGTCGAGGGCGTTGGGCTAGCTACTTGGGCCGACGACGCTACAGGAGAGCTTGTGTTCACCTGGCGAGACAACTCCTCGTGGCTCTTGTGAAGATCAGTGATCTCAGTTTGAAGCTTGTCACGCTCACCCTCGTTAGTTGTCAACTGCTTCTTGTTAATAGCAACAAGACCCTTTTGCTGCCGCGCCTCGGATTTGAGCTTCTCGATCTGGGGCTTGAGCTGAGCGATTTCTGCGTTAAGGTTGCGGATTTTCTCCTTCAGATTGGCATTCTCTTGTTGATCAGCTTGCAGTGCGGCGTACACTTGCTGGTGCTGCGTCTGCAAGTCTCGGTAGGTGCCGTCCAATGTCATGCATTCGCCTTGTAGCTTCTTCGTCTCGTTTCTCGAGGTATTGAGCTGCACCTGCAAAGATTCGACGTCTTTAGCTTCCTTCTCATACATGGTACGGAGTTGGGCGAGGCGGTGCTCAAAGTTCTTCTTCTGCGAGTTGGCTTGGTTCAGTTCATTCTGCGTTGTCGTGCGCTGGCCCTGAACTTCCTGCATTTGCTTGGACAGAGAGCCGACCTGGTTCGACAGGTTCGCGAGCTCGGCCGTCTCGTTTGTCAACTTCTTGCTGACCTCAGGGTCACCGTCTCCCAAAAGATCTTCGGACGCTGAAGGGGCAGGGGGGCGACCGGAGTTAGAATCTCCTGTGTTGTGAACTGTAAGTCCACGGCCAAAAGAGGAAGAGGGCACAAATGGCTTGAACTGATTTCCCGTAGGCGACGGTCGGATTGGGGAAGAGGGTGCTAGTACAGCGGAGCCGGAGCCGAAGGGATCGTTCGCATTCGAGCCACCGGTAGACAGGGCAACTTGCGCAGGAGCGGGTGCTGGCGGTGTATCGAGGCCGAACAAGTCATCGAGAGCAGACTTCGGGGCGGGAGCCGGAGCTGGTGCCTGGGGTTGGGGCGGGGGAGGAGCATCAAACGGAGAACCTGAGGTCTGAGGGCGGGCCTGCGTCCGCAGGCTAGGCGGAATGAGGTTGGGTGGGAGTGATGCCGGGAGGGAAACAGTGCCGTCGCGTCTTGTTCGCTGCTGACGGATCAAGTACATGGCAACGGCGAAAGTGTCTCTATTCAAACGCCCCTCGGAGTTGATGTCTGCGAGATCCCAGATCTGGGCCAAAGCGTCCTCGGGGAGGTTCGATTGACTGAGAAAGGGGACGGCCTCCTCACCAGTGATGAAGCCCTTTTGAGTTTTGTCCAAGTCGTTGTAAAGGACGTCGAAGCGCTGCTTGTCGTCGGGAGTGACCAGCCAGTCGCTAACAGGAGCGCCAGTTGTCTGCGCAGTGATGGGCGGGCGACCAAGGGGGCTGCCAGCACGATACTGGGCCGTGCCACTGAGTTGTCGCGGAATTGCGGAGATAGGTCCAGTTGCGGTGGGTGATTGCCTGGGAGCGGGAGGTCCACGTCGAGTTGCGGCCTCGTAGAGAGGTGCTGGGAGGATATTGGGCAAGCCTCTAAGAGCACCCGTCTTCATGGATGTGAGCAGATGCATGGCAATGACGAACTCGGTCAGAACCAATGCTCCGCGCTGTTCAGTATCGGCCAACTGCCAGATTCTGCCCAGCACCTCGGTCGGCAGGCCCGATTTCTCAAAGATGGACTTGGCCGCGTCACCGGGCAAGAGATTGCCTGCTTGCAGCGGCTGACGCTCGAATAATCCAGAGTATTGGTTGACCTTCTCAGGTGTGAGAGGAGGGATTCTGATGGATCCACCGCCAGTGCCTTGGGCTTGTAGAGCGGCAGCGGGCGGAGGTGTAGGAGACGCGAGACCTGCTGGAGGAGGCATGCCATCGAAACGCGGCAAAGGTCCTGGTTGGAGGGCTATCTCAGTCGTCGGCTCACGTCCAGCTTGGCAGTGACCGATAAGTCTCAGCACCAGCCCAAAGCCTGCTGGCGTCAAAAACCCCCGGTTCTCCTTGTCGGCGATCTGCCATATCTGCAGTCGTTGTTGTCAGCTACCGTCACCGTTTCTCAGGGATTGGCTGCTCCTTACCTCTCCCAATACTCTTGAATCGAGTCGAGTCTTCTCAAAGAACTTGACAGCGGTTTCACCCGTCACAACTCCTACGCTTTCGGTATCGGCTTGGCGGAACAGTTGGCCATAGAGACGTTTCTCTTCGGGGTTCAGGTTCAGATTCGGCGCGGCTATGATACACGGTTGTCATCAGTACGCTGGATCCTACCCATTCCGGTCGGCGCGCAAGCGCTACGTGTAGTTGCGCACTCACCAGCATCGACGCCCTCGGCAGACATCTTGGAATATCAAGGCTCCTTGCAGTAGGAGCTACGAGTGTTGCGCGGCTTGGGGTGGCCCAGGATTGGTTGATTGGCGGGAAGGTCGGTCGTTTGTCGTCAGTTTCGATGTGGCCTCCGGGGGGTTGGGGGCTCGATCGACTCCGGTTCTATCAACCGGGACAACAGCACGTTAGAAACCACAAACACTGGCGCGGAAAGATGGAAACAGTTTGAAGTTACCTTGTGCACAGATGCTGTGCCCGGTTCCGTTATCTCACAGAGCAAGATGCAACAGGACGTATCTCGTGTTTAGACGTTGGCTCCTCCCAATGTAATTAGGTAGCGAACAGCAGGTGGTCGATTGTAGACGGCTGGGGGGAACTGTTGGTCTCCGCTGGCAACTCGTCAGGCTGGCCAAGGTAATTCGCAAGCCAAGCCACTCAAGCGTGCTAAGGTACCTCTGCCTTGAAGAAGTAGGTACGTACTTTAGCTCCCGTCTGTGTCGACCAGCGACCTGCACAGATGCGCCCCATTTTAAAGCTCGGGCACACTTCCCATTGCACCCCCATCCGTATTCGACGCATCCGACTCCTCCGCGCCGTGCTTCCGGTGCCACTGCATCCCGTCTACTTCCATCCGACCTTGGGTTCCATTGTCTAGAGCATTCCGAGCATGATTGTGGTTGTATAATGGAGCAGTTTCAGCTTACATGCCATCGATAACAGAGCTTCAAAGTTTACATCTAGTCTCCCGTGAAGCCCTGTCTTTACACCATGTGATAGCCATTGAACTGAATAAAATGTGAAATACTTACCCCCAAGGTACGCATACTCCAAGTACAAATACGTAGCATCACACATTCCAAAGCTTTGGGGTGATTCATCCCCGTGGTATTAAAGTCGGCTATTCTTTTCTCACTCTAACAACTGAAGTAAACACGCCTTTGGCCCCGTAGGACAGCATCATTGCAAACATCCATGACACCAAAGCCTGCGCCCCATAAAGAATCGGGGTTGTTGCTGCGCAACTTGATCCGCATCCAATCGCCAGGATATACACATCTTAGTACTCAGCCTCAAGACCCTCCTCACCCTCGAGGGAGTCGGCAGCAACCTCCTCATAATCGCGCTCCAGAGCAGCGAGGTCCTCGCGAGCCTCGGAGAACTCACCCTCCTCCATACCTTCACCAACATACCAGTGGACGAAGGCACGCTTGGAGTACATGAGATCGAACTTGGTTGAGAGGGCGGACCAGGCCTCGGCGATGGCAGTGGTGTTGGAAAGCATGCACCTGTCATAACTGTCAGCGACATACATTCTCACTCTTGCGATATCGTGGCAGAACTTACACGGCACGGCTGACCTTGGCGAGGTCACCGTTGGGCACCATCTGGGGAGCCTGGTAGCAGATACCAAGCTTGAAGCCAGTAGGGCACCAATCGACGAATTGGATGGTACGCTTAGTCTTAAGGGTAGCAACAGCGGCGTGCGCATCGTTGGGGACGACGTCACCGCGGTACAGCAAGCAAGTGGCCATGTACTTGCCGTGGCGGGGGTCACACTTGACCATCTGGTTGTTGGGCTCGAAGCAAGACATGGTCATCTCTTGGACAGAGTTGGCCTCGTGGGCGGCCTTGGCGGCCGAGATCATGGGCGCGTAGGCGACCAAGGGGAAGTGAATGCGAGGGTAGGGGACCAAGTTGGTCTGGAACTCGTTCAGATCGACGTTGAGGGAGCCGTCGAAGCGGAGGGAGGCGGTGATGGAGGAAACGACTGCGGATCACTAGTTAGTATCCCATATCTCTAGCAAGAAGCGCTTTATAATTGTTGTATAACTTACCTTGCGCAATGAGGCGGTTGAGGTTCTCGTAGTTAGGGCGCTCAAGACCCAGGTTGCGACGGCAGATGTCGTAGATGGCCTCGTTGTCGACCATGAAGGAGCAGTCGGAGTGCTCGAGGGTAGTGTGGGTAGTGAGGATAGAGTTGTACGGCTCAACAACGGAGGTGGCGGTCTGAGGGGCGGGGTAGACGCAGAACTCGAGTTTGCTCTTCTTTCCGTAGTCGACAGACAGACGCTCCATGAGGAGAGCGCCGAATCCAGAGCCGGTACCACCACCGAATGAGTGGAAGACGAGGAAGCCCTGGAGACCAACGCAGTTGTCGGCGACACGGCGGACCTTGTCGAGAACCTGGTCGATGAGCTCCTTGCCGACGGTGTAGTGGCCACGAGCGTAGTTGTTGGAGGCATCCTCCTTGCCAGTGATCATGTGTTCGGGGTGGAAGAGACCGCGGTAGGGGCCAGTGCGGACCTCGTCGACGACGTTGGGCTCAAGATCGCAGTAGATAGCACGGGGGACGTACTTGCCCTGGCCTAGACACATTCCGTTTAATCAGTACAATGCTCAACAGACGATTGGGAGTTTTGTCAGATCAAATCATACCAGTCTCGGAGAAGAAAGTGCTGAAGCCATGGTCGGGGTCGGCCGCCTTACGCTCCTCGGTCAAGTATCCATCGGGCTGGTGAGAAAGTTGCACGTTAGAATGCTGGACTGGATGGAGACAAGGCGTGTCGAAAGCTTACCTGGATACCGTGCTCAAGGCAGTAAAGCTATGAGAGGTTAAGAGTTAGTTTGTTTTCGTTTAGCTGGCGGTGCCGAGTTTTGTCTTCTTCGAGTATCGGGTTGACAAGTCGATTTCAACAGCCGACTCGGCGATATGGAGATATCGAGCAAACACGAGAAACATACCTCCCAGCAGGAGTTGGCAATCTGGCAACCGGCCTGACCGACTAAACAAAAAAGTTAGCAAGTGTTCAAAGGCAAAAGATCAAACAGTGGTTATGATAGGATTGCCGCAGGCGCATCTTGTAGCTGGGGGCGAGGATGCGGTGAAGGCGGACGCGTGGGGTCGGAGGATCAAAACAAAAGTCGGATCTGCTTACCGTTGATGCTGATGACCTCACGCATGTTGGCGGCAAGTTGTATGAGTGTATAGACAAGCGACTGAAAGAGGAGAGCGAAGAAGCAGGACTCGAGGAGGTGAGAAGCAAGCAAAAAATGTCGTCTTTGCAGCTATCACGAGAGTATGTCGGACAGGAGGTTGAAAAGGTTAGGTTAGACCTGGCAAGTGCAAGGGGAAGGAATAATAGGTGCTGGGCTCGTGCTTGTGTCTTTTGGGTGGTGCAGTGGTGGACTGTGGACTGCCAACTGATGGGTGCTTGCTGGCAGGACCGGGGCGCGGAGACCTTGGGACGTGAGGTGAGGTGGGACGTGGGACGTGGGACGTGGGACCGGGTTCCTCAGGTGGTCAAAAAATCGGGGTGGGGTAGGAAATTTGGTGCGCCAGGGGCCGTGCAGCGAGTCCAGCGAAGTTTTGTTGATATGAACGGGCCCGAAATGGTAAGCGCGTCTGCCCACGTCTGTTGTCGTTGACGATGCCGTCCAATGGCAAGAGCGCACGACGGGAGGCACCGGGGATGTCTTATTGGCCCCCTGAAATTCAGAATGGGGGGGACTCGGCAGGTACAGGGCAGCCTTCGGGTACGTATCTCGGAACCTGGGAAACATTGGAGAACTCGCTCTGCGGGCTAATCTGCCATTGGCAGGCAAGGTTCACCGCACTTCGCTGGCCCCGAACATGCCCTGCTAGGAAACTTGCCTTAGCAGGCTTAGGTAAGGTGAGTTAAGGTCTCTTCTGATATTATTCCTTAGGTTGCTTGTAGTGAGTGTACTACACGGCGTTGGCAAGAGTGAAGGAGCAGAATCCTTTTCAGTCAGGGAAATGATTTGTTCCCACTAACACACAGTACTATGTACCTTACACTCTGGCAAACTTATAGGCTGGTTTGATGTTGATCCAATATTTTCTCGGCGTGTTCCACGACGGATAGAAATGGAGACCCCAGCCGGGCCTTTCTACGTTCATGTATGGGTACCTAAGCACTAAAGAAACTCATCTTGGGCAACCCAAAAATTGAATAGCCGTTGAAGAAACAGTCCCGATATCCATTGAGCGGAATACCTAATCGATGTACCCGTAGACGAGGTTATACCTTAGGTCATTGGAGGGTGGTCATCTTCTATTTGGCTCCGAGGTTAGTCTCAACGGCTTTCAATGTACTGGGTTCAAACTCAGGTTCGGAGACTGGCGGCTGAATCCAAACACACAAGAGTCCCCTTCCATCCGAAGTCCAAGGGGAAGTCAATTAGTAAGGCGGGTTCCGCAAATCACCAGGCTCCAGGAGTCTTCAATCGCCGAGTGGAAACAGGCCCCATCCGCGAACCGTGGTGGCGGTAATAAAGCAGCAGCCCGGCGTTATCCAATGCCAGAATGGAGTTCAATAAAAACGTCTGTTGTTTCATGCGTTGGTAAAGTAGAAGCCTAAGATCTAAGACAGGTGAGAGGAGACAAAAAAGAAAATCAAAGATCAAAGGCATCTTGTGAAAATATTGCTAGCAGCCAGGTACAGGGCAATAGGTACTTTACCTTACTGTGGTAGGGTTGAAGAAAGGTAGTGTAGGTAGACCAATGTTCCATCCTCCCAAGCGTCCCAGGCAGTTCCCTCATCCACCCCTGTCTCACACTCGGCTCGCCGAGTAATCCCTACCTATCAAACAGCTTCACTCAGCTACATTGCTGATCACTATTGACCACCGCCGACACATCTCATCACAACAAAAGTAGCCCAGGCAGCCGGTTAACTCCCCAAGGCTTCCGGATTCCTCACAACTAGAACCTGCTGCCTCGTCGATTACCAAGCCATCAAACAGCTATGCGGCTAGCTTTCATCGCCGGCCTCGCGCTGGCCTGCTGCCTCGATGTTGTTCGGGCCAATACCGAAAAGGTCATATTTCTTGGCCCCGAGACGGTCAATGTTCCGGCTACGCCACCGACAATCCATGACCTCCGTTTAGACGTCCTCACGCCCGATGAATGGTCCAAACGGGTGCAATTGCCAGCGTCCTTTCCAACCTCGGACTCTCCTTTGGGGACGATGTCCTGGCTGCTGCTCACAAACTTGACCCAAGGTCAGCGTTATGAACTCCGAGTTTGTTGGTCGGCCACGGTACGTTGTTCGCTAAACCCTTCTTATTATCTAGCATTTAATGCTTATTATATACAGCAACCTACTGCTTTCGCGCTCGATGTCTTTGAGCTGCCCGCCGTATGGGATACTCCGGAACTCATGTCGTCATTGGCAACTTACGCATTCTCGCGTCAATCTGATCATGACGATGCCGGCACACACCAGGCCTCGCAAAACAGCAACCGAGAGCAGGAGAATTCACTGCTGTTTCTCCGGGTTTCGGCCTCGGCAGACTATTTCACGGACAACGACACACTCATGGCCCAGGTCGAGCCCGTCAGCGTTGACCTAATCCTCGATCCGTTCTTGTTCAATGTTCTGCCACGATCCTTAGTGCCCACCGTCGCTTACGTCGTCCTCGTAGCGGTTTCAGCTTGGTTTCTATCTAAACGCATTCTTGCTTGGATTCAACCGGTGCTCGCCGCTGAAGGCCGGTCCACGGAAAAGAAGAAGAGGCTCTGAGCACGTAACTGATGCAACGCGTCGCCATCTCCATGCATTCATCTCTTGCTCAAAAAGAAAGGACCTCTAAGGACAGTAATTCCATTGGGTACAAAAAGCCCCCGCGTCTTGCTTTAAACAATATCCAAGACTAGTCGCACATCCCCCATCCTCAAGCAGCAAGTATGCAAAGGTGGGAATTAAATCCGCTTTACCCGCCAAATTGGCGTCCCATGCGTCAATCTTGAGCACACCTTATTGGAGGAAACGAATGTCAAGGTGCAACAACCCATGTGTACTGTTGACGTCGAAAGTCGCATCAAATCCTACTCGGCTACGGGAGCACTCTCTGAATAACAGTCTCTTGACAGACATCTAGTAGTGGTTGCCATAGCTGGGTTGGGAAGGCTGGCCGCCGTACGAGGGTTGGCTGGGATATCCTGCTCCAGTCTGAGGGCCTTGTGGACCGCTGCTATAGGTGGCCGGGTTATATCCTCCATATTGTTGTTGTTGTTGTTGTTGTTGTTGTTGTTGTTGCGGTTGATGTTGCGGCTGGTTTGGCTGGTTTGGCTGGGCACCATAGCTGGACTGCTGACCGTACGAAGGGGCACCACTGGACGGGGGAGGGGGGTATGACTGAGTATGGGACTGCTGAGTCGATGCGCCGTAGGTGTTGTTGTGATGAGGTTGGCCTTGGTTTGGCGGAGGGGGGTACTGGTTAGGAGGTGGAGCATATGACTGCTGCGAATGGTTCTGTCCCTGGTTCTGCGCAGGAGAGTGGTATGAACCCCCGGCCGGAGTAGATGAGTGCTGGTTGTGCGAAGACGAACCAGGTGGCTGGTAAGAAGTAGGAGGAGCCTGGCCGGTGTAGCCTCCGCCTCCGCCTCCGCCGCCCCCAGAAGCATTGTTGGAGTACCCGAAATCGTTGCTGCCCTAGATGCTCAAGTCAGCCATGCGCCTCAGAGTGTATTGTATGCCTTCTGACATACACCGTGACTCTGCTTGTTTCCACCAAACATGGTGGCAACGCCACCCATTAAAGATCCAGCCAGACCACCTTGTTGTTGATGACCCGAGGACTGGCCGCCATGGTAGTTTTGCGACTGGCTCTGCTTCCCGCTCGAGAGCAGGCTTGAAGCCAGAGAACTGCCAATCTTGCCCAGTGAACTCTTGCCGCCCCCGCTGCTACTCCCGTGGCTGTTATTGTGCCCGCCGATACCGTTCATCAATTGACTAGCAATACCGCCGAAGGGGCTTGAACTGCTTTGGTTACCGGAAGAGGAGCCGTGGTTCGAGTTCTTGCCGCTGCCAAGAAGCGCATTCATAGCCATGCTCTGGGGAGAGACTCAAGTTAGTAATCGTATTCATGTACAGTTCAGGAACAAAGCAGCCGGCGGAAAACACGCGGGTAGCGTATGGGAAGGTGGGGAAGGATCGCATAAAACGTACGCCGAGTCCGCGGTCTCCTGTCTGGCCGTCGATGCCCCTCGTGCTGGTGGTATCGGGAGGCATAGAGGGGTTGACGGGTTCGAGGGTGCCATCGGCGTGCTTCACCGTCTGGCTGCCGTCAGGATGGGTGATGACCTCGGGTTGAGGAACACCATAGGGGTGGTCGGAAGGTTGAGCAGGTGTCGCGCCGGTGGGCGCGGCATCAGTCGGGGTTTCCCATTGCGAGACACCCGTGGAAAGCTGCACGAAGTAGTACTTCTTGCTCGCACCATCCCACTGGGCAATCCAGCCAGCAGGAAGATGGGGCGGGGCATACGTGGGGCCCTCGGCGCCCGGTGAGGTTGGCCCTGCCATAGAAGAGGGATGCAGAAATCGTCGTCGAGTCGGTATGAGGCGCAAAAGAGACCCAGGGGGGCGGCGGATATGATGCTACGGCTGGAGGGGATCGCCAACAATGGACGTGTGGTGTTGACAGAGACTAAAAGTGGCGGGGAAGGACGACGGTGCGGTATTGAAGAATGGAAGGCAAGTTAAGGTCTGGATGGATACCGTCAGGTCCAGTACGGGTACGGGTAGGTGGTGGGCGTATCGGCACTAATACTTCACACAGGTGGGTGGCTCCAAGGTACAGGCAGTGCAGACGGACTGGACCACAGAGGGCAACCCGGGTCTAGGAGGAGCCCAGGGTCTTATAAGGTAGAGTTCCGTTCATTGCTGCTGCGCTCTGACTGACTATTTACCCATTTCCCACAAAGAAGCCCGGACGATATGTTCAGCCACCACATGGACTGACACAGGCACAGACAAGACTCGAGTTTGTCGTGAGATGGGCAAGAGTATGACAATCGCTTCATGTGACTACCTTATCTAAAGGAAAGGTGGGCAAGGTCCCTCTGGTGACGCGGTAAATATTGAGGGGTTACGGTAGGATAACCTGGAAGATGGCAGCAAGGGAATGGTCCTCACCTCACGGACATTGCCTACCGTGAACCGACTTCTATTCTCAGTACCTTACTTCATGGCAAGCAAAAGGGTAGCCAAGCGCCTGACCTAGCCAACGTTGGGCGACAAAAGAGCACTGCCAGAAGTTGGACAGTTGGACAGTTGGAATTGGAAATGAACTGCCCCGGTTCTCTTAGGTTAGGTTGGGCGCTGGTGGAGTCGGGTTTGGCTGAGGCGTGGCAAAGCGACTGCGATTGCGACCATCTACTGTGTGACTACCTTACCTTCCTGCGCGGATTTCAGATTCCTCTCCAACCAGGGTTTCCAATTAGAGAGAGAGAGAGAGAGAGAGAGAGAGAGAGAGGAACACAGTAAATCTCACAGCCTGCAAGACATCGCCGGGTTGCACCTGCGTGGTTTCCGTCTTCGCCATGGAAGGTGACGACGGCTCAACACAGCCCCAGCAGAGATGCTGAACGCCGCGGCTTGGGCTAAGGTAATCCTGGATGTATCCGACCACGCAGCCACAGTCCACGCATTTGCAGTGAGGTGAGGTGGGCGGCCTCTGAAGCTTGGTTCTCGTCGCAGCTGCCCACCTGAGTTAGCCCGGCCAGCAAGCCAGGTCTGCCTACATCTCCAGTACACTAGCCACATGTGGCTTCTACGGAAAGTGGCTTGAAGAGCGTCTTTTCCAGACCGAGGAATTCCCGGCTATCAACACCCAGTCAATAGCAACTACCTTAGATATCGGAACACCTTCTATGTTACCGAGAAAGACTTAGCCGGAGATGTGATAGACAATCTCTGGCGGCAGAAACATAAATGAAGATGTCCCGTTCGTTCAAGAAACAAGACACTCGGATCTGCAAATATTCGCAGAAACAACCTTCTTTGTTTCCATATCGACTCCCTACTTGGATCGTGGCGTGGAGTGTTGATGGGTGCTGGGCCTGAAGGCAGCAGAACCAAGGGGTCGCTGCAGCAGAATGCAAATGTATCGACCATATAGTTTCGAAGAGTTATCGCTCGCTAACTTTGTCATTCCGATTGTCCAGCGCCACCAACTCTCTGGAGTGTGATTGGCCTTGTAAAATGGACGCCAAAGAGACTTGGTGGGGGGTTCGATGAGACCTCAATAACCACGTCTTTCCAGTTGATGGCAAGTTTGGTCCATATGATTTTCAAGATGCCCAAAGAAGGCGATTTCATTGCTTCAGCGTCGTCTATGATATGATTATCTGCCAGGGCTTTACCAATCCCTCATCTCCGGTCGTAACCAACATCTCTTCGACCCCCTTCCTCTCCGACCCTGCGTCGTATCGTTTGCACCATGTAATGTGGTTGATCTCGTACGGGCCATGAGCATTCGGCACCTCTGCCGCAATACGCCACTTACTCGATCCCACAGGTACATCATCAGGCTTTGCACCCTCGATAACTTCATCTGTCTCCATCGGTACGACATCCCCAGCATCGTCTGCCTTGACTTCTTCGCTCTCGTCCTCTCGGTACACCGCGATAATGCTGTCGCTCCCCGTACTGGCCACCAGCCCCGTCGTCGCACTCCACGTTGCCGAGTAGATATCGCGTGTGTGTGCCTTGGGTAGGATCGCCGTGCACACCCATTCTTCGCGCAAGGATCGCCGCATTGTATTTGGAATGCCTCCCAATCCACCGCCGAAGCCTCCGCGGCCACCCGTCTCGTTGTCCTCATTCTCGACTTGCAGCGTCCATATCCGTATTGTCTGGTCGGCCGAGTAACTCAGTAATCTTGGAAAAGCGCCGTCTTCTCTCGGTTTCTCTTCCCATTGCACACCCCATACGGTGCCCTCATGGCCCTCCAGCACCGACACGCAGACCCATTCTCCGTCGCCATCCTCGCGCCATATGCGCACGGTGTTATCGTAGCTGCTGCTTGCGAGGACGTCGGCGCTGTATCTCCTCCGCGAGTTGCGTCCCGGCACATCAGGGCACCATGCGATACCCTTCATATCACCGTTGTGCTCATTCAACACGGCGACCGTCTCCCACTCGTCATCCCCTTCGGTGGCGCCCACATCCTCCCATATCCACACCGTTTGGTCTCTACTGCACGTGGCAAGGTATGCGCCGGACGGCGCAAAGGCGACGCCCTTAATCTCTGAATCGTGGCCTTCAAGGACGAGAGTGAACTCCCAGTCCTTCTCACCGTCGCTATCCGCATCGTCGAGGGGGCGGCGCGCCGCCTTGCTCAGGTCGGTCTCGAGGGGTTCTGCGGCGGCGGCGCCGTCACCGGAGAATGGAAGTTCGCCGTCCCAGCGCCAAAGTCCGGCGGTGGAATCAAAGCTACCGGTGACGAGGCACAGCTGGTGGGGTGGAAGATTGGGTTTCCAAGCTACCGAGCGGATGGAGCGGGTGTGGCCGCCGGTCAGGGAGCTGTGGGAGGAAAGAGACGAGAGCGAGAATATCTTGACTGATTTGGAATATGCGGTCGCGATGAGTGGAAGCGTGGGGTGAGGTACAGAGCACCAGGCGCGCTCGTAGAGATCGGGTGTGAATGGCGTGAGAGGGAGGACCTGGACCGCCGTCTTCGGCGCCTCAGCCAACGGACTCATTTTGATGGCGGGGTTGTTGTGGGGGGTAGAGAGGTTTCGATGGTGGTTAGAGAGAGATTGTAGGCGCTTCAGATGCAATCGTAGACAAAAAAATACTGAAATCCGAAACACAGTATCAGTATCTTTTGGTAGACCGGCACATTGGATATCGCCTATCACAAGGTACGATTCCTCAAAGAGGCTGTTGCATGGGGTGTATGTGAGTGCAATTTGTTACGGTGCAAGATTATCAACCACTATCAGTAACGAGATACGGACCTGATGCTGAGTGATGCAATCAATACCCCTCCACACCCCGGCGGATTTTTTTGCATTGGACAGCGGGCAGTTACTAATGTGCCCCGCGTTGCTTCGGGTCCATGCCCACGACAGTGATTCGGGCAATCATTGTTCCTGTTCCTACCTAGGCTATATAGAAAGTATCTAAGGTATCCCCGCCGCGTGCTGGGAGGATGAGAACGGAAGGCCCCCCACCGTGTTCGGACCCGAACAACGGCCCCATTTATCGGGTCCATGTCCGTGCATCTTCGAGACCTTTCCGTTCTTGTCACCTTCAACCATTCTGTGGACTCCGTGGATGGAATTAAGTCCGCGACTAGCCTCTTGATCTACCCATCGCGGAATTCTCACAGCAGGAACTCGAGTTACCACTTTCGGTCTTTCAGTGCTTCGAAGCTAAGGAAGCTTGGGCATTGGAGACCAACCCATCCTTTTCTTGACCATCGTACCAATCTCAATGACTTGGCTGTACGGCCGGAGGCGGTCTTATACAGATAATACGGAGACTGGTGGCATACGCAGTATTGAGAACGAATAGATGAACCTTGTCAGGCAAGTAAGTAGGTCATTCACTGCCGGCCGTCCTTCCTTCTGCTGAGCCATGGATGAGTTCCACATGTCTAGATAGGTAATAAACAAGCCTTTCCTCATTGTGCAACCAAGACCTTGGAGTTGTCATGGTTTCAAGCAACAGCACTCAACTTGAAACCCCCTCGGAAGCAATCATTACGCCTGGGCTCTGCTGCCTATCTGCACCCTTTTCTTGTCTCTCGTAGGAGTAAAGCCAAAGATGAGAGGGAATATTCGGCTTGATGGGGACTTTGAAAGGTAGTGGAGGACAGACATGTCTGATACCTCGGCTCTCAACATCTAGCCTCGCAAGCAGCCCAGGACGCCGACCATTGGATTACATGAGTCATGGTGGGTGGTACATTTCATTAGCAGTGCAAGACAATCAGTCGATCTCTATTGTTCGATACGTCAAAGAGAAGCGGCCCGTTGCACTGACAAAGACATCAAGTTCCTAGTTCAGATATTGACGTGTGGAATGATCAGACATCAGGTCATGTAGAGCAACTAGGTGGTAAGCTAGACTTCAGCCAGCCAAACGCCAGAAAAGATGACATCTAGATCGTGAACGGATAACGGAATCCGAACCCGAACCCTACCTGAATCTTTCCCCCGCCGAACATATAGAGCTGGCGCACCGACTTGTCCGTGCTGCTTTCTCTGGTAAGCTGTCGTCCGGTCTGGTGAAAGGGGCACACATCAACTTTGGGTCGTCCAACTGACGATCGTTCAGACGGCCGGGGCAGCCGTGGCCATTCAGAATTCTGCGCCCTCCGTCAGCTGTAGCCAGTCTCGCACCATCCTGTCGCTAGCTCAGGGGACAGACTCTTGGATGACCACACCTTTCTTGAAGAATCGGATCCGATGACTGGCGGGAGACCATAATGCCTCTGAACCGCTCCGAACATCAGTCGCTCACAGGCTTGACGCCTCCAGCTCGGCAATATCCAGATCTGGTTGGTTATCATCCCAATTTGACTAGATGCCACTTGTCATGGTGAGAACCTTTCAACTCGAAGAGGCTAGAAGAGAAAGCCCTGTGCACACGCAATACCAACAAAGTTCCACCCTTGCCCATTCCGTCAGCTCTCCTCAGATCTGGCGCCATCAGATCAGGAAAGGGGATCCGCTGTCAGTCCAAAACGTCGAAGGTCGATAGATTGCCTCAGGGTCAGGAAATGTACCGGCCGACTAATCGTAACAACCACATGGCAGAAGGGGGGCATTACATCCACGTTTTAACTACTAGTAGTCTCCAGGCTTAGTGGCGTATGCTCACCGGCTGGTTAGCCGAAGAAAGTAAGCAAACCCTAATTGCTTTTGTCGAGTTCGGCCACTACGACGAACAATCCAACTTTGTTGCCAACGTGCAAAGCCAATCATTTCCAGAATCGTCGTAACATGGCACGGGAGCCGGGCGCCGGATGAGCATTCCATGGATACCTTGTACGTAGTAGGTATCCGGTGGGTGGTCGCTCCTCTTGGAAACATCGACCAGCATCTTATAGGTAGGGGTGAATAAGCGAGGTCAAAGATGGAGAAGTGACAGACAGACATGGAGAACATGGAAGAGTGACGCAAGGGGGTTCTGACGAGAAGCATGCGGCCTGCCGCCCAGTATTTTGGTAGTACTACCTTTTGCCCAACTGCAGCTGAACCGCCAACCAAGACATTGGAATCAGCATGCCTCTTTAGTGGACTCTGTAATACGTCGTCACGTCGTGTCATCCGCCATGGCCTTTTCTTTTCTCTCTCTCTCCCTACATCTTCCTTCGCTCCGGCTCCGTGTCGGCCATATGGGCCAAAGAGGATCACTGGCTAGGGCCTATTAGCCCGTGTAATGTCATTAGAACAAAGGCCAAGGTTCGGCGGAATCTGAGCGGTGGAAATCTGAGCGGCGAATGTCTCCCTCTGAATGGTCAAGATTGGGATGAACTGCTGCGTCTGATGAAGCTCTCAACAAGGGTCTTCGACGGCAGATTTTCTGCATCCAGGGGACAATTCTACTTCGATCGTCAGCAGAAGTGAGAGAGAATGAGGCCACTTCGAGTCAAGTAGCAGAAGTTGACTTGCAGGGATGTTTAGCGGAGCGACAGAATTCGGACGTCCTTCTTCATCTAAGCAAGCGCAGTTCTGTAAGCTCTACCTAGTCGTTGCTCGTGGACTCCCGCTCCCTTACCTCTACCCTTCCGAAGTTCTGGTGTTTCCCCAGAGCTAGGGTCACAACAAGGTTCAGGGTCGAAGAAACTACTACGTATGTATCCGTAGCGGCATGGCGTATGTAGATGCCAAGCTGACGATGCACCCCTTGCACTCTCATCACCATCTACTGCGTATTTGTCGTGCTGTGTAGGTTAGGTTACTGGACGCTCAGTCGAATAGCCCTGTGCGTTGTTCAACAGGGGGGGGTGGAGCGGTGACGGTGGGCCATATTTCCATCTATGGCGCTCACTAGTGCAAGTTTGGTGTAATCCAAGTCGATGCGGGACCCGTGTGTTACCAAAAAATAGATATCGTCAAGCCTTCGGCGGCCGCCTCTTCCTGTCAGACTGAGCAAGAAGGACCCTAAGGCAGATGTAAACCTCGCGACCCCAGTGACGATCCCAAATCATAGACGACTTGCAAATATTCGAGCTATTGGACTTGAAAGGCGACGGGGATTCAAAACTGGCCTACCTAGGCTATGCGGCTACCCCCGTTGAAACGATATGGATCGAAGCTAACACTTGACGTGTCGGGGAAGCGCAGCTAACGCAGCACGATGGTTGGCTGAGACATTGGCGACTCGTATAAAGTAGCTGCACAAACGCGCTCTTCCGGGTGTATGGGCTTGCTTAGCTGAAGCCTCATGCTGCTCGATGGAAAAAAGAAACATGAGTTGGATAAGCGAATCCCACCCGCAGAGTGCCGTGTTGATGCCCATACATTACGTCTCGGTTTAGCGAATGAGCTTCTATCGCGGAACTCTTCAGAAAGCTTATAGCCGGATGATACTCTCCAGTTCCAACCTCGCATCGCCCGGGCCCCCTCCCCTGGTTTCCGTCCGCAGGGATGAGTGCAGATCATCCTGCCATCTCCCGTCTAGATCATCCTAACGACCATCAGTGACATGCGCAAAGCCTGATTGCTCTGGAAAGATTCAGAGTCGACGGAAGTTGTGTTCTTGCGGGAATGCCTCCGAAAGTGTGTGGCTTTTGGTTTATTGTTAGGCGGGAAGTACAAAATGTGTTTTCTTGCGCGTTTCTCGCCTTGGGGCTGGTCGTGCGGCCAAGGAACCGCGCCCTAGCTAAGTTTCCCGAGCCAACCGTTGACTCGAACTCGCCGAGCCGTGCTGTAGAGACCAATCGGTTTAGTCGGCGCCTCCCAGGCAAAGGAATACTCGTGAAAGTCACCTCGGTTGAAAAAGACGCTGGTTTTCTCCTCAATCAAGGGCGAGGAGTGGACCGCCAAATCCCTCCCTTGACCCTGCCGTGTCTCTCATGCCGCTGGCCACCGTCGTCTCGACGTCTCGAAGTCCAACAGTCCAATGATGTATACTACGTACATTGGCAGTGGCGGGGTACTTGGTCCCGGTACTGATGTTGGAACTTGGAAGGCGTCTCTTCATGCGTGTCTACGACATGTTCCATGTGGCGACCAGCTAGCTGAAAGGCTTGCCAATCCCTACGTTGGGCTAGCCAGAAGTGGCTGAAATGCCGTTTCTTCTTCCATGTCTCATGGTTTCCAAGTGGAGATTCGCATAGGTTAAACTTCTGTCTCTGGTGTCAAACTCACCGTCCAAGTCAAGACGGTCGTCACGAACACAGTCGAGCAATGATTTCTCTTTGGAGTAAAAGAGCGGCCAATTTCGAGGAGGGCCACACCCCTCCCGACCCGCTACGACAAATAGCTCATCGCACACTAAGGTAGGTCGTCACGAAAAGCAGGTGACCAAGAACGAAGGTCCGAGCTGGATAACAACCAACGTTGTTCGCCAACTTTTGAAGTAGACTAGAAAGAGGCTTGTTCTGATCTTGATCGGCTCGCCTGCCCTTTACCGACGAACCACCGCTTCTTGATCCACTCGAGGTCGATCAGCTCAGACCAGCCAGGAACACCCGGCCCTTGGCCAAGCGTAGCATAGGTACACCGGCCGAGTCTAGCCTCGTCCTCCAAGCTGGAGGCCCAGGAATAGCTGCTGGTCTTCGTGCCCAGTAAGGGTGAAGAAGAGAAGAAAGGTGGGAAACATGGCTCCCAGCTAGTCCTTCATGAGAACTGCACTCGGTGTCAGTGGGGATGCGTTGCGAGGATTGCCCGTTGTCGCGCCTGGAGCATCCGCCAGTCTTGTACCGCCACCTCTTGTCTTACCCTGACACCCTTGATATATGTCTTGAACGGGCCCCAAGCCGTTCACAGGAAGCACGCAACCATATTCCCTCTTAGTTTGATCAACGGTCTTCTCATTCCCCGGCCTACCACGCGAGTTGAGAAGTATATCAGTGAGCCACCGGTTGGCTGTCGAGGTCAAAGAGAGACATTCCAGAACGACTCGAATTTAGGTGGACTTTCTCTCATGTTGCTGTCAAGATGCCCGCAACGACAGAGGACTTGTTCGCAGAGTACCACGGACAGGTGGTTCCAAGAGCCTTCAATGGCGGCTTCATCACTCTCAGCTTCGCCGTGAGCTTGATCGGCGCCGCTTCCACTCTTGAGCTTCTCAACAGACGAACTTCACCCAAGGGCAAATTCAACCAGTACGCACCGTTCACGAGTTCACCCCGTAACTCTTGGCTTACACTAGAATAAACAGCCTGCTCCTGGTCAGCGCTGCGGTGACGATGGGCGGTATTGCAATCTGGTGCATGGTACGTCTATTGCCCTCAACAGCTCGCCACGTCTAACACGCCTCCAGCACTTCATCGGAAATAGAGCCATTGACTTGGCCAACGGAGAACCAGAGTTGCAAATTGCATATTCGAGCGGCTTCACAGCCCTATCTTTCTTCGTCCCTATTGCCGTACTTCTCGCTGCATTTGTTGCCGTCGGTATCAACAATACCGTTTCTTGGTGGCGAGTCTGCATCGGAGGTGTTTTGGCTGGTGCTGCAATCTGCGGAATGCATTATCTCGGAAACAACTCCATCGACAACTACATCTGCATTTACAACCCGATAAATGTTGTTGGTGCGGCACTCATCGCGGTCGCTGCCAGCATAGTAGCTCTCGCCCTCTTCTTCATCTTCCGCGCAGCCTGGACGACATCCTGGTGGAAACGAGCTGCTTGCTCTGTCGTCTTGGCTGGGGCAGTCTCTGGAATGCATTGGTGTGCTGCCACAGGTACCGAGTATCAACTCGTTCGTCTCAACATTGGAAGCAACGAGCTATCCCGCAACACCACCGTAATTGTCGTTATTTGTTTGGTAAGACGATGTCTTCCATCCCCATTTTGATAGAGAGTCTGAAGTGCTAACCATTTGACTAGTCCATCGGTGCCTGCTTCGTCATGGGCGGAACAGCCATTTACACTGCCCGTATCATGAGGCGCTATGCTAGCAAGGCTCAGCAGGTCGTTCTCGCAGCTGCGGTCTTCGACAAGCACAACCGCATTCTCGTCAACCCCGATGGTCTGATTCCTACAGAGAAGATCACCGACACATTCCTCGAGAAAAATGCCAGCGACAACTTTAGCATCGCCCACCCCTTATTCTTGTGGATGTTCCAGGCGTCGCGGAATTGGTCTGGTATCTCGACCCTTATTGGGGGAATGACAAACCATCTTGCTCACCTCCCAAGGCGTGGCCGCGACCGTGACTCCCGCGCCGGCATCCAACTGATCAACGAGCATGGCGAGTTGATTGAGAATTACGATGTTATTTTCCGCGAGCTCTTTTGCGTTGCGGCTGCTGGTCTCGCAGAGAAGATGAAGGAGCACCTGACATCTGTTGGACTCTTGTGGGACGAGATCTTGCCAACGGGTGCGAGCGGAGAGCGTCCTGGACATGAGACGAGCAGCCAACAAGATGTCGACACCCTTTTAAGACCCGACGGTTCCCTGAGGAAGGTCGAGGCTACCAGCAACAATGACGATCTTGCGGAAAAGGGAATCGGCCGCCGCAAGGCTCACGAATTCGGGCGGGGTTCTCTCATGTTCTTGGTGCGCCGAGTGCAGACTGATCGAGAGATTGAGAGACTCGAGGCTGCCGGCTACCGTTTCGCAGAGCTCCGCCAGGTGAGCAACATCATCGCGTCCAGCATGCAGATCCAGTCGAGGGACCTGGCAACGAAGCTGCAGAACATGGCTTCGTACGTCAACGACAACAACCAGCTTGAGCCCGGCGTACATGTGGGCTTCTTTGGCATTCGTGCTCGAGTAGGTAGTTATGGGTTCGACGTTGCTGTTCGCAAGGGAGCTCGACACCTCCTACCCAGCGTGCAACTGCCCATTGATCGAGTCGAGCCCTGGCATCTGACCTTTCTCCAGCAGCTGGACCGGCTGACAACGCTCGGTGTGAGTAGAAGGATTGCTTCTATGAGCAACCTGGGCACGCGAGATATGGTCTTTGCAACACAGTTGACCGAAAGTCTCGACGCGTTGAGAACTTGGATCGACGATCCGATCTTCAATGAGGCCATTCTCACCAGCACCGTGGTCACTCTACCTGTAGGCGAAGGCTCGACATTACAACCGACAAGCTTGATCGCTTTCCGCCTGGTTATCCCGATTCACGTCATATTCTCCAGCCCCAAGTGCGATTTTGTTCCGTTAAACTTTTTCAAGGTCCATCAACTTGTCGGTCGAGACGCATCGCGGCATCTTGCCTTTACTCAGTCGGTGCATCGCGAGCTGGCACCGGTCGTCCAATCTGTGCCGCTCGAAAAGCCTAGCCCGGCCATGGCCAAAGACAGGAAGTTCCGCTTCCCGTCGCGTCTTCGTAACCTTGGTCGCTTCGGCCTGTCGCACCCCGTTGACTCGGAAGGGAATCCGATTCCCACAGCCCTCGGACGCTCTTCATCGAGGACGAATTCGAATGCATCAAGCTCGACCCTCAAACTCTGGACAGGTCGACGAGACAGTGACCCCATGTCACCGGGCACTTCGAGCTTTGATGGGCCGCCTCCTACGTACTCGAACAACGAGGCAGCAAACCAGTCCTCACCGTTTGGGGGCATCATGGTGTCAGAAGAGATCCGTGTCGAGATTCACAAAGCCGACGAAGTGTCCCACACCGGGTCTCACGACGTGGGTGTTTCCAACCGAAGAACACCAACGATGCTAGGCAGAAGAGCCAGCGATAACCCCGGAAACATGGCCGGCAGCATTGGCGGTGACCAGACGGTGTCTGTGAATGACGACTGTCGCGGTCCTAAGGCGAAGGGCAGTGCCATTGAGATGCGAACACTACAGGTGGCTGAGGTGAGAACCAACGTTCATGCTGGCGGCGGCATGCAGAGTTCGAATGTTGAGGCGGAAAGAATAAATGATGTACCGACGTTCGTCGACGAACTCTTCACCATCGCCATCGAGAGTCGATAATCATTGTGGAAAAATAAGAATAACACTAAGGTTGTGAAGTCGGAGTTTTTTGTGTACTTGGTATTTTAGACGAAGGCAGGTAGCATGGCTAGATACCCGGGTTTTTATGCAATGTATAAGTAGGCAAGTGACAGATATGATAACCATCAATTTATGAGGAGCTGTGAGGTTCATTCAAAACGAGATGTCCAAGGTGTTTCTACCTTACTGCGTACTGCAATAACGTGCCCGGCAGTGAGATGGCTACGTACTGTACCCCCTTGCTCTGGGAGGTCGATTCTTGAATGCCCGCCCGTTAAAGTGGACCTAGGCGGGCGCGAGTAGGCCCGGGGAGAAAAGGGGCCTGCCTGCCACCCGACCTCTTGCCCGAACGCCGGGCATTCCATTGGCACTACTCCGTAGGCTAGGTAAATTAGGTACCTAGGCTTCCTCATTCAATGGAAGGTAGGTATCCGTATCATGGAACGTACCTAGATCTGTGTTCGGAGTACCTCAGCGTTGACCACCTCACCTACCGTCGGTCTTTCCTGCTATCAAGGTACCTCAGGATGACAAAGGGAGGAAGGAGCTTCCGGGTAGAAACCTGCCCAGTGTCAATAGTCTTTTTTTTTTTTAAATTTTTTTTTTTTTAATATTTATTACATCATCTAGAGAATAGGAAACCATGAACTTTTTCAATATATAATATGCCCACCCTTGGGCTGCAATTCATTAGGTCTGCCACTGAGAGTGTTACCACCAAGGATACCCCATGCCTCTTGAAGGGAGGTGTCTGACGGTAGGTACCTTAGTTAATAAGCGTACTGCTATCCGTAGAGTGAGGGAGGTACGTAAGGCAAGTAGAGAAAAGGTAAGTGCCCTTTTCGGGTGGGTGGATTGTGGAGAGACCCGGGCAAGTGTGCCAAACTGCACCAAACTGCACCAGTCTGCACACCCTACCTACCTATCCATACTCTGTGCAGTCAGGCCTACACTACCACCCGACCTTACCTTTACCTTACCTTCCTCTGCACCAACTCCCGTCCTGCAGAATCAGATCTTCCTCACCACCTCCCGTCGTCGTCTCGTCTTATCCGAATCAGCAATTGCCTTCACTGCACTACACTGCCTTGACAGGACGTTGCGTGGTGGCCGATGTGGACTCCAATGCTTTCCGCTCTTACCCTTGCCTGACCTTCCCCGGCACTGGACTGACGACCTCAATCGTCTTGCATCCGCTTTTTGTTGTGCTGCGCCGCGTCGTTCCTTAAATCGCCTCACCTGGCCATCCCACGAGGCATTCCGAGCCACACACTCACACCCTACTCGTACCTCATCTTCACCACCACGTTACCTTCACACTCTTGTCCATATCATTTTCCCCCATCGTCATTCTGTCGCCTTTATTCCCAGCTTGTCTTCCCCTCTGCTTTCCCCTCCTTCCCCTCCTACGAGCCCGCTTCCGACTTGAACACGAATCATGAATGGGGACCTCAGTCTATCGAGGGCCCTCGGGGGACTACGAATAGCCAATCCAGATGACGCCGATGCCTCTCCAAGCGACCCTCAAGACGCCGACACCCCATCATCGACCGAACAGCAACCAGACCATGACCATAAGCGTCAGCAGCAGTATCAACTTGATGCTCATACCCGTCTAGCGCCCCTCGACGACCCGACCACGCAGCCATCCACGAGTCCGTTCGGGTCTACTCCCACGTCAGACAACTTACTGTCTCCTATATCCCACACACAATCCTCCGAGGGGCCGTCACCCGCCTACGATGGCTCACCAAGCCATGCCGAACCCCGTCGAACGAGCCCCAGTGCGGCAATGCGAGCAGACGTCTACAGACAGCCCGTCTCCCCATACTCCGAACTCGACAGAGCTCCAGGGAACCGATCTTCCGTATCACCAACAGCGCGGCCTGTATCCGCGCTATATAGCCATCAGCCTGTGGCAACCGAGGAAGGACACCCGCTTCATCAACCGCAAGCCCACAGCGACCGGTCGCGGCATTCTGCCTACGGATTGCTCGCACGGCAAGACTCGAACCACGCCCAGGGCTACCCAGGCAGCTCAACACCAACGAGGGAGCCGAGCTACAGGGCGCCAGCCAATCCAGCTCGTCAATCCCAGCTGCCTCCTGGCTCCGGATCCTTGCCCCCACGGAGGAGCTCGAAAGGCATGGGTGGTGGATATGTTTCGGCAACAGCAGCGCCAGTTGGCCCGCAAGAGCCTTATGGCCCAGAGGCACCGCTACCAACCAGCAGCGAAGAGTGGAAGGACCGCGGTGCCGCTGTAGGCGTGCGCAGGGAAACAGATTCGAACGGCAAGACAGTTATCCGACATGTCAAAAAGGGAGTTAGAGACTTCGCCTTTGGCCGCGTGCTCGGAGAGGGGTCGTACAGTACTGTTTATCTAGCCACTGATCGACAAACTCTCAAGGAGTACGCCATCAAAGTCCTTGAGAAGAAGCACATCATCAAGGAGAAGAAGATCAAGTACGTCAACATTGAGAAGAACACCTTGAACCGCCTTACCGAGCACCCGGGAATCGTACGCCTTTACTACACGTTCCAGGACGAAATGTCTCTGTACTACGTTCTTGACCTTTGCAACGGCGGCGAACTGCTTGGGGTATTGAAGAAGACTGGCTCCTTTGATCTGGAGTGTACGAGGTTCTACAGCGCCCAAATACTGGACGCCATCGACTACATGCATTCCAGAGGAGTGATCCACCGCGATCTCAAGCCAGAGAATGTCCTCTTGGACGACCACATGCATGTAAAGATTACAGATTTCGGCACGGCCAAGCTACTCAAAGACCCGAGAGAGGCGCAGAACGCCGGCGAAAGCGCGCGGGGATTGCCAGAGAGTGCTCGCAGCGAGGCAGAAGACGACAATCGGGCGGCTTCATTCGTGGGTACCGCCGAGTATGTCAGTCCCGAACTCCTGACCAGCAAGAACGCCTGCAAAGCGAGCGATCTATGGGCTTTTGGATGCATAGTATACCAGCTATTAGCAGGTCGTCCGCCTTTCAAGGCCGCAACAGAATATCTCACCTTTCAGAAGATTGTCAACCTGGAGTACGACTTTCCTACCGGCTTTCCACCAGCAGCTCGTGATTTAGTGGAGCGATGCCTGGTTCTTGATCCAACGCGTCGTCTCACTGTCGAGCACATCAAGAACCACGAGTTCTTCGACGGACAGCCATATGGCAAAGGCCTATGGAGGACCAAAGCCCCACGGCTTCGACCTTACAACCCTACGCCGCAGGATCCGACTGTGATTCAACTTAATGGCGTGAGCAATAGTCCGAACCCTCCTGCACCGCTCAGGAGCTCCCAGCCGCAAGGTTCGGCTCTGAATGGCAGTGCTCGACCGGCCAGAATCATCACAGAGCTTCCTCCCCCAACCCAGCTGGATATTGAGTGGTCTCCAGTCTTAACGAAGAATAACGAGAGGATTCTCAAACTTGGCGACTTGATGGTTGTCTCGAGCCCCCTGCCGAGTGGCCAAGGTAAAGGCGGCGAGCACGCCGAAGGACACAAGAAATTATCGAGGTTCTTTGGCGGAAGTACAACCAAGAAGAGGCAGAGGTTGGTGATGGTAACGTCGAGCGGTCGCATACTGCTGGCACCGGCCGGTGGAGAAGAGAAGCGTGCCAAGCAAGAGATTTCACTACTTGCACCCGAATGCACCTGGAGGACGCAGCTTGACGTGAAGGGGCAGACTGTATGGTGTGTCGATGCAGTAAGTATCCTGGACAAGAAGTCTCGCCGCTCATCTAAAATCCGACAGGGCGGCGTCCACTACACATTTGAGGAGCCCAAGGGGAGCTCTAGCCCTTCAGAGAACGGCACCACGGCCAGCGACTGGATAGAGTCCCTGGAGAGAGCCAAGGAATTGGCCTTGTCTCAAAATCTCTCGGGCTCTTATGCCGGCGACAACGGTTTCGATATGTCGTCCACAGTGTCGAGCCCGGCCAGCACTCTGGGTGGACGGGGCGTTTACCCTGACAGCTTCAGCGTTAGCGACCGGTCCGGTCGGAACCATCTCAGCAAAAGCCAGGCCAGCCTAGACGATGCAGCTTCGACTACCAAGCGAAACCGATTCAGCAAAAGACAGTCCAAGAATGGCCTCGGCCAACAATTCTAATTAGCACGAGGCTTACGACGACTGGAGCTATGGGGCGATCACGAATTCTAAGGAGAGTGGGGGTTTAGACGAAAATCGCGGCTCTCAGATAGAGAGTGAGCGCGATAAACTTATTAGAAGTTTGTAATGCAACGAAATATGGTTCGGGAGGAAGCATTCGGGAGCGCGGCGTATCATCGGCTATGCACTCTCGACAACTTGACCTCTTTTGCAGGGAAGTTTTGCAGCTTTACACTCGATGGAAGCATTTGGGGATTGAGTTCTTCGCTGCCTCGCTGGGGGTTTTTAGGGGTTTAATAGGTCCTCGGAGAAAATAAACCCACGGGATTTGAGAAGCATCATAATGCGTGTGCTCTTCTCAATGTCTAATGACCTTGTCGCAAACAGAGTGATGGATATTACTGCCTCACGCAGGTGAGCGTAAGGAAACGGAGGTGACTTGAGTGGTAAACCAATCGGTATCAGCTCCAGACCTTATGGACGGTTATCCTAGGCATAAAGCCACATTTGAAGCAAGTAGGTAGTGAGTGAGTGTTAGTGTAAGGTACATACACATACCTGTGGCTTATAAGTGCGATGGAAGGTGACGGGAGGTATTCGTTCCTACGACATAAATACAATCAATCTTACTGTGATTATCCTTTTTGCGTCAGCGTGTTTGGCACGGAAATGAGGTATGAACTGTTAGTATCAGATGTTCTTCTGCTGAAGCGGCTCGGACACACTCAGGTAATGTGGGACCAGTACAGGGGCTGCTGCATTTGCTGGCCAATTGTGATGGGCATAGATGCTGCCTTGCGCATGACCCTGCGCCTTCGCCGCCCGTCGTTCACTCATGCACACGCGCGTTTGAGAAACGACGCGACCGCTCACATTTGGCAGCATCATCTTTGATTTTCGTTTCTCAGTGGGACAAAAATCTGGTTGTTTCTTGCTTTGCGCGCATCTTATCAAAAGTCATCGTCGAAGATGCAGCCCCAGTACCGCCAATACGCTGCCCATGCTGGCGCACCACAGGTTCCCCAGCGGGCTCCACATGCCCCAAATCAACGGAGAGGCGGCATCGGTATGCCCGTTCCTTCTTTACCTTAGCCTTTTGAGACCTCGGACACCTTTTCCCCTTGTTCTACTGTTGCGCGACAAGTCCCAAAGTGCTCGACACAACGACAATTGTGCTAACAATGCCGCCCAAAGGTCCCATCATGCCTCCGGCCCACCATGGTCAAGCAGCCATGAACCAGGCCGCCATGGCGCAGCACCATCCTCCAGGCCAGGCCCTCACGAGCGAGCTTGCCAAGCGTCGCAGCCGAAAGCCGACCGACAAGACATTGCCTGACGGTGTCGACGAATGCATCACGGATACCGAGGTCGCTCAGAGATACAAGGATTTGCGCGACTTTGAGCGTCGCCTGGACGCAGCAATGACGCGCAAGCGACTCGACATTGTCGAGACAGTTGGTCGAAACGCAAAGGTTAGTCACTAGACGCGATGCGACTCGACTGGAAGCCATTGACCTCCCTCCCGGCTCCGCGCGACAGCATGGCTAATTCTCGCATTACAGCACTACAAAACTCTTCGCATCTGGATCAGCAACACCGTCGAGGATCAGGCATGGCAAGGAAGTGGTCTCAGCGTCGATAGCTTCGACTTCACCCCCAGCGCTGAGCCTTCTTACAGGGTCAAGATCGAGGGACGACTGCTCGAGGACGGACCAGACGACGCGTCAGGGGAGACTGACCAGAAGACGGATTCTACACAGGAGGACGCCACGGCTGGTTCAAGGAGACAAAGTTCTGCACCCGCGAGCCAGAAACATCGGCTGTCGCATTTCTTCAAAGCGCTGAACGTTGATTTCGACCGTACCCGCTCGAGGGCTGCATCCGACCAGACCGTGGAGTGGAAGAAGCCTGCTTCGCAAAGCGCAGCGACAAGTGCAGACTTCGACGAGTTCACCTTCAAGCGGAGCGGGGACGAGAATATGAATATCACTATCAACTTCCACCGCCAGGAGGATCCTGAGCGATATCTGCTCAGCCCTGAGCTGGCCGATGTCGTGGATATGACTGAGGCTTCCCGTCAAGAGGTCGTCCTCGCTGTTTGGGAGTACATCAAAATGATGGGTCTCCAGGAAGACGAGGAGAAGCGCAACTTCCGTTGTGATGAGCTCCTTAAAAAGGTTGTTGTAACCTCAATCCAGGAACGATGTTCGGCGTCTAACCTATTGTCTAGATTGTCAACGGCAGCGATACTGGAATCATTCCTAACTTGAATGATTATATCCAGCCGCATCTGCAGCCTCTGCCACCAGTCAGCTTACCATATACCGTACGGGTTGATGAGGATTTCCACAGAGACGCTCAGCCCACCATCTACGATGTGCGTGTGGCGGTAGATGATCCCTTGCGGGCCAAGCTGGTGCCTTTTGTTACCACTCCTGCGTATGCAAGCGCCCTTAAGGAGGTTGTTGCCATGGACGATCAGCTAGCTACGCTGATCGCAGCCGTCGCGAGCTCCAAGGCGAAGCACTCATTCTTCACATCTATGAGCCAAGATCCCACCAACTTTGTGAGGAATTGGATGAGTTCACAGAAGCGGGATCTTGAGATCATCATGGGTGAAGCAACAAGAGGAGGCGGCGAGGATGCCGCGGGCGACGACTGGCGACGAGGCGGCAAGGACAGCGTTTGGACGACATCCAACGCGCGGGAAAGCGTCAGCGTCATGCTGGCCAAGCAAGCTCCTCAAGCGTCTAGGTGATGCAACGTGATGGTTTGCGCGTGTTGGATTATTCTCATTTGTGCAGGGCGTTCCCCCCCCCCCCCTTAATGGACTCGGGCTGAAAAAGAGGGGCGTCAAGGGTTGAGGCTGGCTTGTAATGATATGCGATATCATACTGTATTGTTTTCAAAGTGCAATGGATTACCGGCCTAATGGGAATAGACGAACAAAGATTGACCAAGTCTACCTAGACTTCGAACGCCGTCCGTTGCGTGACATCAATGGAGGGGCCCGGCGGCGATAGTGCTAAAATCCGCTGCGGAGGTTTCCCCGCAAACGACGCCTCCCGGCCCCGTGGCGGCGTCCGGTGGCCAACGTGCTCATGAAGCAGATACCTATATATCATTGACCTACAAATTATTTTCTGAGCTGGCTGTGAGAGAATAACCTTGACTGCGCTTCTTCACATACAACGTATTAACATCAGATATTCTCAAGATTAAGCAATGGCATCCATCCTTGTCCCCGGTAATACGGCCGTCATCACGGGCGGTGCATCTGGCATCGGGTTGGCCATCGCCAAGAAGTGCATCGGTCATGGGATGAAGGTTCTCGTAGTTGATCGAGATGACAAACTTCTTCAGACGACAAAGGAAACCCTTGGGGAGTCCTCCGCAACATTCGAGTTGGATGTGAGCCTCCTTCAGGATTGGGAGAAGCTCAAGACAGAAGTGAATACGTCCCTTGGAGGTACAATCTCCTTTCCCTCCATTTACCTGTCTTAGTCGTCACCACGTCTCTCGCGAGTTGCTGCATAATATGTGCTAACTGCTACTTTAGGACGCATCGATCTGTTGGTTCTCAACGCCGGCATCGGTGGCAAGTCAACATGGCTGGAGGCAGGGAGCTTCCGCAGGATCTTGGACACCAATTTGTACGGCGTCATCAACGGAATCAGCAGCCTGCTACCCCTCGTCGGCAGTGGACAGTCTTCCAAGTCGGCTATTCTCATCACGGGCTCCAAGCAAGGTATCACAAACCCGCCGGGAAACCCAGCCTATAATGCCAGCAAGGCGGCCGTCAAGTCCCTGGCAGAGCACCTGTCGTTCGACTTGAGAGATACGGCCACATCTGTGCACCTCCTAGTGCCGGGCTGGACGTTCACAGGCCTCGCAGGTGCTGCCCCGGGCAGGGAGAAGCCTGCGGCTGCCTGGACACCGGAGGAAGTGGCCGACTATATGGAGAAGAAGATGACAGAAGGGCTATTCTACATTCTCTGCCCAGACAACGAGGTAACCGAAGAGATGGACTGCAAGAGGATGATGTGGAGTGTCGGGGATATCGTCGAAGGTCGCCCACCCCTAAGTAGGTGGCGTGATGACTACAAGGATAAGGCACAGGCATGGATGGCCAAGCAGTAGTACCGCAAGCTTAGTGTCATTGGATGGAACACTTTATCTGTGATCAAAGCAGAAAGAAGCCGCTTCTCGCTATCGTTTGTCGATCGATGAAGAGCAATACATTCATAAGGACCTAATGCCTGATGTCTTCCTTGTCTTTGGAAACCCCACCTCAAACGCCGCGCAAATGCAGATCCCAACGTTGCATCTCCCAACCCTTCCATACCACTGCTAATAACAACCCAACGACGAATGCAATGTAGGCCCGTTCAATGAAGAGGACTCGGTAACGCAAGTCATATGCCTATTGCATTACAATTAGGCCCTGAGGCAATATAACCCGTTTGCCTGGCGGCGACCTAACCACCGCCTGGCATGCCATGTCTCTGAGGCGGCACTGGGTTCGATGGCATATTCCTGATCTGCTTGATCAAGAATTCTCTCTCATCGATGAATTGCTCGTCATCAGTTCGATCCTCCAAGAAGTGAGAAAGGAATGTAAGCAATTTTTCCCGGTTCATGAGCAGGATCTTTTGGACCGCAATGGATTTATGGGGGTTGGCCACAAAGACTTTGAAAACATGAAAGCCCTCGTACTGCACCATCTTGCGATCATCTCTCAAAAGATTCATGCAGATCTTGAGGTGCTCTCCACGGTCAACATAAGCCGTCATGACGCTATAATTCGACCGGTCCAGCAGGATTTCACCCAAAAGCTTGATGGACTGTCGCTTGGTAACGTAGCTGTTTGACTGCACAAGTATGTTGTTGTACTTGTCGAAGAATAGGTCAAAGTTTACAGAGAGGTATCTCGGCACCAGCTCCTTGTGTTTTGTGAGAAGTTCCTGCAAGATGTGAGTGTTAGCGACGTGGGTTTGAACCCTTTTAACCCCTGGGAGCAAGAGAGTTTACCCTGAATGTGGTGAATGCGTCCGCGGCTACTTCAAAGGAGCTCTTGTCGACCCAGTCAAAAAATCTCCAAAAGACGCCCTCGCCGCTCTGTCGCCGGTCCCTGTCAATCAAGTTGATGCCCTTGTTGCTGGACCCAGACTCCTCATTGTCGTCGTAGAGAATGATGGCGGCAGCAGCCTCCGACTTGAGAACTTCTCGAAGTACAGAGCCGGCAGGCGTTGCACTCTCTTTGTGTTCGTAGCCGCGGCACAGTTCGAGGAGGACTTGTGGGCGATTGTTGACGACATAAGACAGAGCTAGAGGATCGCTTTTCGGAGACGCTGTAGGCGGGCGGAAGCGGAAAACGTAGGAGAAAATAACCTGGGTATCTTTTCTGGACTCGAAGGGCAGACGCCATAGGTTCACTGCCAGCAAGTAGAGCAGATCTTCTTCAATCAAGCCAGTGACCAGTTGGTATATCTGTTCCGGGCTACTATCGGACTCTGACTTAAGTTAACGGCAGGTTTCGAAAGAGGCTGCAGGTGAGAGTTGTACCATGGGTTCCTTGTAAGATAAACTTCATCTGGTTTAGGACTTTTGCAAGCTCTTCGGCCTGTAATAGGTATAGACGTTAGAGGTCGAGCAAGTACTAGGCAGAGATGAAGGGTGGAACCAACCTTGGCGGCGCCATTTGGACCTTCGAGCTTCGTTACGTGGTCTCTGGCTTGTTTGGGTAGGTCAACGGCAGGCCTTGTCCGAGCCCGGCCGAAGAGAAATGACATGACGAAGGTGGTAGGCTGGGCCAAGTAATAGATCTTTCGTGGTAGCTGCCGGGCGACTTGATTGTAAGGCCACAAATAGGTGTGGTTTCCGATCTCGATTGTGATGAGCGTGCAGGCAGAAGCTGATCACGACTACAGGCAGCTCCTGAGACGGGGTCGCTGGCGATGGTCGGTAGCTGATACCGAGGGTGCGGTGGGCTGAGATTCGAGCTGTTCAATGTGGTACAGCCTAGCCGGGCTTCGTCGACAGAGGCTGTATGTTTTGCGGCGATGGGTGGTCTGTTGGAGACGGGGCGAAGAGCGCAGTTCGAGTGAGGGAGGCAGAGAGGAGACAGGCCGATGGGGGATGTTGTGCCGAGTCTGGGTCGGGGTCTTGTTTACGTTGATACACGGCGGACGACGATCCCGCCGGGAAAGACTTGAGAACTGGAGGCGTTGCTCTTGTGATGAATGTGGTTGCTTGGGTGCTGGGAGACACCAATCGACCTGCAGGGCACCTTCCACTGAGATCTCACGTTGCTCCGCCTCCTAGGTGCCTTAAGGTAAGGCAAGGCTCCTTGGTTACTTCCGTTCGGTACCTTACGGTCTTGGGGCAGGCCTAACAGCGCCCGTACGGTCAACCTACCACTGCCTACCTACCTAGAAGGTACCTAAGGTCTGTGGATGAATGGACCACCTCAGTCACGCAGCGCTTGGGCACTCCTCCTCATTCCTTACCTACCTACCTTAGCACGCCCAGGTACCTTAGAGATGTAGGTACTCTCAAAGTATTCTAGGTTCCTCTGTGCGGAGTGTTCGTATGAATACCTAGGTACGTGGTACCCTATTGGTAGTGCTCACCCAAGTGTCCATGCTGAGATGACTAAGGT
This sequence comes from Colletotrichum godetiae, assembly GCF_030913485.1. Lineage (NCBI taxonomy): Eukaryota > Fungi > Ascomycota > Sordariomycetes > Glomerellales > Glomerellaceae > Colletotrichum > Colletotrichum godetiae. Next base: position 85,932 of record NW_026851274.1, on the reverse strand, counting down.
AAGGGAAGGTGAGTGAATGCCGGGAGTCTGAAATGACTTGGTCGATTGCCCCGCGCTCGATAAGTCAATTGAGAAAAAATTACCCCACTGACTCACTTCTCCCACTGTACCCCTCCAACCCCCAAGTCGCCCACGTACTCACAGATCCATATCCTCAGCATCTTGGGTTTTGACTCACATGACCCATTGACGCTTTTTCGTGGCCTTCCTACGAATTTGCCGTATTTTGAGGTTTTGGCTTCGTTCATCTCCACAACCGGCGCAGTTCCCTCCTCCCCTACTTGACGAAACATCGGCCGACCAAATCCACTACTGTTTTTGGTGTGACAATATCTGGTTCGGCAGAGCCGCAAACCGCAACCAGGCTACGTTCCCTTACGCGGTTCTTGACTCCGACTCTGTCGCCTTTCGCCCAACATCATGTCTATTGACTTCCCCAAGGAGGAGGAGGCTGTTCTCCAGAGATGGCGTGAGATCAAAGCTTTCGAGCGTCAGGTAAGCCGCATCTCTTTTGGCTCCAGACGCAGCAGTCGCACTCTGTGTTTGCTTTGATGCCATTCTGTGTTTGTGTGTGTTCCCACACTGACATGCATCGCACGCGCAGCTCGAGTTGACACAGGGAAAACCCCTTTACACCTTTTACGATGGCCCTCCCTTCGCCACCGGTCTTCCTCACTATGGCCACTTGCTGGCCTCCACCATCAAGGATATCATCCCGAGATATTGGTCCATGAAGGGCTTCCACGTCGAAAGGCGCTTCGGCTGGGACACCCATGGACTACCCATCGAGCACGAGATTGATAAGAAGTTGGGCATCTCTGGCAAGGCTGCTGTCATGAAGTTGGGACTGAAGAACTACAATGCTGAATGCCGATCTATTGTCATGCGCTACAGCCAAGAGTGGCGCCATACAGTTGAGAGACTCGGCCGCTGGATCGACTTTGATAACGACTACAAGGTAAGATCACGCATCATTTGACCTTGCTCACTGAAAGTTACTAACACCCGTTACCTGAAGACCATGGATCCTACTTTTATGGAGTCCGAATGGTGGGTATTCAAGCAGCTGTTCGACAAAGGCGCTGTCTACCAGGGCCATCGTGTCATGCCTTACTCAACAGCCCTGACCACAGCATTGAGCAACTTCGAGGCCAATCAGAACTATCAGGATGTCAGCGACCCTGCGATCGTCATCTCGTTCCCCCTGATCGAAGACCCCGAGACTCACCTGCTGGCATGGACGACGACTCCGTGGACCTTGCCTTCGCATCTCGGCCTAGCCACACACCCTGATCTCGAATACATCAAGATTCTCGACGAGAAGTCAGGCAAGAAGTACATTCTTCTCGAGAAACTTCTTGGCACTCTGTACAAGGATGTGAAGAAGGCCAAATTCAAGATTCTTGAAAAGATCAGCGGCAAGGCCATGCTTGGCTGGAAGTACGAGCCCCCTTTCAACTACTTCTACGAAGAGTACAAGGACGTTGCCTTCAGGGTACTGAATGCCACCTACATTACTGATGACAGTGGTACCGGCATCGTCCATCAGGCGCCCGCTTTCGGTGAGGACGATTACAACGTCGCCGTTGCAGCTGGCATTGTCACTGAGAACAGGGCGCCTCCTGACCCTATTGACGATAGCGGTCACTTCACCAGCCGCGTCTCTGATTTCGCCGGTATGCACGTCAAGGAGGCTGACAAGCACATCATCAAGCACCTGAAGGGCACTGGGAAGATTGTGGTCGACTCCACGCTGAAGCACTCATACCCCATGTGCTACCGTTCCGACACCCCTCTTATTTACCGCGCGGTCCCCTCGTGGTTCGTCCGCATTCCCGAGATCATCCCTCAGATGCTGGAGAACATCAAAGGCTCCCATTGGGTGCCCTCTTTTGTCAAGGAGAGGCGGTTCGCCAGCTGGATCGAGAACGCCCGTGACTGGAACGTCTCACGAAACCGTTACTGGGGTACTCCTATCCCACTATGGGTCAGCGATGACTTGGAAGAGCGAGTGTGTATCGGCAGTGTGCAGGAGTTGCGTGACCTGAGTGGTTACACTGGAGACTTGTCTGATCTTCACCGAGACAGCATCGACCATATTACGATCCCTAGCAAAATGGGCAAGGGTACTCTGAGACGCATCGAGGAAGTGTTCGACTGCTGGTTTGAATCTGGCAGTATGCCATACGCCAGTCAGCACTATCCCTTCGAGAATGTTGAAAAGTTCGAGAAGTCGTTCCCTGGTGACTTCATTGCCGAAGGCTTGGATCAGACTAGAGGATGGTTCTACACCCTGCTTGTCCTCGGCACGCATCTCTTCGGCAAGATTCCGTTCCAGAACTGCGTCGTCAACGGCATAGTTCTGGCCGAGGACGGAAAGAAGATGTCGAAGCGCCTCAAGAACTACCCGGTCCCTGATTTGGTCATGGACAAGTACGGTTCCGACGCCCTCCGTCTCTATCTCATCAACTCGCCTGTCGTGCGTGCTGAACCACTGAGATTTAAGGAGTCCGGCGTCAAGGAGGTCGTACAAAAGGTCCTGCTACCTCTCTGGAACAGTTACAAATTCTTTGAAGGCCAGGTGACGCTGCTCAAGAAGGTAGAGGGCATCGATTACACTTGGAGCCCAAAGGCCCTGTCGAGTAACGAGAATGTGATGGATCGGTGGATCCTGGCTAGTTGTCAGAGCTTGCTGCAATTCGTTAACCAGGAGATGAGCGGTACGTTGAGGTTATTGCACTTTTCTTCATGAGCCTCGCTAACGCGCCTTCCCTACCAGCCTACCGACTCTACACTGTCGTTCCGCGTCTGCTCGGGCTTATTGAAAACACCACAAACTGGTACATTAAGCTCAACCGAAGACGTCTCAAGGGTGAGAATGGAGTCGAGGACACCCAGCATGCGCTCAACACCCTCTTCGAGGTCATCTTTACGCTATGCCGCGGCCTTGCTCCCTTCACTCCCTTCATCACCGACACCATTTACCAGAAGCTCCGTCCCTTCATCCCTAAGGAGGCCGAGGCAGAAGACGCGCGCAGTGTCCACTTCTTGCCGTTCCCCGAGGTGCGCCAGGAGTTGTTTGACGAGGTTGTCGAGCGCAGAGTCGGCAGAATGCAGAGGGTTATTGATCTGGTCAGAGTGTCTCGCGAGAGAAGAGCGGTCGGTCTCAAGACCCCGTTGAAGACGCTCGTGGTCATTCATCGCGACCCCCAGTATCTCGAAGATCTCGAATCCCTCTCATCATACATCAAGGAGGAGATGAACGTCAGAGATCTGGTCCTTACATCCGACGAGGCCAAGTACAACGTCCAGTATAGCGTTACTGCCGACTGGCCCGTGCTAGGTAAGAAGCTCAAGAAGGACATGGCGCGCGTCAAGAAGGCGCTCCCGACGCTCAGCAGCGACGCTGTCAAGGAATACTCAGAGAAGAAAGTGATTCTCGTTGATGGAATCAAGCTGGAGGAAGGCGATCTTGTTGTGAGAAGAGGCTTGAAGGAGGATGAGTCCTCGAAGAACCTGGAGACGAACTCGGACAATGATGTTCTCACCATCCTGGATGCGGAGCTTCATGTGGAACTGGCACACGAGGGTCTTGCAAGAGAGATTATCAATCGCGTACAGCGTCTCAGAAAGAAGGCCAAGCTGCAGCCGACGGATGACATCAAGATGGAATACAAGGTCATCAGCGATCCTGACAACATTGGCCTCGAAGAAGTGTTCATCTCACAGACCAAGGTCATTGAGAAGGCACTCCGTAAACCGGTGGAAAAGCACGAAGTCACCAAGGTGGAAGGCGAGGTGCCGAGCGGAGAGGAGAAGGGAGTGATTGCAGAAGAGGAGCAAGAAGTGCAGCATGCGACGTTCTTGCTCCGTCTGCTCGAGCTTTAGGTGATAGGTTTGCAGTGAGTGCAACTCTGCCTTAGGTAGCTTAGATTCCTGGTGCATGAGCAGATGAAAGTGACGAAGACTTGGAAGTCAAAAGAAAAAAAGTGAATTCACCACAACAAGATTCGAGAGATTAAGATGTTGGTATATTATGCTTCTTCCATGATTATTTTGCCTTGCGGGCAGCGACCTTTTGATGGAAAACTCGAGCGTTAGTGACGTAGTAGACTCGGTGAAGGCAGAGGTAGGAAGGGGCATAGTGGTGAGATATACAAGATAGCAATCCTTCAGTCTGAGAAACTCCTTCAAACACTTATCCTTGTGGACAGAGTTGTAGTCGGCAACGATGCATTTGCCGTACATGGAGGTCTATATCTTGGTCAGTACGTTTTCGCGGCGTGAAATCGCGTGGCTAGACCGAGTGCCACGACTGAATGACTGACCTCTGCTGTACACTGGCCAACTGCGGCTGCAAACTTCTGGATGGGCCGTGTGCGAACCATGGCAGCTGCTTGAGATGGGCCTCGGGTAAAGGGAGGTAGAAGCACAATGCAAGATGTGATTGTTGCGCAACTAATTGAAATTTCGCCGTCACAATGGCGGCCAAAGCTACCTTACTTATTAAACACTGACAATCGTCGAGGTGAGGATTCTTAGGTGGTGGTGGTGGTGGTGGTGGGTGTGCTACCTTAGGTACTGGCCTTCCTACTCTAGTTGCCTCCATTAGAGCAATGCGTTCTTAATGTGCTTGCTCATTGAATAAGAAGTATATATTCAAGCCAAGGAGGCTCGGTTATCTACATAAGCTATCTTACCTTGAGATAGAGTGCTAATGCCTAAGGTACTAGATAGGTAAAGTTAAGGTGAGGCACCTTGCCCAAGGTACCTCAGGAAGTATAAATCGAATCAGCTGTGGCGGGGGACGGGAGCAGCACAGGGCACAAGCTCTGGGTTCCAGCGACACACCATGGATGAGTTCGAGCAAACTGACCTATCAGCAATGCGTCGCGACACCAGGATCAATGGCAGCCCAGCCAACAATAACGTACCCACAGCGGCTACCTTGGTCGGCGCACTGCTCCGCCATAGGACGCGAAATAAACAGACGGGAAGAGAGAAAAGAATAGGAAGAGAAAATAAAGACGGGGTTGGGAGTGGCCATGGCTTGACCACCTGCCGATACTTGCAAACATATGTGTCTGTTCAAGACTGCTGCAAGTGGAGGAAGCAGCTGACGGTTCACAATATACCTTACCTACCTATTGTGACACCCGGCCTTGTTCCCATCAACTTCGATTTTGGGGAATCATCCATCGTCGCCTTCGCCAGCCAATTGCTACCTCGTACCTTAGCCTCCTTCGCGCCTGACCCGCAGCGCGCGGTGGACATGGCAGCGCCACGACCTACGTATCGCCATCATTCCGACTTGCGATTCTTGCGACGCGACTAGACACCCGCTACCTAAGCAATCACCGCTGCAAGACGTGAAGCTCTTTCAGTCCCCTCCGATATCCGCTGTCAACAGTACAGTTTGTCGCGATCAAATGTATCCAGCATTCTTGCCCAACCGTACACCATCACCGGAGACAAATCTGGCTCCTTAGCATTACGAAGGCAAGCTTCAATCGACTATCACTACCACTGTCATCATCTACCACCACCACCGCCACAAACTCTTCCACGGCCATTCTATTATGCTCCCAGCCTGGCGCCAGTTCACATGCCGTCGCTGCCGCATCGCCCAGTGCTGGCCCCCCGTGACGGCATATCTAGCTTTGTGTCTGTCCAAAGCTCGGATTCCTATTACAGCGACCACGGTAAGTGCAGCTCCAAGTGCGCCTACACAGTCTGCACAGCAGCATCGCCTACACCCACCATCCCTACGATCGCGAAGTGCACTCGTCTGATGACTTCTACCAGAAATCGCCATACTACATCATGTCGTCACGGCAGCCCAACAGAACCTCGAACTCCTTCCCGAGGGAGAGCGACTGGCAACAAATGCCTTGTTCCAGGCCTATGACGCCGTACTCCCGGTCTTCGGCATTGATCCGGAAGAGGAAAACCACATCTCGCGCCTCGTATTCCGCGTCGGCGGCGAACGTGGCGAAGGGTCACTTCAGGAGAAGCTCCACGCCGTCTTGTCAAGAATGGGCATTGGCCTTGAATTCGGAAGCGACGGGTCCAGGGTATTATCAGACAACGGCGACGGCGACGAAAACGAAGACGGAGCCGAATATGAAGAGGCTTCTTTGCCACAGCCTGCGCCTACGGACACCGACCGGAACTCTGACACGTCCGAAGACGAGTCCTCCAACAAGGTCGAGCTTGCACCGCGAGACCAATACGCGCCTCTCCAACATTCGCAAGCGCAAGCACCATATCACTCGGACGATGATGAATCTCCCCCAAGGCTGACGCGCATTGGCCTGGTACCAAACCACTTGGATCTGAAGTCTATCAACCATGCCAAACCGCCATCCCACAGCTATACACCCTCAACGGCTGGAAACACAGAACAAAGCCGCCAAAGCCGGCAGTCCGTGTCTGGAACCATTGGACAACGTGGCGCCAGCGACACCACGGTTCAGCCCATCGAGGCGTCCCATATCCACCTTGTGAATGAGACTGAGGCGACCGCTCTACCCATACGGACAAAACCCGTACGAACGGTGAATTGGCTGCTTCCGCCTGATACGACCAGCATCAGCGCGGGCACCAGTGCCGATGCCACTGCCCCAGAACCAGTTCGAAATGGAACCAGGGTTTCTGAGGTCACGGAAGACCATGTTGCCCCTGATACTGAGACACACGATTCTCGTGAACATGAGCTCAGTGCTCAGGAGCCTCTAGTACATGTGCCTGTTGTGCATGAACCTAAAGTCCAGGGGATTGCCGCTCATCAATCAGACAGGCAACAGCAACTAGTCGAAGAACTCTCTAAAGGCAGGATTGAAGGTGCTGAAGCAGAGCGAGTGGTTGACGACGGAATCAATGAAGACCCTGATGATGAAGCAAGATACGCGCTTTTGGAATGGAAATCGACCAAGGTGAAGGGGTACTTATTGCTCCTCAGAGGATTGTCACACTGGAAACAACACGCTCTCGACAAGCTCGAACGAATGGCATTAGCCAGGAGACACATCTTGCGGATGCGTCACTTCGACCCGTGGGAGCTGGTGACGGCTGAGACTAGGATTCGGGGTCGTCGCGTGTTTACTTTCCGTCTGATGGCCTCATGGCTCAGGCGCGCCGGTGATGACTTTGCTACAGAAAATGCCGCCTTAGCTCATGCCCAACGGAATACGGTCCAGAACGCCCTCAAACAATGGTCGACCTCATGCCTAACCCCGACGGAACCTCTTCATCCGCCGCGCACTGTGCCCATCTATTTGCGACAATGGTATTCGGCTTGTTCATCTTTACAAGGCCTAGGGTCACACATGGAGGATTTGTATGAAGAATATGGGAGATTTCGGGTGTTGAAAACATGGTCCCACCAGGCAACGTCTCACCTGAGAGATGCTGCGGCATTCCGCAGATACCATGCCGTCCAGGGCCCCCTACACCAATGGCATCTTGATTCAAGGGTGGAGGTTTTCAAGTCCAAGATGGAACTCAAGCTCGTTCGCAGCTGCTTGTCAAGGTGGCAAAGCGCCGGCAGAGCGCCACCGACATTTGGGCAGACCAACGCCTTTAGCCGCGGGATTACTGTAGATTCTGTGTCTGGCATTGCCTTGCCTAGACCTTGGCGAGGTGCGAGTTCCCTTATGGCCATATCAGATCGCCTGCTGAAGACCAAAGTTCTTGGCAATTGGCAACGACAAGCTTCAATAGTCGCCAAGGCGAGCACGAGATCGCGTCGGTTTGCAGCGCATCAAGGAGCGCAAAAGGCATTGGAAATGTGGCATATCGACGTCGGTGAGAAAAGAAACCTCCAGAAGTGGGTGCAGCGCGGTTGTTTTTACATTAGTGCCACACGTACACTCAAGACATGGCGATCCAGATCGGCTTGGAGGTCAGGGACTCGGAAATCTTACGCCCGATGCAGACAGCACGTCAAGGCTACCTTCACGAAGGGCTATCTCAATCTGTGGAAGACAGCTACTCGTGCTCACGGAAACTTGGGCTGGAAAGCAGACCAGCACCACATCGTGGTGGAACATGATCGTCTTGTTCACATGTTGAAATTGTGGCGAGACGAGAGCAGCCGCGACTGGGGCACAGGTAAGCTTTTGACTGCTGCATGGGTGGACGAATGGGACGGCATGTCCCAAGATGTCGCAGTCAAAGAGGACCGCGTCAACCAGGCTTGGTCAGTGAACCTGAAGTCACGCTGGTGGAGCCAGTGGCAATCATCCTTACTGCAGTTGAAGAGCCGAGAATACGTGGCATTGGACGTTAGGGAGAGGAACAGCAAGAAGGCTGTACGACGTCTTCTGCTACATTGGAAGGGGGACAGGAATTTGAACATATCTCACCAGTCAACGACACTCAGAGCTAGTCTCGGCAGCTCAAGGAGAGGAGCTGGCTTCGTGGCCGGTCGCACCTCGCTACCACTCTCGAGAGCAATTCACGAACGACCTAGTGGACCAAGTCTTAGGGGTTCCAGGATCCAAGAAGTTGAGCCAACGGCCGACGACGATGATCACGACGGAACCGGGTCAGGACCCGATGCTGATGGAGTTGTGGCGGATACGCCGACCCGGTGGACGGGTATGGCTTCTTCTGTGAGGCTTCCGTCCATGACACCTTTTGCTCCCCTCCCAACGCCATTCGAACGAGAACTCCGAGAACGGTACAACCGAAGCGTGCCCGCAGCTGGGACTGGCCAAATGAGCAGCCTCTCCTTCGCACAGGCGCAAAGGCTCTCTGTAGCCGGGACACGGCGAGGAGCTAAGAAGAATACAGCGGATGTTGGCAGTGGTGGTTGATGGGACTTGGGCGGAGTGCAAGATGACCCTTTGTGAGAACAGGTGATACGCTATGGTCATGTGGATATAATTCATGTGTTTGGAAACCTTTACCCAGTATACCCAGACTAGGTAGATTTGTATGACAAACAAAGCCTTTTGGCAAGAACTGTAAACTAGTGTTTCTTCTTGGAGTAATTACTTGGTGCAACAGATGCGCAACATCATCAGCTTAAAGTAAGGTGATGTATTCGTGTCAAAGGTGCCCAGAAAGGTAGGCAAGAGGGCGACTTGCCGCCCATTTGCCTTTATTTCTCCTGTTTATATAATCAACGCACGATCACTGATATTATTCCAATCATTGCTACTGCTGTTGTTCTTTTTCTATTCTCTCTATATTCCGTATAAATAACCCTTTGGAAGGCGTAGTATAGTGCTCATAGTAATGGTGGTGGTAATAAGCAGACAGCTAGTCCTGCGCTGCCCGACATCCTATTTTGTCCTGGTAGGTACCTTACCTGGGTAGGCAGGCACTTACTAAGGTGCTTTATCTTATCAGTTAGGTTGTTGGATTTCCTTACGGAGTACCTACGGATACCTTTAGGTACCTTCAAATGCCTACAGATGCGACCGGGACGTTCTGACTCCGCACCTCCAGTCACCTTGGGGGTCTATGAACCTGGCGACGCCGCGACGGGACACTTGCTGCAGTGCGCAGCGCGCATACCTACGGTGTTAGTACGGATACGTAACCTACCCGGCACGCCTGGGTACCTTACCTGAGGTACCTTAGCATGGTCCAGGTTTAAGCTCCTCAGAACACTCGCATTCATCGAACTTGGTCTATGACAGAGCTCAATTCGCACCGCAAACCACACGAGGAGCCTTTGGAAAGACCTCCCACGTCTCAGGTCCTCACCAAAACCCGACCCGCGATACTCGACAACGATACTCGACAACGATCGACCAAGGAGACCCGGCAATACGTCCGCTTAAGCAATGCTGCTGTGGCTTTCTTGCTAGTAGGATGAGAGCAGTCCTCCCAGGTAGGCCGAGGTCTGGGCTTCAAGCTCTTGCGACGGGCTTCTGGGACTCGAGGCACTTCAATGTGAGCAACTTGACCACGCTCCGATGCCCTCATATCATCATTGCTACCGTGGTGCTGACTTTTGGTCCATTCAGGTCTACATAACCGGCAGCGCGTTCACTATCCTTGGTGATGCCGACACCATCCTTCAGACAGTATACGACGACGATCCGAGCCACTTGCAGGCCGTGGCCTTCGACGAATCCTCTGGAAAGGTTGCGACCTGCACCGAATCCGTCATTAGAGTCTATAAACCTTTTGGGCAGACCGAAAATGCGCTGAAGGTGAGTTCGTTCTCTATACCAACGCGGCATTGCCTTCGCCCTTGGAGTCCATCTCCCCTTCTGTCACCCATTCCGCACCTGTCGCCCATACTAGTTTGCGAACAAAAGCTGACGACATTCCTGCGTATCAGTGGGGTCTACAATCATCGTACCCAGTGCCCGACCATCAAAATGCTGCCAAGGGGGTTTCTCTAAGCTGGGGCGGCAACGAGGAGCTCCTAGTAGCCCACTCTGCTCTATACTTATACTCAACCGCCAACGAGCCGGAACAGCTATGGAATAAACCTCTTCCGAATTCTGTGAAACTGGCAGAGATATCGTATGATTCAGCATACATAGCATGCGTAGGCGCGCACGATTGTCTCGTCAAGGTCTGGCGCCGCTTGACATATGGTGCTGAAGATGTGCGCTTCGACCTGGCCTACCTACGCCACCCAGACCTAGTAACGAGCCTGCGTTGGCGGAAACCGCTGCATACCGACCAAACTGTTGAAAACGTTCTCTTTACAACGTGCGCCGATAATATTGTCCGAGTATGGACCGGCACTGATACGCATGCCTTTCGACACATGAACCTCTGGGGGTCCGTCGACTTGGCTTCATCCTTCCGAGATCCTAGTCTTGGTTCCACCACGCCTACAGCACCGCTCGTCACCTTCATCATTGATGGAAGAGAGGTCTCTGCTGCTACAGAACTGGCCCTCCAGCGGTGTTCCGTGAAGGAAGAACCACGAGATACCGCTCTCGAAAGTCTCATTTCCCTTGCCAACAATAGCGCCGAGCTCTGTGTTGCCTCTGACGCAACTGGAAACATGATGGTATTTGCTTTCGAGGACGTGGGCTCCAAAACGAGAAAGTCACAGGCTGCCATCAAAGTGACAAGCTTTAGGTCACACGCGCTTGATTTCAGGTCTGATCAGTATGTCAACATACAGAGCTATTGCGACCGAGCCACCGGGCGACTGCATGTACTTGTTCATGACTTTGACGGTCAGATCCAAGTTTACGACGCCGACTTGGTAGATTTCCTAGGCTCAAAGAACAAGTCAAACCGTCTTGCTCGGCGCTGTATCTGGGCCGGTCATTCAGCGCCTATCCAAAAAATGGTTCGAAATTTCAGTGGTCGAGCTGTTGTATCTCGAACCGAGGGAGGCGAAAGCATTGTCTGGACGCATTCCGAAACCAGTCAGACGAGTTTGTCACGCCAGAGTGTCATTCAGGGAAACACTCATATCCATCGAATATGTGTGTTACGCAAAGGCCGTTTTGTCATATTCCTTGAGCACAAGAAGATATCTCTGTGGGATTGTCGGCACCAGAAAGCAATACTACTCGCAAGTCAATCGTACGAGATCTCAGGCAAACCATTGTGCTTGTTGATTCTGCCTCGGCATCGAATCGAGGAGTATGCCGTTGCTCACATTGCAACTGTCACATCCGAGGAGGAAGGGCTTGTTTGGGAAGTCAACTTACCTCGATACTCCAGTCAAGGTGCTGATGGACATGCCAATGGCCAAGAGGAGACATCGATCAGCGAGTTTTGCAGATTCAAACTGAAAGACGCCGAAGGGATCGCATATATGCTCCCCGTCGACCCGGCGGGATCTACCCCCGCCACGTCTGGCTTTCTCGATGTTTTTGCCAGGGACATTGCTGTGTCGTATACCCACGCAGGTCGGGTTGACTTCTGGACAGCGAGGGTCGGTAACACGGGCAAAAGTGTCGGATGGCTCTCGACCTCCTCAGCAGAGACAGGCCTCGTTGAGCCGGCTCTTGTCAGTGGCAGCACTCTCAAAAAAGCTGCAATTGTTGATTCCGCAAGGTGTCAGCTGTTTATTTGGGATATCGGTGGCGCTCGACTTGAGTTTACGCAGGACTATGGAAGACACAACACAATCCAAGACCTCGACTGGACCTCGACGCCAGATTCTCAGTCTATCCTCGCCGTTGGCTTCCAGTCGAAGGTAGTTCTGCTCTGCCAGATGCGATTTGACTACTTAAACAAGGGTCCGGCCTGGGCAGCAGTTCGAGAGATCAGTATTCGCGAATTCACTCCTCACCCAATAGGAGATTCGACCTGGCTGGGCGATGGACATCTCGTCATCGGTTCAGGTAACCAAATGCTCGTCCATGGCAGGGAGTATGATCTATCCGGCTCTTTGATCAACAGCCTGCAGCTGCCGCACCGAAAGAACGGCGTCTGGGATCTTTTTGACGCCGTTCAGAGGTTTAATGGCCCTTTGCCGGTTTTCCACCCTCAGTTCTTGAGCCAATGTATCCTTGCAGGGAAGAGCACAATAGTCCGAACGATTGTCATGGCACTGCACAGAACTCTTAAGTTCCTCATTGCGGGTGAGACGGTCGATGACTACCTGGGACTCGAACCAGCGGTTTTCTACTCATCTGGGGTAAGGCGTTTGGTCATTATATTGACTGTCACTTGGACCAAAGGTGGAACGGAGGCTAACTTAGTTACTAGGCCTCGCCGATGCAAGCATCTGGGTCCCAGGTAGGGTCTCACTTCAACCTACAAGTATCTGCCGACGAGACAGACGAGTTGGAGGAGCCTTTCAGCGAAGAAACTGCACTTGCCATCAATGAGCGTCTCACCAAGGTTGGCCTCCAACAGCTGTCAGGTCATGAGCAAATACAGCTGGCCGACATCGTTGAATGCGTTGGGCTTGTTGAGAAACAGCGCAGATCTCTGGACGAGAATGGCGCGCGGTTCATGCTCTTCTTCCGCCAGCACGGGCTTCGCAAGGGCCGGACAAGTGAAATCCAAATGTCCTGGCGAGAGATCAACTGGGCCTACCACTCGACCAGCCAGGATATTCTTACTGATTTCGTCTCCAAACAATGCCACGGTGCACTACGCTGGGAAGATGCGCGAGAGAGCGGTATGTTCATGTGGCTCACCGATCGGAACGCCTTGGTACACAAGCCCTATCTGCACCGTCGAGCAGTGTGTGTATAAGCTAACGATGAGTGTAGCTTGCACAATTCGAAATCGTTGCGCGTAATGAGTACACCAAGAGCGAGATGAAGAATCCAGTCGACTGTAGCATTTACTACCTGGCTCTCAAGAAAAAGACTGTTCTTCAGGGACTCTGGCGAATGGCTCACTGGAATAGAGAGCAGAAGGCAACGCAGAAGTTGCTGTCCAACAACTTTGAAGACCCGAAATGGAGGACAACGGCGCTGAAGAACGCTTACGCGCTGCTAAGCAAGCGACGCTTTGGTGAGTCGTGAAGTGTAACAGTGAGTTTCGAGGGCTAACATGCGGGCACACAGAATACGCCACAGCTTTCTTCTTACTTGCGGATCACTTGCAAGATGCTGTTAATGTCTGTTTGAATCAACTCAAGGATCTTCAGCTTGCCGTAGCGATCGCGCGTGTCTACGAGGGAGACCAAGGCCTGGTGCTAAAGAGGCTTTTGGAAGAAGAGGTACTAGCTGTGGCCGCCAAGGAGGGCAACCGCTGGCTGGCATCCTGGGCCTTCTGGATGCTGAATCGTAAGGATATGGCGGTCCGGGCCTTGATTGTAAGTCTTGCTACATGGCTCTCGAATAACCTGCGGTTTTCTACTGGTACCTAACGCATGTTTGGTGTTGTAGTCGCCGGTTTACACCCTTGTTGAGACGCCGTGCTCTCCAAACATGCAATCGAAATTGTTCCTCACGGACGACCCGGCGTTGGTGGTGTTGTACTCACAGCTACGGCAGAAAACACTCCAGACTCTTCGCGGAGCCTCGAAGGTTACACCACGCGTCGAATGGGAATTCGTCCTCCATAGTGCCAAGCTCTATGATCGAATGGGTTGCGATCTTCTCGGACTAGACCTAGGTATTTCTCCCGCAATGGTATGCGTACGATGTAATGAAGCTCACATGACAACAGTTCGCAACTGGGAGTTTCTCAAGCTGGCCCCGCCTGTCACGAATGGATTGGGCGGTGAGGTCAACCCGCTGAAGCTACTGCGCCGACGCAGCTCGCTTGTAGTTGCAGATCTGCCGGTGTCGAAGCTTCATTCCGAGATGAGATCAAGCGGGCAGGGAAAACAGTCAACCCCAACCGTTTTCCAGGAACCGGACTCAAGCTCGCTGCTTGACAGTTTTGGGTTCTGATTTCAAAAGCACAAAGGGGGGCCACCTCCTTCTTGAAAACAATAAGACAGGATGTACAATACACCACCAATACCTCGTTATGAATGAATGTATGCGACGGGAGATATTCGCTTCAAGACGTTAGAGGTGTTGAGAAGATTCATATTTTGAAAATGAGGACGTGACGATGCTCTCAGAGAATAAGTGATTGCTTATTAAGCAGCATCACTTGGTTTCTCCAGCTGAGCACGTCATTCCCAATTGTTGCCGAACTCCGTCCGGACCGGCACCGGGACTGGTTTAGTGCCTTTTGCTGGCTGGCTGTTTCATGTCCACTGGCTGCAAGGACGAGTCGCGTGGCCCCCGATCCGACGTGAATGGAAACAATTTCCTTAGGTAGCTCTTCCTCGTGCAGGGGGAACTGGAAGATAAGGATTCAATTACGGATCTCATATCTCGACTTCATGCAGCGGTGAGGGGGAGCGCCGCCTGTATTCGTATGCTCGCTGCCTTATGTAATTGATCACCATTGTCTCATTGCGCGCAAAGTTCCCTTTCTACCTCCGGGTGAGCCAAAGAAAGTTGGAACAACAACCAACGCCACTTTCGAGTTCATCTTCACCCTCGGTCAATATTGCACGGCCTGCGGCTCTAGTCCTTTATAGGCATTCCCATGCACACATCCGCCGGACCAGTAACGATACAAACGCCAGGTCGGTCAGCACGCTTTTGGCGCGCATAGTAGCGAGTTGTAAAACGCCTTCTAATACCTCGCTTCTGAACACTCTGGTCGACCTTCTCGCGTTGCAGCACTGCCCAGCAAGGGTTTACGACATTGACCATGGCGCCTGATCGGGGACATCGTGACGATGCCAATGACGGCGCTCACGATACTGTTAGCAGCAGTAACCACACCCCAATCACGCGTGATTCTTACTCCGAGAATGCTCCCGAGCGAGGGCCTGTCATCCACGGCCGCAGCTTCACCTTTCGCGGTGTTGCCGTGGGCCTGCTGGTCGGCTTGGTCATTTGCTTCTCCAACATGTATTTTGGCCTGCAGACGGGTTGGGTGAGCACCATGACCATGCCGGCTAGCTTGATGGGTTTCGGTATATTCAAGGCCATGTCTAGGCACCTGCGCCTTCCATTCAGTCCTGTTGAGAATGTCCTCGTGCAGACCGTGGCTGGAAGTATGGCCATCATGCCACTTGGCTGCGGATTTGTCGGTGTGGTATGTCTCCCGTATCCCAGGCATTGTTACTTCTCTCCGCAACTTGACGCGATGAAACAGACGAGGCCCATAGGTGACACGTAACTTATTCTTTTTTAGATTCCCGCCATGAACTATCTCTTGGCTCCCGAGGAACAGGGACCTCTCAACATCCCCTTGTGGAAGTTGATCATATGGTCTCTTGGTCTTTGTTATTTTGGTGTTGTCTTTGCTGTCCCTCTGTGAGTTGGCCGCAGAGAACTTGCTCCCCAAGCTTTAGTCTAACCTCCAATACCAGTCGGCGACAAGTCATCATCCGAGAAAGGCTTCGTTTCCCTAGCGGATTTAGTACTGCTGTTCTCATCGGGGTCCTCCACGGTCAGACGCGGAAGGCCGGTCCTGACGCCGTATCGGGCGGCTTCGCGAGTCTCGTACCGGATCAAGATTCGAAGCCGGATTTGACGCTGGAGTCTAGCCGTAACCACAACGTTGCGGATCCCGAGAATGCCAATTCCGAGATGCCCGAGAGTGGCTCCCAGGACGACTGGGCTCAGAATGTGAGGCTACTGCTGATTTGCTTTGGGGTCTCGGGCTTGTACACTTTGTCCTCCTACTTTTTGCCTGCATTGCGAAGCATTCCCATCTTTGGTACCAATGCCGCAGGCATTTGGCTTTGGACGCTGAACCCGAGCCCGGCCTACATTGGCCAGGGCATCATCATGGGCCCTGAGACGACTTTGCACATGCTGCTAGGTGCTGCGATAGGATGGGGTGTCCTCTCTCCGCTTGCCAAGTATCGGGGTTGGGCACCCGGTTCCATCGACGACTGGGAAACGGGCAGCAAGGGCTGGATTGTTTGGGTCTCACTAGCTATTATGCTTGCCGATGCCATTGTCAGCCTCAGTTACATTGCTTTCCGCCCCTTGGCCCAGCATGTCGCTAATGAAGGTATGACGGGCATATGGCAGGAAATTGTGCTAGGTTGGCAGAAGCTTTTTGGATCCAGCCGTCATTCCACCCGGACGTATACTGCTCTGGACACAGATGAGGATGGAGAGGTCACAAGTACCTCCCGGCTCTTGTCTGATGAGTCGCGATCCTCTGTGGTTCATCGTGGGTTTTCGACATCGAGTGGAAGCGATGCTCGTGCCGACGAAGTAGACGCACCAGAAGACCAGCAAATCAACAACAAGCTTGTTGCCGTGGGGCTGGTTCTATCCATTCTCCTCTGCATCACCACCATCCACATAGTCTTCGGCGACCTGGTTCCTCTCTACGCCACTGTTGTTGCCGTGCTGATGGCTCTCCTACTCAGCATTATGGGTGTCCGAGCACTGGGTGAGACGGACTTGAACCCCGTATCCGGCATCAGCAAGCTCGCGCAGCTTTTCTTCGCCCTAATCATTCCCCAGTCACACAAGTCCAGTGTGCTTATAAACTTAGTTGCGGGTGCAGTGGTAAGTGGTCAAGTAACCTCCAACCTTGGTAATTGGGCAATCGCTAATTGAATTTCCTAGTCCGAGGCCGTATGTAACTTTGTGCTACGTTACTAACTCGACTGGGATGAACGCTGACTTGGCGAACCTAGGGAGCTCTTCAAGCGGGTGATTTGATGCAGGATCTCAAGACAGGCCATCTTTTAGGAGCCGCGCCCAAAGCCCAATTCTGGGGCCAAGTGATTGGAGCGACAGCGGGTGCTGTGGTCAGTGCCTTTGTGTACCAGCTGTACACGGCGTAGGTTACGATGCCAACCCTAGTTATTGCCCAGAGACTGATCGACCTTGTTCAGAGTGTACACGATTCCGGGGGATCTCTTCCAGGTCCCAACGGGATATGTATGGATCTTCACAGCCAGGCTAGTGACGGGCAAGGGCTTACCGCCCATGGCGCGCGAGTGGGCAATCGGCTTTGGTATCATATTTGCTTTCACGACTATTGTCAGGACCATGATCACGGGCAAGGCTTGGCGTTACCTTGTGCCGGGAGGTATTGCCGTGGCGGTCGGTATGTGTCACTTGGAAATAATGATCTCCCTGATTGAGAACAGAGGCAAGGCTGACCCAGAGGTGATAGGAATGTACAACGTCCCATCATTCACCTTGGCCAGGACTGTTGGCGGCCTGCTAAGCTGGTACTGGGTCTCCAGGCGAGGCGAGTCGAGCACGCCATTGATTGTGCTGGCATCAGTGAGTACTTGAAGGTGTCCACACGCGACCAGAAATGGTAGCTGACGCAAGCTGTGTTTTAGGGCTTCATACTCGGTGAAGGATTTCTGAGCATCGTGAATCTCATTTTGCAAAGCATTGGCGTCCCTCATTACTAGAAACATAGGCACGAAATGACGTTTGCAAGGTCAAGATGTATAAGGTGTCTGAGGCAAAAAGGTTCGAGATGAGGAACCGAAATGGGGGAGGCCAAGTGAGGGACGGAGGCATTCAAGAGAATACTGGTGAATGGCACGAAATGGCAAAGCGAGAAGTTCCATCTCATGGTTGGTCGTCATGACGAGTGGTAGGAAGACGCACGATTTACTGATCACTGTCTCAGGCATATAGATGATCTAATAATCCGATGGCGTGGAATTTTAGTCTCTGGGAATCAACCCCCCTTACTTCTTTGATTTACATTATGCGTGTTGCCAGCGATTGAGTGAAGCCAACTTGGCCACTGTGACGTTATTCTGTGCCATGTTTGACCTTCAGATTTGAAAAGTACGATGTGAGGGGTAATGGAGGGGTAGAGTGGTGGAGGGGTGGAGGGGTAGCTTCAAGTCAGAGAGGGGCAGAAAAAAAGTAAACAAAATAATTTATCAAATTCCTATTAGGAAAGTAGTGTGAAGTACATACAGATGCAATTGAAAAAGAGGGTTTGGAAAAAGAAAACAGGAAGAAAAAAAGGGGATGCAAAGGCGGGATCTAGCCCGGCATACTTTTCCTTTCCTTAAAGTCCCATCTTAACTTACCTTACCTATCAAGGGTACCCTTCCATTGTCAACGAAGGTACTCCGTATACGGTAGCTGAGGCCGCCATGGAAGGAAAGAAGTCAACGCAGCTTTATTGGACGGCGGTTTGAGTAGGAACCGGCCGGCGTGCCTGCCGGCCCCTTCCAAGGTTCCAAATTATTTTTTTGGGGCCCCAGCACAGTCCCACAAGCTTAGAGAAGGAGGAAAATATCCAATCCTTCACTCCATCTCTCATTTGGCTCCAAGGCGATATCAGCTCAGGCAAGGTATTCTCACCAAGAAGACCTGAAGAAAACATACCCTCACAATTAATTCTATCCCTTACACTTGTTTTGTTTGCCAGAAAAGCACGAATCACTTCAAGTCGACTAGGAATTAAGCAAGGAAGAGAAAAAAAAAAACAGAAGCAAATTTCAATTCGGTCACCAAAAATGACCAAGGACGATCTCAAGAACGGTGCTCGCGCCGATTCCGATGTCTCGTCTGACGAGTCTGACTGGGATGACGCGGAGCCCGAAGAGGAGGAGGCTCAATCTTTCATTTCCTTGCTTGACGATACCGTCTTTCCTGACGTCGATGCCATGTTGTCTTACTGCCGCACGAAGCACAACTTTGACTTCCTTGCCATCCGCCGTCGACTTGGCCTTGACTTCTTTGGAACCGTCAAGCTTGTCAACTTTGGTAAGTCTGGGGCCTGAGACATAGTGTGGATGCTTTACATCGAAGCAGCAATCCATTTCCCTGCTACAGATTGAGGGTTTACTGACTCATCCATAGTTCGCCAACGTATTTACGATGGTGCTGCTATGCCCGAGACTATCACCGTCGACGACATTGCTGACGAGCGCTACATGAAGCCCGTCATTGAAGACGATGCATTGATTATGGCTCTTACCGAACTGGATCTTGACGATGAGTTGCCAGAGCATCCTCAGCAAGCACCACAAGGGGGTGCTTCTCGGGAAGCTCAGCTCGAAGAAGAGTTGGCGAAGCTTCAATCCCAATTCGCAAATTACCGCAATGCCGTTGAGCAGACTCTTGACCAGCGCTGGGGAGAAGACACGCCCGTTGCAACCCGGAGCGAGAAGCCGCGTGATCTGGACAACAAGGGTGTCCGAAAGGACGAGTCTCAGTACTACTGGGAGTCATATGCCTCTAACGGTAAGAGACGCTCAACCTAAAGTTCCGGCTGCTTAGTTTGCTAACGTCCCTCCTAGATATTCACGAGACGATGCTGAAGGACAAGGTTCGAACAGACTCTTACCGGGATTTCGTCTACAACAACAAGTCTCTATTCAAGGACAAGATCGTGCTCGATATTGGCTGTGGTACCGGTACGTCTCACATCCGACGCCATTGCCAGCTTTGTGGACCTTGACATCTAAACCGTGATCTCTAAAACAGGTATTCTGAGCATGTTCTGCGCCAAGGCCGGTGCGAAGCAGGTTTTTGCCGTTGACAAGTCCGATATCATCGACAAGGCCCGCGAGAACGTCTTCAACAACGGCCTCACTGACAAGGTTACTTGCATTAGGGGCAGGGTCGAGGATATCAGTCTTCCTGTCGATCAAGTCGACATCATCATCAGTGAATGGATGGGCTACTGCCTGCTTTACGAAGCCATGATGAATAGCGTTCTGGTCGCCAGAGACCGTTTCCTCAAGCCCGACGGCCTCATCGCCCCGAGCATCTCCACCATCTGGGTGGCACCGGTCTCGGATCCTGAATACATCACCGACTTCGTTACCTTCTGGGACGACGTCTACGGCTTTGACATGAAGTCCATGAAGGAGGGCATCTACGACGAGGCTCGTATCGAGCTCATGCCAGAGGACTGCATCTGCGGCACCCCCTCGCAGATCTCATACATTGACCTGCATACCGTCAAGATCGAGGACCTTGACTTTGAGACTCAGTGGAAATCGAACTTGACCAAAGATATTCCGTCACTTGACGGCTTTTTGACCTGGTTCGACATCTTCTTTACGACTTCTCGAAGCGACTCGATCCCGGCGGATCTGCAGGTTAAGGCCGGCGAGACCAGTGTCATCAGACCTGGCGAAGTTGCCTTCACTACCGGCCCTGCAGGTCCTGACACCCACTGGAAGCAGGGTTTCCTGATGAGCAAGTATCTCGAGGAGAACGCCAGTGTCACCGCCGGCACAGAGATCTCTGGCAATATTGTCTTCAAGGCACCCGAAAATAACCCCCGGGCGCTGACCATCAGCAATACTTGGACCGTACCAGGCCAGGACAACAGCAGGACGCAACTATGGAAACTCAGATGAATTAGCAAGAGCCTCCGAACCCGCAATTTCGAGCCATGTCATCGACACGCAGATCACCGTCGATTGAACCCAGGGACTGCTGGTAGTGGTCGGCTAGAGGCGTTCATCCTCCAGATGGACTTCTAATGCGGCCTACACAATGTCCGCCTTTTTCCAGGACGCGATGGATATTGACCAGATGATTGTCCACATGCCAGTACGCCGATTACAAGTCTCGCCGACGCGGCCTCTTCTTCGGCAAGACATCATGACACTGTACAAGAGGAAGGCCAGGATGCGCACAAGCCGGCAGAGGCAAATGGGCTAGGACTTAGTCAGATCCCAACTTAAGGAAATACAGCTCCAGAGACAGATAGAACCCTGAAGTATTGACGCCCTCTGACCAACGCGTGTGCAAGCAGCTGATCGTCATTTGGATTGGCAAGCATTATGCTAAAGACTCATGCGCCTGACGTGCTTTTCAGATCCTTGCTTTTCGTGTCTTTTTCGTCGTCGTCGTTGTCCTCGTCGTTTTCTTCTTCTTCTTCTTCCTCATCCTCATCCTCCTCCTCGCTACCCTCTTCTTCGTCTTCTTCGTCTCCATCGTCGTCTTCGCCATCAGATACTGCTTCTCCAAGTTCCTTGAGTTTTGCCTTGATATGCACCAGATTAGTCCGGGACACTTGCTCAAGTCTTTGTTTTCGACTCACCTTATACTTGGCCGCCTTCTCTTCTAGGTCGCCAAATACCATGAGCAGATCATCAAGCTCGTTTTGAGTTGCTTTTCTATCCTCCTCGGCCTTCTTAATAGTCACGTCGCACTGAGATCAACGTCAGAATACACGCATTTCTCTCAATGTCAAGGTTTCAGCAGTGAACTCTCGCACCTGGGTAACCCTCTCTCGCGTCTCACGTAAGTTCTTCTCGAGCTGCTCCACACGGGCGTTGGCTTTGGTAGCAAGGCTCTGCTGGTCGAGCTCCTTCTTTTCAAGCTGTTCCCGAATGGCCTGAATCTCCTGCGCCTTCGTCTTCTTGGCCTGTGAAAGAGTCAGCCTCACATCCAAGCAATAACGTGATTACTTAGTCACCTTCATAAGATCAACCTCAAGACGGCTGATGGTAGCCTTGAGATCTGCCATGTCCGCCTCAGCCCGGTGGCGAACGCGATCGGCGTCCGATTCGGCTGTCTTGCGCACCTGCTCTAGCTGCTTGCGATGCTCCTCAGACTGCGAAAATGCCTGGGCTTTGGCGGTCTGCCGCGCTTGCTCAGCCTGCTGTTCAAGCTCCTCCTCGAGCGCCTTGATGCGGGAAGCTGTGTTTCTCTGCACTTCCTCAAGTTGCTTCTTGTTCTGTTTCTCGAGAGCTGTGACGTGAGTGGCTGCCCTCCGCTGATCCTCCTCTAATCGCTTGCTGTATTGTTGTTCCAGAGCCGCATTTTGAGAGTCAATCTTGCGGTGTGTCTGCTCAATCTGCTTTTTATGTTCTTCCTGAAGACTTGCAATTTTATTTTGCAGATTCCTAGACAATTGGCTGGTTAGTGACATCACTTAACACTAGTCATCCAGACTTACCGCAGCTCTGCATCGTGTTGTCTCTGCATTCCCTCGTTGACTTGGTTGATTCTGGCCAATTCCATAGCAGTCGTCTCCCGGGTTCGCCGATGGTCGGCTTGTTCCTGACCGAATTGTCGACTAACCGTCTCTAAGCTGACTTGAGCCTCCTGTAAGGCCTGCTGCTTTTCAGCTAATTGACTCCGCAGGGAGTCTACGAGTTCTCTGGACACCCCCGTCTGGACACCATTCTTGACCACGGAAATTTCTAGGCCGGGGTCTCGGTCGATACCACGCAGAATTCGACTGTAGTTGTCCTTGAAGAAGTCGATGAACGTCGAGTCAAAGTAAACGTCTGGCAAACTACCTAATCCGGAGTTGCTAAGATTCTGAGGGATCACCTCAAAATCCCTTACCAGTGGGTCGCTTCTCAATTTAGATAGCTTGTCGATGTATTTTTCGCGCCCCATTCGAGAAACGAGGATGGAATGAAGGTCAGCTCGGGGAATCGGTGAGTCCTTCGTCGAGAACTCATATAGAACGCCCAGAAGCATCGCGCAAAGACCCTGGACAAGGTCACCAGTTGCGTATGGATGATTCACTGCCTGTATCAGGCTTTGAGTGTTGGCCCCTTCTCCAAGAAAGTCGTTCACTGCATCCAAGTCTTCATACAGCCAGCAAAGGAGCAGCATGAGGTAGCCAACAACAACCCGGCTGTCCTCGTCCCGGTTCAAGCCGGATATCAAATGAGCAGCAATGGTTTGAATGCTCGTGACGACTTCCTCCCCACTTTCAGCATCGCCTTCTGAGACAGCCATGACCAAGTTCTTGGCCTTTGCATTATCAAAAACCAAGTGCATCATGATGGTGGAGGCAAACCAACTTCGATAAGGATTAGCGACGGCTGCATCTGAAGAAGGCCGCAAAAGCACCGTCAGCACATTAGCCGTCTCGTCGGCTCCCATATCATGTCCTTCGATCGCTCTCCTCAGAAAATGTAAGCGAATGTCTGCGTGATTGTAGAAGTAAGCCTTGAGACAGTCACACGCGGCTAAACGTAAATCGAACGCCTCCAGATCCTGGACGCTGAGGGTAAGGTCTAGGAGGCCATCAATCACATAGACTTTGACGACACCATTGGCTTGCCCAGATCCAGCTGAAGGCGGCTCGAGAGGAGACGGGACTTGAAGTTGCGCGAATCCTTCCTGGAGGCTCGGGTTGCCCCTGATGATGTCGGCACATGTTACTAGAGCCTGCAGGCACCTTCTTAACATGATAGCACAAAGATCAATGATGGGAGACAACCAACCTCGGCCTTGATTGGAAGCTGGGCTACATGGCTGAAGGCCAGTTGTAGGGCGTGGAATAGCAAGCCATGTTGCCAAAAGGCAAGCTGGTTCTGCGACGTCCCCACGGCCCCTGCTACTAGAAACAGTCGAACGACAGCCAGAAGCGCGTATATGTTCCGGTCACGCTGGGCCTGCGCCCACGCTGCAATCTCTGTGTCCACCCGTTGAGCCTTCTCTGCACCCTCTAGTAAAACAGACAAACGATGAATACCGCCCGATTCGCGGAACAGAGACTGGTTGGATGGATTCCTCCTGAGAAGGTTTGCGACCAGAATCAGGCAGTCCTCCACGACACGATCCCCGTCGGGAAGGGAACCTTCTGCAGAGATGATACCAAAGAGTCGATCAAAGGCGTTCTCAAACGCCACGAGCTTCTGAATATCGGTCGACGAGGGTGTGAGAAAGGTGAGGAGTGTGATGGCTTCGTTTCTAACGGCCTCGCGGCTGTCGTCTAGCACCGCGACAAGGCGAGAGATTCCCAGCGGGGCAGTGAAGATGCACTCTTCTGTGCGCTCGGTTCGGGCAGAGAGGATGGCAGCTAGCAGCTGAAGAGAGTACAGCCTCGAGTAGAAGTCAGTGGAGTCGAGAAAGTCTAGGAGGAGCGTTATGTTCTCCTGGCGCTGTGTGAACTCGTCAGCGAGCCAGAGGGCAATCTCCTCCGAGGCTTCAGGGCTGTCTTCGTTAGGACTGAATAGCATGAGCAGGGTCTCGAGGACGACCTTGACAGTGTCGACATCTTCGGCATCTTTGCTCAAGCTACCTATCAGACTGCGAAGAGCTCCAGAGGCGACAGAGGCAGGGAAGTCCTTTGCAAAGCTGCGTAAACCGAGTATAGCAGCACGGCGGTCTTCGAGGAGCGTGGCTGAGCTCAGCCGACCACTCAAAACGGTGATGGTCTCACCGACCGACTGCTTCGCCGGTGCAGTGGAAATGGAAAACATGCTGTTTTGTTAAGTGTCAGCCATCGGGAGCTGAAACAGACGACGAGGAAGACAGAGAGAAGTGTAGCGCTAAACACGAGAAGCTGTGGGAGGACCGGTCATGTAGAGACAGAACGAAGCATTGGGACGACTAGGTTGGGCTGCTGTTGTGGAGAGCTTTATTTCGTCGCACGACGAGAGGCCTGGGACTTCCTACATCTAGACGCACGCAGGAGCGTTTACGAAAGGTGTACTTTGACAGCTTCTCGCACCGGTACAGAGATAGATCGCTATGTATGTAATAATGAGACGCAACACTCACGTCACTGGAATATGTGAAGATTGCCTACCGGATTACCGGGGTCATCGAAGAAGCAGCATGTCACATTACGTAAACATCGCTTTTTCGACGGTAACTTTCGCACAAAGGCACCCTGTCTGATTTCGTCAGAGTACCTTGTGTCTTCCCGTCTCAAAGGTAAATTAGTACAGGACAAACCTGAGGTAGGCGCACTTTTGTCTCTTGCGCAGAGAAGTCTCATATTTTCCACTTTCACTGTTGCATCACCTGTGTCTTCGATTCCGCGACTACGAACCATTGCTGACGAACTGACCGCAACTGCCCTAGTCAAACGATTTTTTTTGTTTCTCTCGATTTGCGGTCAAGCAATACCTCGCAAGCGACAAGGCTCAAGCATCCATGCGTTACTATTCTCGCAACACAGTCTTCCTTTGCGACGCAGGAGCTACTTGCTCGCTCCACCCTTTGCGCGACGAACAGCCTTTCGAAATCACCACATAAGCCGTAGTTTTGCCTTGTTGCAGATAATTCTTACATCACAACATCATTCAAGATGGGTATCCCGGCGGCTTTCCGATGGCTGTCAAACAAGTACCCCAAGATCATCTCCCCAGTCATCGAGGAGCAACCCGTCAAGATGGATGATGGGTCTGAAATCCCCGTCGACACAACCGGACCGAACCCGAATGGCGAGGAGCTCGACAACTTGTATCTCGACATGAATGGTATCGTCCATCCATGTTCCCACCCCGAGGATCGCCCAGCTCCCAAGGACGAGGAGGAGATGATGCTTGAAGTCTTCCGGTACACGGATCGTGTCGTCAATATGGTCCGGCCGCGAAAGCTGCTGATGATTGCTGTTGGTTAGTTTTCCTCCCCATCATTGACTTCATCTGTTGGTACCGTTACTGAGTAAAACAATTCTTTATTAGATGGCGTCGCGCCACGTGCAAAGATGAACCAACAACGATCTCGTCGCTTCCGATCTGCGCAGGAGGCCCAAGAAAAAGAAGAGGATAAGCAAGAGCTCTTGAAGTTGTTGAAGCAGCAGAATGGTGGCGCAGTACCCGATGACACGCTCGAGGGAGCCGCCAAGAAGGCTTTCGACTCCAATTCCATTACTCCCGGCACTCCCTTCATGGACATCTTGGCCTCGAGCTTGAGATACTGGTGCGCGTACAAGCTCAACACGGACCCAGCCTGGGCAAAGGTCAAGATCATCATCTCCGATGCAACAGTCCCCGGCGAGGGAGAACACAAGATCATGTCATTCGTGCGATCTCAACGCATCTCTCCCGATTACGACCCGAATACCCGACACGTCATTTACGGCCTCGATGCCGACTTGATTATGCTTGGTCTCGCAACTCACGAGCCTCACTTCCGAGTTCTGCGTGAGGATGTCTTCTTTCAAGATAGCAAGACCAAGATGTGCAAGCTTTGTGGACAAAAGGGCCACGAGGCTCGCGCTTGTCGTGGACAGGCCAAGGAGAAGGTCGGCGAATTTGACGAACAGGAGAAGAGCCCCACTTTGAAGCCCTTCATCTGGCTCCACGTTCCCATTCTGCGGGAGTACTTGGCCGTAGAGCTTAATGTCCCAGGTCTGCCCTTCCGCTTCGACCTGGAGAGAGCACTGGATGACTGGGTCTTCATGTGCTGTTTTGTTGGCAACGACTTTTTGCCTCACTTACCGGCACTGGAGATCCGTGAGAACGGAATCGACACGTTGACAGCCATTTGGAAAGACAACTTGCCATTCATGGGCGGCTATGTCACAAAGGACGGTCACGTCGACTTGGGTCGAGCGCAGTACATTCTCAATGGCCTAGCAAAGCAAGAGGACGCGATCTTCAAGAGGAGAAAGGAAACCGAAGATCGTAGAGAGGCCGGCTTCAAGCGGAGGAAGCTTCAAGAGGAGCAGCGTAACCCAAGGTTTGCCAAACCAAAGCAAGTCGACGATGCGTCTGCTGGCTTGAGCTTGTTTGCTGTGGCAGGAGGACCAAATGGCATCACCCACGACAAGGTGGTCGGTCGATCTTCGAACATGAATGCTAACACTGCCAACAAGAGTGCCGCAAGCGCTATACGGGACCAACTCAAAGGTTTGATGCCCAAGAATGAGCCCAGCCAGGAAGATGACTCGGCGAAGGCCACGAAGGAAGAGGTCCCTAAGTCAGCCGATGAGACCTCCGTACTGGGGAAACGCAAAGCCGAAGATGACTCGACAGCCAAGGCCGATTCCGCCGCGACAACCGCAAAGGGGCCCAGCACGTCCGCTGCCGAGGAGGCTGCGGTGGATCATGTCAGAATGTGGGAAGAGGGTTACGCCGATCGATACTACGAACAGAAGTTCCACGTTGATCGGAGCGATCTCGAGTTCCGGCACAAGGTTGCGCAGGCTTACGTGGAGGGCCTGTCGTGGGTTCTACTGTATTACTTCCAGGGCTGTCCCTCATGGGAATGGTACTACCCATACCATTATGCGCCCTTCGCTGCCGACTTTGTTGAGCTTGACAAGATGGATGTTCATTTCGAAAAGGGTCGGATCTCAAAGCCATTTGAGCAGTTGATGAGTGTGCTGCCTGCCGCTTCTCGCCACGCATTGCCCGAAGTCTTCCATGACCTTATGCTCAATGAAGATAGCAATGTCATCGACTTTTACCCGTCAGATTTCGAAATTGATCTGAACGGAAAGAAGATGGCATGGCAGGGAGTCGCACTGTTGCCGTTTATCGAAATGCCAAGGCTGCTCGCCGCCATCGAGACAAAGTACCCTCTCTTGAGTGAGGCAGACAAGGCGCGAAATGGCGTCGGAAGAGATGTGCTGCTCTTATCAGATGCTCACCACGAACTATATGATGAGATCACCACTGGTTTCTACTCTAAGAAAAAGGGAGCGCCGACGCTCAAGCTCAGTCCGCGGACCAGTGACGGTTTGGCTGGCAACATTGAGAAGATTCCTGACTATCTGCCTCACGGAGAGTTGGTATATCCCCTGGAGCGCGGTGGAATGCCGAATCTCGACTACGATAGGTCTCTAAGGTAAGTTGATATCGTAAAGGGTGAAGGTTGTCAGTTGCCGGGACTAACAGTGAAGCAGAGTCTGGTACACGTTCCCAGAAAGTTCGCACCCTCACAAGTCAATGCTGCTGCGCGGCGCCAAGCCTCCGGCTCCAGCTCTAGATCGCAACGATATTGAGACTCTGAAGGGGAAGTCAGCCCGAGGCGGGCGTGGCTATGGCGGAGTACCCTTTCAACGCGGCGGTGGACACCACAACGGCGGTCGGAGGGGGGGCCAGTTCAGTTACGCTCCTGATGGCGGACAGGGCCGCCAAGACCGGGGACCGCCCTCGTACGGAGGTAATGGTGGTGGTTATGGGCGGCAAGGATTCCAGTCGTCGGGGCTACCACCCACCCAGTCATCATGGCAACCTCCTCCCCCGGGGCACCCTGGGTTCGGAATGGGCCTACCACCGCCGCCCCCTCCAGCAGGATATGGAAACGACGGGCGAGCATCTAACGGTTCCTACCGTGGAGGAGGCTACAACCAGCACCAAAAACTACGGACCACCACCACCACCAGGGCCACATTCGCAGTACAGCTATCCCGACGGAGGTCGGCAAGGGGGCCGTGGGGGCTACCAGGGCCGCGGCGGCTATGGCGGTGGACGCGGCGGCGGTGGAGGTGGAGGTGGCAGATATGGCGGCGGACGCAACAATTACTGATGTTTCGAGGGGAGTTGCTGCGGGAGATCAACGTGTCTACCGTGTATCCGCACAGGGGACTTTCACGACGAAAGCAGGAGGCTTGGAAACACGGGAATGGATGGATCGGTATCACCCGCATAGCGTACGAATAGTGTAGATGGGCGGGCATTGTAGACGAGTCGCCAGAGATATGGCGTGTTGCTCCGTGGAGCTAACTGCTGCTAGGTAGCGGAGATAGCGCCATAGGCTTGTGTCAATACCATTGTGGCAGCGATTCGTGGTTAACATACCTAGATAGTAAAGCCAGCTCCTGGAAGTGTTCAACGATGACGCATAGTGACCTGAAAAACATCCACCTTGGGTTATATTTGGCCATCCGTATTAGCAATAAGCTGTGAGCCCGAATTGACGGATGGCAGTTGTATCGGCCAAAGTTATAACGCGGGTGCTGACTGGCTGATATCATAAGAGCTCCAGCTTAGGTTGTCGGGGCTCAAAATTGAAACGCTGAGGCCCAAGTTTCCATAATCCATACGGTAAGGTAAGGTAAGGTGAGGCGCAGGTAAGCACGCAAGTGAGCATCCCCCCGCCGGTACTCACATTTTTTTAGGTTGACCTCCTGGCTAAGGTACCAGGCACTTTACCGCACCTCAGTCAGGGACAGGTCGAAGGTGACTGGCTGAGGTGGTGCTTGGCTTCAGATCAGCTGCCCCACGCCATCTTCCGGGCTCGGATTACCTTAACTACCTAAAGCCTCGAGGACCCAGAAGCAATTGGACCACCTCCCGTAGTGTCCGGAAATACATGTCACCTCTAGGTGCCTCAGGTCAAGTTGAAGATACAGAAGACACGGATTGATGTCTTTGATTTGCGGTTCTCCCATTAGGCCTTCCGACGGGAATGAGGCAAGGTAGCTCGGTAGGTACGTATAAGTTTACGTACCTACCGGCCTACCTTAAGGAGCACCGTAAGGTAAGGTACCTTAAATACCGAAGCTACGAGCTCCGACCTTACCTTAGCTTTTGGAGAATCTTGGCATCCCATCCCGTTCCGCGCACACCATCTCCACTCGCCTCACCCCGAAGGGGGAAGTACAGCTGGGACGTGACATTTGCTGCGTTGCATGGCGTTGCATGGCGTTTCATGCAGACCGGGCCACGACTATAGAGCTTATACTGGTAGGTATTCCTTTGGACAGACTGTAGGTAGGTGGTGATGTAAGATACGTGAGGTAGGTACGTAGGAACTTCTAAGTGGCATTAGCTGGACTCTTGCCCTTTTATGAGACAGAACCGTCTTACTTTGTCGTCCTCCCCAGGTCCACTTGCCCATCCATGTTGCGACTGCCCATTGGTCTCTTTGAAAGCTCCGTGGAAGTCGAGGTACCTTAATTAAGGTCAGGTCGCTATCAGGTAAGTAAGGTACGGTTCAAGACGTATTGCTGAGGTACCTATTTGTAAGTAAGGTAAGGTACTTCGCCTCAAAAGGCGACTAAACCCATCTCAGGTAGCAGCTCTGCTCGGGCCCGACGACGCTATCAGTGCTACCCCTCCACCTTCTCCCGGACTCCTGACATGGACGACTGTCAAACGCATGCAGGTGCATCTTTCGTCTTTTTTTCAATACATTTCTTTGCCTACCTCAAGGACGAAGAAGAGGGCGTCCCATTCGTCACCACCGCAAACCAAGCGGATGCCGATTCAACGCAACTAGTCGCTCCCTATCGCCTAACTCGATTACTTTAATCCTTCTTTACCTCACCTTAGGTGGTACACCCCAGATCAGCGCATCGTTCGCTCTCCTGCCGGCTACCTCTCTTCGACGACGACTGCGACGACGAGCCAATTGGCCCTCTCGACCCAGCGATACCTCGGCTTTGCGCTCGTAGTCCGTCGCCATTGAGCTCCGCTGTACAGAACGTCTACGACCCTGGGAACCACACAAGCCCATCGCAATACTCTGCCAAGTCATCACACTGCTTGAGCTGGAGGGAGGCGCAGAACACTGAGGACGCGCGCGTACGGTCATGAGCTTTATCGTTTTGGAGCGCAGACATGAACGGCGATGCTGGTCTCGTCGGCTGCCTGGTCGATAGGCTTGCCACTAGAGTAAGTCGCTCCTTCCCTTTCTTTCGGACCTTGATCGTCAGATGCGACGCGCCCCCTCCTTCTCTTCCTTCTCTCGACTTGCTTGCGTATCCTGGCTCTTGGAGACTTGACTGACAACATCTGCGCCCCTCTTAGCTCCCTCACAGGACAGGAACCCATGGGCAGGAGCTTCAGCAGGACGACGTTGTCCTCATCACGAGGTCGACACTGGTCAAAATCAGTACCTCTGCCGTCGCCTTTGTTCTCGATTCCCTCGTCGCACTCCTCGAAGACATAATACGAAACTACAAGGGTCTCCCCCCGCCCGCCCATCCTCCTCATGTTCTCCTTTCCGAAGTCTACGTTCTTGCCCTTGCTGCAGACTGCTGCGCCGCCCACTGGGATCAAGTCAAGGCGCAAGGCTTACGCCAGCCTTCTGCCGATGCCGACACTCGTCGTGTTACCCCAGCAAACCTCGCAAATGTTCCCGAGCCGTTGGACGAAGCCCTTGTCAACCGCGTGTTTGACTTGGTCAAGTGGCTTGTTGAGCCCATCCCTGAGGGCTATGTTCTGCCCTCGTCCACTATCCTTGACGATACCTCGAGACACGCCGACTCCATTGCCCGCTCCTCGGGTGGGCTTGCCTCGCCGCTTCCCGGTGATACTGACGCTGCCGAGGAAGACGAAACACTGCCCACTACCCAATTAGCAGTTTTGGAACCTTGCATTAGAATCATCGTGGAATACGTCACGGCCTCTACATGGTCTTGCTCGTTTGACTACTTCAGGAACGTCGTATACACCGTTCGCACTGCAGCTGTAGTGCAAGCTGCTCCTGGTCAGTCGGCCGCTACCCCCGACGACGATAAGGCTTCCCTGGCGGTCCTTAAGATCCTGTCCTTCTTCTGGGTCGACGCCCAAAAACTGGGCCTCATAATCCAGGAGATATGCTCTAGCTTCCTGCATTTTCGCAAATCCTTCCAAAATACCGTTGCCGTCGTCGCCCCCTTGCTAGTCACCAGGTGGCTTGATCGATATCCACATGAATTCGTACAGCAGCACACTTTACACAGGCGTCTCGACGGTGGCGCCGATACTCTGTTTGACATGACGCAGACGGTCGTTGACAATGGTCGCAAGAAAGGAGTTTTGTACCCTTTACAGACCACATTGTTATTCCTACTACCCGATGTTTTCGAGGTCGCTAGTAATCTCCGCGAGGCCAAGAGTAGCAGTATGGCCAAGAAGGTTGGCTTTCTAGACAACTTAAGAAAGGCCCTGAGGAACAAGAACGAGCAGGCTGCTTACTCATTGGTTTCCCTTCTAAGGGCATCTCGCCACTTCGTTGTCGAAGACGACGCCGCATTGGTGAGCTACGCTATGGATGTACAAGACGAGGTCCGCGAGGCTGTCTTTCGGCGCGGCAACGAGACCTCCTTATTCGATCAAGACTTGATGACAGCTGCGTTTGTCAGCCTTGCTGAACTGAGTCTAGAAAGCTGTGTTGACTCTCTAAGAGAGTCATATCTCGGCCTCTCTTCTCCACAGGCTTTTAAGACCGCCGTCGTCCAAGGCTGCCGTTACTTTGCTCGTCAAAACGACTCGCATGTTTATGAGCAGCTTTTTGCTGTCGCGGGACCGTTCATGCGGACCCAGCTCAAGGTACGTCCGATGAGAATGAACCCCTTCTGCGTTCACACCCCATCGCATTCCCTTTGTCGGCCAGTTTGGTGACCTAGGCAGCAGGCTGTCGCGGACTTGCCAGCAGAAGCTACCGCCGTAGCTCTGGCCCTACCGCGCCGCGACTCGAACCTACACTCGTTCACAAATATGGCATGCGATGTTCTCAGGTTTTTAGACGCCTCGCCCCGCTCTCTCTTCGACGGTGACGGTCAAGGCGATACAGTCACCGGCGCCGCCGATGAGGATGTGTTTTTGTCCTTTCTCTCATGTGTCGTGTCCGCCAACCCGACCATTAGGAGACTCGCCACAGGTGTTGCGAAACGCCTCTTTTCCGACAGCACCATCATCGACACACTGCGTGCTCGCGGGAGACTGAGTTCTGCAGCACTGAGGAGGGAATTTTGGAGACGCAGGTATGACGAATGGTGGCCTCCCGGTCCTTTTCAGACGTGAAGATGAGCTAATATCAGCTCGGGCAGCTCCCTGGTGTTACTCAATATGTGCAACGATGTCACATCTGATGGCAATGGCTCAGAGGTGAAGGCTATTCATGAGTACCTTGAAGCCCGGAAGTTCTTGCTAGCGTCGCTACGGGTAAGTCGAGTTTGCATTCCTAGCCAAGCTATCATCCCTCATCAAACTAACAATTCTTGACTCGTTCAAGGAGCTCTCCGATATGCCCGAAGGCGTACCCGAAATAGAGGCAGCATCCTCCAGACTCGAAACAACACTCCTAGTCTCCTTATGCTCTGCAGATGTCGAAACCTGTCAGACGGTGACCTCGTGCATAGGCCTCTTTTTCGAGGAGAACAATCTTGTGGACATTACCTCTGATACAGCCAAGGGATTCGCCTCACTGCTACGTAACGGCGAAGTGTACGGCGAGATCGCCTCCCGAGCATTTCGATTCACGGGGCTCGTGGCTTTTCAAAAAAGAGTTCGCGGCTTGCTCCGCCGCTTGCAGTATCCTACGAGCGGCATCCTCTCGGCGTGGGAGTATGGTTTCGAACGATGGCTTCTTCTTTCAAGAGAAGTTTCAATGGCACCTGTCGATGCTGTCGATGAAAGAACGCTGACCGAGTGGCGAAACTACTCGGGTTTCCTCGCATCTCTTGGTGGAATATGCACGGCGAACCAGACAATCATCCTTGAAGAACCAGCACTAAGCGGCCTGAGGTGGATTGACAAGCTCTCTTCCGAGAATCATGAAGAACCCTTATTGAGCAGGTACCTGAAGCTGAGCATCCAACTTCTCGGATGTGCAAGCGTCAGGATCAGAGAAGCAACCCGGGAGGTTCTATCAAGTGAGGTGTCATCCACACTTTACCAGTCTCTCTTCAAATCTCTCGAGTCTGAGCTTGAGGTCCTATTCACTGGTGCACTGGCGCCGAGTGATAAGGCACAGGATGTCGAAATCATTTTTGCGGAGCAGGCTATCTCTCTTCTGAAAGCGCTTGTGGAGCGGCTTGAGAGCCCTTCAGACCTCGGTGCCGCCTCAGCCATACACCTTGGTGCCCTCGCACTCAATTTCGCGAAGTTCCTCGACGGCGTTGCTGACAGCACCAATACCCTCCGAGTCAAGATCAAGGTCTGTCAGCTTTGCGAGGCCGTGACAAAGAGAAAAGAACACCTGAATCTCAGAGATGACGTGCGAATTCGAAATCAGCTCCTGGAGTACATCTTTGGCTGGATTGCTCGGCCTCGGTCTCCGCGTCTAGACCCAAGTACCAGCTCAAGTGGCCGTCTAGATGAAGTCGTAAGAGTGCAGAAGGACCTAGACAAAGCTTGTTTGAAGTCACTAGCCGAACTCACTTTCCGTCTACCCTTGCAGCCTGGCGAGGGTCAGACCGACGCTGGAACGAGCGAGCTCAAGTCACAGATGTTCCATACCTATTTCAACAGATTCCTTTCGCTGCTCAACCACGAGTCTCTTGAAGGCGGTAGAAACGATTTGCTGGCGGGAATCACCAGCCGCGATGAGGGCGGATCTTCGTCAGAATTTGCCATCACCATTCTCTCAAATCTGCTCAGTGCTAATATCGACGTCGGCCTGAAGCACTCTCTTAACATTGGGTACCATGACAACGTCGAAATCAGGACAGCCTTCGTCAAAGTACTCTACAACATCCTCATTCAGGGGACGGAATTTAGCAATCTGACAGACGCTGCCGTCAGTGAGAAGTATGACGAATTACTCGAGGTAAGCGAAGCTGTGTGGCCCCTCGTTGGCTGGGCGTTCCAGGCTCTGACACAGTCCGCAGCTCCTCACAAAAGACATGACCTTGGTAGCAGCGATGAGCGCTGTGTGCCCAAGCAGCGAGGTTGACGAGCTGACTGTCTCTCTGCTGACAATCTTCGAACATCGTGGTCTCAGCTTCGAGCTACTAGAAGTTCTCATCAAGCAAGAGATCGAAGAAACAGGTGGGACCGGCATCTTTTACTCGCTCGTGGGGAATCTTCTTCCAATTAACCATCTATGCAGACAACGAATCAGAGATTTTACGGCGGACGTGCGTCGCAACCAAAATGCTTTCCGTCTATGCCAAGTGGAAAGGACAACCGTACCTCAAGGCTACACTGCAAAAGGTCGTCGAGAGGTTGATGTTGACTTCGAAGGACCTAGATCTCGAGTTGGACCCAGCTCGCGTGAGTTCTACAGATGAGCTCCAGAAGAATGCCCTTCAATTGCGTATCGTAGCAAAGGTGTTCATCGATGACATCTGTGCGTCGTCCTCGACCATGCCAGCCTCATTCCGCAGGATCTGCAATATTGTACGTCTACCGATCCCCAACTCCCTTGTGCTGTCTATTAATGAGACTCACAGATCTCTTCTGCCGTGCTCCCACGGTTTCAGGAGGCTAAGTACACGGCTGTTGGGGCGTTCGTTTTCCTTCGATTCTTCTGCCCAGCCATTGTTGCGCCTGAAGTCGAAGGCCTAGTTACCACGACGCCGTCAAAGGAGATGCGACGAGGGCTTCTTCTCATCGCGAAGGTCATTCAGAACTTGGCAAACAATGTTCTCTTTGGGGCCAAGGAACCCTATATGTTCCCACTGAATGACTTCCTTACCCAGAACATCTATAAGGTCACAACCTTCTTGCGCGAGATTTCTGTGAGTATTCCCGTCGCCCAGCACGATGCAATTCGATCTACCTTCAAAAGCTCATTGTGACTCTGCGCTAGGTGCCTCCAGAGAACCTCGAAACTCCGCCTACCATCGAATCCTTCGACTTCGGCTCTTGCGTTGCGCTACATCGCTTTTTATATGACCACTGGGATCATATGCGCCAGAGACTTGTCACCCAGGAACGGAAGGACTTTGTGCGCTCGCCCGCTGAGGTGTCTCGGGGTCGGTCGCCCGTTCTCGAGCCTTTGCGCAATCTCATCACGAACTTAGGCCCTCCGCCCTTGGCTGTGACCTGGAACAGACCACAGATATCGACAAATACTCCGCCTTCATACTCGAGGTTTCAAAATTTCATGCTCCGGAACGCTTTCCGTAGTACTGAATCTTTCATCACTGCCAGAGCCGTCTATGACGGAGGCGAAAGCAAGGTACTGTATCACCCTTGCAAAGCTCCTTCCAATCAATGCTAAGTGCATCTTGTAGGACTCTCTTTCCATTATTTGCATCATCCTACGGCACATTGATGCAGAGAGCATAGACTACGATACACTTTTGTACTGTTACCTAAAGGTAAGTGCCAACTCCGCCCCTTCGGCTCGATGTAGTCACCAATCCCTTTGACCATGAAAGAGTGCTTCTTGTTCTTCGTCGTCCGTTCTGACCAACTCTGTCCTCATCTAGATTGCAAGCCGTCTGTGGCATAAGCCCTTTGGTCTGCTCATCGACGCCACATGCTACAATGGGCAGAATGAACCCCAAGATGAGCTCTTTAAGAAGCTTGAACAGCTCACGCCTGTGGAATTATCTCGGAATCTTGTTAGAGTCTACGTCTACAACATGAATAGCGCGTTCAGGTAAGCATCAACAAGGCAGGGGATGCACTCTGTGTTCCTTCCTTCTTGGTCAGACTGGCATAGCTAACGTACAGCAGGAAATGCTTCCGAAGACTTCTACGGGTGTCTGCCAAGAGCGATAACAGCGTCTTCAATCCAAAGAATGTCGACTACCACTTGATTGGCAGCCTTCAAGATTTGCAAGCCCACTTTCATTTGAGCCAACTTCACCTACCTAAGGAGACAATCAGCGTTGTCACAGATACCCGATACGTGTTTCAGCCCATCACCCGACTCTCCAAGACAAAGGGTAAAATTGAGGTTGTCATCAAGGTTGGCAGTCAATTTGTACAGGTCACAACCACCAAGAAGCAGGAGGTCTTCCCTGGCTATCGGCTGAGCACGACGGTGAACGACATCTTCAGGTTAGGCGAAGTGGAAGAAGCTCCTACGTCAATACAGACCGAGGATGACTCAGCCTTTGGTCTACGTGCGGATAATGGCAAGATTGTCATGTACTTCACCAGTCCCAAGAAGACCGACGTGCTCCAGACAATCCGTGGCGCAAAGGCCAAGTACGGCAAGGACACAAGGGCGCACAAGGCCTACGAACGATTAATCCGTCCACAGGATGTTCCGGGTACTTTGCTGAATCTAGCCTTGACAAACCTGTCAAGCTCCGACCACGTCCTCAGACTTTCATCGTACAATCTTCTCGGCGCCCTTTGTAAGGCCTTTAAATTTGGCGCGGCTTCGAACTTAATGTGCACCAAAGGTATGTTGCGAAGTGAAATGGCTGTGGAAGGTCAATTTCCACCAAAGTTTAGCTGCTGATCACCGCCGTAGATGTTTCCGTACCTATGGACCCGTCTCATTTCATCATCAAGATCAGCAGGCAGTTGGCAACGTCCGAGCCTCAACTAACCTTCGACTTTTTGACCGAGTTCTTTGTCGGATGGGAGACCTTCACTGACGAGCAGAAGCCGCTCAGCCTGGCATACATGGCTCCATGGCTGCCCGGCTTACGCACTGGAGTTTTAGCGAATGAATCCGATGCCGAAAAGGGAAAGGAGAAGATTGCAGCATTGTTCCGCAAACTTATAGATGTGGCCATGTCAGACCACGGGCTTACGTATACGCTTGAGCAAGTCGTCTGGCCCGCAATTTACCAGGACGAAACAATACTCGACATTTTTCTCGAGGAGCTCATGAGAGCAGCTTTAAGCTTTGGATTCTCCGAGGAGCCCATGGAAGCCCTGTCGTCAATCGTCTCCGGTATGGGCAGCATTACTCTGCGTGGCAAGGTGATATCCCGGCTACGCAAGGCGTTGAATCGGTCTTCCCTCAGACCCACGAAGTACTTGCCTGACAACACAGTGTGGGCCGAGATATGCGTGTTGCTTCATTTCTGTCTGTCATTGTCGTTCGATAATGGCGTGCAGTCTCAGCTATATCTGCCAGAGATATTTCACATCGTCACAATCTTGGCCAACACTGGTGCTCCGGAGGTCCGTTTGCTAGTACATAGGCTGCTTGTCAACACTGTACATGCGGCTTGCACTTCATTCAACCTGGACGAAACTCGCTTCAACAAGCTCAGGGGTAGCTTAGACTACCTTAGCGAGCCCAGGAGCGAGATATTCTCAACACCTCCCCCATTCTTACGCGATGGAGCCTCCATGTCGACTACGCAGGATGCTGGGCCTTCACTGGCCGCCACTGAGAACCTAGCGGCGGTCTTGTTTGAGGTCTGCTCGGTAGCAGCGCCATCTGTTGACATCTCCAACGCCTGGAGATCACGCTGGATGAGTCTGGTGGCCAGCACTGCATTCCAGAATAACCCAGCTATTCAGCCCCGTGCTTTTGCTGTCATGGGCTGTTTGGCACGAGAGGAAGTGGATGACGACTTACTTTACCAAGTGCTGGTCGCTCTACGGAATAGTGTCGGTCGCTTAGGAGACGACACCAATAGTGATATGCTCATTTCCATTGTGACCTCTCTGTCCAAGATGATGGCAAAGCTCCCTTCGGCATCTCGCTATGGTTTGCAACTCTTCTGGCTAGCCATTTCCCTCCTACGGCTTGTACCTCCGGCCCTATTCAACTGCACAGCGCAATTCTTGGAGGCCGTCATGACTAACATCAGCACTGTGGGTGACCTCAGAGGTGACAAGATGGGCCCTCTTTTGCTACAGGGCCGCGTCCAGCTCGAAGAAGCGGCTTTGCCTCTGGATGACGCGTACGGTATTCACTTCACGCCGGAGAACTTCCATTTCGCAGTCTGCGCCTGTCTCGCTCGTGGTCTTGCGGACACTACCACCAAAACGAATGCCATGCGAGTACTTTCGGCCTTCCTAGACATGGCCGGCAATCCTATCGGTGACGCTGGGGTCCCACCTGATGACTTGTCTCGGTCGCCTTACATGGCTCTCATCCTTGCACGAACAGTCGAGAGCGATGAGCTCAGAGACAGCTTATGGCTTGCGGGAATTGACCCTTCACTTTTACGAGATGTCACTGGCCAGCAAAGATATGATGATCTCGGCGGCATGAAGGATAAAGACCTCCTCCTAAATACTGCCATCGAGTTGATTGACTTTCAATACTTGGAAGATGCACTGCAAAATCGGACATTGCAGTGGCTGACGGAACTAGCAGCAGCCAGGCCGTCTGTGATTATGCATCTGTAAGCTTTTCTCTATATCTTCTCATCTAGGCGGACTGTTTGACTGATTGAACAACAGCTGTGGGCCTATTGTCTCTATCCTGGACGATGTGCTCTTGCATTGCCAGAATTCATCGACTTTGGAGTCTGCGCAGGACTTGCTACATTCACTCACATCAAATCCAAAGTTCAGCACAGCCCTGGAGTCCACGGCCGTCTTGAATGAGATCCTCGAGGATATGGGTTTTAGCGGGTTGTGGCGCTCGTGCTCGTTCAATTTTAGCCAGGATCAAGATAGAAAATGCTTCCTTCTGACCGAGAAGCTGATCGAGGTAAGTTACCATTTACACGATGTCTAGGGAAAGGTGCTAATAGACCTAGCTTATTATCGTTTAGCTAGCAGTAGTGACTTTGAGAGACAGAATAATGAATTTATATTATATAAAAAATTAAAGCTTGAGAATATATAAAATAAAGGTATTTATAAGAGTAGAAATGACGTACTTTATTAACTAAAGATATATATTAATTAATAACCCCGTTAATAAAGGTATCGACTAATATATATAAGATATTATATTTATCTATAACGTTCGTGGTCTTGCCTAACCGAATACCGGACCTTTAAAAGATATTACGCTATTTTACTAGTATACCTTTATAAGCTATAATAATTAAAGTATTAAATAAGCTAAAGAATTAATTAAGCCCGAGAGGGAGAGATATACTTAGTATTACGACCTAACATATATAATTAACCCAGAGGCCAGCTACCAGGCCACGGTAATTATAATATACTATATATATATATAAAATAAGGATACGGTTACCCTTTATAGAACGGAAGAACTATAGAATAAGTTACTATTGCGATTTCTTGTAGATGTTAGGGAGATTTCACCGTGATTTCTCTGCTACTATGGTGAAAGACCTTACGGTAAGCCCCGCGAGAATTTACTAGGAATTCTTGGCGAAAGGCTATTAAATATTACGGAGATTTCCCCGGGATTTCCCTATGAATTTTTAAGGTATTTTTTAGAGATTTTACTATAAAGGTATAGTGAAATCTTAAAGGAGATATTTTAATATTATTATTATTTTACTATATATAAAGCGTAATAATTAGTAATATAACCTCTTTTTTAACGAACTAAGTAGTTATTTATTTATAGAAGAGACGAGCTAAATAAATATTAATTTTTTTTATATTAACGGGCTAGTTAAATAAGCGTTAATTTTATTATAGGAATAGACGAGCTAAATAAGCGTCGACCTTATTTATAATAAAATTATAATAAATAAATACCGATAACGACGTTAATTTGTTTTAGGATTTTAGGGATATTTTAATCTTAAAGAACTAGGACCGAGCTATTACGACCTAATATATATAACGAGGCCAGGATCTTGCCCTATAAGGCCTATAGTAGCTATTATACCATATATATAAAAGAATAAATTTAGGATAATATCTTTTAAGTTAGAAAAACTATAAATAAATTATATAATAATAAAAAAGACCGATAAATAATAAACGGTCTATAAATAGGACCGATAAAATAAAAATAATCTACCCTTATAGGACCGATATTATAATATCGATCTTAATTATAAAGGAATTATTTAGATAATATATAAGACTTATATATAAGATAGATTTAAACTGGGCTTAAAGATAGATTTTCTATAACTTCTTTAATTATTAACTTTATGTTAGATTTTATAATTATTTTTAACTATTTTTATGAAGAACCTTTTAATAAAATTATTATTAATTATTAAAGCTTTACCTTATGGCTTATATAATATAATTTCCCCTAAAGTTATTTAATGACTTTATTTATTATTATTCGGTCTTTATAGCCTAAATTTTTATAAACTTACTTTATTATAATTAACTAGCCGTAATATTTTAATAGCTCTTATTTAATAAAAAAAAATTTAAATTAACTAATAATAAAAGAACAATATCTTTTTTTCATAATACGCCCCCTACTACCTCTTCTTTTAAAAAAAAAGTAGCTAAAGAACCTAGTTTAAGAACTAATTATTATTAAAGATAATAAAATACCTGACGTCACTTATAACTCGGATAGGGACGTAATACTTAATAAAAATACCTATTTTTAAATAAAATATACCGTTAATAAGAGTACTAAACGTAATAAAAAACTAATTAAGCTCTTTAATAATAATACTACTTACCTAGCTACTATATATACGATCTATACTAAATAAAATAATAACTATTTTAAAATTTAAAACTAATAAATCTAATAACCTAGCTTAAAAAATTTAAACCATTAAAGCCGCTATTAATATTATTAAAACCCCTATAAATAATTTAAAAAAACTTAAACTTAACGCTCCGATTACTTTTAATAAAACTATAGAAAAATTTAAAGGATTTTTAATCTAGATTAGGACCTATTAAACCTTTTATATTATAAACTTTTAAAATAAAGCTAAATATATTATATATATATAACTACCTTTTTATAAGGAC
The DNA here is from genome assembly GCF_030913485.1 of Colletotrichum godetiae. NCBI lineage: Eukaryota > Fungi > Ascomycota > Sordariomycetes > Glomerellales > Glomerellaceae > Colletotrichum > Colletotrichum godetiae. The sequence goes on along the minus strand of NW_026851274.1, from coordinate 44,489 downwards.
GAGCCCTTAAATAGTTCGAACTTTATTAAAAAAACTTCTTTAATAATAACGGTTATTTCGAGAATTATAAAACTAAAATTATTACTATTTTCGGTAATATAATAAGCTTTTAAGCTACCCTTAAATTATTATTTTAAAACCTAGATAAAAAATAATAAATAGAGCGTAATTTAACTAACCTTTAATAAACTAAGTCCGCCTCTTATTATATAATTAAATTTAAAAGATTTTTAATATACTTTAACTTAACTAAAAAAAACTTATATCTTTACCTTTTATTCTAAATTAAAAGATAAAATTAAGGATAAATTAATTAAAATAAATTAACTTATTAAATTCTTATTTTATATAAAATAAGTTATTTAAATTAATATCTAACTTTATAAATAATATAAAGAAGAAAAAAACGGTTAACGACCTTAAATTAATTTAAAAAGATACTATTAAACGAACTTTTTAAAATAAAAAGAACGTCTTAAAAATAATAATTATTAATAAAAACGATAATTAATATCTTATAAATAATATAATAGTCCTATAAACCTTAATATTATTATTAAAGGACCCCCTATAAAGGACTTTAAGTATTATAATTACGATAAATTAGGATATATAGCCTAAAACTATAGATAGCTTAAAAGGCTCTAAAAAAAAGCCAAAACTATTAATATAATTATTAAAGGTACCCTTAAAATAAATACTAAAATACCTTATAAATAACTCTTATAGACTAAATACTTTAACGACGACTACCTTATTTATTAAAAAAGTAAAGAATTAATTAACTAATACTTAAAAAAACCTAAAATACTTATTATAATAAGAATCTAAAACGATAAAAAAAACATTAAAACTCTAATTATAATATAATAAGCCCCTAATATTAAACTCCTTTATAAGATTAATAAATATTTAAAAGATATTATTAAGAACGGTAATATCGTCCTATTATTATCGAATATTCGACTATCTATAAAGAATAGTAAGATAGACTTTAAATAATTTAATAAAATTATAATAATATTTAAAAAAAAAAAAAATCGTCCTATAACTCGGACTAACCTCGTAATATTATATAACGATATATTTAGGTAAAATTTATTAATAAAGATACTTTTAAGAAAAATAACTTTAATCTTAAAAAAAACTAAGTTATAAAACGACCTAAATAAAAAGAAATCTACCTACTATAAAATAATTAATTCGTCCTTTTTAGAAAAACAAATAACTATATTAAAAATATAAAGACATTATTAATAATTTAAAATAACCTTAAATTAACTCTAACCTATATATAATATAACGATATCTTTTAAATAGAATACCTAATTAATAACTACTACTACTATTTCTATTAAAAAAATGATAATTAATATTACCTACGACGGTTTACTAATAAACTAATTCTTAAAGCCTATTTAAAAATAGACCTATCTTTTTAAACTATAGATATAAAAAATAATAATATTATTATTTTCTCTTTAGACCTATATTACCCTATAAAATACCTTAACGATATTAAAAAGGACTAAAATATATACTAATATAATAAATATAGAATCTATTTTATACCTAAGTTATGAAAATAATAACTCCTATAAAAGAAGATTTAGGAAGAATAACTAGGAACTAGCTCGTTCTAAAGAAACTTAAATAATCTTATTATTAGCCTATAGGACTATCTATATAATCGATATATTTTAAACACTTAAATTAATATTAAGGTATTTAAAAATCATAAATCATTTTTAAAAAAAAGAAACCCTACTTAAAAAGAAAGAAACGATATTTAAGATATTATTAATACCCTATATTCTATTATAAAAGGATAAAGGTAAAGGGATTTAAAAAAAAAAAACTATAAATGATTTATTTAAAAAGAACGAGTACCGGCTCTTAAATAACTAAAAAATTAAAAACGCTAATTAAATAAGGGTAATAAAAAGCAAAATAGAGAATTAAGTCCTTTATAATAATTAATATAAATAATTCTAATTACTATATATTAAATATTTATATCTAAGGATATAAGATACATACCATAATCGATAGCAATATTTAAACGAACTATATATTACTTTAAATAATAAAGAGATTTAAAATTAGATAAAAAATAAAGAGATTACTATACCTTTTCTATATGTTTAAAGATAAACCGATCTAAGATAGTAACGGATATATATTCTAAAAGACTATGCTTTTTTAAACAAATATTAATAATTAAATAAAATAAATTATCTATAACGTTACGAAAATAAAAATAAATTAAGATATAATTCTAAAAATATAATCTATAGATAAATTAGAATACAGGCCACCTCTAATAAATAGACCTAATTACTAAATAACCTAAAGAAAAAAGAGTTTAAATAAGTCTTATATAACACTTAATAAATAAATAAAAACCTAAATACCTTACTTATATTAAAAAAATAGAGCCGATTAGGATAATCGCGTTTAGTATAAATAATTAAAGATTAAATTTACTTTAAACTATATCTAAAAAGTACCGGAAATATATAAAACTATTTATTTTAAAAAAAAGAATCTATAGGACTTCTAGAATATAGTAATTAAAATATAAAAATTGAATTTAAAAAAGGGATATAGCCTAAATTCTACTTATTATACCTAATAAATAAATTAAAATAAGAAACATTTAATAAATATATTAATAAAAAACTAAAAAAGGCTATATTAGACCTTCCTCATTTCCCGCCGGTATATTACTTTTTTTCGTCCTTAAAAAAAATAAAAAATTGAGACCTATAATTAATTATAAAGAACTTAATTTAATTATTAAAAGAAACTATTACTTTTTACCCCTTATTATTAAACTTAAAAATCTATTATATAGAGCCTAATAGTTTATTAAAATAGATCTTGAAGAAGCCTTTAATTAAATATAAATAAATAAAAAATAATAAATAAAAAATAGCGTTTTAAATATATAAAGTACTTTTCAAATATTTAATTATACCCTTTAAACTTACTAACGTACCCGTTATATTTTAAATAATAATAAACTACGTCCTTAAAAAATATATAAATATCTTTATTATCGTCTATATTAACGACGTACTTATCTTTTCCCTAAACCTCGAAATATATAAAAAATATATCTATAAAATATTCTAGAAACTTTAAAATACTAAGCTTTATACCGAAACCGAAAAATACGAGTTTTATATTTAAAAGGTTAAATTTTTTAAATACGATATTATACTAGGATAAATATATATATAACTATTAAAAATAAAAATAATTAAGGACTAGCCTATACCCTAAAACGTTAAAAACATATAAACCTTTTTAAGATTTATTAATTTTTATTAACGATTCTTTAAGAACTATATTAATATAATTAAACCCCTTAATAACCTAATTAAAAAGGATATACCGTTTATTTAAGACTTAAATTATAAAAAAATATTTATTAAAATTAAAAATATAATTATCTCTAAACTAATAACTATAATCCCTAATCTAAAACGACCCTTTAAAATTAAGACCGACGCCTCGGACTTCGCTATAAAAGTAATTCTAAATTAATAAAATAAATAAAAAAAACTTTACCATTACATATTCTACTTAAAAGTATTTTATAAATTAAAATTAAATTAATAGATCTATAGTAAAAAATTAATAACTATAATCAAAATATTTCAAAAATAAAAACTATAATTATTAAGAACTAAATATAAAGTTACGGTCTATATAAATTATAAAAACCTTATTAACTTTATAATAAATAAAAATTTAAATAAATAATAAATTAAATAGACTAAATTCTTCTTAGAGTTTAACTTTTAAATTATTTACTAAAAAAATTAAAAAATAATAAAATAAACGTTCTTAATAAAAGATCGGATTATAAAATTACGGTCCTTAAAAAAATCTAAGTTATCTTTAAATTCGATAATAAAGGCGACCTTATACCTATTATTAAACTCCTTATAATAGCTAAAAAGGTTAATACTAGTATAATTAAAAAAATAACCCTTAAGCTTATTATAAAAATCCATAATACTAAGGCATACGGCTATTAAAATATTATTAAAATATAAAAACGTATTAAATAATATTATAATAAATCTATAATATAAGTAGAAATTATTAATATAATTAAGGACTATAAAACCTATAAAAAAAGTAAAAATAACCCCTATAAGCCCTATAAAGAGCTATAATTATTACTAGTACTAATAAAACTATAATAATTAATCTTTTAAGACTTTATTATTAAACTCCCTAAATCTAAAGAACTACTTATAAGCGTATATTACGATAATATCTTAATTATTATCGATTAACTTACTAAATATATCTATTTTATATTTTATAAAAAGCAAGTAATATCGAAAAACTAATATATATATTCTTTAAAATAATAATTACGAACTACGGATTACTAAATAAAATCGTTTTCGATAAAAATAAGCTATTTATTACTAAATTTTAAAGATCCTTAATCTTATAATTTAGCGCGGACTATAAACTATTAACGTTATTTTATTTATAAACCGATAGATCTATGAAAAAAATTAATTAAATTCTCGAAATATATCTTTATTATTATATAAATTATTAATAAAATAATTAAATAAAACTTCTATTAATAGCCCAGTTTATATATAATATAGTAATAGGTAAAAATATAAAAGAATCCCTATTCTAGCTTAATATTAATTATTAATTAACCGCCTATAAAGAACTATATAAAGGACCACTTATTATAAAAATAATAATAAATATAAAGAAACTTAAAAAGATCTAAACCAAGGTTACTAAGGACCTCGAATTTATATAAGAACGTATAATAAAATATACTAATAAATTAAAAATTAAAGGACTAACCTTTAAAGAGGGAGATAATACCTATCTCCTTTATTAAAATATTAAAATAAATTCACTAAATAATAAATTAAACTATAAAAAACTTATATTTTTTAAAATTATTTAAAAAATCTTAAACGTTAATTATAAATTAAAACTCCTAAATATAATAAAGTATTATTTAGTCTTTTATATTTCACTTTTTAAACTAATACCTAAAGGTTTGTATATAAAAGACTATATTATTATAAAACTAAATAAACTAAAATATAAAATCAAATAAATTATTAACTATAAAGTCAAAAATAAAACATAAGAATTCTTAATTAAATAAAAAAACTATAAATATAAAGAAAATATATAAGAACCTATTATAAACCTTTAAAACTCCTAATAACTCCTTAAGAACTATTAAAAAACTATATTAACGGACCTAAAAACAAGAATTTATTATTAATCTTAAAAATAGACTAATTTATATTATTAAGAACTTATATAAACTATAACTCTTTAATTATCTTATACTTATAAGTATTTAATACGGACTTTAAAGCGTTAAATTTATTTATCTTTTATATTTTATAATGAAAAGTCTTAGCTTAATATTTATATACTAACCTTTAAGTTTTCTAAATATAGAATAAATAATTAATAATAATAGTTATTAATGACTAAAAACGGGCTAATTTTTTATAAAGCTTTAATAATTCCTTACTTACCTTTTCTTCCTTTTTATCCTATTCTTTTTATTAAGTATTAAGCTTTTAAATTATAAAAAGAATATTAAAAAATATAAAAAAATAAATATTAATAAATAAACTTATAAATTAAAGCCATTAATACCCCGTTATAAGGCTTCTTTACCTTAATATAAGTCCGATAATAAAAAGAACCTTTACTAAACCGATATAGGACCTTTATATAAAAATAACGAATATAAGGTATATTGATAATAACCGAACGAGCTTTAATAAATTTTAAAAATATAAAGTATTTACGATCTTTTATTTCGGTCTTTTTAGATTTTATTTTAAAATTTAATTTTTTAATTCGATTTAATATAATATTAATATATTTTAATAAAATATTTAACGATTCCCTAACTTAGGAATGGACGACCTATTTATAGGCTTAAAAGATTAGATTTTTAAGAAGAGGAGTTAATATTACGATTGAATATATATAACGAGGCTAGGGTTTTACTTTATAAGGCCTATAGCGGTTATTATATTATATATATAAAGGAATAAATTTAAAATAATATCTCTTAAGTTGGAAGAATTATAAATAAGTTATATAATAATAAAAAGGACTAATAAATAATAAATAGTTTATAAATAGGACCGATAAAATAAAGATAGTCTACCTTTATAGGACCGATATTATAATATTAATCTTAATTATAAAAGAACTATTTAGATAGTATATAGGACTTATATATAAAATAAATTTAAGTCGGGCTTAAAAATAAACTTTTTATAACTTTTTTAATTATTAATTTTATATTAGATTTTATAATTATTTTTAGCTATTTTTATTAAGAACCTTTTAATAAGATTATTATTAATTATTAAAGTTTTACTTTATAGCTTATATAATATAACTTCCCCTAAAATTATTTAATAATCTTATTCATTATTAATTAGTCCTTGCGGCCTGAACTTCTGCGAACTTATTTTATTATGATTAGCTGGCCGTAATACGAGCTACTTAATTAATCGTAGTTTATATATTAAATTATAACTATTTTAAGCTTTTTAATAAACCGAACTACCGGGTTATTTATATTTTATAAATCGTAAAAGCCGTACTAATTACGTAAAACCCTAGCTAATAAATTAATAGATCTATATATTTATCTTTTTAAAGATAATAAAGACGATTTTAGGTAATATTTATTATATAGCTAAATAGGGAACTAATTTACTAAGATTATATTATTTTTTATTTATAAGATTAGTTATTATTAAAATAGTTAGTTTTTATAAAATTAATAAATATAGTAGAAGAAATCCTATTATACTAGATTCCCCCGGATTTAAAGTTATTATTAAAGAAGATAGAACTTCCCTCTTCTCCGTTATTACTAAATCCTAAACTTCCTCTTATCTTTAAAAAGTAATTAATATTTAAAGAAAAGTAATTAAAGTAAAAAGTCTTTTTTATAATAAAACTTTTTAACGAACAATATCTCGCTATAAATAGAAATAAAGGTTTTCCTATAAAGTTTAAAAACTCTAATTATTTAAGTAATAATTAATTAATTTATCCCGGTTTTAATAATATTTTATTAAATAAAACCTTTTATTTATACTAATAAATATTATATTAAGGCTATATACTACGCGATCGTGGGTATTATAAATAATAATATATTTCCTATAATACGCTATATTACCCTAGGTCTCGGTATTTTATTTACTTTAATTAAGAGAACTTTTTTTAAATAATAAACTTTATACTATATAATCGGGTTTAATATATAAAAGCTTTTATTTTAATTATATAGACGATAATTTTTTAAGACCTTTTTTACTACTAGGTAACCGGAATAACCCTAAATAGGAAGGTATTAATCTAGATAATAAAGACGATAAAGATTACGGTCTAGTAACGGACTTTTATTTATAGAGGATTATATTTAATATTAAGGAAGTTAGTTAATTTAAATCCTTTTCAAAATATACCGAAATTTAAAATATGCGAATAGAGGGTATTAAGAATATTTAGATAAACGTTAACCGATTTATTAATATATTTTAGCACTATACTATATAATTTCAATAATATTATAAAGTTACCGTTTTGAACTTATATAAATACTTTTTAAGGGTATTATTAAATTAATATATTAGAGATATTATACTAGATATTTAATACGAATTATATAATATTAACTACGGACTTAACCGATGGTCCTAGTATTTATATAAGCGGTTTAAGATATTACATTTTATCGCTTAGGTATAATTTAATTATTTATATTATATTTTAAAAGATGTATATAATAATAAAGATTTCCGGTATTTTGCTATTAGAGTTAGCCAACTAGCTATTATGATTAACTACTTATATAGATAAATCTCTAGATTAATTTATAACCGGATTAATATAAACTTTATAATAAGTAGACTACGACTTAATAAATTTATTAATTATAGTACTTAGCTTAACAAATTAATTAATTATTAAAAAGGCTAATACCAAAATATCTATTATAATTAAAAATTATAGTTTAAACCCATTTCGATTATAGACTTAACTAGACGGGAATAGTATTTTTTAAGGTCTATATTTTAAAAATTATTATTTTAAAAGAATAATATTAATTAAATAGATTTATTATTTTAGCGGATTAAATTTTTAAATAAAATTACCGTCATAGGGCAGCCTAAGTTATAAAATAATTTATAATAACGACCTATAGATAATAATTATTATAGAGAGTACGGATATTATCCATAAAAGGATAATTTTAATTAAAGTAACTATAATAAGTTAATAAATAATAAATCTAACTATTTAAATCCGGTTAATTAATAGCGATTAATATATAAATATTAAAAGAACGGAACTAATTTAGTATAGGAAGTCTATATATAAAATAAAGACGATATAATCAATTAGGACGTTTAGTAATAAATATAGAACGAAGGATATTATATTATTAATATGTATGCTATAGAATTTTTAATATCCTTTATAAAAATATCCGATAATTAACTCGAAAAGTTAAATAGTATTAAAAAAATTAATATCTTTAACGACGAGACCCTCCTATTTAATTATTAATATATTCTAGGATATAGTAACGTTTATTTTATTTTATTAAATTACTATATATACTATATAAAACTACCGTATATTAAATAAATATAACGTATATATTATTGAATTTACTAAAATACGAAACTAAAAAACCTTAATAATATTTATTAATTCGAAAGTTTATTATAGGAAACAGCTAATCTTTATTTAATATTATAAAACTTTTATTATATACGAATAACCGTTATTTTTAAAACTAACGGTCTATAAGAATAAGCCTATATAGATAGCGGAGCTAATAGAGTAGTTATTAGAGAAGATATTCTTTATTAAATCCCCGGTTATATAATCGATCGAACTATTAAGTAGACTTTAACGGGTATAAAATATATTAAAACTATAAAATAGGCTACGTTTAACTTATATATAACGGGTATTATTAATAATAAACCTTATTTTACTGTTTTATATATAGGAGTATAGGTCCTAAAATACTTATAAACCGGTATCTTAATAAATTAAGAATTTAATATACTAAATAAAGTAAATATCCTTAATTTAAAAAAAAATCTATATTAAAAACTATAAAAACCTAGAAATTCTTATAGTAATATATTTTAAGAGATTATTATATATATATAAAGTTAGATCCGCTATTAATATAGTAATCCTACTACTATAATATATTATAACATTTATTTTAATAATAAAAGGTTTAAAATCTATTTACTACTATTTAGACCCGAAACCGGTAGTAATATTAACTATTTAATAGGTTATAATTTAATAATATATATCGAGAATTAGTTTTTTTAAAAACCGCTTTATTTTTATTGAAATAAAATAATAAGAAGTTTATAACCGCTAGACGGTAGTATTACCTAAAGGATATTATTTATAAACGTAATTTTTAACCTATAAGGTACTATTATTAATACTAAAGATAATTAAAATAAGGAATAAGGACTTTATTATAACTACTAAATTATCGAATTAAAGGTAGGTATTAAGTAAAATAAAGATTACAAATCGATTAAAATTCCGGAAGGAGTAATTATTTTTAACTACGACGAATTATTTATTAAAAAGCTTATTATTATTATTATAGACCTTTTATTAATATAGAAATTTACCGGTCCAATTAAAGTAAACCCAGAAGAAGAAATATTAATATTATTAATTCTAAACTATTATAAATATAACGTCGGTTAATATATATTCCCGTAAAGTATCGACGATTAACGTTTTATTAATAATAAAATAGATAATATATATACTAAAAGTTAAGCTAAATAGGTTAACTTTCTAATACCGTTTAGAGTACCCTTTTTAATAATATAGAGAATAATAAATAGTAAATATAAGGGCTATATAGTTGTAAACTTTAAAGCTCTAAATAAGGTTATTATACTCGATATATACTTACTATTCCTATAATCGGAAGTTATCTATAAGGTATACGGTAAAGCCTTTATAATTAAAATAAATACTTAGATATTTTTTTATTAATTCCCGGTTAAAAAGGAATATTAAGAATAATTAATTATAGTTAGTTATCGTAGTTAAGAGATGTCTATTATTACCCTAATAGGATTCCGTAACTCTCCAGCTTATACTTAACGATTTATTAATAAGTTATTATGAGATTATTTAGAGTATATTTAGGCCTTTATCAATAACATTATTATCGTTTTTAATATAGAAAAAGAATATATTAAATACTTACGTATTATTTTTAACATTCTTAAAGAAAAAGATATTACCTTTTTATTAAATAAATCTTTTTTTAGATTTTCGTTTATAGAATTATTAGGTTTTAATATCAATATATTTAAATTATAGAATATAGAAGATCGAGTTAGAGCTTTAAAATTTATATATTTCTTAACGAACTTTATAGTATTAGAGAAATAGATTAGGTTTACCGGATATTCTTATTATTTTATCTCACGATATACTTTATAAATCGATATTTTATAATAGCGAAAAATAGTTATATTAGTTTAGGGTCGAGAAAAAAGAAAAATTTAAGGAGCTGTCCGAAAATAATTCTATAATACTACTATAATCAACGGTACTTTAAAAGAAAAAATAGCATTTAAAAATATAAAATCGGCGTTAATTAATTCCTTAGTACTATTTTATTATAACCTATACCGGACATTTTTTATTTAATTAAATACCTTATATAAAAAAGGATATAGCGCTATAGCGCTCTATTTAAAAACTAGAACTTAATAAGTATTAGAAAATCTAATATTATAAATAGCTATAGAACTTATTCTTTATTTTAATAAGGTCCTTAACTCTATAGAGAAGAAATACTAGCTAATAGAACTTAAGATGATTTATTTTATATAAGCTATAAGAAAAATATAAATAATAATTTAATTCTTTAAATAAACCCCTATATTTATCTTTATAAACTATATATTAATAGCCGGCATAATAACGTAAATAATGCTTTATATTATAAATAATAAGCAGGCTAATTTATATCTAATTTTTATTACCAAATATTTATCTAGTTTTATATTTAAGTATATTTATATTTTAGGAAAAAATAATATTATTTCCGATATATTTTTATATATTCTATTTAAGAATGAGGAGTCGGATCTTATTATAATTAGTAAACTCGAGAATATTTAGGAAGATGATCTAGTTTATTGGTCTCTAGATATTAGGATTTTTCTAAATATAAAATGGCAAATTTACTAAGGATATAATACGACTTTAAAATAAAAGTAATATAAAAATATACTACGTAATATAGACCTAAATTTTATCTTACCCTTTAATCTTAATTAGGGTTTATTATATTTTATTAAATATATTAATAAACGAAAGCTATATATTTTAAAGAAGGTAGTTAGCGAATTTATTATTACGGCCTATAATAAAAACTAGTATTATAGAGATAAACGAGTATAATATGAATTGTAAAATAAGTTTATTATACCTAATTTAATATTTAAAATTAAAAAATATCGCCGTTACTGTCTTATTTATAGCCTATTAGGAAAAGAAAGAGGGAAATTAATAGGCGCATTATAATTTATTTTTATATTAATAATTCCGTTTTATATAATTATTATAGACTTTATTACGGGTCTACCCGAGGTTTTATCAAATAATTCCCGATAGAAATTATAAAATTTCCTATTTTACGATTATATTTTTATAGTAATTAATAAATTTTTAAAATCCGTTATTATTATATTAGGCTATACTATATATACGGCCTTTAATTAGGCCGCTAGCTTTTTTTTAAATATTACGACTATATAATTAGGGAATTCCAAAAAGTATCATTTCCGATAAAGATCCTAAGTTTTTCTCTTAATTCTAGTAAACTATATGGAAAGAACTTAATATATTATTTGAGAAGACCAACGGTCTAATAAGCTTATTTATAGCTATATTAAATAAAGCTAAGTAGGATATATTTTAGGAGGAAGTAAATTTTTTATTATAGAGGGGTAAATATATAAAGGATATATTTAATAAAAGCTACCGATATATAATTTTTACCCTTAGTAATTTTATATATTTACAATTAAGAAAGGGGTATAAGCTCTTAGGAAATCCTTTAAGAAAAGTCTTACCATAATATACTAAATTAATTAAGGTTTTAAAATAGGTCGGACCGCTAGCTTACCGCCTTGATCTATTATTAATTATAAATATATATTAGTAATATTTATAATATATTTTATTTTAGCTCGGGATTTATAAACCGATCTATTTAACCGTATTATTTTATTAATAATATTAATAAATATAGATAACCTACGGTAAAAAGAATAAAAAGACTAATATAATTATTATAAAGTCGAATAGATATTAAATAAACGTATTTAAATATATAAATATGGATCGTATAAGATATAGTATTTTATTAAGTAAAAGGATTATTTATACTTTTATAATATATAAATAGATATAAACGCTATAGATTTATTCGAATTAATAAAAGCTTTTAATAAATAGCTAGCAGAGATTAATAATAAATATATATTAAGTTAACTAGTTTATATCCTAGTTTTAATATAGCCTATTATAAGGAAACCTAGCGAATTACCTATAATATATTAAAGAAAGCAAGATAGGCTGCAAAAATATTAAAGAATAATTTATTTATACCGAATAAAAAGGATTTTATTATAATAAGATTAAGATAATTTTATTATAATATTATAGGGAAATTAAAGAGTAGCTATAGTATACGTTCCCGATTAAGGAAGGGTAATTATTAAAGAAAGTCCCTGCTATTTATAACGATTAGCTACTAGCTAATAAGCTTTTATTAATAATATAACGGTCTTTTATTACTTTAATATTAGTAAATAAGGTATTAAGGAGATTATTTATCCTTATAAGAATATACAGCTTTTATTTAAGATCGGACGGTCGTTAATTTATATTTAAAATTAAGGGACCGTTTTAGGTAACTAACTTTCTACTATAACTATATTTTTATTGCCTATTTTCCCGTATTTATATTTTGTAATTTATATATTATATATCCTATTTTATTTTTATATATCCGTGATTTTACTACGAAATTATAACTTTTTTTATTTTACTAAAGGTATTTCTATATTTTTAGCTAGGGTATTATACCTTATCCTTAATATTATTAATAAATACCGCTTTTACGATTATTAGTTCTATAAATATTGCTATAGTGTTTATTAAAATGGTTATTAGTTAAGCAATCTTATTTTTAATAGTTATTTTTAAGTAATTTATATTTATAGCGGTAAAGAGTTATTAAACTTTAATTTTAAATTAGGTAAAAAGATATATTAGATTTTTTTTAGAATTTAATATTTGTACGTTAGTTGTGAGATCTTGCTATTATTAAGGGGTATTTACACCTTTAAAAAAACACATTTAAGATTATAATTTTCTAAAATTAAGTAACGTTTTTATAGATTATTAATAAGAAGGAAGCCTATAAGATCTTCTACTTTAATATATAGCCTTTTATTACTTATTATAACGTACTATTTAATAAAAATTAGGCCTGATATCCTATATTATAGACCCCTATATTAATCCTAAATAACGATTTTTATTAAAGGATCCCCGTAAATATTAAAAATATAGTCGATATTTCCGAGTACTATTCTTAAACTTTTAATAATTTTATTTATTTTAATAACGAATTTATAATTATACCTAGTAGCTAGCCCTATAATTATTAAGGATAATTTATTTAGACTTTTAGTATTTATGAAATAAACCGCCTAGCTATCCCGGCGTTACGTATTAACTATATATTTAATATTATAAATATTATTAAGGAGTATAAGATAGTTAGAAAAGCCTATAAAGGTTTAGAGTTTATTAAAGTTATGTGCGGCCTGGTTAAGGATTATATTTATAGTGATATAAAAATGAAAGAGTTTTATAAAATAATAACGACTACTTATATCTAATACCCAAATATATATATTTATTTAAAGGAGGTATTTAATATATTTATTCCTAACTTTATTATAAGTAGCTTAGAGATCGTATTATACCGAATTAACGATATTATTAATAAGACCCGTTTTTTAATTATTAATAAACGTAATGTTATTAAGCTTTTCGATAACGATAAAGCTATCGAAATTTTAATTCAGGTACGCTATATACTATATAAGGATAAATTTACTATATATAACCCGTTCGTAATTACCTATACTATTTTTATGAATATTTAATTTAATAAGACCCCCGCGTTTATTACGGCATTTTAGGACCGAATTATATACTTTATAAATAACTATATATTTTATAAATACGTATCTAAATAGCTTTTTATTAACTTCCCTAATACTAGCCTAGTTAACGTAATTAACTAGAGCCTTAACCTTTATATATTTATTTATAAAGGAGAGGGAATTATTAACGTTCTTTATATAATCGCTATTTTTTATATTATTATCGGTTTATTTATAGTTAATAACGAATTTATAGGCCGATTTTCTTTAAATTAGATTCTTTATAATTTAAAGATTTTAATAAATACCGCTTATTTTATTAAAATAGATACCAAAGTTCGTAAGGGCTATATTATAATTTATAAGACCGCCCTTATTAATATAGTTAAAAATAGATTAGTTAAAGACTTTTATTTTATTACCGGTACCGTTTATATATATACATAGTACTATAGCTAGTCCTAGCTCTTTAACCTAGACCTAAATAAGCTCGTTAAGTATATTAATAAAGAGGAAATTATACTAGCTTAAATTAGCGTTCTGCTTAATATTGATAATATTAATATAATTAACGATATTAAATAGGCAGTAATAACCCTTAACTTATACTTTAATTAAGAATATATAGAGGAACTATAAAAATATAGCTAGTACTATCTTTAATTATATTAAGTAGCCGGTAGATTAAAGAATTAAGGTTTTTGTTTAATTAAGTAACTATTTATTCCGTTTAATTTCCTACTTATATATATAACATTTTTATGATTTTAATATGTTATAAGTAAATAGTTTATAAAGCGTAACTAGTATATTTTTATTATTTTATAGATTTTACGGACAAAATGGGTTTTTTTAATAAGGGGTATTTATTGCGATTTTTTATAGATATTAGGGAGATTTTATTATAATTCTTTTGCTATTATAGTAAAAGACTTTATAATAAAACTTGCGAAAATTTATTAGGAATTTTTGGCAAAAGGCTATTAGATATTATAGAGATTTCCCCGGGATTTCCTTGTAAACTTTTAAGGTATTTTTTAAAGATTTTACTGTAAAGGTATAGTGAAATTTTAAAAGAGATATCTTAATATTATTACTATTTCACCGTATATAAAGCATGATAGTTACGTATTAATAAAATAAAGATTGTATTAAATTAGAATAATTTAATATAACTTAAAGTCTAAACGATTATTTTAAATTAAAATAATCTAGAACAACCTAAAAAATAAAGAATATATTTAAAAACGGGATTTATTTATAAAATAAATTTAAGCTAGGCTAAAAAATTAACTTTTTATAACTTCTTTAATAATTAACTAAATATTAAATTTTACGATTATTTCTAGCTATTTTTATTAAAAACCTTTTTAATAAAATTATAATTAATTATTAAAGTTTTATTTATTTTATAATTTATAAATATAGCTTTAAAGAAGTTACTTATAATTACGATATATTATTTTTTAATATTATAACCTTAACCTTTATAAATGTACTTATTATAATTAGCTAGCTATAATACTTTAATTATTCCTATTTAATAAATTCATTTTATAAAAAACTAATTGAATAATATAAATATATCGACCGTTAATAATAACGGTATTATATAGCTTACAAAAATAGCTATATCAACTATTTAATAACTATATAATATAATATTCACTTTTAAAAATAAAAATAAGTAACTTTATACTTAACTTTTAATATTATAATTTCGTATTTAAACGTCTTTCGATATTAATTATGACTATACCGGTTAAGATCTAGCTTATTATAAAACTAATTTTATTAAAGTTATAAATATTTAAGTTTACGATATTATATTTTATAATTATATTTACTATAAGCGAGAACTATATATTTATTATAACTAAATCTTTATATTAGGCCCTTTTATAATTATATTTATAAAAACAATATAATATATATAATAAGTAAGTAAGCTAAATAAACGAGTAGGCCACCTAACTACGACTATATGAAATAAAGGTATAAAT
Organism: Colletotrichum godetiae; assembly: GCF_030913485.1. Lineage (NCBI taxonomy): Eukaryota > Fungi > Ascomycota > Sordariomycetes > Glomerellales > Glomerellaceae > Colletotrichum > Colletotrichum godetiae. Next base: position 28,165 of record NW_026851274.1, on the reverse strand, counting down.
ATTAATAACCGCCTTATTTATTTAATCTAAATTATTTAAAGTCCTTTTCCTTAAATATTTCCTTATTAAATTGATATATTCGTATATTATAATTAGTATTCTTATAAACGCTATATCGTTATTAGCCTATCTTAATCCTCGGTCGGTAACTATTATTTTAGTACGTTTCTTTTTTTTACCTAAATTATAGCCTTTCTCTATAACTAAAGGTCCTCTCTTTTAACTATAATAAGATTTCCTTTTTATTAAAAACGGTTTTTTTTAACTTTTTAATATCGATTAAATAGGTTATTTTGTTTTAAAAGATCTAGTTCTCGGATCTTAATAAAGCGATCTAATATATAAACCTATAAGCCCCCTTAAATAAATACTTTATAATTTTAATAATTAAAGTTAGGGAGCTATTTTAATAACGGGCAATTTTATTCTTAATAAATTATAACTATAAAGATACCTCGGTTAGGTTATTTAATATTTAAAAAATCTATACCGGGGGTATTTTTAAAAAAAAATCGTAGAAGCGTCGGAATATATAACTTTATATTAAACTTTAAAAGTATATTCTTTATATTTAAAAGTATAAACCTTATTCCTTTAAATCCTCCTTAAATATTTTTCTTTATAATTATTTATATAAAAGCCTTATAAAATACTAGGAAAAAGTCCTCTTTAATAATATATATATTACCCCGACATATCTTATCCTTAATTTCTCGACCGTACGCTATTTTAAAAAGCCTAAAATATCTAATATCTAAAAGCTAAAATAAATAAGATAAATAAGCCGGTATATATAGAATAATAATATTATTCTTTTTATAAAAAAGCTTAAAATCCGTAAAATAATAATTTTCATATCTATTAATAATAAAAAAACGATATTAACCCTTTCTATATAGTTTTATATACTATTTAAAATACCGAGCCTAATTTAAGCCTCTTTTATTTATTATCTATCTATTTTTAAATATTATAATAATTTAATTGTATAAAAAACTAGATTCTATATACTAAATAAAAAGATAATACTAGCCTATAATAATAATATACGGTAGAATATTATAACCTAATAAATTAATAGCCTAAATAACTATAACCTATTTACGATTACTAAACTATATTATTTTCGTATTTAAACGCCTTTTAATATTAATTATGACTATACTAGTTAAAATCTAGTTTATTATAAAGCTAATCTTATTAACATTATAAATATCTAAATCTATAATATTATACTTTATAATTATATTCGCTATAAATAAGAATTACGTATTTATTACGTCTAGATCTTCATATTAGGCCCTCTTATAGTTATATTTATAAAAACGATATATTTATAATTATAATTATCGCTTTATAAAATTAAAAACCTATTACTTCCTAATATAAGGTATATTACGATCAATAAATAAATAATTTACTATTTCTTTAATATTATAAAATAAAAAAAAAGATCTAATATCTAAATTGAGAATATACTTAATTAGCTTCTTCTCTTTTAATAATATTAAATTCCGTAAATTAAATATACTATTACGTCGTAATAACGTTCCCTTTAATCTATAGCCTAAAATAATATAATTAATATTATAGATCTTTACCGTGGCCCGAATACTAAGCTTTTAATCTTTTTAAATAGCCTAAACTACTAAGTTTAATTAAATATCTTTAATATATATTATTATCGTTTTTAATAGAGAAATACGTATTTTGATAATATAAGTAGCACTATAGCGATTAGGTAGCCCACTCGCTTGTCTAGCCTACTCGCTTATCATATACGTTATAAAAAATTCGAAAAAATATTTAAAGAGACTTTTAATAACCCTAATAAAAAACAAATTGCTAAATAAAAACTTATAATTCTTATTTAAAAAGCCTTAATTAATAAATATATTTCGGAATTTTAATAAACTATTTCTAAATTTAATTAAAATAATAATATATTTATAATAACCTTTTATTATAGTTTAAAAAGAAATTAAAAACGAACTTTTTTAATAAAACCGACCGGACGAACTTTATAAATATATTAATATAACGGTTAAGATCGATAACTAACTTTATAAATAACGTCTTAAATATAGAAAATAAAATATTCAAAGTAATTAACTTAAACTTAATATTAAATATAAATATAAACTAATAATTACTATAAGCGGATATTATAACGGACCTATAAATTTTAATATTATTAAGAAAAAATAACCTTATTAAAAAAAGGGATTTAAATATTATAACTACGATAAAGCCGGATATGTAGTTAGAGATTACCGATAACTTAAGTATATTTAATATTAACCTATTTTAGAAAAGCGAGCTAATTTTATAATTAAAAAAGTTCCTTATATATAATTATTATAAACAGCCTATTACGATAATAACTATCTTATATATTAAAATAATAAAAAATAAATAGGATAGTACCTTAAAAAACTTAAAAATAAAGGTCGATTAAGATATAATATTATATTATTACTAGTTTAGACCCTAATTATAGTAAAAAAAAAGAAATCCTAACTAAGTCTATCTATATAATAAAATAAAAAGACGGAAATGAAAAATTAATCTATAAAATTAAAAAAATAACTCAAAAACCTATTATATAAAAATAAAAATAAAATTATTAAAAGACTTGACCTTAATTTTAAAAAAAACTAAAAAAAAATCGACTTTTAAATTAATAAAGAACTAATTTACAATTTAAATAGATTTTATAATATTACCTAATAATATATTTTAAACGGAAATTAATTAAAGACCTTATTTTAATATTAATAATACTAATTTTAAAAAGGATTTTAATAAAACTAGATATAAGAATATCGACCTCCTTAATAATAAATAAACCTTATAATTCTATAGAATAAGGGAACCTAAAAAAATATTAATAATACTCTAAACTAAAAAAGATTACTCTTTACTTAATATTAAGGGTATATTTTATAAGGAATTATTTAAATAAAATACCTAGATAATAAATACCTTTAATACCTCTTATTTAAAAAGGATAATTAGTTTTATTTATAAAGATATAATAATTAATCTATTAAAAGTGTTTACGTTAATAATTAATTACTAAACTAAATATTTATTTACTTTAATAAAACCGATAAAGCGACCTTTAAACTAGACCTAAATTTTCCTATAAATTACTAATATAATTAAACTATAAACTAACATAAATATAGATACGACTAATACTAGATTTACTATATCTATAAGATATAAGTATATAAAAAACGATAAGAATTAATTAAATAAAAAGATCGATTAAAAAAGAAAATAATAAAAAACTAAAAAAGCTAATTATAAAAGAATAACGAAAGGCGAATATTAAAAATAAGTTCTTATATATAACTAGATAATATAACGACGTATATTTATTAATTTTATTTAATATATAAGGATAAAGACTATATACTATAATTAATAGCGGTATATAAAAAAGTTATATATTATTAAGAATAATAAATAAATTTAATATATTATAGGTATATAAAGATAACTTATACCGACTATAAAATATGAAAGGAAAAAAAGTTAGCTATAATAATAAATACATCTATTAAAAAACCATATACCTCTTAATAATTATTAATAATTATTAAAAATAACTACGATATAATATTACGGAGATTAAAGATATCGATATTATCTTAAGAATCTTATAATTATAAAAATATAATCTATAAATAAATAGATAACTAGTTAAGTTTAATAGAGAAATCTAGTTACTAAACGACCTAAAAAAAGGGTTTAAATAGATTTATTATAATATTTAAAAAACGAAAACGAATATAATATATAACCTTTATTAAAATAATAAAAAACTATAAGAATACTGTACTAAATACTAACGATTAAAGATTATAACGATTCTAAATTATATTTAAAGAGTATTAAAAATATATAAAACTATTTATAAAATTTAAAAAAATAGGATTATTAAAATATAATAACTAGGATATAAAAATCGAATTTAAAAAAGGAACATAAGCTAGGTTCTTTTTAATATACTTTATAAATTAAGAAAAATAGGAATATTTTAATAAATATATCGATAAAAACTTAATAAAGGATATATTTAACTATCGAACTCTCCCATAGGAGTACCCTTATTCTTTATATCAAAGAAAAAGGAAGAAATTAAAACCTATTATTAATTATAAGAAACTTAACAAAATTATAAAAAAGAATTACTATTTTTTACCCTTTATTATTAAATTTAAGACCTATTATACGGAACTAGCTAATTTACTATGATAGATTTTAAAGAAGTATTTAACTAAATCTAAATTAAAAAAAGAGATAAATAAAAAACGGTATTCCGAATTTGTAAAGGACTTTTTAACTACCTCATTATACCCTTTACACTTGCTAACATATTAATAACTTTTTAAATAATAATTAATTATATATTTTAAAAGTATATTAATATTTTTATTATTATCTATATTAATAACGTCCTTATCTTTTTTCCTAACTTTAAAATATATAAAAAATATATTTATATAGTATTTTAAAAACTTTAGGATATTAAATTATATATAGAACTTACTAAATATAAGTTCTATATATAAAAAGTAGATTTCTTGAAATATATTATTATATTAAAATAGATTTATATATAAGCCTTAAAAGTAAAAGTAATTAAGGACTAGCCTATATTATAAAATATTAAGGACGTATAAAGATTTTTAAAATTTATTAATTTCTATTAACAATTCTTTAAAGACTATATTAATATTATTAGACCTCTTAATAATTTAATACGAAAAAATAACCTATTTATTTAGGACTCTAAATATAAAGAAGTATTTATTAAAATTAAAAATATAATTATTTTTAAACTAATAATTATAATTCCGGACCCCTAAAAACCTTTTAAAGTCGAGACCGACGCCTTAGACTTTATTATAAGAGCTATTTTAAAATAATAAAACGAATAAAGAAAACTTTATTTATATTATTTTTATTCTAAGTTATTTTATAGAGTAAAGTTAAATTAATAAATATATAATAAAAAACTAATAGTTATTATCCAAGTATTTTGAAAATAAAGGCTATAATTATTTAGAATTAAATATAAAGGTATAATCTATATAAACTATAACAATTTTATAAACTTTATAACGAATAAAAACCTAAATCAATAATAAATTAGGTAGAGCGAATTCCTATTAGAATATAATTTCTAAAGTATTTATTAAAAAGATTTAAAAATAGTAAAATAAATACTTTTAATAAGAGACCTAACTATAAAGTTACGGTCCTTAAGGAAATATAAGTTATTTTTAAATAAGAAAAGGACGGTAACTTTATACTAACTATAAAGCTTTTTATATTAATTAAAAAGATTAATACTAGCCCGATTAAAAAATAACCCTTAGACTTACTATAGAAATTTATAATATATTTATATATGGCTACTAAAGAGTTACTATAATATAAAAACGGATTTAATAATATTATAATAAATCCGCTATATATACTAAAGTTATAAATATAATTAAAGATTATATAATTTATAAAAATAATAAAAATAGCCCGTATAAACCTTATAGTAAGCTATAATTATTATAATTACTTATGAAAATATAGTAGTTAATTTTATAGGACTTTATCGTTAAACTGTTGAAGTCTAAAAAACTATTTATAAATATATAATATGATAATATCTTAATTATAATCGATTAACTTATTAAGTCTATCTGTTTATACTCTATAAAGAATCTAATAGTATAAAGGAATTAATATATACGTTTTCTAAAAACGTATATATTAATTATAATAGGCCGAAAAGAATTATCTTCAATAAAGGCTTTGTATTTACTTTAAAGTTTTAAAGATCCTTAATCTCGTAACTTAATATAGATTATAAACTATTGACCTCTTTTTACTTTCAAACCAATAATTAAATAAAAAGAATTAATTAAATTTTCAAAATATATCTCCGTTATTATATAAATTATAATTAAAATAATTAAATAATATTGTTATCAATAGCCTAATTCGTATATAATAATATAGTTAATAAAAATAGGAAAGAATCTTTATTCTACCAAAATTACGGATTTTAATTAATAATATATAAAGAAATATAATAAGGACTATAAGCTATAAAGGTAATAATAAACGTAATAAAACTTAAAAAAAACTTTAAAAAAAAGTATCCTTAAACCTCGAGTTTATATATTAATATATAAAAAGAAATACGGATAAATTAAGGATTAAAGAACTAACTTTTAAAAAGAGGGATAGTATCTATCTTTTTTATTATAATATTAAAATAAAATGACTAAATGATAAATTAGACTATAAAAAACTTAGACCTTTTAAAATTATTTCAAAAGTCTTAAATATTAATTATAAATTAAGGCTCTTAAATATAATAAAATATTATTTAATCTTTTATATTTCACTTCTTAAACTAGTACTTAAAGGTTCGTATATAAAAGACTATATTATTATAAAACTAAATAAATTAAAATATAAAATTAAATAAATTATTAACTATAAGGTTAAGAATAAAATATAGGAATTGCTAATTAAATAGAAAAACTACGGATATAAAGAAAATATATAAGAACTATATACTAACCTTTAAAATGCGTAATAACTTTTTAATAACTATAAAGAAATAATTAAACCTTAAAAGGCTTATTTATAATAAAAAGCCTTAAATCTATAAAACTAGCCCTTAATAATAACTAGTAAATCTTATTTAAAATACCCTAAATAACTAGATTATCTATAATATATATTTCCTATACTTTTAAAGATCTTTCTTCAGCCTCTTATTCTTTAATTAATTATATTTTATAATAGATAAGATCTAAACTATACTCTTTTAAAAATCACTTCTATTTTTTAAAACGAGATAAATGACCTAAAGTAATTACTAATTAAGTCTATAAAACCTCTAAAGCCTCCTTAACCTTCTATTCTTTATACTCTATTTTCTTCTATTTCTTAAAATAACGATTTATTATAAATACAATTAATACTATAATAAAATAGAAAATCAAAAAAAAAACTTACGAGCGTTTACCACGTTATTATTATCATAATTTATTAAATTACGAATAGTATACTCACTATAGTACTTTAAATTAAATAAATTTATCTTATATATACAGTTATATTAAAAATAGGGAGAATATAATATTACGTCGTAACCTTTATATTCAATAAAAATACCGAAAACCTAACGATTATACTTAATCTTATTATAACGATTTTTATAGAAATCGAATTTTTAAATACGACCTAATATAATAATAAGATATAATAAGAAATAAAACTTAACGGACCTTGACCTAGGTTATAACCATTTATTTATAAGTTTATAAAACTAGACCTTTAAAAAAAAGAGCTAATATTATAACTTAACATATATAACTAACTTAAAAGCTAGCTACTAAGCTATAATAATTATAATATATTATATATTTATATAAAACAGGGATATAATTATTCTTCATAGGACTGAAAACCTATAAAATAAATTATGTATTAATAAAATAAAAATTATATTAAATTAAAATAATCTAATACGATTTAAGGTCTAAACGATTATTCTAGATTAGAATAATCCAGAACGATCTAAAAAATAAAGGATGTATTTAAGGACGAAATTTATATATAGGATAGATTTGAGCAGGGCTTAAAGACTAACTTTCTATAGCTTTTTTAATAATTAACTTAATATTAGATCTTATAATCGTTTTTAATGATTTTTATTAAAAACCCTTTTAATAAAACTATAATTAAATATTAAAGTTTTACTTACTTTACGATTTATAAATATAACTTTAAGGAAGTTATTTATAACTACGATATATTATTTCTTAATATCGTAGCATTAACTTCTATCAATATACTCACTACGGCTAGCTAGCCATAACACTTAGGGCGATAGATATTATTAAGATATCTTACCCTATTAAATAACGATTATATATTATTATAAAGCCCCTCGGCGGAGGTATCCGCCGGGGCACTAATATATATCATATATTATATAACGGGAAAACTAGGTATATTATACTATATACCTAATTATTAACTTCCACCTGGCCTTTTATCACTCTTATATCTAGACGGCTAACTTTATTTATTTTAATATATATAAGACCTTCTATTACTAGCCTATATAAATAGCTAGATGTAGTATAATAGCTTCTTTCTTTATTAAAATCTATAGACTTTTTAAATAATTTCTTTTTTTTATAATATAAAGTATCTTTATAAAATTAATTTTATAGAATATAAGTTTAAAATTAATATTAAGTTATTAGATTTTAATTTAAAAATATTATATTATTTCATTAGTATATTTTTATAAATTATAATAATTAAGGTATCAAATAGGTTAAGATTTTATTAAGTTCAAGAAGGGTAGATACATGTAAAGTAATAAATATTATTAAAATCTTAGCGTATTAAATAATAATTAATATATATATATATATAATAAGTCGCTTATTATAGCAAGTTACCTACTTTCCTTTCCTTTTATATCTCTTCCCTTTATAATAACTTTCCTCTATATATAATAATAAGTTCTTTTTTAAATAAAAGTTATATTATTTTTATATTTTAAATTATTGAAAAAGACTTAAAACTATCTATGTAAAAAATAGCTTTTATTTATAGCTTCTTAAGAATAATACTTTATAACCGATATCTTAGTTTATTACTTTGATACAAAATTTATATAAATTTTTTTAAAAAAATAACTTTTTTTTCAAAAAGAAAACCGTAATTTTTAAATAAATTATTAACCTAATTAATTAAGGATTCCTATTATAACTTAGTAATATATAAAATATAGCTAATTATTTATTTAATGAATATAATATGATATACATTATTCTATAATAAATGAAAAACTATATATAATATTAATTATAATTAAAAATATTTTTTTTAATATTAGATCGACTATTAAAAGGTATTAATTGAAGATCTTATAGTTATTTAAGCCTAGTTTATTTTTATATAAAATATAATTATAAAATATAAAATATATAATAATAATATTTATAATTTTAATAAAACGGGCCTTTTAATAGGAATATTATTATATATAAATAAAAATAGATAAACTATAAATAAAATCGGCCTAAAGTGGCTAAAATATTCTAAAAATTATATAAAGTCTCGTATAAAGGGTATTAAACGGCTTTTTATCTTTAAAAATATACGGTACCATTACTTTTTATATACTTCTTTATTTATTATATAAGCTTTAACCTCTTAATATTAATTATTTTAGCCTTTTAAAGGCTTTATATAGTAAAGAAATCGAGAAAATGATATAGATATAGATTATATATATTATTAAGGACCACTTTTCTCTTATTTTTAAAGTAGCTTTTTTTATTTTAATAAATAAAAAACGTATAAATTAATTTTAAATAGGCTAGAATTATACTTTTTAACCCGGACATAATTATTTCTTGTCTAAATTTCAAATTAAAAACGCTAATATTATCTAACTTATATTTAAATAATTAAAGTTCTTAGGACCTAGAGATATTAATTATAATATATAACGCCGTATAAAGCTCTATTTTACTTAAAAAACAAATTTATAATTATTAATATAGTTTATTAATATATGTATATAAAGTTATCAATTTATGTGTTAAAAGTATTAATAAATTAATATAAAACTTAGCTCTTATTAAAGTTAAGTATTAACGGATATAATAAGTAAGTAGGCTAGATAAGCGGGTAGGCCACCTAACTATAACTATATAATGTAAAGGTATAAATATTAATAACCACCTTATATATTTAATCTAAACTATTTAGAAAATATTTCCTTGTTAAATTAATATATTTATGTATTATAATTAATATTTTTATAAATATTATATCGTTATTAGCTTATTTAATCTTTAATTAATAACTATTATTTTAGTATATTTCCTTTTTTATCTAGGTTATAACCTTTTTTTATAATTAAAGGTCCTCTTTTTTAACTATAATAAGACTTCCTCTATATTAAAAACGGGTTTTTTTAACTCTCTAATATCGATTAAATAGGATATTTTTTTTAAAGGATTTAGTTTTTAGATCTTAATAAAGCGATCTAGTATATAAATCTATAAACCCTTCAAAATAAATATTTTATAACTTTAATAATTAAAATTAAGGAGCTATTTTAGTAACGGGTAATATTATTTTTAATAAATTATAATTATAAAAATACTTTAGTTAGGTTATTTAGTATTTAAAAACTCTATATTAAGGGTATTATTAAGAAGGATTTTAAAGGTATCGGAATATATAATTTTATATTAAACTTTAAAAGTATATTTTTTATATTTAAAAATACAAGCCCTACTTTTTTAAATCCTTTTTAAATATTTTCCTCTATAATTATTTATATAAAAGCCTTATAAAATACTAAAAAGAAGTCCTTTTTAATAAAATATATATTACTTTAACGTATTTTATCCTTAATTTCTTGATTATATACTGTTTTAAAAAGCCTAAAATATTTAATATCTAAAGGCTAGAATAAATAAAACAAATAAGCTAATATATATAAAATAATAATATTATTTCTTTTATAAAAAAACTTAAAATCTATAAAATAATAATTTTTATATCCGTTAACGATAAAAAAACAATATCAACCTTTCTTATATAGTCTTATATATTATTTAAAATACCGAGCTTAATCTAGGCCTTTTTTATTTATTATTCATTTATTTTTAAATATTATAATAACTTAATTATATAAAAGACTAGGTTCTATATATTAAGTAAAAAAATAATATTAGCCTATAGTAATGATATATAGTAGAACGCTATAACTTAACGAACTAATAGCCTAAATAATTATAACCTATCTATAATTACTAAGCTATATTGTTTTTATATTTAAATACCTTTTAATATTAATTATAATTATATTAATTAAGATCTAGCTTATCATAAAGCTAGTCTTATTAAAATTATAAATATTTAAATTTATAATACCGCACTTTATACTTATATTCGTTATAAATAAGAATTATATATTTATTATAACTAGATCTTTATATTAGGCCCTTTTATAATCGTATTTATGAAAATAATATATTTATAATTATAGTCATTATTTTATAAAGTTTAAAGCCTATTATTTCTTAATATAGGGCGTATTATAATTAATAAATAATTGATTCGCTATTTATTTAATATTATAAAAATAGGGAAAAAAAATCTAATATCTAGATCGAAAATATACTTAATTAGCTTTTTCTCTTCTAATAATATTAAATTTTATAAATTAAATATATTATTATAGAGAATTAATATACCGGCGTCGCAAATTGATATACCGGCGTCGCCCTTATACCGGCGTCGCTATTCGGCTTTGTAATTAGCCTAAAAAAATATTATTAGTATAGTTAAATTCTACTAGATACCTACAAAATATCTTTACCTTTTTTATTCTTTTACTCCCTTTACCCTAAGGTTATATTATTAAGCCTTTAAGTTCGATTTATACTATTTACTAATAATAGCTTTAATAACTTAGTATAAAGATATTTTATAGGGCTAATTATAAAGTAATACGGCTACTACCAAACCTCCTTCTTTACGAGAGCGATTATTGATTAATTACGGCCTTTTACTATTATCTAGCTAACCATTATTATCTCCCTCTTTAAAAAGTAGTCGCCCTAATATTAGCTAATTATATAGAGCTAGTAATCCTTAAAGATAGCGCGACTTTATTACCGAGCTCCTAGCCGGCCTACTATAAGATATACGACCTCTTATAATCGATTACCCTAGTATAGAGCTAATATTATACTTTATTTATTATTTCCCTAAAAGAATAATAAAAACCTAACAGACTACTCTCCTATAACTTTCTTTAAAGCGCAGCCCCTCTCTTCCCAATAAATAGTCCTAGTAGCCTTTTTATTCTATAAAAAAGTAGTTTAGTATTACTCTTTAATTTATTATATAGGTTGTTAGGATTAATTAATAGCTAATAATAGTATTCCTCCGATAATAAGAATATATTTATTAATGGTAAGAGTTATAGGGTCCCTAAGTCAACCTATTACCCTATTTACCCTTATAGCAATCCTTCTTTTAAAACAAAGCGTCTTTCTAAATAGCAGCCTCTTATTATACTCCAAATAACTAATCCTCATCTCCTCCTATAACTAAAATCCTTAACTTATTAATTCCTAGCGATTTAGAGTAAACTTATAATACCCTCTTCGACTAAGTTAATATTTTTACTAAAGTTAATAGATTTAGTATTATAAAGCGGAATAGGCATAAAGCTCGAGGTAGAATTATTCAATATACCTTTTAATGTGATCAGTTTAGCAAGCCTAGGCCTATATAAAGTACTAATATTTAATAGTATAAGTCTTATAAATACGGTTATAAGTAGTAAGTTATTACCGAGGCCTAAAAAGAGGGTAAGTAGCTTTTATACTATTATCTAGACCTTTAATATAATTAGTATAATTATGGCCCTAGCCTTAAAGCCTCTATATACCCTTTATATTATAAGCTTACCTAGGTAATTCAGGATATTATTAGAACTACAAACCGACAAATTAGAATTCGGGCTCACAATATACGTACTATTATTTAGGAGTAATTCCTAGAGTCCTTATTTATTTAACAAGATATTTATAATACTAGGGCTTATATAAATCGAGAGAAATTAACTAAATATTCGCTAATTATAACGTTAATTAAGCTATTTAATAAGTAAAATATCCTATATATAGTAAAATAGGTAAATAACGAGCTAAACTACCTTATCGGCCTTATCTAGACCTTTCCTTACTATCTCTAAATATAGAAGCGATTCCCTAAAGTAATTAACTTTAATAATACCTATAATACTAACCGCTTTAAGCTCCCTCTCTTCCAAGCTATTAAACAGACGTACCTTAGATCTATTTATAACGCTACGTTTAGCCTTATTAATAACGAGAAATTAAAAGGTTTCCAGTTTTTTTTAATAAATATCCGCTAACTTATAAACTAATACTCAGTCTACTACCCTACTATTATTATTATAAACTACGATAAATAGATAAAGGCTACATTAAATAAGTAGTTCCTAAACGTTTAATAACAACTCTATATCCACTATATTAATTCTAACGTTATACTTAGGGTTAAGTAAAAGTAAATTAAAGACCGTAGCTATAGCGGTAATAATAGTAGGTCTGATAACGAAGGATATTAGCTATTAATATAGGTAATAGTTATACTAAATAATAAGGATGAGGCCTATATTAATATACCTATTAATGAGCGCCCCCCTATACATATTATAGGGTCTTTATAATATAGAAGCTTATTATTTTTACTAAAATTAAGTAAGCTTTTAAGAAAGCCTAGGCTAAACTCTATAAAGAGTTTAATAATTAATACCTAATCCTTTAATACCTCTATATAATATACCTACCTTTAAAAATATAATAGGCCCGCTACTTTATCTAAAAATACTAGAACTTTAGTATTTACGTTACCTCTAGTACTAAGTTAAGTAATAATAATATTAAGAGTTATCTCTTAAATAATCTTAATTACCTATATCGACTTATTAATATTATATAAGATATAATTAGTAACTAGGAGATACGCTTTAGGTAAGCTTATATTAAAAACGAAATATTTATAGGCCAGGAATATATAAATACTCGTTTTAAATATCTAAGCGAACTTTAAATAATCTTTTTTTTAAAGTATCTTATCTTAATTAGGAAGTAATACTGGTTAGCAAAAAAGGTAATGCCGTTTAGCAAGAGATTATTTTTAGCCCCTTTTAGAGACTATAGTCTAGACTATACCGTTTTAATTAAACTAGGTATCCTATACTACTATAAGATCTATTCTAGAATAATAAATTTAGCTACTTTTAATAAATAAGAGGTACACCCTCGATAACGTCTTTGAGAAACATCTTCTTTAGATCTATACCGCCAGATCCTTGACCCTAAGATTATTATATCCCTCTATGGCAGGCTAAAGAATATAGTATAGGCTATCCTATTATAACTAGCTTTACCTAAAGAATACCGGTTAACTAGTTAAGCTAGCACCATTTATAGTAGCTAAAGTATAAATAGTAAGACGCAAGGCCGCCTACCTAGGAGCAAGAATAAGTCAATATTATTAAGGTTTACATAAGAGATAAGTTAGCTAAGTCGAAGCTAGATATCAAGCTTATTATAACAATAAACAAGGAGCCAATCTAGCGTTCTTAATAAGGGAAGGATAATAGGGAATTATACAAATAAACGGCTAATATAACCTAGTATTTAGAGGAAACGGAGCCAATAAGAAATAGTTTATAATGATAATAAATCTTTATAGCTACGCCATAAAAGATAATTAGGTAATAAGCCTTTTTAAGTAATATATAATCCTAATTCGAGATTTATAGAACTATCATATAAATAGGCTATTATACGTATTTTTAAAAATATCAAATTTAAAAAGGTAAGAAAAGCTATATTAGTATAGCCGCCCTTACCGCCTTTATAAGGAGGTACTATTTTTTTAGGCTAATTACAAAGCTAAATAGCGACGCCGGTATAAGGGCGACGCCGGTATATCAATTTGCGACGCCGGTATATTAATTCCCTTATTATATTATAATAACGTTCCCTTTAATCTATAACCTAAAATAACGTAATTAATATTATAGATCTTTATTATAGCCTAAATACTAAGGTTTCGGTTTTTTTTAAATAGCCTAAACCGCTAAGTTTAATTCAATATCTTTAATATATATTATTATCGTTTTTAATGTAAAAATATATATTATAATAATATAAATTGTACTATAGCGGTTAGGTAGCCTACTCGCTTATCTAGCCTACTCGCTTATGATATACGTTATAGGTTTTATATATTAAATAAGATATTAAATAAATATTAAAAGGCTAGAAAAATATAATTATATTTTAAAAAGTTATTTAATATTATTAAGGCCAAAATAATTTAAATAAAAAAGGGGGTTATTAATATTAAAAGCGAAAATATATATTAAAAAGATATTTATATAGAGGGAGGGGAATCGTATAGGTAACGATATAATAACTATAAACAAACTAGATATAACATATAAATATATTAGGTAATTTAAGAGATCTTTAAAAAAGAGACTTATAAATAATCTTAATTAATTTCCAATTAGTGCCTTCTATCTAGAAGCTCGGACTATACCCCATAGTTATACCTAGATGCCGTACTTATGTAAGATAGATAGCTATATATAATAATTACCTACGGTCGTAATTATATATTATTATAATTACTAATTATTGCTTAAATTAATACGGTAATAAATAGTTAAATAATTAAAAATAGGTAATTATAATTAAAAATAAGGAATTACGACTATAGGTAATCGCGACCATAGGTAATTATAATTATAGGTAATTATAACTATAAATAATTATTATACATGGCTGCTTATTTTATATAAGTACGGCGCTATGTGGAAGGTAGGTGCGCTAAGTGACCTATAAGTAGGTAATATAGGGCTTGGAAATTTAAAGTTAGGGTGGTAGGTACTGATTAGCTAGAAGAGTAGGTTACTGCCTTAATAGCTAAATAATACTGCCCTAATAATAAAACTCATAATAAGTAACTCCCTATATATATAGGTTATACTATTATTAATAATAAGTTTTTTAAAGGGGAATAAGTTTAAAAAAAAGAATAATAAGTTGATTTCATTTAATAAAGCTCAGGTTATATTTAATAAATTAAAAAAGGGGTTTATATTAATAATAATATTATACTACTAAGACATTATAAAGGATATTAAAATAAGAATAGATACTTCTTAAAAAGTAAATTTAAATATCCTATTTTAATTTAGAAATATTAAAGACCACCTTATAGTCTATTTTAATTAAGAATTTATTAAAATAAAGTAAAAATAAAATATAAAATAATAAAAACTTTTAATTATTATAAAAAGCCTAGATTATTAAATAACATATTTTCAAAGGACTATAAAGTAATTTATAGTTTTTATAAATTATTGAATATTTTAAAAAGTCGTTGATATATGTTACGGCTAGCTAGTCGTAGTAAGTATATTCATAGAAATTAGGGCTATAATATTAAATAATAATATATTAAAACTATAAATAGCTTCCCTAAAACTATATTTATAAATCGTAAGGTAAGTAAGGCTTTAGTGATTAATTATAGTCTTATTAAAGAAAGTTTTTAATAAAAATAATTAAAAAGAATTATAAAATCGGATATTAAGTTAATTATTAGAGAAGCTATAAAAATCTATTTTTAAGCCTAGTTTAAGTTTATCTTATATATAAGTTTTATCTTTAAATATATATATATTTTTTTTAAGTTATTCTAAATTATTTTAATCTAGAATAATCATTTAGACCTTAAGTTATATTGGATTATTCTAATTTATAATAATCTTTATTTTATTAATATATAACTTATTTTATAGTCTTTCCGTCCTGTAAGGAGTAACTATGTCCCTATTTGGTATATATATATATATATATATATATGGTATATTGTAGCCGTCGTGGCCCGGCAGCTAGTCTCTAGGTTAGTTATACACGTTAGGTCGTAACAATATATTAATAAAGAACTTAAAGGGGCGCTTTTTTATATTAAATATATAAGTTACTAATATTCGATTTTAATATTTAATATCGGCCTAGATTTATAAACTTAATAAATAGGCTATTTAAAAAGCTAGATCATATGAAAAAATTAAACTATAAAAACGTGTTTTTTATATTAATAAATAAACTTAATTTCATTGGCGAATTTTTGAAAAAGAAATATAATAAAATATAAATTTTTTAAAAAGAATTAAAACTTTAAAAACTTATATAATTATAATAAAGAGGGTTATATATAAAGCCCTTATTATAAGTATCCTTATAATAATAATATAAAATTAAAAGAAGGTAGAGTTAATAATTTGAAGTAAACAAATAGAGATTTAAAAAGAACGTATTTTAAAAAAAATTATAAAAGAACTATTTAAAAAAGAGACAGTATTTTTATAAGTACCTTTAAATATATTTGAATCTTTTCTTAAAGAATTTTAAAAAAATTTAAAAAAACATTAGATTTAATTAAAGAAGTACCGGGGAGCTATAGTTAAATAAAGATGGTACTATTAAAATAATAAAGGTACTTTTTTTAAAAAAATAAAATCTTTTAAAAAGCGTTATTATAAAGAGAAACCTCCCTCTCGGCGGAGGCATCCGCTAGGACATTAATATATACGATATATTATATAATAAGAAAACTAGGTATATTATATTATATTCCTAACTATTAATTTCCGCCCGACTTTCTACTATATAAATTCTTTTTAGGTTCTAGCCTTATATCTAAATAATTAACTTCATTTATTTTATTATATATAAGATCTCTTAATACTAGCTTATATAGGTAGCTAGATTTAATATAATAGTTTCTTTCTTATTAAGATCTATAGACCTCTGGAATAAATTTCTTTTTACAATATAAAGTATTTTTATGAGGGAATTAATACACGGGCATAAGAAATTAATACACGGGCATAACTCTTATATAAGCATAATAGCTACGCACTATTATTAATTTAAAAACTACTATTAACTCGTCCTAATTTTACCGGTTCTACCTAAAATATCTAGAAATTAATTTTTAAAACTTAGTATCATAACGTATTTATCTAGTTAAATTGTTATTATTATATTATTTATATTAATATTTATTATATTTAAGTTCGCTTTACCGCTATTAAGGCGTAACCCGTAATGTTAAACTAAAAACTCGACCTTAAATAACAAGCTTAACCTAAAATAATAATATAATAAATCTTCTTTTATTTCGCAACCTCTTACCGTTAATAATCCGGATATTAATATCGGTAATTATTATAACCTTGATAATAATAATACTTTTAAAAATATCTTTACTTTTTATTTAAACTGGTTGTATTAAATTACTCGTCCTTATAGTTTATATAAAAATAATATAGTATTTATGAATATATAGCATAATTATAAAATCTTTTCATACCGGTCGTTTTTAATAAATATTATTTAAAATTATTAAATAACTATATTAATATTTAGCCTAAAATACGGCTTATTTTTATTATATTTTATTTATAAATCTATTTTATAAAATAAAGAGTATCGACTTAAATAAGTAACCTCTATATAAGATTTTATATTTATATTATACTTAATAAAAAAAATGATAAAAAAAAGGCCAATAGTTAATTATAAAATTACTTAATTCTTTCAAATAAGTTCGATAGTAGCGACGGAAATAAGATTATTTATTATACCTATTTAATATATCTATATTATTACCCCTATCGCTATATTCCCCTCTTTACTATATAAAGTATTTTTTTATTAATTTTTAAATAAACTTACTAACTTTATTATTATAAGGTTCTTATTTTTTAAATTAATATTTATCTTTATTTTTACCCGACCCGATCCTAGACCCATAAATTCCTAACAACCCGGAACCTATAATCGATACTTTATTCGATTAAAGTAATATATTTACTAAAAAAAATAAGTTTAACATTATATATCGATATAATTATATATATAAAAATAAAAAATAAGATATATATTTAAATATAACCGCTTTAATAGACTATAGCTTATTAAAGGTATAGGGTTATATTAATAAAAATCGTAAAAATATAAATATAAATAAATAATTATTATTAAAATAAAGGAAAGGGGCGCTTAACTTTTAGAATATTATATTAAAGCTAAATATACCTAATATAACTAGGGGCTAAGCCTTAGTTCTTTAATATATCCTTTATATTGGGAGCTTATATTACTAACTAAAAATACTATTAAAACTACTAACTATTAGGTTAATATTAAAGCCCGCAACGTTTATATTATTATTTAAGAAGAATTCTTAAATTCCATATTTATTTAATAGGATATTTATAATACTAAAGCCTTTATAAATAAATAAAAACTAAATAGCTATTTATTAATGGCCGCTTTAATAAAGCTCTTTAATAAATAAAAAATATTTTATATTATGAAATAAGCTAATAATAAGCCGGACTAGTTTATTAGCTTAACATAAACATTCTTATTTTATCTTTTAATATATAAAGGCTTTTTGAAGATAATTATTTGAATAATATATATAATATAAATCGCTTTAAATTTCCGCTATTTTAAGCTACTAGCTAGATATATATTAAATCTATCTTTAATATAATATTCGGCCTTATTAATAATGAAAAATTAAAAAAGTTCTAGTTCTTTATAAAGAATATTTATTAACTACTTAATTAATATTCAATTTACTTACTAACTATTATTATCATTAACTTTAATAAATAAATAAAGGCCACCTTAACTTATAAATTCGCTAATATATAATAATAGCTCTATATTTACTATATTAACTTTAAAATTATATTTAAAACTAAATAGAAATAAGTAAATAGAAAATAAATAGAAAATACCGGTAATAGCTCGGACTATAAAAATAATAATAAGCCCTTTAAAATTAAATAATAAGGACCAAGTATATATCTATATGCCTATTAATAATTTAATCTCTTATATATATTACGGACTATTTATAATATAAGAGCTTATAATCTTCATAAAAACCAAAGTAATTTATAAAAAAATATAAATTAATCTCTATAAAGAGTTTGATAATTAATAGCTAATATTGTATTATCTTTATAAAACAAACCTTCCTATTAAAGCTTAATAAGCTCGCTATTATATTTAAAAATATTAAAACTTTAATATTTATATTACCTTAAAGATTAAATATAATAATAATAATATTAAAAGCTATAAGAGGGCAGGTAGTATACTGTACTCCTACTAATTAACCTAAAAGATCAATCACTTCTAGCACTATATACTAAATATACACCATATATATACTTAAATAAGCTCCTCAGCTAGGGGCTTCGTACCTACCTATTAATACCTTTATAATTACCTCCTTCCTTTAATAATATATCCTGAATTATAACTTATTATATATACCTAGTA
The DNA here is from genome assembly GCF_030913485.1 of Colletotrichum godetiae. Classification (NCBI taxonomy): domain Eukaryota; kingdom Fungi; phylum Ascomycota; class Sordariomycetes; order Glomerellales; family Glomerellaceae; genus Colletotrichum; species Colletotrichum godetiae. The sequence goes on along the minus strand of NW_026851274.1, from coordinate 8,105 downwards.
TTTATCTATTTATTTAAAAGGAAAATATATATATTAACTTTAAAGATAAATACCTAACTTCTATATAATTATTAAATTACTAATTAACTTATGGTCTATATACCTTCCTTTAAGCCTTATATAAGTTAATAAATATATATAAATGCTAGTACTATAAGTAGGACTCGAACCCGGCCCTTATTTATTTAGTACCTACCTCTTATTAATTAAAAGACCTATATAATACTAAAAGTATTATAAAAGGGCAGGTAGTATATTACGCTCTTACCAATTAACCTAAAAGATAATTACTTCTAGTACTATATACTAGACGTATACTATATGTACGCTTAAGTAAGCTCCTCGGCCAGGGGCTTCGTGCCTGCCTGCCGGCACCTTTACAAAAGCTATCTTTTTAATAACCTAAATCACTCATACCAATTTATTCATATTATATAAAATATAATTCGAGATTAAAAGTTATAGTTTATATAGTCCTATATAAAGGATAAAATACTAACTACCCGCTAATATACTAAAACTAATTTAGAATACCTAAATAAATTTTAAAGTATACTTTCTTTAAAATATTTAAGGTTAATTATAAAGTAATACTAGATAGTAAGGATAGTATTATTAATTAGTAATTATCTATAGCCCTTTTCTATTAAAAATTATATAAATAATCATTTTATTTTAATAAAATTAGGTATTTTTTATTATTATATAATCTATATGAGGCTTATAGCTAAAACGTCTTTTATAAAATAGGACGTCTATTTTTGTTAAAAACTAAAAGAAACATTCGTTAAAGATCTATACTATCGGTTCTTAAACTTTAAAAATATTATCTCCTTTTATAATAAACTAAAAAATATAATATAGCCTATCTTTATTTAATTTATTATATTAAAGGATAATAATTTAAAAGATTAATATAGAAAAATACCATTAATAACCTTAAAAATAACTTAGTAAAGCCGTTTATCAGAAAATTATAATAAAGTAACTATTATAAAGCTTATCAAAAAGAGAGGGTAATAGAAAATAATTAATTTATAACCTTATTACACCTATATACTACAAATCAGTCTAGTAAACTTAATATAAAGAGATCTATAAGAATACGAACTAATAAACGGGTATTACAAACAAGTATTTAAAAAAAAAGATATATCTAAAATAGCCTTAGTAAAAATATAAAGGCTTAGGAAGAAACATCCAGCTAAAACCTAGATATAGGATACTATATTATTAAGATACTAATTGATAACTTACTAATAAAAAGCTTTAAATAAATTAAGGGTTTTTATATAAAAAAATAAAAACTAAAAATAAATATAATACAATCTAATAGAAATCTATTTTATATAAATTCGTCAAAATAAGAATATATTAATAAGGGAATCTTCACCGCTTTTAGGACGAAATATTTATAATCTATACATTTTTTAGGCCAATAATAGTACAAAGCTATCATACCCGTGTAAGAGTTATACCCGTATAAGAGTTATACCCGTATATCAATTCTTCATACCCGTATATCAATTCCCTTTTATAAAGTTAGCTTTATAAAATATAATTTCGAGGCCGGTATTAAATTATTAAATCTTAATATTAAACCTAGTATGGCTATTTATGATATTTATAATCTTACCTAACTAAATACCGTATTTTTAAAAGGTATTATATTATTTTATTAGTATGCCCTTATAAATTTTAATAATTAAAGTATTAAATAGGCCGATTCAATCGAGCCTAAGAGGGGTAAATATATTGAGGGCGATAGATATTATTAAAGTAGTGGATATTATTATTTAGTAGGTTTATTTAGTAATTATATTTATAAATAATAAAGTAATATCTATATTTATATATATAATATAGAATATAACAAGAATAAAAAGAATCCTTACGAGCTCTAGTACGAGTAGTAAGATATTAGCTATATTGGTTCTTTCTCTAGAAGCTTTTATTTCGATGTTAAATTTAGAATATCTCTAATAAGTTTGAGTCCCCTTTATCCGGCGGCCTTTAACCTTTACCGTTAACCTTAATAGCCTATACCGCTATATAATTTACCTATCTATACTATATTGTATCTTTTAAATTAAAATTATTATATTGAGTTGGGCGTATATATAGGGTATATTATATATATTATATAGTTAAATTATATACTATATTATATAATTTCCTTTAAAAGCTAATCCTATTAAGGTTGACTTTTTATACTTATAAAGCTAGAAAAAAACCACTATATAAAGAGAAATCTTTTATCAATATTATAATAATTTAGGGTCGGGATATATAGGGTTATAGCTATATAATATAAAAAGTCAACCTTAATAGGATTAGCTTTTTAAAGAAATTATATAATATAGTATATAATTTAACTATATAATATATATAATATACCCTATATATACGCCCAACTCAATATAATAATTTTAATTTAAAAGATACAATATAGTATAGATAGGTAAATTATATAGCGGTATAGGCTATTAAGGTTAACGGTAAAGGTTAAAGGCCGCCGGATAAAGGGGACTCAAACTTATTAGAGATATTCTAAATTTAACATCGAAATAAAAGCTTCTAGAGAAAGAACCAATATAGCTAATATCTTACTACTCGTACTAGAGCTCGTAAGGATTCTTTTTATTCTTGTTATATTCTATATTATATATATAAATATAGATATTACTTTATTATTTATAAATATAATTACTAAATAAACCTACTAAATAATAATATCCACTACTTTAATAATATCTATCGCCCTCAATATATTTACCCCTCTTAGGCTCGATTGAATCGGCCTATTTAATACTTTAATTATTAAAATTTATAAGGGCATACTAATAAAATAATATAATACCTTTTAAAAATACGGTATTTAGTTAGGTAAGATTATAAATATCATAAATAGCCATACTAGGTTTAATATTAAGATTTAATAATTTAATACCGGCCTCGAAATTATATTTTATAAAGCTAACTTTATAAAAGGGAATTGATATACGGGTATGAAGAATTGATATACGGGTATAACTCTTATACGGGTATAACTCTTACACGGGTATGATAGCTTTGTACTATTATTGGCCTAAAAAATGTATAGATTATAAATATTTCGTCCTAAAAGCGGTGAAGATTCCCTTATTAATATATTCTTATTTTGACGAATTTATATAAAATAGATTTCTATTAGATTGTATTATATTTATTTTTAGTTTTTATTTTTTTATATAAAAACCCTTAATTTATTTAAAGCTTTTTATTAGTAAGTTATCAATTAGTATCTTAATAATATAGTATCCTATATCTAGGTTTTAGCTGGATGTTTCTTCCTAAGCCTTTATATTTTTACTAAGGCTATTTTAGATATATCTTTTTTTTTAAATACTTGTTTGTAATACCCGTTTATTAGTTCGTATTCTTATAGATCTCTTTATATTAAGTTTACTAGACTGATTTGTAGTATATAGGTGTAATAAGGTTATAAATTAATTATTTTCTATTACCCTCTCTTTTTGATAAGCTTTATAATAGTTACTTTATTATAATTTTCTGATAAACGGCTTTACTAAGTTATTTTTAAGGTTATTAATGGTATTTTTCTATATTAATCTTTTAAATTATTATCCTTTAATATAATAAATTAAATAAAGATAGGCTATATTATATTTTTTAGTTTATTATAAAAGGAGATAATATTTTTAAAGTTTAAGAACCGATAGTATAGATCTTTAACGAATGTTTCTTTTAGTTTTTAACAAAAATAGACGTCCTATTTTATAAAAGACGTTTTAGCTATAAGCCTCATATAGATTATATAATAATAAAAAATACCTAATTTTATTAAAATAAAATGATTATTTATATAATTTTTAATAGAAAAGGGCTATAGATAATTACTAATTAATAATACTATCCTTACTATCTAGTATTACTTTATAATTAACCTTAAATATTTTAAAGAAAGTATACTTTAAAATTTATTTAGGTATTCTAAATTAGTTTTAGTATATTAGCGGGTAGTTAGTATTTTATCCTTTATATAGGACTATATAAACTATAACTTTTAATCTCGAATTATATTTTATATAATATGAATAAATTGGTATGAGTGATTTAGGTTATTAAAAAGATAGCTTTTGTAAAGGTGCCGGCAGGCAGGCACGAAGCCCCTGGCCGAGGAGCTTACTTAAGCGTACATATAGTATACGTCTAGTATATAGTACTAGAAGTAATTATCTTTTAGGTTAATTGGTAAGAGCGTAATATACTACCTGCCCTTTTATAATACTTTTAGTATTATATAGGTCTTTTAATTAATAAGAGGTAGGTACTAAATAAATAAGGGCCGGGTTCGAGTCCTACTTATAGTACTAGCATTTATATATATTTATTAACTTATATAAGGCTTAAAGGAAGGTATATAGACCATAAGTTAATTAGTAATTTAATAATTATATAGAAGTTAGGTATTTATCTTTAAAGTTAATATATATATTTTCCTTTTAAATAAATAGATAAATACTAGGTATATATAATAAGTTATAATTCAGGATATATTATTAAAGGAAGGAGGTAATTATAAAGGTATTAATAGGTAGGTACGAAGCCCCTAGCTGAGGAGCTTATTTAAGTATATATATGGTGTATATTTAGTATATAGTGCTAGAAGTGATTGATCTTTTAGGTTAATTAGTAGGAGTACAGTATACTACCTGCCCTCTTATAGCTTTTAATATTATTATTATTATATTTAATCTTTAAGGTAATATAAATATTAAAGTTTTAATATTTTTAAATATAATAGCGAGCTTATTAAGCTTTAATAGGAAGGTTTGTTTTATAAAGATAATACAATATTAGCTATTAATTATCAAACTCTTTATAGAGATTAATTTATATTTTTTTATAAATTACTTTGGTTTTTATGAAGATTATAAGCTCTTATATTATAAATAGTCCGTAATATATATAAGAGATTAAATTATTAATAGGCATATAGATATATACTTGGTCCTTATTATTTAATTTTAAAGGGCTTATTATTATTTTTATAGTCCGAGCTATTACCGGTATTTTCTATTTATTTTCTATTTACTTATTTCTATTTAGTTTTAAATATAATTTTAAAGTTAATATAGTAAATATAGAGCTATTATTATATATTAGCGAATTTATAAGTTAAGGTGGCCTTTATTTATTTATTAAAGTTAATGATAATAATAGTTAGTAAGTAAATTGAATATTAATTAAGTAGTTAATAAATATTCTTTATAAAGAACTAGAACTTTTTTAATTTTTCATTATTAATAAGGCCGAATATTATATTAAAGATAGATTTAATATATATCTAGCTAGTAGCTTAAAATAGCGGAAATTTAAAGCGATTTATATTATATATATTATTCAAATAATTATCTTCAAAAAGCCTTTATATATTAAAAGATAAAATAAGAATGTTTATGTTAAGCTAATAAACTAGTCCGGCTTATTATTAGCTTATTTCATAATATAAAATATTTTTTATTTATTAAAGAGCTTTATTAAAGCGGCCATTAATAAATAGCTATTTAGTTTTTATTTATTTATAAAGGCTTTAGTATTATAAATATCCTATTAAATAAATATGGAATTTAAGAATTCTTCTTAAATAATAATATAAACGTTGCGGGCTTTAATATTAACCTAATAGTTAGTAGTTTTAATAGTATTTTTAGTTAGTAATATAAGCTCCCAATATAAAGGATATATTAAAGAACTAAGGCTTAGCCCCTAGTTATATTAGGTATATTTAGCTTTAATATAATATTCTAAAAGTTAAGCGCCCCTTTCCTTTATTTTAATAATAATTATTTATTTATATTTATATTTTTACGATTTTTATTAATATAACCCTATACCTTTAATAAGCTATAGTCTATTAAAGCGGTTATATTTAAATATATATCTTATTTTTTATTTTTATATATATAATTATATCGATATATAATGTTAAACTTATTTTTTTTAGTAAATATATTACTTTAATCGAATAAAGTATCGATTATAGGTTCCGGGTTGTTAGGAATTTATGGGTCTAGGATCGGGTCGGGTAAAAATAAAGATAAATATTAATTTAAAAAATAAGAACCTTATAATAATAAAGTTAGTAAGTTTATTTAAAAATTAATAAAAAAATACTTTATATAGTAAAGAGGGGAATATAGCGATAGGGGTAATAATATAGATATATTAAATAGGTATAATAAATAATCTTATTTCCGTCGCTACTATCGAACTTATTTGAAAGAATTAAGTAATTTTATAATTAACTATTGGCCTTTTTTTTATCATTTTTTTTATTAAGTATAATATAAATATAAAATCTTATATAGAGGTTACTTATTTAAGTCGATACTCTTTATTTTATAAAATAGATTTATAAATAAAATATAATAAAAATAAGCCGTATTTTAGGCTAAATATTAATATAGTTATTTAATAATTTTAAATAATATTTATTAAAAACGACCGGTATGAAAAGATTTTATAATTATGCTATATATTCATAAATACTATATTATTTTTATATAAACTATAAGGACGAGTAATTTAATACAACCAGTTTAAATAAAAAGTAAAGATATTTTTAAAAGTATTATTATTATCAAGGTTATAATAATTACCGATATTAATATCCGGATTATTAACGGTAAGAGGTTGCGAAATAAAAGAAGATTTATTATATTATTATTTTAGGTTAAGCTTGTTATTTAAGGTCGAGTTTTTAGTTTAACATTACGGGTTACGCCTTAATAGCGGTAAAGCGAACTTAAATATAATAAATATTAATATAAATAATATAATAATAACAATTTAACTAGATAAATACGTTATGATACTAAGTTTTAAAAATTAATTTCTAGATATTTTAGGTAGAACCGGTAAAAATTAGGACGAGTTAATAGTAGTTTTTAAATTAATAATAGTGCGTAGCTATTATGCTTATATAAGAGTTATGCCCGTGTATTAATTTCTTATGCCCGTGTATTAATTCCCTCATAAAAATACTTTATATTGTAAAAAGAAATTTATTCCAGAGGTCTATAGATCTTAATAAGAAAGAAACTATTATATTAAATCTAGCTACCTATAAGCTAGTATTAAGAGATCTTATATATAATAAAATAAATGAAGTTAATTATTTAGATATAAGGTAGAACTAAAAAGAATTTATATAGTAGAAAGTGGCGAAATTAATAGTTAGAATATAAATAATATCCTAGTTTTTCTTATTATTATTTCGTATATTTATGTCCTAGCGGATGCCCGCCGAGAGGGAGGTTTCTCTTTATAATACGCTTTTTAAAAGATTTATTTTTTAAAAAAAGTACCTTTATTATTTTAATAGTACCATCTTTATTTAACTATAGCTCCCCGGTACTTCTTTAATTAAATCTAATGTTTTTTTAAATTTTTTTAAAATTCTTTAAGAAAAGATTTCAAATATATTTAAAGGTACTTATAAAAATACTGTCTCTTTTTTAAATAGTTCTTTTATAATTTTTTTTAAAATACGTTCTTTTTAAATCTCTATTTGTTTACTTCAAATTATTAACTCTACCTTCTTTTAATTTTATATTATTATTATAAGGATACTTATAATAAGGGCTTTATATATAACCTCTTTATTATAATTTATAGTTTTTTAAAGTTTTAATTCTTTTAAAAATTATATTTTATTATTTTCTTTTTCAAAAATTCGCCAATGAAATTAAGTTTATTTATTAATATAAAAACACGTTTTTATAGTTTAATTTTTTCATATGATCTAGCTTTTTAAATAGCTATTTATTAAGTTTATAAATCTAGGCCGATATTAAATATTAAAATCGAATATTAGTAACTTATATATTTAATATAAAAAAGCGCCCCTTTAAGTTCTTTATTAATATATTGTTACGACCTAACGTGTATAATAACCTAGAGACTAGCTGCCGGGCACGACGGCTACAATTACCATATATATATATATATATATATATATACCAAATAGGGACATAGTTACTCCTTACAGGACGGAAAGACTATAAAATAAGTTATATATTAATAAATAAAGATTATTA